>NC_138546.1:29800098-30395098 GCF_964234715.1 Podarcis melisellensis
TTCTTTTTCTTAAAAAAAAATCCTCAGCAAAGTTTTCCTAATATATGCATGGTTGAATGCAATTTTGTGTAATATAGACTTTTTCCCCAAAGTGATTTTGCAAAGTAATGTAATGCATTTGTGTATGTTATTTTCACTAATATATGCAGTTTGTGCACACTTTACACCAGCATGTGCAATTTTGTACACATTACTTGGCTGGTGAACTGCATTGCAAAATTCAGGGATGTGCAAATTGCAAAGGTTGGTTGTGTTTTGGATTGCCTTTTGTTTCAGGAGATGTACATTTGATAGGTAGGTTCACCTCTAAATGCGAACTGAATTGAATTCCTTTTAAATGAACATTTGATTGGAATCATTCCTCTACTGTCTTCTGCCCTGTTTCCTTCTAAAAATCTTCAGCTGATTGAGATGGCATGGAGAGAGAAACAGAGTAAGCCCCAACTGGGGGTACAGGTGAAAGAAACTTCTCAATTATCAGGGAGCTCTCCTCCTGTGGTTAGAAAACTTGTTCACATGTTTTCCTGAAACAGAGATACAAGCTGTATCTACACATATACACTCAGCTATTGTGTACACAGGGGCACAAACAGTAAACTTGCTCAACATTACATGTTAATATCTTTATGAGTGTACAGCTAAACTACTGTGTACACAGATTTGCACCCTTGTTAAATGAAATGTGGGAACAATCCTATTTGTAGGCACCAACTCCATAGGGCTGAAGTATCTTCAGGCCCTCAAAATCTGTTGGTATGGGGTTGAGCCCCCCCCAATCTTGAAGGGTTGGGCCTTGGGGAAGCTGAATGCCTCACAGGACTTCACTGCAGCAGCAGGCCTCCCTGGGCCTTGCCACAATGGCAGGGGCCTCCCTGGGCTTTGCAGCGGCACTGGACCTTGCCAGGCCTCACCAAGGTTCTCCAGGCTTCATGCCACAACACTCATGATGTCACACTTCTATGTTGCATGTGTGATGTCACATGCTCACAGTGAGGCCCCCAAAGTTGGGCAGAACTTGGCACCTCTAACCCAATTTTGTTAATGCATACATCTTAGCTGTGACCCTTCAGGTGTGAGAAGCCAACCCTTGGGTCTTACAGATTTGATTAGAGGAGAAGGCAGATGCAACTCTGTCACAATTCAAATTTCTCGGGCACATATGTGTAGCTCCTTGTGCACAGGCACCAAGGCACTCTCTATTGCAATAGCCTTGCTGCTTGGGGCATGTCAAGGGAACCACAAGAAGCTGCCTTGTTGCAAGTTAGGCCATTGGCCCATCTAGCTGAATGCTGTCTGCACTGACTGGCAGCTGCTGTTGGGGTATTTCAGACAAAGTTATCTCCCAGCCCTACCAGGAGATGTCAAGGCATGAAATTGTGTGTTTCTTAATGCAAAGCAAATACTCTGCCACGGAGCACACCTATTCCTATTTTAACCTGTTTAAAACTCAGAAGCTGTACAGTGGATGAGGTTGTAGAGACACTACAAAGAAGCAGCTCCCCCCCCCCCCCAAGAAACAAAATAGGGGAGAAGCACCAGCTGAAACCCTCCTTCAGCCAGATCAACAGCAGGGGGAGCACCTTCCTTGCACAAAACCATCCCCAGTTCAAGGCATTTGCTTGGAGCTCTCAATTTGCACAGCTGACAGCAACCCTGATTTTTATCAGTTCGACTCGATTTGAGAATCATATACCATTACTGATTCTTTTCTCCCTCTCTCCCTCTCTCTCTCATTCTCTTGTCATGCCGAAAGTCACACTGGTTTGCGTGGCGGATTCTGTGTGTGTACGCCCAGGCAGGCGCTGAAACCGTCACTCCAGCATTTCAAGGAAACAATTCCTTTTAATAAACAGAAACATTCCAGTGCCCAGACTTACAGCAGCTGCTAATCTAATTATAAGCATGCAAACATGATGGATTTATCAAGGCGATCAAGTGAAGCCTTGTTCTCTTGGCACCTAGAGGGAGTAAAAGAGTGAGGCAGGATCTGTATTTTTCTAAACAGGTAGCCCTGATATATATATTTTATCTCCTTCACATAAATATATTAATCCTGCACATAAATATCTCTCTTTCTAACACACACACACGGAGAGAATTCTTATTTATTTATTTTGCATTTTTGCAACTAACTGGCTGATAGTCAACTCTCTCTCTCTCTCTACTCTTCTTTTCTCTCTCCCTCTCCCTTCTGTTCCCAGGAAGAGAAGCGCAGCCAGCTGTCAAAGACAGTCCAATGCTATTGATAAGTCTTTTGTGTCAGCTGAAGCCCCCTTCATGGGCGAATCCAAACACAACATCGCTAAATCTGCATATCGGCAGGAAAACATGTTGGGTTGCCCATGGAACAAAGCAGGGGGAAAGTGAACAAAACAATCACAACTGACTGTGCAATCCAGCACAGAAAAAACCTCTGGGGAGTTGAAGATTCAGTGCTTACTGCAACATTCCTTGACCAACCCACCCCCCTCATCTTTCTCTATACATTTAAGTGGGGCTAAGGTGAAAGGATGGGCATTTTCTGAACCATTTCTCTGCCTCCCCTCCCCACAAAATCCCAGTACAAAATGCTGCCACCCCCTTTCCCAATCTTTTGAAGTTTTGTTATGGGAGACACAGCAGAGACATGTCCCAATGTACAATCAAATGATCCCATCTCCCCAATGGGCACATCTGGCAGGTAGGTGAGGTGGAAGCATCTTATTTGGGTGGCCTCCTGCAAGGTTGTGACTTTAGAGAAGGGCTGAGATAGTAAAGCACCTGCTTTGCATGCAGAAGGTCTGAGGTTCAATCCCTAGCGTCTCCATGCAGGACTGGAGAAACCTCCCTGCCTGCAGCCCTAGAGAACTGCTGTCAGTCTGCATTGGACTAATGACTCAGGCTGGATCTACATTGGGTTGTAAGAACATTATTAAATATAACATCATATAACTCTCAATGCAGTTCTCCATTATCAAGGGCTCGCTGCTCTACAGCACCCTCTAGTGTCACATTTTAATAACTCATTTTTAACGTTATAAATTGCCAACGTAGATCCGTCCTCAGTACAGAGGTACCTTGGGTTACATAGGCTTCAGGTTACATATGCTTCAGGTTACAGACTCCGCTAACCCAGAAATAGTGCTTCGGGTTAAGAACTTTGCTTCAGGATGAGAGCAGAAATCGTGCTCCGGCGGCACGGCAGCAGCAGGAGGCCCCATTAGCTAAAATGGTGCTTCAGGTTAAGAACAGTTTCAGGTTAAGAACGGAGCTCTGGAATGAATTAAGTACTTAACCCGATGTACCACTGTATACGTCTGCTTTCTACGTTCTTGGTTTTTTGTTGTTCTTTCTAGTAACAGCAAAAGTGTTGTGATACCATCATGTAGCCAAATCTGATTGGCTGCATAACGACATCATTGTTACTAAGAAAGATGGCTATTCCTTGGGTAAGGGATCGTGTTTTCACTTAGGAGCAGGAAATCCCAACAACATGAGTAAGTGCCTTATTCCATGTTGGAACAATGTTCCTTCTTGCTCAGTACTGTCCACAGGGACGAGTTGAACATAAGAACATATGAATAGCCCCACTGAATCAGGCCAGTGGCCCATCTAATCCAGCTTTTTCTTCACAGTGAAACCCACAAGCACCTGAGCTCAAGAGCACTCTTCTCCTCCTATGGCTTCCAGCAACTGGTATTCAGAGGCATTATTGCCTCTGACCATTGAGGAAGGGCAAAGCCATGATAGCTAGTAGCCACTGCTAGCCTTATTCTCCATGAAAAATATCTTCATCCTGTACACTTCAGGATTTCAGACAGTAGCCCCTCCTATTCCTGTCTCACAATGCTACGTTACAATTAAAAGTTGGATATTTGGTGTCACTAGTCCCATGCTATGGAACACGGGAGATTCAGAAGGCATCCTCACTACTGACTTTCAGGAATCTGTTGAGGACCTTCTTACACTGGCAGGCCCATGCAGCTGCTTTCAGACCCTCAAGTAGCCCGTCATTGTAACTATTCTGTCAGGTGTTTAGAGCAGCAGAGGGGCTCTTCTTGGTAGTTCCACCTCTCAGAAGTTTCGGGAGGGAGGTGGTGGCCCAGTAGAGGGCAGCCCATAAGTTGTAGAATTCCCTCCCCACAGAGCTGCGTCTGGCATCTTCACTACAGACTTTCATCGCACCTCTTTACCCTGACCTTCGACACCTGAGATGTGTGTTTTCAGGGCCCACTCTATTCCCATGACTGTAATTTGCTTTAACTGCTTTTAATTCTGAACGTTAAATTGTTGCAACTTTTTATGGGACCCGCTGGTGAAGGGTGACTAATAAATTCAACAACAACAACAACAATTTCCTTTGTTGTTGTTTTTATGGTGTTTGATGTTTTAATAGCATATACTGCCCAAGATGCCCAATATTTTATACAAGTTGGCAGTGTATAAATATTTTTATAAATAAAACTAAACCAAGGCCAGGGATTGAACCTTGTCTTTGGCACAGGTTTAGCACCAATTTCTGGCCCTTCCCTGTGGATCCCTGCTTACTGCTTACTGCTTATATATCTAGAATGATTTGTGGTAATATGCACTACTTACACAAGGGGGGCAGGAAGCAACAAAAGGTTATATGAGCTAATCACAGTGAGACGGATAAGGAAACTGAAAGGCACTTACTGAAATGCATCTCCCTCTGTCTCAGTGCTTCGAGGCCAGGGGCTTAGCTCGGTGTTATGTTTGAGGTGTGATGTAACAGAAAGGTAGCAAAAGTTGAGGATGGAATGTCAGCCTTTACTTTAAACATCCTTTTATTTGTGGGGCTGTATAACATAACACTAATGTTACTTACACATTGTGTTGGGCGTGTTACATTATATGCCTCCACATAAAAGGAAGTAACAGAGTAGCATTCAATCAGCCAGCCGAACAAAGGCGACATTCTTACGTCCCCTGAAAGAGCTTTGGGAGAGATCTTTGTTGCACAACAGTAGGCAGGTCTCAGGATTGTGCTACCTGTATTAATTAATTCCGAGCTCTGCGACCTTTGTGCGGCCCGTCCGATTGGGTTGCCGATAAGTGGCCCGGCCCTCCAAAGCTTGCCCTCTTCCCAGCCATTCCCTCTGAACCCTCCCCAAAGTTATGAACCCAAGAAAGTCTCTGCTTAATAACATTTACAAAACAAAGACCCCCTTGAATCCTAACAAGAAATAAGGCGAGGGGGGGAGGACTCCCATCAGCTTGTTGCTCTTGTTGCTAATTTACATAATGGCAAAGTCCGCTTGAGTCCCACGAGGGTTATCTCTTGTGGACAGGTGCTGAAGCAACATTTCCAAATGGGGGGAAATGGTGTGTGTAGTTGGTAATATATTCTGCAGCCACAGCCCAACATTGTCTTGAGGAGATCTCTGATTCAGAGGAAGAGCCCTGCTGAAGATATCTGAAGATATATGCATCACATTTTGCATGACGACTCCAGTGATCAAAGAGCAGGTTTTCATCTATGTTTGGTAACAATTGTGTGTCATTTTGAATCAAGATGGTGTATTGAACCTTTCAAACTGCCCCAATTTCCCCCAAAACTACATTGTTTGGGTTCTTCCGAGTGCTATTTTTCTAGAAAAAGAAGTACTGGAACTCACCATGAACATCTCCCTCAGTCACTTGGAATGTCAATGGCACCCACCTGAGAGGTGCCAGAACTGAGTTCCAGCAAATTCCACATGAAAAAAAACCCTGATTGTTCCATAGAATTCCTGAGCAATGCTAGGTATGATTCACTTTGTGTGTGTATGTACACACACTCGTCTATATCACTTTAAAATCCCATCCATTCCAGCTTGTTTTTTCCTTGGTGGTTTTATGAAGCTTCCGTTGAAAATATCTTAAATCTTTTAAAGCTGAGCTATAACTATACGATTCTATCTGCCATCAATTTGTTGGGTTTACAATGGTTGTCTTGATTTGCTTTTTTTCTGTTTTTGCTTGTTGTTTATATACTGTAAGCTGCCTTGGGAAGCTTGGGAACCTGTTTACCCCGAAAGACCCACTATAGATACTTGAATAAATAAATAAAAATCACATAATGAAAAATAAGCTCCTTAAAAATCCCTCCCCAAATTTATAGTTTCCTGAATGCAGAGTGGCTGACTCACTCAGGCAGAGGAATCCAAAGGGTTTGTATTTAAAAAGGATTGGAGGTTATATAGGAACATGTGGTGTGTAATGATCATAGTCATGCTTTTCAAGTGTTGACTGAACTGACAGTGGACCAAATTATGTAATGTTTTGTAAGTATTCCTCTTAAATTTAATGGACCTTCTTAATGAGCAATTTCTCGTTCTCCCTTTAGAATATGCTGAGACTCCTGCCAAGATTTACACTTTTTTTTTAAACAAATGTATTCATGAAGTTACATGGGACTGTTAATATTGAGTTAATGCTTATTTTAAAATGTAGCATATCTTCTATTTGCTTGAGAATGTATTCATTGATCTGGCTCTTGCTGAAATCTCTGCTTTGACTGTACCTCTTCAACCCGCTGTTAGAGAGTTGCCATATTTCAAAAAGTAAACACCAGGACACCCCAAAATTGTTCAGCCCAAAAAACACGATTTTTCAATTGACTTGCCTGAGCTAAGATCCAGGATGAAGCACCGCCTTTCAGATATTCCCCCTGGACCTCAATTCCACCTCTGAAATCCAGGTAATGTATGGCAATCCTGTGCATGTCTACTCAGAAGTAAGTTCTACTTACTGCAAGTGGGAATTGCTGCAAGGTAGGATTGCAGCCTAAATATCAAGGAGAATTCTTTTCCCTTTCTAGCTTCCCCCTGATATGCTAGATTTCTGTATTCAGGGGGGGAACTGAACAGAGGACTATTCACTCATGTCAGTCTTCACCTGAAACAGAAGCTGTGGCCTGATCTTCTTGATTAGGCCTTTGGTATATAAATTATGGGTTACACCCCACCAGCCAATTTTGGTGGGGGCAAGGGCAGGGGGGAAGCCCCATTGCACAAGTGGGAGTCCTTGTGCAGGGTTTCCATAGATGGGGCTTGGTATGTGAATCATGTGTTAATCCCCATGTGTTATTTCATAGAAGACAAGTTTCACTGGAGGAGGAAGGAAATGGACCTTTAGTAATTTCTCAGTGATTCTGACTGCAGCCATGTGTTCCAGGCTCCTTGTTTACTTGTTTTCCAGACTGTCCTTTACTGGAATTCTTTCTCTTTGTTTTAGGGGTGTGTTCTTTTTCTTAAAGACAAACTAGAACAGCTGGAAGTGTTCTAAAACTTGGCCACCCTGCCGAAATGGAATTCATTTTCCATTTGCTTGATATATTTCGTTTCCTGAAAAGGTCAAAATTAATTGGCAATACATTGTTTGTAGAAGCCCTGGGACTGATAAATGTGGAGAAAAGATTCACACAGTAGTTCTGTTTTGCTGCTAAAAGAAATGTGAAAGCTTTTGGACCCTTCCCCACCTACTTCTACTGATTGCCCACAATGAATTCGTCCAGTTTGCAAAGAATTATCCATGAAATGCACACATAGTATTAAGCTTTCCAATCCTCCCAGCCTCCTGAGCAGGTAGAAGATACAGAAGATAGAACATTGACACTATCAGTGTCCAAAAGTACCCTCAAAAAGTTTTGATTGCCCAATGCAAACATTCTTTCGGTTTCCAGGTTTGTTATCCCTAGTTGTTATGTGTGTGTGGGGGGGGGGTGCTACTGGCTAGGTTTTTGTACTTTCACTTCTTCGGAATTGGTCCCTGCCTGAAAATGCCTAGCTTTGCCCATATTTCCTTCAGCCCTTTCCCTTGTTCTTGCTGTCACCACTATGGTCAAGACCAATGGTTCCCAACCTTTTTTTTGGCCATGCTCCACCTAAGCACCTCTAAAATCCTGGTGCCCCTCTCATGACATATAATTCTTATTATTCAAAAAGTGAACTCCTATTCACGCGGAGGAAGCCTAAAAGGCCATTAACTTGGTCTAAACAAGCTTCCAAATTGCCCCCCTAAAAAATCAAATTGCCCCCCAGTGGGGCGTGTACCCCACACTGGGAACCATGGGTCTAGACTGTAGAAGGTGGATTAATTCTTCTGCCTTAATTCTGGGCTTCATCCTTTGTCATTATTTCTAGTAATGCTCATCCAGTGCTTTGCGTCTTAAATATTCATCAGCCCTTCCTCATCTTCTCTCTCATTTAAAGTGTTCTTTACTTCCTAAATTGCTACAGGTTGCCGTCCATGTTAGTCATACTCAAGAGTGGACCCTCTGAAATGAATGGACATGACTAACTTAGATCTAGGAATTTCAGCCGGTTCTGATTAGAACATGGAATGGAATGTATCCAATCAAGTTCTACTTAGAGTAGACACACTGAAACTAATATACATGATTAGCTGAGGTAAATCAATTTCAATGGGTCTACTCTGAGTAAATCTTACTTGGCTACAGCCTAATGTTTTCAATAGGAGTAACAGCTCAAATTTCTCATTTAACCCTTCCTAGGTTGCAATCTCATGAGATTTAATTTCAGTAGCTAGGAAAACTTCACACTTAATTTATACATAATTGTTCATTATCAGATGTATTCACACTTCTTAGAGTGTCTTGATTCCCTGCTTTGAGTTGCTTTTAGCATTTCCTGTTATCTTTTCCTGAATGGTGAGGGTACGTGTTCTAAAATTATTTTAAGATTGTAATGCCTTTCTGTTGTACTCCCGCACTTAAAGCAGTTGTGAGGTCAACGTGCCAGGCACCTTGGCATTTTCTGCATAATGTAACAAGAATCATACTTTCAGAATTTGGTCCTAAGTGGAGTTTTCATGGACAGAGTGATGCACAACATTGTCAGTGTCTAGGCTGAACGATGAGGGTGGAGACCCTCCTTCAGGTATACAGGGCTGAGGCTGTTTAGGGCTTTAAAGGTCAGCACCAGCTCTTTGAATTTTGCTCAGAAATGTACTTACTGGGAGCCAGTGTACATCCTTTAGGACCAGTGTTATGTGGTCCTGGCGGCCACTCCCAGTCACCAGTCTAGCTGCCTCATTCTGGATTAGCTGTAGTTTCCAAGTCACCTTCAAATGTATCCTCACGAAGAGCACAAAGGATGAGAAGACTCAGTGGCTAATAAGTTCCTCTTTCATGTTGATTGGGCAGCTCTAGGATGCTGGAGACAGGGATCCTTCAGGGGCCTTGATGTAGAACGAAGAATGGGTTTTGGACTCCCTGCAACCCCAGACCACTACATTACCATTGCTGGGCACCACATGCAAAAATGGCTTAATTGCGCAGAGGAAGTATGCATCAATTTATACTTGAGTCATTGGTGAACATGTGCAGCTGGTTTCATTCTGTAAAGCCCCCCCCCCCATATCAACCAATCAGCTTCTGGTCCAGGAACATATTCAGTGTGAAGCTGAAGAATCACTGCTATTTGCACCGTGTCTGGGTTACAACGATGCAGAGAGCCCTGGAAAATACACCGCGATGCATAATTACAAGTATCTCCCTTTGACTATAAAGACATCTGACTGCAGCGACAGCTCCCATCATGTGCTTACAGGGCTTTGCCATTTGCATGTCTACACCCAGCTGTGCATTAGGAGCTGTGTCATCATGGGGGTGGGGTGGGGAGTCAGCTTCAAGAATAAAGCAGAAATGTTTTGTACATGTCACCCAAACCAAAGATGAAAGTATAGTCTTAATAAATAAGCATACTTCTTTGAGGTGTTTATTGTATTTTTCATGATGCGACAATGTAAACAGAGGCCCGCAAACACCCACCGCCGTGTCAATGGGAACATTTGTCTGCGGCAATTTCCCTAATTTGCTTTCAGAAGGTGTTTGTATTAGTATTTGTTTGATGTTTTGCAAATCTCTCGATCTGTTCTGCTGATGAAATATTAAATCTGGCTTCTTTTTGAAGGCTTTTTTCCCTCTTTTAACAGCAGGCTGGTGCCTCTGACATATCTCTCCTGAACATTTTGCAATGTGGAGCTTGTTGGCACCGACTGACTGCCAGAACTGATGAGCTTCTGAGGCTCATAGCAAGGCAGGGGAGGGGTGAGTTAGGATATGTCAGTGTTAGCATAACATACGGCAAGCACTTTGCTGGGATCAATTCCCAGACCCTGTTAAGGCTCAGCTCCACCACAGATTTTTGATCTGGTGACCAGAGGGATGTCAGACAAGGAGTCAACCTATGAGCCAGTGGTCCGTTCTGGTCAAAGGACAAAACTGCATGTAGACCAGCAAATTCACAGCTGACCAGGTTATCAAAGTTTCTAGAAGTGTTATGTGCTTTCTGTACTGATATTCCTCAGGATTCTATAAAAAAGGTGCTGAATAAGGCTGTCTAAGGCTCCCAGCTTGCTTTTCTTGGTGTGGTGGTTAAGAGGGGTGGACTTGTAATCTGGTGAACCAGGTTGGCTTCCCTGCTCCTCCACATGCAGCTGATGGGTGACCTTGGGCTAGTCACACATCTCTGAAGTCTTTCAGCCTCACTTAACTCACAGAGTTTGTTGTGGGGGAGGAAGGGAAAGGAGATTGTTAGCCGCTTTGAGACTCCTTAAAGGTAAAGGTAAAGGGACCCCTGACCATTAGGTCCAGTTGTGGCCAACTCTGGGGTTGCAGTGCTCATCTCGCTTTATTGGCCGAGGGAGCCGGTGTACAGCTTCCGGGTCATGTGGCCTGCATGACTAAGCTGCTTCTGGCAAACCAGAGCAGCGCACAGAAACACCATTTACCTTGCCGCCAGAGTGGTACCTATTTATCTACTTGCACTTTGACGTGCTTTCGAACTGCTAGGTTGGCAGGAGCAGGGACTGAGCAATGGGAGCTCACCCCATCACAGGAATTTGAACCACCGACCTTCTTTATCGACAAGTCCTATGCTCTGTGGTTTAACCCACAGCGCCACCCGCATCCCTTTTTTGGGGACTCCTTAGGGTAGTGATAAAGCGGATATCAAATCTAAACTCTTCTGTCTTTCTGTCTTTTTTAAAAAAGCAAAATTCTAGTCCATATGGATTTTTTTAAAAAGTGCTTTGATGTATGTAGGACAGACTCATAATGACTGTTGAAATCTCAAGAAGCCCAGAAGGTGGCTGGTTCAGATTTCTAACTGGGTGGATGTGTAGTGGTCAGAATTCCCTCTTACTCCTTACCTGTTCCTTGTTATTAGCAGGAGAGCATAGTAATATTGAAGAAAGCATGTGTACAAAATATGAAAAGTCACACACATTTGCTTAGCATGCCATGGTTGAGGAACTCAACTATCCTCGATAAATGGTTTTGGCTACATTGTTGCATCATTTTTATTTTAGGTATTTAGGTATGGCATGCCTACTTCAGAGCTTGGTGAAGCTGGGAATTTGCCAGGGTCTCAAGGCCAGCAGAGTGTCCCCTCACCCCTCCAGCACTGCTACCAGTTCAAGCTTGCACACAGTATCCCTCAAGATCAGATGAACCCCAAGAGAATTCTCCATTTGCCTCACCCGTCGGAGGTAGGTTAGGGCACCTACTGTGCCTGCCATGCCCAAGTGCCCCCCAAATCTTGGAGCCAGCACTTTATGCATGCATGCAATGGTTTAGCACAGAGTAGGTTCTGCCTGTGTATACAGGCCTCCATCTTCCTCATCAAAACACCTCTCATTTTATTACCCCTCTGGTGGATTGATGTCCTGGTCTGTGGCCACCTTTTATTGAACAAACTTAAATATTGATGAAGAATGGATTGCCTTTCTATCACCCTTGGTACCTTCCTCTCTTCCCCATGCTCAAGCTCTTAGCCATAAGGGAATTATCCCAGGACCATACCTGTCCAGCTTAGGGATGGGCAGGGCATGTTATTCCTCATTCATGTCCATTTCACATGTGCCAATTTCACATTCACAGGATAGCTGAAACAATTGGGGGGATGAAACCATTCCATCCCATTTCTTCCTTAATCTGTTTTTTTATGAGATGGAAATGCATACTGAAATATTATCACATAAATGTTTTTAAATTTAATTTTTACCTCAATGTAGACTTTTATAAATGTATTTTATCCTAAAGCAGGCAACCTGTTATGCAGCTTTGATACTTTAAAAAACCCAACCCCAAAACCACCAATAACTTCATCACAAAATTTGGAGAAGTGTGAAATCTGAAAGATAATTGCATTCTGCTCTGAATGCTAGTCCAAGAGGTGCAAATTAGCTCAGTTCGTTTAGTAAAACAGACCCAACAAAATCTTCTGCCATCCCTAGATTCAAGTCTTAAAGCCTTCTCAGTGTCTCTTTCACATAGTCCATTTCTCTTCCTTTCTCTCATAGTCCACCTGGGGCTCCTGTTCTTGGAAGATCAGCTCCCATTTCCTCCAGACTCCTTGCCCCATGATTGCACCTGTCCCATTGGTGTGGCACTGGGGGTGGAGAACTGTCAGCCTTCTGGTCTTTAGATGAAGGGCTGTGGCTCAGTGGTAGAGAAAATGCTTTGCATGCAGAAAGCCCCAGGTTCAACCTGTGGCATCCCTAAATGGAGAATGTCCCCCATCTGAAACCATAGAGAGCCACTATCAGTCAGTGTAAATGGTACCGAGCTAGATGCTTGGCATGCAGAAAGTCCAGGGTCAATCCCCAGCATCTCTAGCTGGGGCTGAGAATGTTTTGAAAATACACTGCCAACCAGTGTAGGTGGCTCTTGTGTTTCTGTTCTATGAGGAAGGCCCATTGCATGCCAAAGGTCTCAGGTTTAATTCTTGGCATCTCCAAGTCGGGCTGGGAAAGTTTTTCATCCGAAACAGTGGAGAGTTGCTGCCAGTCAGTGATGACAATATTAAGCTAGTTGGATCAATGGACCAGTGTTATGATGTTGGTCAGGTCAGACATCTTCCTCCACTCTCACTGCCAGTTCTTCCTTGCTAGGAAGATCCACTATGTTCAATTCCCTCAAGCTGCCTCTGGACCCTCCCTCCTAAAACCCATGCTCAGTAAGATTAGTAGACAGGGTCCTGCTCTGGTTTCCAGTGAGGTACTTCCTAGCATTAATGCCAGGCATGCATTCAGCCATTCCAGAATCATCCAGAGGCCAACCCAAAGCACACTCAAAGGCTCTTAATGCAATTTTCAGACAGATTTGATACCATATACCATGGTCTGGCAAGGTGCTCGAGACACACCAACGTGTAATTTTGAGTGTGCTTAATATTCTGTTAATGATTCATGGTGATTACAATATTTGGTTGTTTTTGTCAAGAAATTACTAAAAGGGACTCAATTCTGCCACATATTCCCTGCGATGAAATTTCACTCCCCACAGGATTCTGTACAAACCAGGCGAAGAGCTTGTTTGAAAGAAACAAAAAAAAAAAAAGCATAACTACAGAAGTGTGAAATAATGCTTTCCGTGAAACTTTGTCAATCCTGTCAGAATTTGTTCAACTTATCTGTATTCCCCCAGGCTTTCCTTTGACATTTCCTCTTTTGGCTTCGGATGAACCTCGGGATCCACTTTGAATTTTGCTCCAGGTGCAAATTATAGTGACAAACTAAGACAAATCCAGGCGTTCATCCCCCTCGTTTGATGAGAATCACAAGAGGGTGAGCAGGGATGCATTTCTGAGCCAAACCAACTCCATTGTCTTTCCATGCACAGCCATGTCATTCCTCATGCGCGGTACGGAGGGAGGGGCATTGAACATCTACAGCTGGGGCCTTTATGCATCCTGTGCGATTTAGAACGCTGCACAATCAGGATTCTAAACTTTGTCAGGAGTTTCCATGAGGATAGCAGGCTCCCCACTGCAGATGTTCATCCAATAGTGCATGGAAGGTAGTGAACGCAGACACAGGGGGGTGATGGTAGGGGCAGCCAGCTCATCTTCACTCGTGTGAGTCTAATCATGTGGGGGAACTGAGGGCCCAAACAGGCCTCTAGTGTTGTATGAATACCCGCTCTGGGAATTGTAACCAGTCTTATCGAAACCCTTTGGGCTGCCCTTGCAATTCCTCCGAGGTGGGGTTTTTTTTTCTTTCTTCCACCCAAGGGGAAATAATCTACACATCGCTGTGATTTTCACTTGAGATGAAATGTCTTTGGCAGCTCTTAAGCGCAATGCTCTCTTCTGTCAAGTAGCAAGTGATCCTGATGACTTCTCTATAGGGATCTCTCCTTCTTAAGTGAGCACACTTGTTTTCTTCGGCTTGTTTTTTAATTGTTGTTCCTCCTTCTTGCCTGAGAGCTGCAGTATCTCCCTGTTTATTGTTACCGCTTTGCTCAAACCCGGTCCAAAATTGACTCTGTTCCTTGCGCAGCTGCCTTATAGACCAGCTGCTCCTAAAGTGTAAAAGAGGAGGGAGAGAGGTTCCAAAACAAACTATGCATGTATGTATATAGATATCGATATAGATATTCCTCATCCTGTAAAATACTTAATCGTGCAGCACATTTTGAGTTTGAGATCCTAAGTGCACTGACTATGCATATATGTAATGTCCATAGCTGCAAGATTCTTTAGGAAGCAAAAGTGCTGGTGGAACCAGGTCTTTTCTAAAGGAAAAGAACAACTCAAGATATATTTTATAGACTTCCTTACCTCTCTCTCTGCATCTTCTTTGTATTAAGGAATCATCAAGCAACTTTCCAGAAAGTTTACTGGGGATGCTATTCACATTTCAGGGGAACGATTTAATATTCCAGTATAGGGAGGGATGAAAAATGTTCATTTCTTGTAATATTAAAAATTAACTTCCAAAAAAGCAAAGCAAAAAACAAACATTTGTTATGATTGCCTTAAACAACAGGTACACCTTAACACACCTATACCCAAGTTATCAACAAGTTTCTGACTAACCTGTTTCAAAGCAGTGTGTTCTGTGCATTTAACACCATACGGTACACAAACCCATTCAACTGTTTTAAATCAGTGGTTTCCAAACTTCCCCTGCCTCCCGTGGACCACTGGAAAACTGCTGAAGGTCTTGGCAGACCACTTTTTCTGCCTGTGTTGTAGCAATTCTAATGCACTGTACTAGTATGGTTTTTAACTGTATTTTTACAGACATGCTGAAGACCACATGAATGACCTCTGTGGATGTGTGGGAAATAACAATCACACATATATAGAACCACTGCACTATCAAGTGATTTTAAGTAGTGGAAAACAACTGAATGCTGGGACAGCACCCCAAAGTCCATCACATGAACAGTGGTAGCATGTTTATGAAAATTACGATCTCAAACGTAATCCATCTTCTGATTTAATGGAAATTGATTGCAAATGGGTTTTTTGTTTTTGTTTTCTGGAATAAATTAACCCAGAAATGATCTCTAAACTTTCATTAGATTCCATTAGATTTTCAAAAAGTGGCATTTTTGCATCATGTGAAAGATGTTATGAAACGTGAAAATTGTCAGGTAAGGAAACATTGAGGAAAGGGAATAAAGTGCTGTCTGAATGCAGCTGAAGCATTTCCACTAGCACAACTATTGCGCTGGAGAATTTATTGAGGAAAAGGCTTTCAATGGCTACTAGCCATGATGGCTTTGCTCTGCAACCATAGCCAGATGCAGGAATGCTTCTGAACGCCAATTCCTGGAAAATACAAGAGGGGACAGTGCTTGGATTCTGCTTGTGGGCTTCACATAGTCAGCAGTGGAGCAAGCCGATCAGGCGCCTGGGGAGGTGTGTGTGCCCTGCACCCAGGGGCGGGGCCAGCCACCTGTGCGACAGGGCCAGCCAGGGCAGGGTGCTCTGCAGGGCCTCCACGGAGTCTGCTTGCCTCCCCCCACTCAGCTGCCCTACAGCTGAGGGGGAGGCAGCAGGCAGACCGTTTGGGGGAGCGCGGAGCCTGCAGGCGCCCAAGCCACCACATCACTGCCAGGAGAAACGCATGGCTCAGGTGCGCTGCAGGCCCCATGGTGATTTTGTTACCTCCCCTGACACCCGGATCAACCCGCCCCCACCGCACTCCCCCTTCCTCCGCCCCTGCCCATAGTCCTCTGACCTTAAACCCTGGAGAGTTGATGCCAGTCAGATCGCATTATGTTGAGCTAGACTTACCAACCTCTTGACTCGGCATAAGGAACCTTCTTGTCGCAAGAAGTTATTCTATAACTAAAACGTAACACATTTTATTAATAGTTTTCCCTGTCCTTATCCTCATACACCTTTCTTTAAAAATAAAAGTATATCCATAGGCCTTTATACCTTCCATGCAGAAGCAGGAATGTGAGGGTTAAATGAAGTTTTGAGAAAACAAACCATTTAGAAGCGATTTTCCGTAACCCCTGGGCAGTTTGGGACATAAATTCATTATGGTTACTTCCAGTGATCCCCCCCCCCCCCTTCTCCCTCTCCACATGGAATGATTACTGGAATTTTACAGTATTTTTTTAAAACTGTAAAAACAGAGTGGGGAATACAGCTGGTTCATCTCAGAGTTGCTTTTCATGAAGGTTTATTAAGATGTAGCTATTTGACACCTGAAGCACACAGCATTATTAAGGGGGGAAAGAGAAGCAGGGAAAGAGAGAAACTGAAAAGTCAATAAAACCCAATACTTGAGCTGATCAGTCTCATGTTACATTGTTTTCAACTCAAATTAACTGTAGCCATCAATAAAACTACAGGAAGAGGGGAAATTGCTGTTATAAATTAATGATTATTTGCTGTGAGCCTGGACATAACGTGTGGGCCGCATTTTTACTGTGATGTTTTATTCCTATTTGGGACAACAGTAATTGGGTCTTAAACATGATAAAGGCATCTTAAAGGCCGTCTCTGTCACAGGAGCTGTCTGCAGTAGGTTTTTAAAGTCTACTTTAAAAGAGGTTAATCAAAGCTAATGAATCTATTTTATCCATTGCCAGAAGTGTGTGTCTGTGTATGTGTGTGTACACACATGCACGAGAGCATTTGTAAAAACGGACCACCAGGCGAAACAGCATAAAATGTGCAGGGCAGAGCTGTGATGGTTGTGTATGCTGTGGCTAGACCGGAAACAAGGCACATTTATTTATTTATGACATCTATATGCTGCGCCATAAACTTCAAGCACTTGGGGTTGTTTATAATATGTAAGTGAAAAAGAAAGGAGTGGTGTACATTTCTAATCTTAGTCTGAGTAGACCCATTGAAGTTAATGAACATGAACAACTTAGGTTCACTGATTAACATGGGTCTACTCTGAGTAGACTTAGGCAACCATATATTCACCATATATTTAAAGCACTGTGATAGCACTTTAAACAATCAGGGATTTGCCCAAAGAGTTTCAGGAAGCGTAGCTTGATGAGAGTTGTTAGCAAATCACTGTTTCCCTTAAAGAACTACAGTACCCAGAATTCCCCTTGAAGAGGATTTACAATTCAGCTGCTCTGGGAACTGAGAAAGGGAACAGGGGGTCTCCTAACAACTCTCAGCACCTTTTACAAACTACACTTCCCACAAACCTTTAGGGGAAACCATGGCTGTTTAAAGTGATATCCTAGTAAATGCATGGTGTGAATGTGGTCTTAAAGGTAAAGGTAAAGGGATCCCTGACCATTAAGTCCAGTTGCGGACGACTCTGGGGTTGCGGCGTTCATCTCGCTTTACTGGCCGAGGGAGCCGGCATTTGTCCGCAGACAGCTTCCAGTCATGTGGCCAGCATGACTAAGCCGCTTCTGGTGAACCAGAGCAGTGCACGGAAACGCCATTTACCTTCCTGCCGGAGAGGTACCTATTTATCTACTTGCACTTTGGCGTGCTTTCAAACTGCTAGGTTGGCAAGAGCAGGAACCAAGCAATGGGAGTTCACTCCATCGCAGGGATTCGAACCGCTGATCGGCAAGTCCTAGGCTCTGTGGTTTAGACCACAGTGCCACCCATGTCCCTAATGTGGTCTTAGTTTGTGACAAATCCCTCAAAAACCAGAATACAGCATAAAACACATTGTCATGAAAAATTAAAAAATCAAACTGCATTAATACATTCAAAAGAGAATGTGCTGCACCTCCAATTCTGAAATCAGTTTTCCTAAGCTGTTTACAAGGCCTGGATGAACAGAAAGGTTTTTACCCGGCACCTCAAAAAGTGAAGAAGAGGGTGCTAGACGTGCCTTCCTGAGATGACCATAAGATCTCCCCCTCCTTGACCTTTCAGCCTATGTGGATGCTGCTGTAAATTCCCAAGCCACCAGAGCTGGAAGAGAGAGTCTTCCCACCCCCCCAGTTCCCCTACTCCAGGCTCACAGATACAAACTGGGCAACACAAAATATTGCAGTGTGGAGTCCATCTATTTGGGGTTCCAGCAAACCAGCCCTGCACTCCCCCAGGATATTCCATTCCATTAGGAACATAGGAAGCCTGCCAAAGGGCTGTCAGGGATGCAGGTTCATCCACAGGTCAGGAAGAGGACTCGAGATGCAAAGGGCAGTCAGCTTTTATTCACAAAAGTAAAAACACAACAGAACAGCGTTTATCTAGGCTTATCTGCCCTAGTCAAAGACGTTGCTGGGACTGGCGTCTGGCCCCTCCTTCCCTCTCCCTCAGGACTGCTCCCAAGCAAGCGTAAACTATGGTGAGGGGGAGAGATCCCCTCTGGGCCTGTCTGGCCCATTGCTCAGCAACGTGCAAGGTCCTTCGAGATCTGGGTGTCAGCAGAGGATGAGAGCTAGCTGAAGAGGGACTGTCCAGCTTCTGAGCAACTGAAGCAGCACCTGGCTCCTCTCTGTTAGTGTCTGCGCTCACACTGAGACCCCCGGCTCCCAGCCCTGTCCTTGAAAGGCTTTCTTCTTCTGACCTCCTGTGTTCATTCAAACCTCCTGCTTCTACCACATCCCAGCTTGTCCCTTCCACAGACTAGTCCTCAGTATTCCACCACCACTGTCCTGGGTCTAAGTCTCCTTCCTCTGTGTCATCCCTAGAGGGTTCTTCCTGGGAGCTGGCATCTTCCACCACTCTCCACCATCCAGCCAGTCCTTGACACTGCATTATATCAAGTCAGACTGGTAGTCCATCCACATCCAGATTGTCTGCATGGATTGGAAGAGGCTCTTGGGAGTTTCAGGCGTGGGGCATTTCCAGCCCTACTTGGATATGCTGTGGATTGATGCCTGGGACCTTTTGCCTGCAAAGCAGCTGCCCTTCTGCCATGTTATGCTCCTTCAGGCCATTTCCCATTGCTTTTTTATGACATTTTACTGCATTTGGTGGAGAGTCAAAATATAAAGTGAATGGCTATGTAAAGATCCATGCATCATGATTTAAAATGTATATGCCCTGTTCTTCATTATCAGAGCAGCTCCCAATAAAATACTCTTGAAGTTAAAAATGGGGTGGAATCCGAAGGTGCCCTTTATGGAACAGTAAACTTAGGCACAAATAAAGATGCCTTGTACCAGGTCAGTATAAGGCATCTTTATTTGTGCCTAAGTTTACTGTTCCATAAAGATGCCTTATACCAGGTCAGGGGATGCAGGTGGCGCTGTGGGTTAAACTACAGATTCTAGAACTTGCCGATCAGTAGGTCGGCTGTTCGACTCTCCACAATGGGGTGAGCTCCCATTGCTCGGTCCTAGCTCCTGCCAACCTAGCAGTTCAAAAGCACGTCAAAGTACAAGTAGATAAATAGGTACCACTCCAGCGGAAAGGTAAACGGCCTTTCTGTGCGCTGCTCTGGTTCGCCAGAAGCGGCTTAGTCATGCTGGCCACATGACCCGGAAGCTGTACGCCAATAAAGCGAGATGAGCGCCGCAACCCCAGAGTTGGCCACAACTGGAACTAATGGTCAGGGGTCCCTTTACCTTTTTATACCAGGTCAGACCATTGACCCACCTAATTCAGCACTGTCTTCACACCGACTAGCAGAAGCTCTCCAGGATTTTAGGCTGGTTTCTCTTCCAGCCCTAACGAGAGATGCCAAAGATTAAACCTGGGACCTCTTGCATGCAGGGCAAATGCTCTACCAATGAGCTGTGGTCCTTCCTCAACAGTTTTCCAATAGAGTAGAAAAGTGCTACATGTGTTAAGTTTTTGCAGAAACTGTCTCTTAATATATTTTTGTTAATGGCCCAAGAAAGTGTGTATGCTACATATTTTGCATTTTTCTTCTGCTGTAATACAACTATGGATGCAGAAGCTATTCTGTTTGGCAATATTTTCTTGCAAACCCACCTAACTTGCACTTCCTGAAACGATATGTGAACCAAGATGCAGCTATTCTTTGAAATTCGCAGTTCTACGAATGTTGCGCTGCAATTCTCCAACTAAATGTGTACAAAAATGTGTGTGTTGGGGGAAAGTGAACATTAAAATGTATGTTTCAGTGTAAATTGTGCGCAAAAAATGCATTCTTTAAGGGGAAATTCCCTGCAAGAATATGTATAGTAAGAGATATACACCATCAATTGCTGGTGGATTTTATATGCGAGAGAAATCTCAAATCTATGTGTAAATGTGGCAAACTGAGCTTAAGACTGAGAAACTGAAAGGGACCTGTCAGGGACCTGAAACTGTCAGATTCAACCACACCTAAATGAGATTCCTACAGCAGTGTAATAAGTCTTCCCAATGCACGGAGCAGCAACAATGCATCTGTTTCTCCTTTGGATCTAAGCTGTATGTTGTTATTTTGCATGGATATCCTTATCTTGCTACTGGCAAAAGTTCTGTACACTTTCAGGTTAACTCCCGAGTAGATCTCTAGTTGAAACAGAAGCCGGAAAGAATGGAGCACAGGAGAGAGCAATCTTGCAGGGCAATGAAGGCATGGACTAGGAAATCCTCCCGCCCACTGCCTGGTGATTTCTGCCTATCATGCAGCTTGAAAAGACATGAAGCTTCTATCTTTTAGGGGGGGGGGGCAGATCTATTCACAACAGTGACCTGAATAATTATTTTTCAGGAACACACAAAGCATCTCAGTAGTGACACAATAGGAAATTAGGAACACCTGATGCAGCATACTAAATGCGAAGAGGCATTTCCATTTGCACTGTTTTACGGGAAAGGTTGCCATGCAGTAAAGGACTTGCAGAAGGTCCATTGCAGCAGCCAAGATGGGCACTTTGAACCAGGAAGGGTGATTAGCATGGAAGCAAGCTTTGGCATGGTAATTGCCCTGGGTTGCATCTAGAACAGAAAGTGAGGGCCAGCCAATCTAAACATCAGTCTCTAGCACAAGGCTCATACACCACACCAATGCTGTGCCAAAATCTGCCATCCAATTTCTCAGATGTCTCCCTCACCTGGAGAAGAGGTCTCCATGATTCTGCCTCTTTTTCAAGGCAACTGAGGATTTATTTAGCAATTTGGTAGCCATAGAGTTCTGAGCTTACCTTATTGTTGACAGTTGGCTAAGGGTGGTGGGTAGTTTCCTCCATATTTTTTTATTCAATTATTTCTCCAGCACTCTGCAACCTTCCCAGACTTCGTGGTGTCTTTAATTGGAACAATGGCATCTGGGAAGGCTGCAGAATGCAGTCCTGGGAGATTATTTTTAGAAAAAAAAATTATCCACAAACACCCCCTTGGCCACTTTAAAAGCAAAGTATGCATGCCTAAAATCTTGCATTCCACATGAGACTTTCCCTAAAGTTTTCTCTCTTCACATGCTGTTTATTTTTTCATTAATTGATGGAGTATGATCCAAACAAACAAACAAACAAACAAACAAACAAAAACCTATGGGATAATTTTCTGCCCAGCAGGACTACACCACACACATTGCCAGCAAAGAGATGGTCCTCACTGGGAGCACCAACCACGTGAGTTGTTTATTGGTTTTCTGAGAGTGTGTTTTTGCAGTGTAGTGTGTCACCTGATTCAAACCAAGCCCTCAACAGATGATCTGTGCTAACACTCAGCATCATCTCCCTGTGGGAGCATTCACACAACTAGGTGTTCTACACAAGGGATATTAATGCATATTGGATATATTGAACACTGGAAATATATATATCAGCTAGATCCCATGGAAAAAGAGATGGGATATAAAGTTGTAAATCGAGTGCAGTGTTGGATGGCAGGTTGAGAGGAGTTCCCTACCAGGACAGATTTTGCTTGTGTTCTCAAGACATTGTTTCTATAAAACATATTTTGTTGCACTGCACAAAATATGAGCAAGCCAGGGCTGAACTGATATTACCCTTGCTGGTATACCTTTCCTGGGAAAATCAGATGGCTCACTATATCAGGTTCCTATTGGAAGACCGGACAAATGCTAGACCATTAGCAGTGGTGAAGTTTGTATCGGTGGTTGCAAGAACCAATGATCCCTATCTTTAAGTCTGAACAAATTGCTTGTTTAACCTGGAGGTAGGCTGTCTGAATTGTGCATTGTTTGTAATGATTTGTTGGGTCTCTGGACCGTAATAAAGATTGATTAAAAATTGATTAATTAAAGGAAGGGGTTGGTACATCCATTTTCTATGACATATTCTGCATTAGAAGAACCAGCATCTAGTCCAGCATCCTGTTCTCACAAGAGCCACCCAGAAAATGGTGGGGAACTTGTAAGAAGGACCCAAACACAAGAGCATTCTCCTCTCCTGTGGCTCCTAGCAACTGGCATTCAGGAGAATTACCGCCTCTGACTGCTTGGACAGAGCATTGCCAACATGCCTAGTAGCCATTCCTAGCCTTATCCTCCATGAATTTGTCCACCCTCTTTAAAAGCCATCTTAAGTTGGTGGCCGTCACTGCCTCCTGTTTGAGTGAGTTTCATAGTTTAACTGTGTGTTGTGTGAAGAATTGCTTCCTCTTATCTGTTCCAAATCAACCGACATTCAGCTTCATGTTTTTAGTATTATATGAGAGTGGGAGGAAAACATTTCTCTTTCCGCTCTTTCCATGCACTTCTATCCTGTCACTGCCTCCTTGCCTTGTCTCCAAACTAGAGGTTCCAAATGCTGCAACCTTTCCACACAGGAGAGTTTACCTGTGGGTAGTTCTTAAACAGGAAAAAGACAAGCCTCTTATAAAGAACAGGATGATATATTCAGCATTAATCGTTCATGAGGTAAATCTGAAGCCATGAAGAGGGGAAAAAAACCCCACTAAAGGCCCTAATTCCATCTGCAATCCATCGTGATTTGGAGTATGAGTTTCACAGAAGATTTGGCCCCAAATTTCCAAAACCTTCTTGAGGTTTTTCACTCCAGATATTTGAGGTGGGTTTTTTTCCCTCCCTTTCCTTTCCTCCTTAGGCCTCAGCTAATTAGAAAAAATGAACGTCTCTCTCTCTCTCACACACACACACACATTTGCTCTCAACCCCCTTTTCTTTCTTTAGCACCTTTTCTCTCAAACATTTTCGTCTCAGGAGGGGTAGTCAGCCTCTTGGCTCGGCTGTTTTGAAAACACGCTTTTGAATGCTGCTCCCTAATTCATCTCCTTTGTTTTTGGGCCTTTGTGTTTGCCAGTTTGAGCATATAACGTTCTACATCTGGTGTATAGTTTGTTGGGGGCTTTTCTCTCCTGCTCCCTCTCCCTCTCTCCATCTCTCCCCCCTTACCAAAGCATCCTATGCGTTCCCTAAAGGAACCTCTCTGGGTTTCAATTTGAAGCCACAGTGCGACATAAAGAAGGTAAAGTGAGGCTGAGTAGCTGGAGAGAAGGAGGGAGAAGAGAGCCCCACATAAAGAGCAGGGTGGTGGTGGTCGAGGAGCGCTGAAAAGAATTCTTTCCCACTTTTCTTTTGCTTCTGCACCCCCCCTCCCCAGCTCCATTTCCCGCACTTTACACTGGACTCTGCATCAGGCCCCGACAGCTCTCTGTGGGAAAATGACACAAGGAGAGAATAGATCACTCATTTGGATTCCGGCAACATATTCGTAAATAAAACAAAAGCGTTGAAAGAGAGAGGGGTGGGTGGCTTGGCAGGGCAGGGAAGAGAAGAGAAGAGGAGTTTTCAGAGAGGCTGATGGGGAGAAAGAAGAGCAAGGAGGTGAAGAGAGCCACACATGAGAAGAATCGCCAGGGATCCGCAATCTTGAGGCTGGATCTTGAAGGCACTTACAATGTCAGTGGCTTGGCCTGGCCTGCTTTCAGGTGGCTTACAGCTAGGAATGGAGGAGAGATTTGATTTTGTTTGCATTCTATTTATTTCTAGAAGTATTTCTATATACTTTCGTATCTTAAAATAGCAGGACAGCCTTCAACCATAAAACACCATTAAAACAATACGAATAATCGTTAAAGCGACCAGCTAATTAAACAGCTGCAAGGCCCATCAGCAAAGAAAGGTCTTCAAGAGACACTTGAAAGTCAAAAGCAAGGATGCCTGTTGAATCTCTGGAGGAAGTGTGTTCCACAGCATAGGAGCAGTGATACCAAGTGCTTGAAACCATCTTTAGAAGAAACTACCCAATCTGCACTTCTCAAACCCATACACAAACAGAAACACAGCTCGCTTTTGAAATTTGTGCTTTCCTGAATTTTGCAATGGTGTCTTCCAACCATACAATGTGTACAGAGACATGTATTTTTAGGGTTAATTGTACATACTTGTGCACAGCTTCCCAAGAAGAACATAGAAAAAATTCTTACATTAAGGAAAATTGCTTGCAAAATACATTTACTAGGAGAAATTTTCACTAAAACGTTGACCAATTTTCATGAAGATCTTTCCTTTTTTAGAAAAAAATAATCATAAATTTGTGCAGAAATGTGAATAACAGAATTTAAGATTCAAAGATAAGAAAAGAAACCAAATTTGATCTCAATCATAGAACTTCTTCATTGGTATGGGAAGGCTTGCTCAATTTTTAATACCAGTCACAAGCTCGTCATTGATATCTCCAGAACAAATAGAGAGAGGCTTAGATTTGTTCAATTTATACACCTCCCACTAAAATTTGCAACTAAAGTTTTGCAAGCATGGCACGTCTGCAAACATAACTTGAAGGCTGGCAACATCACGCCCGCAGAGCAGATGTCTTAGGACGATCTATCTTTGGCGTTGTGGGGAAAAGTTCCATTAAAATCATTTCCCTGCAAGCTGGTATTTCTTTTGACTAGCAATGGGACCAGGATTTCTGGGCAAGGGTGACTCTCAGATTCCCTTGTGCAGTTCAGGCCTGTGTCAAGGAATCTCAGCACATTCTTACTCCACCCCTTGAGATAATGCTGCTCTCCATATATTGGACATGAGAGGCAGGATTACGTTGAACACCTCCCAGCTCCAAGAGGCAGAGAAAGGCAATGGCACCCTCAACATAAACGTCATTCATTTCATAAGTTGCAGTTCAGTGTCTCCTGTGCTGGAGATGGCTGAAAAAAGTCTGTCTACATGCCCAAAGGCATGGACTCCTTTACATTTGCTAGTGGAAGAAGAAATTTCAGCAAAGACAGCTATTCTCATCTCTGCATGATGAGCTTCCATCCTGTTTTGAATCTGCTCACCCTAACCACCAGGGCTGCCGACATTTTCTGGCAGGGTTACTGTGCATTTAACTTATAGGCCATAGGCTGAAAAGTCAGAGGAATATTCCCCTGTCTAAATTTCTACTTTATGTCTTTGAATTGCAGCATCCTTCCACTGCTCAACCATTAAAAGCACAGGAGCA
Source organism: Podarcis melisellensis (assembly GCF_964234715.1). Lineage (NCBI taxonomy): Eukaryota > Metazoa > Chordata > Lepidosauria > Squamata > Lacertidae > Podarcis > Podarcis melisellensis. The sequence continues at coordinate 29,825,624 of NC_138546.1, forward strand.
CTCTTGAAATAAAAAGTGGCAGCTGGCAAGGTCTGAAAACAGAAGGAAGAAAAACCTATGGGGAACATGATATATTGTGTCATATTGGGCAGTGGATAGGATTGCCAACTGATCAGGAGTCAACATACTGGCTTGCTCCTGTGCTTTTAACACCAACTTGATCTTGGGTAGCTTGGGGAGAGAATCAACTCATCACAGCAAGCGAGAAGATCAGCATGATGAGTTGCTTGTGTCCACAGATCAAGCTGCAGCTAAAAGGCCCAGGGGCAGGGGCGGGGAATGTATAGAGACTTCCATGGGCCTTATGCATTAGGTCTTGTATTTGCTGTGTATTCAGAAACATATAGGGAAAGGCCCTATACATCCAAAACTTCTCCTGTTCTCCAGCTTAGATCCTGAGCTTGGAACAACAGCAAAAATAGGAAGGTCCCTGAAGGCAAATTAAACAACACCAGCCCCACAACCCTCTAGAATCACTGACTCACAAACTCCATTGCCTTTGGAGTTTTGCTGCTCTCTCGGGTCCTAATAGCAGGTGAGAACACAGCAATGCCTGTGGAAAAATAACATTTTGCCAGTCGAACGACACCTTTAAATTTCAGCTATTAACAAGTCTTTTACAGAAACAGGAACTGCCAATAAGAAATTTGGTTCCTACAGTACCCTTGGTAATAATAACCCACTAATTTGACCAGGTCCCAGTTGGTCGAGCATAACTTTTATTGCTTAAAGGGACCTTTTCTTCTTCTCTTTCTCTTCACACTCTCTGTCACCTCTCTGCCCCCCCCCCCAGTACCAGTCTTTGTTTTGGTTGATTTTGCAGCTGGGAACTCTTATCTCATTTGGGGGGAAGAGAGGTTGGAGGGGGGAAAGCAGTGCAGGAGGACAAAGAATATATGCAGAGATCTGTTGCCAGCTAAGAATTCCTTTTTGGGATAAAGATGTTAGATGTGGCATGAGGGTGATGATTGTCTTATGTGGGCCTTTGACATGACTCAGGCTTTTCACAGCTGAGCTGAAGGATTAGATTGTTAACCTGCCATCTCCCTCAGAAGAAGAGAAAAGCAGGGAGGACAGAGTTAATTAAGACATAGACCAATAATAGCACAGAGTGTTTCCTCACCATTTGCTATTCCCACCACTATCTCAAGTGGTACCAATTCCACGATGGGTGTTATGCACATTTAATGGTGAAGGAAATCAAAATGTCTACAATAGCACCTATTGATGGAATCTGTAGGGAAATACATATTGGGATGCACAGAATTGTTTTCCAGGGTTGCCAAATGAGTTGAAGAAAATGAAACAGCCGGGCCACAGATACCTTTCTGAGCAAATGTCTTGTTCAGTAACTGGCTCAAAGTAAAAAAGAGGTTCCAGTGATATTTCTCAAAGGGGGGAGGGAATCCACTAAGCCTGTCAACTTTTTCACTGACCCCTCCCTGCTCTTGAGCATTCAGCAACGAACCCGTCTGTACATAGTAGATTGAGCAGCTACTCTGACTTTGTGCTGATACTGAAATACACTAAATGCTGAAATATAAAGTGGTTTTGCCTCAGGTGATGCAATTTGCAGTTTGCAAAACTTTCTTTCTTTCTTTCTTTCTTTCTTTCTTTCTTTCTTTCTTTCTTTCTTTCTTTCTTTCTTTCTTTCTTTCTTTCCCTATTCGAGGTCTTATACAGCCACATGCCAAATGAGATGATTTCCACTCCTTTTTCTGTAAAGAAAATTATTCCCAGTTTATACAAGGGTATCTAAGGCCTCCTGCTTCTCATAAAAGTGGCATCCATGCGGCCTTTGAAATTTGTAATTGCTGCATGTTTTGCTTGGAGGTAGATTTAACACTTTATAGCAGTTTTCATGGCAAGTGATTTGCTTTCTAAATTTCTTCCTCTTCTTCTTTTTGGCCTGAAGCCCAATCTCAATGTATGATCACTGGTGCTATAGTTAAACATCTGAGTTGTTTTGAAGTGTCCTCAGCAGTACAGTGATAAGACACTTGACTCCCCAAGCAGCTGCATCAAGGAGGGCAGTTTTCCTGCCCCCTAGTGGGTAAGATGGGAGGCTAGAAATGTGTGCGTGTGCACACGCGCGCGCACACACACACCATGTGGTTGGGTATGCGTGGAGATTTACCAATTGCTAATTTTAAAAACCGCTGAGATTTGCTGACGTAGTATGTCTAGTAACTAGCCAAATTAATTGCATATTGCCAAATTCACTGCAGAAACCAACAATGGCGTATCTAGGGTTGCCAACTGATCAGAGCATAATCCACAATAGTCCGCTCTTGTGCCTTTAATGGGGTCTGCTTGGATAAAAGTTTTAAAACTCAGCTGTTTTAGCAAAGTGTCGGCTACAGTGAGAGACTTCTTCTGAATTTTGTAACTGAAAGTAAAGGTAAAGGTAAAGGGACCCCTAACCATTAGGTCCAGTTGTGACCGACTCTGGGGTTGCGGCACTCATCTGGCTTTATTGCCCGAGGGAGCCAGCGTACAGCTTCCGGGTCATGTGGCCAGCATGACTAAGCCGCTTCTGGCGAACCAGAGCAGTGCACAGAAACGGCGTTTACCTTCCCGCCAGAGCGGTACCTATCTATCTACTTGCACTTCATGCTTTTGAACTGCTAGGTTGGCAGGAGCAGGGAACGAGCAATGGGAGCTCACCCCGTCACAGGGATTTGAACCGCCAACCTTCTGATCGGCAAGTCCTAGGCTCTGTGGTTTAACCCACAGCGCCACCCAAACTGCTGGAGAAATCTCCCAATTCTGGGTTTCTCTTAGTTTCTCATTTTTCCAGCCTAGTTCAATTCTCCAGATTTCCACATATATTTGTGTGTTTGTGTGTGTTTGTGTGTGTGCAATTCTGTGTGCATTTCTCATAACATTTATCCAGAATTCTGGAGTTAAGTCACTTTTCTCAGGTGCAATTTTCATCCAACGTTATGGACACAAATATTATCTGGAGTCTACATTATATCCCCTTCCCCAAACAATGGAAATCTCATTGGGATAGATAAACACACCCTAACTATTAATGCCTTTTCAGGAAAAAAAAACCCTCAAACTGATGTACAAAAAACCTTTTTTTTAAAATACAGAAACAAGAATAAATGCAGTTTGCATACAGTTTTGCCGTCTTCGTGGCTGTATACCTTTTGCAAGCAACTTCCCTCTATTAGTTTTCATTTTTGTATTTTGATTTTCACTTATTAATGCACTTTTGTTTTCTTTTATTGCTTGAGAAATTGCATCACAGAATTTGGAGAAGTGTGAATTTCTAAGGAAAGCTGTGTTTCAGTCCGTGCACCAGTTTGGCAAGCGCAAATTCAATGGGCCCAATGCGAATCAAATGAATTTATCCCGTATCCTCAATGGTATTGAGTGCATTCTTGGGAGACCCAGCAGACCTGAAGATATCGATCCACCAGCTGCTTCCCCTTGCCCAGAATCTTCAGCATCAGGGAGAGATTCCTCAGCAGATATGTTGATGCAGAAACAGTTCCCTGAAGGTGGAGCAACAACACTCTGCCTTAAAAAGTGGGAGAGATCCCACTTGAGAGAAGTGGATGACAATAAATGCGAGGGGCGGCTGGCTTGTGTTGACAGGTGTCAATCTGTTTCTCTGTCACTATTGTGTTGCTGATGTCGGAATGTGGCCAGAGATGGTCTCCCCTTTAAGGAAGGAGCCATGTAAATTCCAGCTGTCAACATGGACAAGGGATAAAAGGGCAAAGTTTTTCCATATTAAATTTGTAGGTTTTAGCTACTCATTCACTGCTTCCCCTTTTGTTTTGGAAGGTGTGGGCACTGGGCTGGGGAGGGGATAGAAATAACTTTCTATCTCTCCCTTAGCAAGCTGTGAAACTCACCAGGAATAAATGATACAAGTTATTTCCGTCTGCCTCTGGCCCCCCACCCATTTAAATTCTAGCCCCCAAAGGAAACTGCTAGTAACAAAATATCTCTGTTTTATTTTATTTCATTATATATTTTTGCAAAGGAGGTTCCCCACCACCACCAAATAGATTGAATTAGAATAGAGCTGACATCCACAATGTGCCCAATGAACAACCATTGGGGGAAATTAATTCACAGGCTGTTATAAATGAAATTTCCTTGACTGCCTTTCTTTATATGCTGCATGTGTCAGCTCTATTGCGATAAAACCTTTTAAAAAGGAAAACTCATTTAGGAGGTGGGTGGGATACACCATATGTACATTTCCCCAGCAAATACTTGCATTTAAAAGGACATATAGGGCCCCTGGCCACCCACACCACCCCGCTTGGTTTATCTGTACATCGAATATATGAACCCATCTTATACTCTGTGATTATTGGTCCTTCTGCATAGAAAGTTGTCAGGCCACTCACCCATCTCACTCAGTATTGTCAACACTGACTGGCAGCAGCTCCACAGTATTTCAGGGAGGAGTTATTCCTGGCCCTTAACTGGACAAGTCAGAGTTTGAACCTGTGATCTTTTACATGCAAAGAGTAGTTTCTGCCATTGAGCTGGAGCCCTTCCCTGAGATTTCCAGGCTGCTTATGTCTACTCTCACTGAAAGTTAGTCTCCAAGGTTTTAGACAGTCCTTCCTCCACTGATCTGAGATCCGTTAAGTCTAAATCTCAGGGACACTCGGTGTACATATTCACATTTGTACCATGCATTTAAAGCACTCAGACAGTCATGGCTCCCCCCCAAAAAATTTTAAAAATATTTCTGGGATCTGTAGTTTGTTTAGGGCACTGAGAGTTGTTAGAAGGCCTCCCTATCCCCCTCATAAAGTTACAACAACCAGAGTTTCCCAGGGAGATGGATTGACTGTTAAACCCCTCAGAGAATTATAACCACAAATCTTGAAGCAGTTTCACAGTCAATCCCACTTCCCAGGAAACTCTGGGAAGCACTTTTCTGTGAAGGAAATGGGTAGTCTCCTGACAGCTCTCTCCTCTCCCTTTAACAAACTACAGTTCCCAGAATACCTTGAGGAAAGCCTGTTTAAAGTCATATGATACTGCGTTAAATGAAGACGGGACCTAAGTCTGCAAATCCCTGCTAGGCTGCCACCAGATTTCAATCCGGGATTGTCTGTTGTGTGCATATGTTCCCAGGGTCATGAATGGGAAAATCTGCTTCCATCCCTTTGGGTCACTTAATTTCAACCAAAGCCTGATATTTTGGAACCCCCAAAAGAGGGGGGCAAAAAGAGTTGGGTGCTGTGTGTTTATATATATCTCAATTTGTCCCCTATGGAAGACGGGCTGCAGAATGCACCTTTCCGAGCCAGGAGAATACTCCAGCCAGCCAGGGTGTTATAAATTAAGGGTTGTCAGTATTACAATGTATATTAATAGTCACACCTCTTTTTAATGAGTTTGGCATTGGCAGCTGAGAGGAAATACAAGTCATCTCAGCTCTGCTCATGCACACCCCGACAAAGGAATCCGTAATAAATCTTCCTCGAACAGCACTCACCATAAATATGTATCACATAAGGCGTCTGTTTTACATTCTGCATATAAATCAGCCCAGCGCTGAATAGCAATGAATCAGCTTTCAATGCCTGATTTGATAACAAATCGACTCGGATCTGAGGAGAGAGAATTTACAGCCCTCACCCTCAAGACAGATCGTCAATACTTAAGGCGGGTGCCAAGTTAACTTTCCTTTGCCCAGCGAGTTTACACAATGAGACATTTTGGATTAAGGAAACACAGGGGGTGGGGGACTGCAAGCAAGAACTAAGCCACTTGCCAAGGGTTTTATTTTTATTCTCGCCTCAAAGGACGCCTCAAGTTGCCTCAGTGCCTTTTCTCCATGCTACCTGCAGTCACAGGCAAAGTTTTTGACACAAGTGAAAATTGAATCATATGGGATGTATCCAAGACTAGTCCTAGGGTGAATATTGCATTAGTTTCCATGATTATGATGACGGTTTTTCTGTCACGGTTTCTAACATTCCTTTCACAATGCAGGACCTGTTGCATTATGGAACTTCTGTTGCCACTAATGTCCCACCAACATGTCACTCTAAATTTCCTCCACACCAGTGGCTGTGGTGTGGCACAACAAACCAAACTGGATAATGTTGCTACTCAACAACCCTTTCCAAACATTGCTTATGTTCCCCCATGATTCCCCCATGAAAATGGAGGGGGGCTGTATGCCTGAAATTTCATCATTTTACTCCCATGATTTTCTAGGTTAATAGGATTGCAAATGGATCCCCCCCCCCCCCGCCAGAAGCAGTTAACATGGAAATGAGAGCTAAACTTTCACTGTATTCTGCTAGATTTCCAGAATTGGCCTTTACATCACGTGGAAACTCAAATATGATGTGGAAATTAACAGTTAGGGAAACTGAGTAAACGGTTGTGTGATTGCAACCCTACTTGGAGTAGGCCCATTGAAATTAATGGATCTAAGTTAATGATAGCCATTAACTTCAATGGGTCTGTTCTGATTAGGACTGGCATTGGATCCAACCCTCTTCATGTGTGGATGCAAATATCTCTTTCAGGTGAAACATCTGAGGAATTTTGAGGGAAGGCAAAAGTTGGTGCTGTGTTCTTGTGATTTGTGAAACATAATGGCTCCACCCATCAGATTTTGTCCCCTGGTATTTCAGCGGGTGGCGCTGTGGATAAAACCTCAGTGCCTAGGACTTGCTGATCGTAAGGTTGACGGTTCGAATCCCCGCGGCGGGGTGATCTCCCGTTGTTCGGTCCCAGCTCCTACCCACCTAGCAGTTCAAAAGCACCCCTAAGTGCAAGTAGATAAATAGGTACCGCTTTCTAGCGGGAAGGTAAACGCCGTTTCCGTGTGTGGCGCTGGTGCTGGCTCGCCAGATGCAGCTTTGTCACGCTGGCCACGTGACCCGGTAATGTCTTCGGCCGGCTACCGGCCTCTTGAGTGAGATGAGCGCGCAACCCTAGAGTCGGACACGACTGGCCCGTACGGGCAGGGGCACCTTTACTTTACCTTTATTTCAGATCTGAAGTTGTTATTCCTCGAGATGGCCTATATTCTGTCATTCAGAAGCATTATTGCCCGACTGAGGAGACACAGCATGGCCGTCATGGCTAGTAGCCATTGATAACTTTATCCTTCATGAACTTCTGCAACCCTCTCTGAAAATCATCCAAGTGGGTGTCTGTCACTGCCACCTTTGGGAGCAACTTCCATAGTCCAACTATATATTGTGTGAAGAAATACTTTTTTTATATGTGTCTTTAATCTTCCAACATTCAGCTGCACTGGATCTGTACAAGTTATAGTGTTATGAAAGAGGGGTAAAAACTTTTCTCCATCCACTTGAAATCTAAGTCTTATTTTGGGGGGACAGAGGCTAAACATATATTCCCATTTTATTTATTTATTTATTTATTTATTCCATTCCATTTATGAACCACTTTCCAAGAAATGTCCCCAAACAATTTAACAATAAAGGCATCCGCAATTAAAACTGATAAGCAATATCTGCAGAAATCAAGGGTCCACATTGTCACAAAAATCGCCGTTTCCTGCTCTTTGTGGTCGAGGGAGTCCTTCAAAAGCCTAATTGGGTTTTGTTTTTGTTTTTTGTTTCTTTTCTAAAGGCCGGGGGGAATGAAAGTAGTCAAATATAGCATTATTTAGCTTTAAGTCAGTATTTCTTTTTTCTTTTCTTTTTTAAGAAAAAGAATGAAAACAGCAAGGGCAATAATAATAATAATGGTCAATCATATGCTGATATAGTGACAGCCGTCCTTCCCTTTTCACTGCTGCACAGGATATCCTGTCTAGCAGCAGGAACAAAATGTGGAAATGAATCAGTTAGCAGCAGACTCTCTCCCACTAAAGCTGCTGGCAGCTCGCATCCCTGTAACGGAAGTTGCACTCATTCACAATCCGGGGAGGCATTTACTCCTGGCATAGGACAAAACTTTCATCTTTTCTCCCCTCCTCTCCATAATTTGTATATGTATCTGGCCATATCCACACCATGCATTTAAGTAGGGTTGCCATATTTCAAAAAGTGAAAATTCGTACATAAAAGTTGTTGAGCTTCTTCTTCTTCTTCTTCTTCCTCTTCCTCTTCTTCTTCACCAAAGCTGTTCAGCTTTTTTAGCAAAATCTCCTGCAAAAAGAGAGAACTTTAAAAGCAATTTTTAAAGAAATTCGCCAAAAAAAATCAACACTTCCGGTATGGGCTGCCATATGGCTGGGTTTTCCTGGACATTTTAACTGATTTTTAAAATTCCGCCCAGATGCCATTTTCGACAAGATGAATTCCAGCTGTGTCCAGGAAATTCTAGACATATGGCAGCCCTCATTTAAAGTACCATGATACTACAGTGGTACCTCGGGTTAAGTACTTAAGAACGGAGGTCTGTTCTTAACCTGAAACTGTTCTTAACCTGAAGCACCACTTTAGCTAATGGGGCCTCCTGCTGCTGCTGCGCCGCTGGAGCACGATTTCTGTTTTCATCCTGAAGCAAAGTTCTTAAACCGAGGTAATATTTCTGGGTTAGTGGAGTCTGTAACCTGAAGCGTATGTAATCTGAAGCATATGTAACCCGAGGTACCACTGTACTTTGAATGATCATGTCTTTCCCTTAAAAAAATTGAGCTGCAGGTTGTTCAGGGTGCTAAGTTGTTAGGAGATCCATAATCCCCTCCCAGCACTACAATACTCAGTGGTTTAACTCCAGTCCTCTTCCCAAGGGATTCTGGGAATTTCTGCTTAGGAAGGGGGAACAGGGGTCTCTTCACAACTCTTAGCACCCTGAGCAAACTACAGCTCCTGGAATTCTTTGAGAGAAGCCATGACTGTTTAAAGTGGTGTCACAGTGCTTTATACAATTGAACGTGAATGTGGCCTCCCTCGTTCTTTCACATGTGCTGTTGTATGTGCACCACAGCTGCTCATCAAGAGTGTAAAAAAGTGATTCTGGATCAGGCCAAAGGCCCATCTAGTCCAACACCCTGTTTTCATAGCAGCCAAATAGATGACCACTGAAAGCCCACTAGCAGAAATTGAGTGCAATAGAAACTTGTGTTCCCCAGCAACTTATTTCTAGTGTTAATCAAGAGCTGGGTGACTGACTAAGGAAATTTCATAGAATTGTAGAGTTGGAAGGTTCACTTAGTCCAACCCCCTGCAGTGCAGAAATCTTTTTCCCAGCTTGGGACTTGAACCAACAGGCAAGGTTAAAATGAGCTGCAACTTAGCTGTTGCTGAATCCTACTCTGCTGCCCTTGAGTATCTGCTGCTTGAGGCAGTTTGCTTGAGGCACACGGGAGAGGGCCTTCTTGGTGGCTACTCCCTGACTTTAGAGCTCCCTTCCTAGAGAAATGAGCCTGGCATCTTTCTTCTTGTCCTCCTGCTGGTAGGTGACTGTTTTCTTCTTCTGACAGGCTTTTGGGAACCGACTGTTTTTAAGAAAAGCTGCTGGTGTTGTGATGTTTTTATTGCATTGTTCTGTATGTTTTCATAGATCTCAGATTATTAGATAGATGATAGATAGATAGATAGATAGATAGATAGATAGATAGATGATAGATGCTATTAATGTTTAATTGTTTTTTAGTGATTGCTTCCCCATCCATATTTTTAACTCTTTATATTTTAGCTGCAAGCAGCCTTAACAAGGCTGCTGATTGGTTTACAGGAGGGGCTGTCTTATGCATGCACCTGCAGCAGATAATAAGGGTTTAGGGTTAGCAGACCTCCTCAGGCATGCACCAATTGTTACCATAAGGGGGCACAATCACGAGACGCATTTATGGTGGAGGTGTCATAAACTGACGCTGAAGTATTCCTTTCCTCCCACATCAAGTGTGATATTTCTTTCCAGCCTTAAATCCAAACTCCTGAAGACAGGGTGAAATAAAACATCACATCCTTGCGGCTTTCATTAATCTCTCCCATATGTGTCCATCTTTTTCCAACTCTAGTTTATCATGTCAAATAATAATAATAATTAGAACAATAATCCAGCAGAGCTTAAGCATGTTTTTGTTTTGCTTGATTCCATGCATGCACCGGTCTTCTAGCTGTTCTCGGGCCACCCAATAGATTGACATCTTCCCTTGACCTCACTGGGAGCCATTGCGGGGTTAACGAGTTTGTTTTTGCGTTTCAGAAAAGAAATTTACGGAGGCCGATCATCTCCGGGGTGGGGCTGGTGCTGCTGCAGAACTCCACTTCGTAGCTCACCAAGATTTTGGCTGAGACCACCGGAATAGCTTTTTCATGTGTGGGCTCATCTGACCATAATTATTTCACAAGCCTCAGGAGGAGACAGCACCCTGGGTCTTTCTGCTGGAAACAGAGACTCGGAGTCAAAGGGGTATGGGTTGGACCACACAATCCCTCTGCATTTCACAGGAGCCTTGCTCTCCTTTTGCAGATGATGATGAAATGAAAACATCACTTCTCTCTACTACACAGTTAAGAGAAAATCCCTCTTACTTCCTCACTTTCTTTTTTTAAAAAGCTCTGACTTCCTCCCTCCATCTCTGTATATATTTACAGAGGAAGGGGCCAAATGGGATCTCCTCTCCCCTCTTCAAAACACACAAATGATCTGATGTTAGCAGTTGGACACACAAACATCTGGCTCCTACTTATGTGGTCATAACAGATGTTTCGCGTGACTGTTTCATGCAAGCTTTGCTTAGGGGCTATTATTGTCTTTACCACACATTAGGTTGAATTGAGCTGAAGGGCTAGGATTGTTTATGTGAGTGTGCAGTTGTGTGTGTGTGTTTAATCATTCTGTGCAGCAGAACTAGCTCCATCAATGGCATTAAATTGTGGAGAAGAGTGAGGGGTGGGCCAGAAGGGGATGATAACCTCCTGATGTCATCCATAAAGCAATATTGTGAAGCGGTTATGAAACCTTGGCCCAGTGGAGGGCTTGACAACCTGGTTTGTGGCTGTTGCTATAACCACTCTGTTTCCTCTCTCTTTCTTTCTCTCCCCCCCCCCAGCCTCCAAACCTTGTTCCAAGTAGAGCAGGCAGATGGAATGAAAATAAATTGTCAATGCATTTCTGAAGGCATACCGAATGGTGGTCTTAAATGCTTGCACTCACCTTCCCCATTTATTCAGAAAGAAAACAGATTTGTGCCATACCAAAAAAAAAGGATGGTTCTTTCCTGTCTGTCCAGATCCCTGTGGCACTATATGAGTGTATGTGTGTTTGTGAGCCCATCTCATTCTTTGAGGTACGTCATCTTCTCACATCCCCATCATGGCCAACTCCAAACCTGGCTGCTCTAACATTGAGTGGACCACTTCTCCTGACACCTTTGAAGGGGAGGAGGAGATAAGCACTACACCGTCCATGGATCTATAGAAAGGAGAAGAGGATGGTAAAATGAACCTTAATATGTGATGTTCATGCAACTGAATTACTCCATTAAATGGTACAGTAATCTGGGGTCATGGGAGTTTGAAGATCTGGTACTATTTCTGCAATAGGGTCCCACTAGGGTGCGGGGCACCCAGGCACTAGGTCCGGGGAGTCCAGGGCCCAAGAGTTGAGTCTGGGGAAGAGCCCATCCGTCAGCTGGAGTGCTTCTGCTGCAGGAGGCTCTGCACCGCGAGTTCGGGTGCGACCAAGCCAGCGAGATGCTGAGGCGGCTGGCTCGCTCCACCCTCCTGTGTAACTGGGACTGGACAACCGGGGGGGACGCTGGGCAGATCTTTGCACCCCAGCGCTGCATATGCTTAAGACAGCCCTGGATGGGACACATATGAATTTGCCACTACACTGCTGGTTGCAGTTATTTCTGTCAGCAAAGCTATTCTGAGAAGTCTAGCTCGGAAGTGAACTGCTGAGTTCTCGAAAGGTTGCCTTCAAAGAGAAGGGACATTTTTAGACCTCCCCAAATCATCCATTTCTCAAGTGCTATGTTGAAGGTAAAATGTGTGAGTGGTGAGAACAGGGCTGAGCATGGTAACTCCAACCCCCCCCCCTTTTAACATCCTTGTTGGGTGGTAACCATTCTGTGCCAGGAGATTCCAGTACTTATGAAGCCTCTCCACATATTCCAGATCCCTGATTTTCCAGGATTCAAGGACACTCCTATTTTTATCAGAGACATGTTGAAGGGTATAAAATAGGATATTCCTATTTTCATTGGAGAAATGTTGGAGGGTATGAATTCAATACTTTGGGAGAAATCTGCCAAGCAGTGGGCATCACCAGATTTAGCATGGCCACTATTCTGCAGCATTGATAGGCTGTTATTTAATCTGGACCTGGCCTGATGCTTATTCTGCGTATCAAGTAGGGAGGGAACCAATGCTATAAAATGGCATGCTGACTTGTTTAATATACTAAGGCTGCCATATGAGTAATTCCTTACAATAACCAGGACTCTTCTGCTTCTCTGAAGTTGGGTACTAGCCGTGCTGCATTTCCTGTGAAATGATTCCCAGTTTTGGCATCCACTAATTCTGTAACCCTGATCCTATAAATCCCAGATAATAGATATTAATACTGCCATGTTTCAAAACATGCCCACAACATTTCTACCTCTGAGAAAAGAGCATGCATCGTAAGATCTCCCCTGATTAAATAATAAAACACATTTTCATCTAAGGGGGAAGGGAAAGGGGGGAAAAGAATCATTATAGCAGGATGGTAATTTACTTTATATGACCTTCAATTGATTATCCCACGCCTGCTACACAAATATCACCGGTGCTATTGATCGTAAAACCAACCAAATAGATCTCTAATAGCTTTTACGGAGAGGTGGGGAGAAATAATTATTCTAGCGCTGTGGTCAAACACACATAAACCAATGTGGAGGTATTAATATATAGTATTATTACCTATCTGTCTGAAGGCCTGTGGCAGAGACACAATGGATCTGAAGGTGCAATAGCTGGCCTAACAATCACAGGGGGTTGTGCCCAAGGATTCATTGCAAGCGGCAACTGAAGGGTTGCTTAATAAACGAAAAGGTGTTCAGAGCCACCTCCCTAACTGCATCACAGTCATGCCCTTTTGGTCTTCAACTGATTTTGAGGCCTCCCCACTGACCTACAGGTTGGCACCTTCATTGTATGGCTGCTGTCATCTGTTGAAGTTGCACCTCTGTCTCTCTATATGCACTCTCTATATAAACTCACATATATATCTCACCCTATTCTTAAAGCACATTGCTTTATTTATAAAGAGGATGCTTAGCCTAGAGAGAATCCAAAGGGCCATTTAGAGAGGCTTGAAGGGCTGTATTTATTATTATTATTATTATTATTATTATTATTATTAAATACCCCACCCATCTGGCTGGGTTGCCCCTGCCAATCTGAGCAGTTTCCAACATGTATAAAACATAATAAAACATCAGCCTCCTGATACACTCCTGCTTTCAGATGTCTAGGCCTCAGGTTCCCCCTCCCCGGGTTATTTATTATGTATTTTGTTTTTTCTGTATTATGATTTTATGTTGTAACCACCCTGAGACTTGTGGGTATAGGGTGGTATACAAATTGTAATTGTAACAACAACAACAACAACAACAACAACAACAACAACAACAACAACAACAACAACAACAACATTTTAATTTGACATCTATACATGTAGACGGTCTAGGGCAGGTATAGCCAAACTCTGGCCCTCCAAATGTTTGGGACTACAATTCCCATCATCCCTGACCACTGGTTCTGTTAGCTAGGGATGATGGGAATTGTAGTCCCAAACATCTGGAGAGCCAGAGTTTGCCTATGCCTGGTCTAGGGTGAGTTGAACTGCATTTCTTTCTATTTAAACGATAGCCATAATTTCCAAATGTGCAGTGATCATGTATAAATTTGCACAAGCAAATTCGATGGGACTCTTGGGGGGGGGGAGTCCAGTGATGCGCAACTGGCCTACCCTACAGCAGCATAATATGCTCATCAATATCCATTGTATTAAAGATGTAAAATCCCATGATCCATGTGAAGGGGAGAATTAGAAAGCCGGAGGAAGATTTCTCATCCCCAATTTGCTCCCAAAGAGCCAGGCTGTGTCACAGACTCCTAGAGAAGAATGGAGCCCAATAATGAGAAGCAAAGCATGATGCTCCTTTGAACCTAGTTGAGGAGTCGCATGAGACAGAGACAGGGGAGGCCAACAACTCCTATACTTCTCCCAGCCTCTCAGGAACAATAGGGTTCAAATGTTAATTTTCCCTTTCCTCTTTTGGTCTTAGCAGTTTTGGTTGCCAACCGCAGAGCACTCAAAAGTTGGAGTCACTACTATCTTAGAGAATGATTTATAATTTGCAGGCAAGAGATAAGAACTTTTCTTGCCAAAGAAAGGGGGTGCCCCCCACCTAAAACTTTCTTAAAGAAACAGATCCATGACCGTTCTCTAAAAACATGTAGATTGAGGACTGCTGAATCTCCACTGCTCGAAACCTTTTTGTGAGACCCATAGCACCCCATAGTCCCCTTTCTAACTTCAGTGGACTGAGTAGAGTAGACGTTTGTCAGCTGCCATCAACCTTTATGGGCCATTGGACACATTTGGAATTTGGATAAAGTGTTGTGGGTACCAGTCACAAAATGGCTGGAAATTGTGAGGGAAAGAGAAGTCTCCTAAGAGCACTTGGCACCCTTCACAAACTACAGTTTCCGGAATTTTGTGGGGGAAGCCATGGCTCTTTAAAGTACTATTCTTTAAATGTAGAATGCAGATGGAGCCATTTTATTGTTCCCTACTATGGGGAGATGTGTATTGCTATTAAAGTTCCAGTCGTTATTTCTAAATTTGCATCTAAAATAGCAGATTCGAATCTTTTCCTTCTTTTTTGACAATGTGTAACCAATGATCCTATGATTGATCTATCCAGGGCCTCATTGGAAGAATGGCTCAGGGAGGTCCATGTGGTGCAGCACCCTTTCCCTTAAGCCTATACAGGGCTGGGGGGGGGGGACTTCACTTTCAATTGCACCCAGAAAGTGACTAGCATCCAATAGCAATAGATGTAGAGGAAGACTGCATTTTTGCCCGGCAGTTTATTCAGTTTCCCTGACATTTCCTTAACTGTTGATTTCTGCATTGAGCTTCCACGTGATATAAAAGCCACTTCCAGAAAATGAATGTAATAATAATAATAATAATAATAATAATAATAATAATAATAATAATTTCATTATTATTTATATTGCATGTTTAGCACTCTTTCTCTTTTTTTCTTCTTTTTGATTCCACACACACAAACACAAAAATAGTTTGCAGGCTCCTTAATGTGGAAAACCATGGTAGTAAAAAATGATGAAATTTGGATACTGCATGCCAGCATAATGTTATTTCCTGGAGAAATCACAGGGAAACAGAAGCATGCATGTGCGGAAAGGGTGAGGTAATAGTGACGTTGTTGTTTCACACCATGCCCATTGGTGTGAGTGAATTTTAGTGTGACACACCGGTATATCGGTCAAAAAGCCACAGTTCCATAATGCAACAGGTACTGCAGTGTGAATGCTAGGAAATGGGACAGAAGCACCAGAACTATTATCAGGAAAACAAGCGCAACATTCCCTGTGTCTCAATGCACCCCAAATGTAATATGCTCTATGTTAGTTGCACAGATTAGCAAGCACTGCCAGTACAAATCCATTTTTGGTCTCTGCTATGTTTAGAATCCAAACCTCTACTCATGTCGGGCCAAGCAGGATTGTCGGAGGATACGTGGAATGCCGGCAGTACAGCCGCCGCGTCTGCTTGCAAGGGCATCGTGACATAAATGGTGTTATTCTTCCAATGCTACGCAATTGGAAAAGGAAGGGAGCACACTGGTATTGGGGTCAAGGGGCAGGGCTTGTCAGCAGGTTGGAATCCCACCTGTGCTCGCTGATTGGCTGAGCCAGCTGTCAAAGTCGTTGAGCGCTCGGCAGGAGGATGCAGGGATGATTAATTGCCCTGTCTTGTGAGTGGAGAGTCCTGAGCTGCGGGGTTCTCGGCGTATGTAAATACAAGTGGTCTCAGCGCTGTAATGGGGACCAAATGAAATGAATAAAAAGACTTGACAAAAGGACTTGACTTGGAATGTTTAGATTTTGAAGATTAGTTTCCATTACGTCCCAGTGGGGGGAAGAATATGCAATGTGGGAAAGAGGCGAGGCTTAGTGTTCCACAAAGTGGAATTATCCCACTTCAAAAGGGGGAAAAAACCAGAGTTTCATTGCGGGGACGGGGGGGGGGGGAAGGAAAGAAAGCTTTTCACAGCCACGGGGCGTGTGGCAGGAGAAGCAAAGCTCAAATCAGGTGCTTAAATTGGTTTTAAAACATAACTGAACTGGGTCTTAATGGCTATTTGGGTATTATTATGCAAGATCATCCAGGAGGGGGTGAGAAATAAGCTATGGATTGAAAGGAGCTATTATGCTAAAAGAGGAATCCTTGGCTGCTTTGGGGCTTACTGTTCCAAGTGCCGAATGCTCTTTCAGAATCTGTGATGAAACAAACAGTTTTAGAGAAGTTACAAATGAGAAGCCCCATTAACTGCAGTCTCGAAATCTGGTTTCCACACAAAAACCTATGCCAACGTTTTGCACCGTGTTGCATATTTCTGTGTTGAAATCAAGATTCCCCCCAACAGCAACAATATTGTTTCCCAAATCTTCCCCAAATCTTAGGGTGTTGGTGAAAAGTTCATTAACAGTGGGTGGTATCTTTCATTTTAACTCTTTTAGCCCTTCTATTTAGGGATGGGCAAATCTGTCTTATTTCCAGTAAATGAGCTGCATCCAGTGTTTCATCTGTTGGGGCCACAGTCAAACTTTATCATACCTCTTTAAACAGTCATGGCTTCCACCAAAGAATCCTGAGATATGTAGTTTATGAAGGGCTCTGCGAGTTGTCAGGAGACCTCTATTCTTCTCCTAGAGCTCCAGTTCCCAGGGCGGTTTAACAAAAATCCCACTACCAAGGGAATTCTGGGAACTGTAGCTATGGGAGGGAAAGAAAAGTGCCTAACACCTCTCAACACCCATTACAAACCACAGCTTCCACCATTCTTTTGGGGAAGCCATGACTGTTTAAAGTGGTATCATCATGCTTTAAACACAGGATGTGAATGTGGATTTAAAACAGATCCATTGAAATTAATGGACACAACAAACTTAGGTTCATAAGTTTCAGTGGGTCTGCTCTAAGTATGACTAATTTTTGGCTACAACCCAATATTCCTTTCACATGTTTTCATGTACCATTCTGTTCCATTTCCCTATTCATCTGCATTTATTACATATTTTTTAAAAATATAAATCTCCTTCTCAAAATATGGTAGGTGCATTACGTGGCCCAGACAAGCAACAAATAAGCAGACAGGACGCCAGGTGTTGGGATGAAAAACAGGCCAGATCTTTATTGATATCAGCAGGCAGGGTTAGGGTGGGCATGGCAGTAGGGTCTGGATCAGTTCCCCATTCCACCTGCCCGGTGCTGGTGGAATGAAATCAGCTGAGGCTGAACCATGCTGAACTCATTCCTTGGGAGTTGGTTGACCAGCATTGAACCTTGTCATGGTGGAAATCAAACTGGCATGGTCTCATTGGGTGACTGGGGCAAGAATCCCAGATAGGCAGGGACCCCAACCCAAGTTTGGGAGTGCCATGGCCAATCTTCCAGATGATCCTGTCCAATGCCATTACAGTGGTACCTTGGTTTTCGAATGTATCCATTGATGAACATTTTGGTTTTCGAATGCCATAAATGCTTCAGTTTTCAAACACGCCTCGGAAGTAAAACATGCCACATGGCTTCCGTATTGAGTTTTCTGTATTGAGGCTTCCATTTTGAGGCTTCCATATTGAGATTTTTGTTTTTGAACATTTTGGAACTCAAACGCTCTTCCAGAATGGGTTATGTTCGAAAACCGAGGTACTGCAGTACTGCCCTTATACAAAACATTCTTCCACCTAACAAAAGAAAGCCATAATTTTCACTGTGAGAAAGGCAAAAACAAAAAAACAAAAAACAAAAGCAACCAAGTGCCAATCAGGTTGGGAAAAAATATTCCTTTCTGGCCCCATCAACCAGTGATCCAAAAAAGCCCTAACTGGAGGGAGAGAAGAAGAAAGTTGGTGGGGCAAAAAACTCATGAGCTCTGTAGGGGGGAGCCTTATAACGGTTTCTACCCCCTCGTTCTCTCATGGTGACGCACCGAGAGTTTCTTTCTGTGGGATCCCATTGAAACATTATGTGGGCAGACTTCTGCCCTCAGTTGTTGCTCTCCCAGGTCCTGCACCACTGGGCAAAAGCATCCCAATCTGATTTTGGCCCAGAACGAGGCTTATATATTTATTTTTAGTATATAAATATGCATTTTATTTCAAAACATATATGAAAGTCTGTTGGGTAGTTATGGCTGAACCTGCACCAGGAATTTAATACAATATCATACCACTTTTAAACTATTGTGCCTTTCCTCAAAGTATCCTGAAAAGTGGAGTTTGTTAATGGTTCTGAGAGTGGTTAAAGGTAAAGGGACCCCTGACCATTAGGTCCCGTCGTGGCTGACTCTGAGGTTGCGGTGCTCATCTCGCTTTATTGGCCGAGGGAGCCGGTGTACAGCTTCCGGCTCATGTGGCTAGCATGACTAAGCCGCTTCTGGAGAACCAGAGCAGCACACGGAAACACCATTTACCTTCCCGCCAGAGTGGTACCTATTTATCTACTTGCACTTTGGCGTGTTTTCGAACTGCTAGGTTGGCAGGAGTAGGGACCGAGCAACGGGAGCTCATCCCGTCACGAAGATTCGAACCACCGACCTTCTGATCGGCAAGTCCTAGGCTCTGTGGTTTAACCCACAGCACCACCCGCGTCTGAGAGGGGTTAGGAGACCCCTATTCCTCTCACAGACCTACAGTGCTTAGTGTGGTTTAACGGTCAATCCCTCTTCTCAGGGAGCTCTTGGATTTGTATCTCTTTGAGGGGAATTGGCGTCATCTAACAACTCTGGGAAAATGCTAGATGCTGACTAATGTGTTCATTCTAGGAATATATTAAACCTTTCCCTTTGGTTTTGCATATATGTCTGACCTTTCAGCAATTGCCTTTACATTTTCAGAACACTTCTCTGTGAAGGCAGATTTTAGCATGAATGCTCCTTTCTGTTTTAAAACTACATCATCATCATCATCATTATTATTATTATTATTATTATTATTAATTATTATTATTTAATTAATTACCTGCCCTTCACCTCAAGGTCCCAGAGTTTAAAACAATTTAATTACACAATATAACATAATGAAGGGGAAGAAGAAACTATGTTGAGCCACATTAAGAACCATAATCCATCACTCCTAATTTAAACACACACACGTTTAAACGGATATACTAATTTTAAGTATCCCGTACCCTTGGCATCGCTGTTGCTCTCTGGGCTTTCCTATACATCCCACCCGCATGTATCCATCCATGTTCCAAAGCACTTCGTGGTTTTTTTTTTATGAAAGGGGAAAATTCACTCTTTTATTTTCCCCATCTCTTTTCACCTGGCACTTTGCCCTGTTTTCCTAAGCAGCAGTGGAGCGGGTTAAAAATACCTTCATGTTTTCTCACACCTTTGGCAAGCGTTCCAGTGCCTAGTAAATAAAGCAGCTGCCCGCGTCCCTCTTAGCAAAAGCCATATATCTGCTCAGACTTGTGATTTGCACTGTTTATATCCTTTGCCCTTGAACTCTGCTTATTAATGCAATGTTTCTCCAAATGATGCCATATAAGTCTGCTCCAAGCGCATTCAGCGAGACGTCCGTGCACACAAAACTGCTCTGGAAGGCCGGTGCTAAGAGGAGAAATGGAGCAGGGGGTGGCTGTGGGGGCGGAGAGATGAAAAGAAAGGGGGGAGCCAGTTTCTGAATTGCACGAGATATGCTGTCCTTTATATTATGCAACACAGAGCACTCTTTAAAAGGCAACTTAGGTGGTGGCAGTAATTCTTAATATATGGCTCAAACAGTTGTAAGTGTACGCTCCACCCCGGTTTTATTTTAATATTTTGCAAAAGCAACCCTGGAGGTTGCAAGGGTGGGGAGGGGTAGGAGAGGAAGGGGCTGTTTAACCCCTTGACCTCTGGCTGTTTTCTAGCTCAAAATGAATTAACCTTCCCCAAGCAGCTCTCTTCACACCACAGGAAAAATGAGAGGTATAACAGTATATTTCCTCCCAATGGGTGGAAGCACAGCTGAGTCCTTGATTTTGAGTGGATAAATGACCACAGGTGAAAGGGTTAAGCAGCGCCCACCCCCCTGTTTTCCACAAGTCCCCTGCTTAAGATCTTAGTCTTCATGGAAGACTTTGGTGAGTGAAATAACATACAAGCTGAAAGAAACAAAAGTTGAATACATTGAGTCTTAGTGATCTTATATTTGTTGTTTAGTCGTTTAGTCGTGTCCGACTCTTCGTGACCCCATGGACCAGAGAACGCCAGGCACCTCTGTCCTGTGATCTTATATAGACCCTTTTATAGAATGTTATTACATAGGATAGTCACTAGATGGCACTAGGTGGAGTCAGGAGGTTCCTGTGTCCATTTCCTGTGTTGGAGACAGACAATAAAGTTGTTGTCTCATTTTGCTAAGCCTTCCATGAAAATTATTATTCCCATTTTGCAGACCCTGGGTGTGGAAGGGGGTGAGAGGAGTCGGGATCTGAGGACAGCTCACCCATGGCCACTCAGCATGGAAGAGGGGAGCTCAGAATAAAAGACTTCCTGATTCATACTCTTCCCAACTAGTGTTGAGAGAGATTTGGGGACAAAAATCATCAGATCCCTTTTTCCAGTTCTGCACATTGGCTGGTTGCCCCCAAGAGTTTTAAACCTGGGCAGAGAGGCCTGAATTGTATCCACCTTTTAACTTGTGTTCTGCACAAAAAAAGCTTAGGCTAAAAAGAACCACACACACGATGCTTGATAAAGAAATAAAATGCTTTACACACAAAAAGTCAGAAGTCACAAAAACGAGGCGTTAAACATGTTTCTCCCTCCGGTCAGGAGAAAGAGCATAAAAAGGAGGTTCCAAAATGGTTTTCAAGAGAAAAGAATGAGATTCATCTCAGGAACAAAACATGCAATCATTGTGTTAATGTAAAAAACAGGTTGTGTGGCTCTTCCAGCTGGGAAGATTCGCCACATGGAGTTTGGGGAGCTGGAAACCAGGGATGGCCCTTGG
Organism: Podarcis melisellensis; assembly: GCF_964234715.1. Classification (NCBI taxonomy): domain Eukaryota; kingdom Metazoa; phylum Chordata; class Lepidosauria; order Squamata; family Lacertidae; genus Podarcis; species Podarcis melisellensis. Next base: position 29,846,806 of record NC_138546.1, read on the forward strand.
TCTTATATCACCATTCTTCCAAAAGAAGTGGAGCAACCTGGGAGAGAACTGAGATTGCAAAGTGCTTCTAAGTCCCTCCCAGGAGAATGAAGTCATAGCCAGGCAACTTGTTGAAGCTGATAGCTCAACTTGGCCCTTTCATGCACACAAAGTGTGGGCCAGATACTACCCCACAACTCTTACTAAACCAACCATGAAATGGAAGCTATCTCTTCTTCCCTCATGATCAAGGACCCTGCTATGAAATGGCAATTTGTTACACTGGAAACCTACAGGTCATACAGTATATGAGTGCTAAGAAGCAAGGCTTCTTCCTTCTCTATCAACTTTTCAACAGGTAGAAGCCATTTCATTAGGCTGTAGTAGAGGAGACAGCAGATGGGAGGAAGGGCATCCCACCGATGCAGCTGAGAGACCAGCAACCTCCGTAGCCTCCTCTGCTTGAGCTTTCCCACCTAGCTGATCTAAAGATCTTGTAACTAATAACTTGCCCCTGAGCTTTCATATTTCCTCCTCCCTCCCGAACCATTACCCTTTTGTGCCATGTCTTTTTAGACTGTAAGTCAGAGGGCAAGGACCGTCCCTGTTAAAGTGATCTGTAAGCCACTCTGAGATAAGAGCAGGGAATTTTAAAAACCTTCAAATTAAAAAAAATCCCATTTTCTTTGAAGCTGCTGTGCTCCTCCCATATATGTTCTTACTAATTGAATTGTTCAAGATCCTCTTACTGTGACTTGAAGCATCCGTCAATTCCATCATGTCAGGTCTATATTTCATGTGTCTTCCGGAGGACCGTATGGAATCTATGAGGTCATCAGTTCTCTCAAATTGAGACATTAGTATTGACCGCCATCCTCCTTTCAATAGGAAATCAATAAATCCTCCACATAGACAAAGGAAAACAGGGTTCTTTCCAAGTGCAACAGAGCCAGATGCTTTGTATTTTGAGAGTTGTTGTGTCATAGGGGCTTGTACAGCTCAAGTGTGGTTGACACAGGGACATAGACTGTACATGTGTACTGTGCATGTGAGTAATTGTACATCTGAACTGTGAGCCAGAGGTATGTGGATTGTACATTCATTGAATGTAAGGTGTGAATAGCTCTTCTGTGTATTTGTGTATGCAACAATGGAGCTGTATCAATCAAGAAGAGTTATGCTTGCCATATTTCAGAAAATCTGGACAAAAATGTTGTTGACCTTTTTGGAGGAGGGATCAAAGTTGCTGAGCATTTTTTGGGGGGGGGAACAACGTTTTTGAGCTTTTTTTTGCAAAACCACCAGGAAAAAATTAGTTTTTCAGCTCCTTTTAAGATAATTGGCACACACAAAAACCCTCCGGCGTATAATTATCCAGATGCATGGCAGCCCTAAAAAGTGTACACATTTTGAACAAATACTTCAACATATGTAGAAAGCCAGTGTGGTGCAGTGGTTAGAGTCCTGGATGAGGACCTGGTAGACCCAGGTTGAAATTGGCTATGAAGCTGGCTGAGTGACTGTACGCCAGTCACTATTTCTCAGTCAAAGCTACTTCTCAGGGTTGGTGCAAGGATAAAATGGAGAGGGGGAGAAATGTGCGAGCCAGCTTAGCTCCTTGGATAAAAGGTAGAGTTATAAATATAAGTATAAAATAAAAACAACAGGTACAATAAGAGTGTAAAATGTGAACTGACCACTTGTCACCACTACAGATAGGCCAGAAATTCAATTCAGTTTGCATTTAAATGTGAACCAAACCTGAAACACAGCCATCCTTCAAGAGTCTCTGAATTTTGCAATGCTCCTCTCCAATTGCGCAATGTGTATAAAAATGCATATACTGAGGTAAAGTTGGCATAAAAATACCTGCATTAGTGAAAATAATAACATAATAAAAGACCTTTAAATTTGGAGAAATTCCTCTGTAGAAATGGAGTATTTGGCAAAATTGCATGCAGACTTGGACATTAGAAGAAATTTGCACTAAAATGCTGGCGAGTTTCCATGAGGGATTTCTTTAAAATAATAATAATAAATAAACCGATGTGGCATAGTTCCTTAATTCTCTAAAGTTGCAATCCTAAAGGGGATGTGTGTAAAAAATTACCCCATTCTACGACTCTATCCAATACTCTGAACTGAGAGCAGAGGAATCTCCTTCATCAAAATTCCCTTCCAAGGGAGTGTGAGAGTTCAGAAAGCTTTAGATCAGTGGTTCCTAAATGTCTCCGCCAACCCTCATGGACCATGTGAAAATTGCTTATGGCCTTGATGGACCACTTCAGGATTTTCTTCCCTTTGCAGCAGTTGTTACATGCTGTGCTAGATGCTGCTTGATTTTTAATTGTATTTTTATTTCTTCTTTTATATGGCATTTCTTCTCCAATACAGCTTGCCTTCCATAGAATTCAGATTGCAAGACAATAAAATGGAATATAAGAAATAAAAGACGCAATAAAAATACAATTAAAAATCAATTATGAATATTCAAATATAGACACAGACCACCTGAACGAAGCACACTGTCTGATTGTGATTCACAGGCTGCAGTTTGGGAACTCCTGCTTCAGATCCAAGCCACTTCCTGGTAACTTGCGCCTGGAATGTCCTCTTTTCCTCCTCCATCCAACATTGGTGCTCCAACATCAATGGGGCCAGCATTTGGAGACATATGACATCAGAGAGGTAGGTTCCACCATTGGATCTCTCTTTCTGATGTCTCTGAGAATTCTCCTAGGAACCTAAATTCCTATATCCCAAATTCCTTGCAATCCATACATCCACCCAAGACTCAAGGGGGGGGGGAGAATCTGGACAAGAAATCTAAGCACTTAAGTAGACTGCTGGAGATGATGGATTGGACGGACATTCTGGACTCAGTGAAAACAGATTTGGCAATCTTAGGATCAGATTAAATTAAATGTTGTTTTCCTTCGAGTGAAGGTGATGCTTGCCATTCCCGTTGCCTGCCACCTCCCATCCCAATATTATGCTCTTGTTTTCAGAAGAATATCACTTTTATCTTTGCTTTCCAAGTTGATGATACACTGCGGGTGATGATTGAGGGGAGTGACAAATACTTATTCACGGGAGAGCAATTTTCCTGCCCAAATAAAAATGAAGTGAGTTGGGTGGAGGGACAAGACTCCCCATACTCTTGAAAGAGCTGGTTGTTCTACCTAGGTCATAATTTATTTATTTATTTGGCCATGGTTTGTCCATTTCTCCTTTTATTCCCTTCCTGACTAAAAGCTTGCTCAGTATCAGAAATGTAGCTCTTTTCTTTGCAGCAACAACAGCAGGTTTCAAAAGGGCCACTTTCTCTGCTCATCAGAACTTTTTCAAAGGGAAGTCTGTTGCCAGTCATCTCAGGTATTTGTCATTGTCTGGTATCTTTTCTGGGAATGAGGGATTCTTTTCAAATTCTCTTTATTCACATTTCTCCCTGGAGTTGGAGTTCTGAATTACTGCTCTGGTTTCCAAAGGGGAATTAAGGCATAAACATTTTCCCGCCCATATTCCATATCTGTAAAATGCCCAGATGTTTTACTGAGCGTTATGCACACATTGTTTTCCATAGCTTTTGGTACTTTCAGTCCATTTGCATCCCCCATCTATATTATCAATGTGCAGGTACAGGTTTCTTTGTTTTTAAGAAAATGTCCCTGCACTGCGCTGAAAATTTATTCCACTTTTTGCTTCTATCTATTCTTCAGCAATTAATGAGAATATAAATTGCCTTCCAAACTACATTATGAAAAGGGGAGAAATCTTTTTTGGTGAAATTCTCATGGGCAGGGTGGAGGGTTTTTGCTTGTTTATTCAGAGGCAGTTTGACTCTAAATTCAAGTCACAAGGAAACAGGTGAGGCATTCAGCTCCTGCTTCTGGGCTTTCCAAACACACGTGGTTGGTCAATATGAAAACAGGATGCTTGGCCTGTTGGACCTTTGGCCTAGTCCAACTAGTTCTTATGTACTGTTTCCATGAGGGAAGGGGAGAGTGAAAATTGAGAAGAAAGAGAAAGAAACAGAAGATAAAGTAAAACTCTGCATGCTGCAGATCCAGAATTAATCTTAGGGATTATTCCAGCTAAACTGTAACCCAGTAGAAATGGGATGAAAGGCCTAGCAGAAGGAACAAGAGGAACAGTAAAGGAGAGGAACAGAAGGGATATTCCTTCATGGCTACGGGATTCTATCTAACATGCTAGTGACTTTGTGGAATCAAGAACACAAAGCCACACAGAGGAGCTTTACAACGCATTTCCCTGAAACTTCTTTTGATGCATCTAGATGCAGCCCGTGCATAATTTCATAAACTTCCACAATGTTGCAACTTACTTGATTTGTCCCCAAAGTAAAAAATGCTATATTAGCTCAGGATTGTTTACCCTGGCTAGCAATAGTCCTCCCAAGTTTGAGCCAGGGGTCTCTCCCAGCCCTGCCTGGAGATGCTGATAATTGAACCTAGAACCTTCTGCCTGAAAAGCAGATGCTTTACCACTGAGCTATGGTCCTCTTCCTCCAAACTCTATCTTCCATAGCACCAAAGGAATCCTGTTTATCCATAGTCTAAAAGATTGAAACACACACACACACACACACACGGTGATGCCCTCACAAGACTTCAGTACATCAGAAATTACAGAACCTAGAGGGCTCCTCAGGCTCCTCGTTTGCCTGTTACATAGCTTGAGGATGTACAGTTCGAATGACAAATTGAATAACAGCAGTTGACAACAAGCACATGGAGACTAATGGGGCACAATCAAAAGAACATGTCAAAAGAGGGGGGGAAATGCAAACATAAGAGTCATAGAGATATTAGGGAAATATGGACATATAGATGTTTAGATGTGAATGCTCAGAAAGGTTGAGACTGGCTTATAGTAGGACTGAAACTTAAATGGGGTTTGTATTCTGGGGGCTCCATGAGCAAAGGCAAAATCGTGCAAAGCCAGGAAGAACCCTGGAACTGGGAGGGACATGGTCATGGTGTTCAGAGGACGTCTTTAATTTATATTGGCCATAGTCCTTCACACTAAAGGGTGTCAATGATACCTCTACAGACAAGTTCAAATCTGTGTGATGGGGTGAGCTCCTGTTGCTATGTCCCAGCCAACCTAGCAGTTCAAAAGCATACCAGTGCAAGTAGATAGGTACTACAGCAGCGGGAAGGTAAATGGTGTTTCCATGTGCTCTGGCACTCCGTGCACCAATAGTGGTTTAGTCACATGACCCAGAAAGCTGTCTGTGGATAAACACCAGCTCCCTTGGCCTGAAAAGTGAGATGAACACTGCACCCAATAGTCGTCTTTGACTGGACTTAACCCTCCAGTGGTCCTTTACCTTTACCTACAGACAAGTCATTCATTCAATCATTCATTCAACCTTTATTGGCATAATAACTATTTCATCTTAGGCCACATTCACAGCATACGTTGAAAGCACTATAATGCCACTTTCAACAGTCATAGCTTCCACCAAAGAATTCTGGGAGCTGCAGTTTGTTAAGAGTGCTGAGACCTTCTCACAAAACTACCATTCCCAGAGTTCCCTGGGATGAGAGATCCCCCTCTGGGCATTTTAGCTCTGTGAGGGGAATAGGGGGTTTCCTAGCAACTCTCAGAACCCTTACCAAACTACAATACTCAGGATTATTTGAAGTGGCCTCTTTGATCTCAGGTGGGAAGGAGTCCCACAGAATTGGACCTCTAAAACTGAATAGTGAGTGCACAGCTCTATTAATGGGGGATCATTAACGGTGACTCACTGGAAGACATCTCCTGAAATTTGAACCCAGGTAATTATATAGCCATCATGGAGTCATACAGCCAAAGTCATATTTTTTCAGAGAAGGCTGTGTGTGTGTGTGTGTGTGTGTGTGTGTTAGACAGGGAAGCACCCCAAACATAAAACATCATAAACTGCGCATTCTGAAGTGTCACGGTACAGAGTGCTAGCACCTTGAGTTCAGCCCTTCTGTGAGCTTTGAATGAAGGTCATGAAATAGTCATTGTTTTAAGCTGGCTTTCCAGCTTTCCTTTGCCATCAGTGAAGACAATGGGAAGTCAGCATGTTGAGGCTGACAAATAATATTTAGATAATTGTGAGACCCTTCATCCGGGATTCAGAAAAGTTCAACAAGATTGAACTTGGGCTCAGTAGGAAGTTCAAACCTTTCTTTGAAGAGGCCCATATTCCCTGTGAAGCTTCTTCTTCTTCTTTTTCCTTTTTCCTTTTGCTGGCGAGAAAAACCACAAAGCTGAGCGATGCATAAAGCATCTCCCCGACCTTGGTTCTGGGGAAAAATCTATAGAGGGAACCAAACAATAAATAACCCAAATTATATTCATAATGGCTGTGGCAACTCAAACACATATTGCGGGTGATTGTTCCCACATTGGTAACGACTTGAGGCTATTTAATTCCAATCTTTGCCCAAACCTACTTAAGCAACGTCTGTCTCAAACGCACTCCATGGCTTGCATTTAATCGGTTACTATAATAAACATATATAAAAAAGATTCTCTCCCACCCACCCCATGAGAGGACAGAGCAGTGGCTATATAAAAGGACATCAAATGACACATTCTCCATCTCCCAGCAAATAAAAAAGCCATCAGCTCATAACAAGACGGTGATAAAAGGTGCTGAGGCCAGTAAGATTAAGACTTTGTAATAAGGTTCGGGCGCCAAAACTGACAGCCATTTTCTTTTATATTTATCATGTCTTCACATAGGGGTGAGAAGCCATGGCTCTGTCCCATTGCCAGGCGGAATTTATGGTGGCACCATTATTAGGAGATTGCACCGAAATGGGGTAAAGGTTTTTTTTCTCCCTTTTCTTTTCCCCGAGAACGCCAACGATAGCCTCCTACATTATGCAGCTGACAGGTTTGTCAGCGCTTCATAACAAGCCTTGTAAAGTACTTTAATATCATTAGCACTATTTTCTTAATGTGTCTGCTGTTCTTGCAGCCTGGAAGTATCATAGATCATCCAAAGAGGAGAGAAGGATATTGTTATCTCCCCTCACACCGCCCCCCCTGCCCTGACAGCCCTCCACCCACACGACTCTGTTTTGTCCCTCCTGGATTTTATGGCCGTATATGGGGAGCTTGATATTTTAATCAAAATAATGTAGCCATTTCCCTTTATTGATTAACAAGTAAATATGTATAAATATGTAGTTAGGGTGGGCAACCCTTTTAGGGGATATTGGAAACAACATAATTAATAGCTTCTCGGCGTAATTATGGTGTGTGTGTGTGTGTGTGTGTGTGTGTGTGTGTGTGTGTGTGTGTGTGATATCAACCCATCTCCCCCGGTCTCCTTTCCGCTGTTGCCAGGGTATTTGTACATTACATGCAGAGGGTCAAAGGTTGCAGAGAATAAACCCCACAGCTCCTTGCCTGATGCCATGTCTGCTCAACCTTATTGCCTGGGAGGAAGCGACTCTGTCATTCACAGGACTGAAATGGAATGGTGCAAAAAGCAGATTGCAATAATGATAGGCAATGATATTAAAGGATTATATGGATTCCAAAACAATAGCAGGCGATCCATTCTGATACATTTAGTTCTGGATTATATAATAGCATAATCCATCATTGTTACAGTCTACTTTTAGCACGATTACTTCTGCTGCATCTTACTGTTATTATAACAAAAGGTTTGTAATTTTTGTGTGGGGGGAGAAGTGACAAACAGAAAAGGGCATGAAGCCACTGATTATTCCTTATATATCTATTTAGGGCATTTCTAGCCCACTCTTTATTAAAAGTATTCGCAGGCTGGAGCACATGATATCAACAACAAAACACAATGCAGAATTAAACCAATACATAAGAAACATGCAAACCTGAGGCCAGATTATCTGAAGGACCTTATTCTCCCATACAAACCAGCCCCGGTTCTAAGACGTTCAGGGACAGACCCTTCTCTCAGCACTGCCACCTTCACAGAGACATCTGGTGAGGACCAGGAAAAGGGCCTTCTTGGTAGTTGTTCCCAGGCTTTGCAGCCCCTTTCCTAAAGAAGCTAAACTGGTTCACTACTTGTTGTCCTTCTGCTGGCAGGTGATGGCTTGTGGGAACTGATTGCTTTTCAGGAAAGGGCTCTTTATAGTGTGCTGCACTAGGTGCTTTCACTTTTATTTTGTTTTTGCAGCTTTTTAGTACGTACGTCTTTTACATCACTTTAATTCCAAAGGTGGTTTCATTTCTTTTTATAAGATTTTGGCTGCTGCATGCATGCATTTTATCTGTGTTTGTTTTTTAATTTTTTTGTGAGCCGTCTCAAGTCCCGCTCCTGGGGGGCAAAGTGGGAAATAAGTAAGTAAAATAAAATAAGAACATAATGCAAGCCTGCTGAATCAGGCCAATGGCCTATCTAGTCCAGCATCCTGTTCTCACATGGGCCAATCAGATGCCCGTGGAAAACCTGCAAGCAGGACCTGAGCACAGGAATATAGACCTGATACTCTCAGCAGTGATCCACAATAAATTCTGAAATTCTTTTGGCTGGAGAAAAAAAGGGGGTTAAATAACTGAAGCACAGGAAACTAGCCTCTGTGTGCCTGAGATTGTGGTGGTCACTGATTTAGTTTTAAGGGAAGTGCTTACTTTTACCATTAAAAAAACCATATATATGACAGGGTTGCAGTCAGTGCTGGTCCTACTCAGAGTAGACCTACCAGAATTAATGAATATTACTAACTTAGATCCACTTATTTCAACGGGTCCACTTTGAATAAAAATTTCAACTAAACAAAGCTGTCAAGCATGCAGTAGACAGCTTCCTTATCCTTATAAGAAAGCCTAGCTGAGGATGTCAAAATTCCCCCCACAGCATATATGAGCACCCAGGAAGGCTGCAGGGGGTATTCAAATGGAGAGGTGATTTGAATAATGAAATAAAGGACACTTAGAAAGCATCCCTTGGACACCTCAGAAGGAAGGTAAGCACTAAGGAAATTAGATAATGGCTTTTGTTTAACATTTTCCCTCATACTTTTTTTTTTAATACAATGTCTTTTCTCATTAGCTGATGGAGAATGGTCTTCAGAGAAGGCGGAGTAATGCAGAAGGAATTTTCAGCACAGCGCTACCATTGGCTTGCTTTCCAGAGAACAGACATTTCCTTTTTTTTAAAAAAAAAAGTTGCTTTTCTCAAACAATACAAACTTTCTCAAGGTTATGGCTTTAATAGTTGCCCTCACTGCATTCTTGCCTATGAAAATAATCTCTTGTATCCGTCACTCTTCTCACCTTCACTTTGGAGGCAGGCAAGCAGCGATGGAAGACGATAATATTTGGAATCCATCCCAGTGTGTGTTTTGATTGCATAGGCCGGTTAATGGACATTCCTCAGGCAATTTCTTTTGTTTGTGCTATTGCGTTCAAATGTTTGGTAGAGATGGAGATCTGTCGATAAAATGACCTGCATTTTGGGGGACAGATTTATTTTTAAAGGGATTTGCATCTGTGTGAGAAAAAGAGTGTGCATTCCAGGTGCAGTTCAGCGAATGCTAGATAGATAAACCATGAAAATGACTAGGGGTGGGTGAATCTGAATATCTCAGTTTCACATTTTTCCATTCTTAAATTCAGTTATCCATATTTCCACGCCAGTTTGCAATTCTTTAAAAATGAAGTACTCATGAAAATTCATCAGTATTTTTGTGCAGATTTCTCTGAATATACACATTTGTGTATGTAATTTCGCCTAATGCACACAATATTGCAAAATCATTTCCCTTCATATAAAGCTTTTTTATATGTTACTTTCATAGATAGATGATAGATAGATAGATAGATGATAGATAGATAGATAGATAGATAGATAGATAGATAGATAGATGATAGATAGATAGATAGATAGATGTGCACATCATTAGGCACACTTTACTGCAATATATGCATTTTTGTACACATTACTTAGATGCTGAACAGTACAGAGAAATCCAGAGAATTGCAGCATTCGAAAGATGGCTGTGTTTCGTTTCACATATTGTTTCTGGAAGTGCAAATTAGGTAGGTTTACCTTTAAGTGACCAGATCAGATTTCTGCTCCATCACCACCTTTTCTGATACATGTATACAAAGTATATCTGAATACAATTATGGGCCTCTGTGTACAAATGGATAATGCATCTGTTGGGTCCTTTTCACCACTGAAGCCAAAACTGAAATTGGGAATTGACTTCCTTGCATTTCCTTTGCATTCAAAACGCCTAGCATGGGAAAGACGTGGCTTTTTCTTTTTTCTTTTCTTGGCCATTAACTATTATGCTGAGCTTTATTGCACTGCCCAGCTTTTCTGGCTGTCATGCAACTCTTACAGAGAAAAGTAAGTCGTCTGTAAAACGAGCACCCGGTGCTGCAGTTGTATTGACTTTTCTGTCATGTTTGTTTCGGCGTCCCAGTCAAAACAACTTTCAGAGCTCTTCCCGCTGTCCAGCAGGTTCAATCTGCCTTATGAAAATGAAGCTGTCTTGTTTTCTGCTTCATAAATCATTGTCAAGCCTACAGAGAGAAGGAAGAAAGGAGTGCCGATTCTGGGGATGATTATTTGCGGAGACGATTCTATTAAATATACAGAATGCAACTTTGATTTTCATAAACTGTGTTGACTTAGCAAAAGTGAGACTTGGGTGGGGTGGGTGAGATATTAACTAGTAATTGGAAATCTGAATTCTAATGTCCATACCTTTGCAGTTCTCCCACAGTCATAAGAACATAAGAAGGCCCTGCTGGATCAGGGCAATGGCCGACCTAGCTCAGAATGTTGTTCTCACTGCGGCAACCCAGGTGCCTGTGAGAAAACTGCAGGCAGGAACTGAGTGCAAGAACAATCTCTCCTCCTGAGGTTTCTAGCAAATGGTGTTCAGAAGAATGCTGCCTCTGACCACAGAAGAAGAGCAAAGCCATAGCTTTTGACTCCTTCTTAGTCTTCTGCTCTCATAGCCCAAGAGATCTGCTGTATGAACTTCAGCCTTCCAATAACTCCGCCCTCAAATACGCAAATTGTCCCACAGACTCTCCCTTAGGGATAGGAGGTCCTTCTCCCCTTCTCTATTTATATAGTCAAACCTCGGTTCTTGAATGGCTCCGTTTTTGATCATTTCGGCTCCTGAATGCTGAAAACCCGGAAGTAAATGCTCTGGTTTTTGAACGTTTTTTGGAAGCCAAATGTCTTCCGCTTGAGTGCAAGAAGCTCTTGCAAACAGTCAGAAGCTGTACCTCAGTTGTCAAACGTTTCAGAAGTTGAGCAGTCTTCCAGAACGGATTATGTTCGACAACTAAGGTTGGACTGTACTTCAAATCAAAACCCATGTCATCAGTGAAGCAAGCTAAAGACATCCCAACACAAGGTGGTTGTGGCTATGTAGCTGCTTGGAGAATATATTGGCTGCACTGGCAAATGTTTACCTGTATTTTTTATTTTATTTTTAAACCCTCTGAGAATGGTAGCTCTCTGAGGAGAATTTTGTTCTCCCAACTATAGCTCCCAGAATTCTTTGGTGGAAAGCCATTCCTGTTTAAAGTGGTACCATTGTGCTCTAAATGTCTGGTGTGAATGTGGCCATGGTATAAGATAACCTGCTAGGTCAACCATGGACTTAACTCAGATTGATAGCCCTCGTGGTACAGCACCCATTTGTTTCATTGGAGCTTGCTTAAGAGAACTTCCCAGTGCATGGTGTCCCTTGTCTTTAGGACTCCATCAGATGCAACCCCCCCTTTTTAAACCCCAAATGGCTTTAACAATGTGAACAATAGATTTTAACCTTTTGCCACTTTCCTTTTCGGTTGCTGTTGTTTTATTATCCGTCTGTGCTTCCACTACCAACTTAGCACAGGGGGCTTTGAGCTAATTACATTCTCTGTGCTCCAGCCAAGTCTCACTTGCTTCACGCTGACATTCGGATACATCTGGGCCTGCTAACAATTACAAGTACTCTGAGCAAACATTTTTTTTTAAAAAAAAGCGCTTACGTTTCAATGTGAAACAGCATGTTTTACAGCTCTCATAATGGTCAGATAAATACAATAGCCTCAAATCTCTCTCTGCTCCCCCCACCTTAAAACATTTGGCAATAATTCATTTTGCTCAAGAGATCGCCAACAAAGTGAAGCCAGAAACTTTGTGTTGCTTTTGCTTTAAAGATGTCAAATTTATCCAGAATATTTCAGTCACGGCACAAGGACAGGGGAAAAGGCGTTTAAACACAGTTTGGTCTTATTCATTTTCGTGTTTTTGTTTTGGTGGGTAAAAATCTTCTGCAACTGTTGCCAATGGGGCAGGGGGATAAAAATGCTTCTTGGTGTATCTAGCACAAACCTATGACCATTATATATGGCTTCAACGGCCATTGTGTTTCTCCAGGAATCCCAGGAATTATAGTTTTGAAGAAGGTGGATGAGAAGTCTGGGTTTGAAACCTGTGGACCTTCTTGGAGAATGGTGAAGTGGCCTTAGAACAAGTCACCTCCAATGGCCCATCTAGTCCAGCATCGTGTACTCTCAGTGGCCAATCAGATGCCTGTGGGAAGCCTGAAAGCTGGACATGAGAAAAAAGATCACTCTCCCCTCCTGCAGTTTCCAGTAACAAGTCCTTATGAAAATCCAGCATCATGTTCGTGTGAATTTTCCCCTATTTTGGAATAGCCAGTTCTTTTAATGATTGGCCTGGAATTATTTTAAAGCTCTCTGATGTTGCTGAACATTGCTCTTATGTTTTGCAAGAGGATGGTATATAAATTATTTTATAATTAAAAACAACTTTTTTTGTAAAGTAATGTTCCCCTATATACACATTTTTACAAAGCAATGCAATACATGCTTGAATATTATTTGCACCAATATATGCAGTGCTTTTTTCTAAAAAAAAAAAATCTTTAGGGGTATTCTCATTTTGACTCAAGAAAATCACCATTTTATAGGGGAAAATAAATACAGTATTGGGGAAAATAAATACAGTTAATGTACAAAATCACAAAAATTCACAAAATGCTTAGGGGTATGCGTCCCCCCAGAAAAAAACACTAAATATATGCATTTATACCCATACTGTACCCTAGTAGTACTTCTGTACTTCTGAATTTTCAAGGATGGCTGTGCTTCAGTTCACATATTGTTTTGGAAGGTACAAACCTTTAAATGCAGGCTTAACTGAATTTCTTTTGCCTCCCTGGAACTCACTGCTGATGAATTTCACTGGGCAATTCCAAGCTGATATTATGAGACAGACACACACAGAGAGAACTGTTTCCATACCATTCATAATTTTACAAATGTCTCTTGTAGTTATCTTTTTCTCAGGCGTGATAGCTCCTCTTCGTAAGCAGGGAGCTTCCAATCACCTAATGATTTCAAAACACACAAAATAGTGAGTAAGCTTTTGAGTTCTCCAGAACTTCCCAGGCAAGATGTTAGCCAAAGCAGGGATGGTGATAATTTTGCTTTTTCCTCCCTGCAAAAAAGTACAAAAATATCCACTGGCAACCAGAATTGTGCTCAGTATTCCAGGTCCAACTGCAACAGGTCGATTTATACAAAGACATTGTGACATTGACATATTTATTGTTAACTACATTTCTAATCATTCGCAGCACTGAGTTTTGCCATTTTCACTTTTGCTATACACTGTGTTGGCGTTTTCACTGAGATGTCCATCACGGCTAGTGCAGTGCCAAAAATGTTTCCCTTGCATTTTTGTTTTTAAATATTATTTTACCCTTCTCCATCAAAAATCGAGAAAGGAAATTGCATTCAAAAAAATTGGTTAAGTTCTCATGGCTATTTTGAGTGTCTCAAAATAGGATAACAGGTAGTTAAATATAGGTATCTTTTCATAAACCCGTGCCATAGTTCTATGTTGCTTCTTGCTTTTTCTACCCTATTTGCTGGCACAGAAAATTCTTTTTTTGGGGGTCACCTAATTTTTCAAGGAATAGAACAATTCTTCAGTAATTTGGGGGGGGGCTGAGTGGCAGTAGCACATCCCCCCATGACTGCAAGTGGCAACACTAAGTGTGGGGTCAGCCTGGTCACCATTTTGCAACACCCACAATGTTTTAGCATCATTCTGAGGCACTGTGGGAAGAATAGCAGCTTTCACCACCCCCACCTCAAATGTGGGAAATAGAGAAAATTCTGCCAAGTGGTCTTCTATTTCTGGAAGGGGTGAGAAAGCAAGGGAAACCTCAGGATTTTTCTCTTGGGGGGAAAAAACCATTTGGGAGACTTTTCAGCTGAACGCCAATTCTACATCTAGGAAGTTCTGACATCTAAATGCATTTATTTACAGCATTTGTAAAAGGTAAAGGACAGTTAAGTCAAAGGCGACTATGGGGTGTGGCACTCATCTCACTTTCAGGCTGAGGGAGCCAGTGTTAGTCTGCAGGCAGCAGACAGCTTTCTGGAACATGTGGCCAGCATGACCAAACCGTTTCTGGTGCAATGGAACACTGTGACAGAAGCCAGAGTGCACGGAAATGCCGTTTACCTTCCCACTGCAGTGGTACCTATTTATCTACTTGTACTAGGATGCTTTTTAACTGCTAGGTTGGCAGGAGCTGGGACAGAGCAACGGGAGCTCACTCTGTTGCCGGGATTTGAACCGCCGGCCTTCTGATCGGCAGGCCCAAGAGACTCAGTGGTTTTAACCACGGTGCCACCTCCAGCCAAGAAACATTCCTTGAACCACTTCCATATAGTCACTTGAATATAATGGGGTTAGTAGAATTTGTCCTCTTTATACTTACTGTTAGAAGAGCATTTTTAGGATTCCTTCCCCCCAGTGAATTTGGTTTTTCTATGAATCCTTTCTATGTATTTGTGTTTTTAAAAAAATGATTGTCAAGCTGTTTTGCATTGAATAGACTTGTTACTCACTTTGAGGCATTTTCTTAGGAAAACAATAAATAAATGCAAATAGTCATAAAATAATTATGCAGGAGAAGGAGAAGAATTTAACACTGAAGCTTCCCCACACATTATGGTTCAATGTTAGTAGCCCCTGACTCAATAGTGAGATAATAGACAGCACAGTGGGTCCTCCTGAGAAACCCAAAATTTAGGGAAAGAAAACAAAGTAGATTTTATTCCTAAATTGCTTTGAGTGAATGAAAGTTCTTTAGTGAGTTTCTTCCGCTGTGCCACACTTCTTAAGTACTGTTTTCAACAGGGAGAAATAAATTGCATGTGTAGCAGAGGGAAGGGGGGAAAGAGGTGAGCTAGACGGAGAAGAATTAAAGAAACTCGGTTTATGTTGGGCCGTAACAATAATCAGCTGCCAACCAAACCTCGTACTGGGTGTGTGTTACCGCATCAGCAGCCAGCCATCTTTTCTCAGTAAACAGTTGGGCAGTCATAAAACTGAGCAGCACGGCTGACTTTAACCTGGCAGATTTCCCTGCTCTTCATGTTTACGTCTCCTTAAGTATATCTTTGTCATATGGCTGCGAGGCTATTTTACAATCTCCGGTTTAATTCTCTGGCAGAACAACAGACACTTTCGCTATCGGCGTTTGCAAATGTGGAACTCACTTGTGGCCAGTCGTCTTGCTCCCATTCCAAGGAAAAAGTCCTCGATGCAACTTACGGGTGGAGTTTGTTCCCCACCCCACCCCTGAAAACAACTTTGGGCCCCCTTCTGCTTGGAAATATTCCTAGGGAAAGATGTCCTTGACACAACTCTGTGAGTGGAGTTAATCCCCTAGTGAAACAAGATGTTTTGGTCCCCTTCTCCTCAGAAATATTCCTAGGGACAGATGTTTTAAGAATGAAGCTTGCTTTCTGATAACTTCTGTGGGCTTGTTTTATGACCGACTATGCTGTTTTTTTTTTCTTGTGTGTGTTGTTTGCATGGTAGGATGGGGTCACTGGCACAAATTGGGGCAGAAACCCAGCAGAATTTTTATTACCGCATCTTTGCAAAGGAGGCAGGGAGAGAAAACTGGAAAAAGTTGACCCGAACTCTGGTAACCCCTTGGCCACCCCTCCCAATTCCAGTGGTCACCAGCCATCACTGTGTGTGTGTGTTTTTAATGTGTGTGTGTGTGTGCGCGAGAGAGAGAGCCTGTGTGTGTGTGTGCACACGGTGGGGGGGACGGGACTTTTTCTTTCTTTCTGGAAAGCCAGCTTCCTGCATTCTCAGGGGTTATAAAAATGGGAATCATTTTTATTGGCAATCCACTGGAATTGTGCTGAGACAAATGGAAACGTGAAGATAAGGATCCTCTGAGGTGAAAACATACAGCTGTTGGGAATTGCTAGAGATTCTGACCAATAAAGGAAGTCACTGTTTTTCCAGGCCTGAAGTGAATTATTGGCCGAGACGGGTGTTGTATATTTATGTAAGGCTACAGCAGGGGAGTTTAAGCGCCCGTATATTGCTGAAAGAGCATCATTCACATTCAGGCTAAGACAAAAGGTGGAAATGAAGTAACATCCTGAGAGGAGAAAGGCTCACGACAGTATAATAACATTTCAAAGAGGAGGGCTGTGTGCTAGGCTGTGGGTAGGCCTCAGAATGAGGAAATGATCAAGATGCCTTGTCAGGCTTTCAAAAAAGAAAAGAAAAAGCCCAGATATACACACATTCTCGTTCGCAAAGGTGGCCTGGCTGGGCGTCCTTGGGAAGGATGTCCATTTATCTTTCAGAGAAATGCGTACACAATTACTTGACTTGCAAACTTCATCAGTGGAGTAGTGAGCAATGGCTAGGTTTGGCAGAAATCCTGAGAAATACATGCAGTATATCACAGCATATATTACAGTTTTGCCAGGACTCAGTTATACGTATCAGTCTAATGTAGTCTTTCCACGCTTCGGCATTAACAGGGGTAAGGGCAATAAAGTTGAAGGAATATCTTGAGCACCAGAATGTTCTTGGTTTCAAGAGGATATCCTCTTGCAAATAATAATAATAAAAGCTTAACTTATCTTCCCGCCTCCTTTTTCAGGTTAAATTTGTTCTCCTCGATATCGTTTTGAATGCAGATTGGTAGCTCTCCAAGTATGAGAAGAAGTGAGTGGAAGAAAGAGAATGGCTGAGAGGACTTAGAAGTTTTGCACATTTTCTCGTGGAAAAAGGTTGCAGGGGGGAATCATCTAGATATTCTCTTACACATGGCGCCTAGCAAAGCTAATTGTGCACAAAGTCCATGTATGTGTGAATGCTTGTGCAAGATTCTTTGCAATTTCACACTGAACTGTGCAAACATTATCCAGAGTACTCTCTGCATTTATTTACAAATATAAAAATGGGAAATGTTCATACTCAGCACAGTTGTATGTAACATATGTGAGTGTATATATGACAGACATCCACTATTTGCACTTTCTGGAAACGAAGACATTTTTGTTCTGACAAGCCTATCTATCTGGATGAATAAGGTCTTTTCTATGGGTGTCTATTTTACATTGTTGTTTAAAATTCATATTCTGCCATTTTAATTTTCCAAGTTATTTTTATTATGCTTTTATTATATTTATTAATATATTTATTTTATTATATTCTATATTTACATTGCCTTGAGATATGTAATAGAATTCACAAAAATATCAGAATTTCCCAATGATATTTGAATGATTGGGAACTTTAAGTAATTTGAAAAGTTTCTACAATATTCGTATTTTAGAACATCTTGTGTGGCTTACAGGATGAAAATACACACATTTGCCTATTATAGCCCATTGAACATATGAAGCTTACTTCTGAGTAAACATGGCTTGTATTGCATGCAAGAATGTCAGAAATAATATTTTTTCATTCATCAATTATTTTGATTCTTGTTTCCAAAAATAGCTAACATCTCAAATATTTCATGTTACTCCTTATTGGATACTCCTATTTTTTCTGTTGCTGATTCTAGTCGTCCAGTTTTGGCACAGCAATCTATTTGACGGGTTGGGAGAAAAAGCTCTCTTTAATAACCCAAACTACCTTTATGCAGCTGATTGATGGATCAGCTTTCTTTTTTACTTAGCTTTCCAAAATTACCATCCTTTATACATTAAAAAGGTGGCTATGGGAGAGAAAAAAAGAAGGTAAGAGATCTGGCATTAGTCCTCTCAGTTGCAAGGAAATTGCAAAATGTGCCCACTTGCCGACTAAGCAATTTTTGCAGTCTGCTGGGACATCCATCTTATTAATGAGCCTTGTTTATAACCCGATGCCACATTCCAGTCACCTACCCTGTTTACATCTTTGGCCCCTTTAATTAAGAGAAGAACCAGTTAAAAGAAACTAAGAAGAAATATTAATACGATCTGATTAATTCAGCTAGCAGGAGGTTATGGGGGACCAAGGTTATTATAACTTATAAAGGCAGCACAAGCAAAGCTGTGTTCATTTGTAATTTTATTAGGCGGAGCAAATTAGCGGGTTTGCGTGGCAGTGACAAAAGACCCCTTCCTATTCACACTTACCCCCTGCTGAAAGGGCCAGGAGCTGAGAGTTAGGCCCAATATTAGGCAAATGGGAGCTGATAAATCTCAGACAGGCATCTAATGAGGCTCTCCAGATTCAGAGCTGCGCTAATTTGAAAAGATTAGCTGGACTCCCCCTATCTCCCTTCCAGTATATCTGAGAAGTCCAATGAACTCGAAACAGAAATTCCGAGATGACGAGAAGAGAGAGAAAGAAAACAAGATTCAGAGATAAAACTGCAGGAATATGTGAAGGGGAAAATTCAAGAACATATGGGAAATTAAAAGCTGAATTGCAAGCAAATAGAACACAGAGAATACAGTGATTTTGTGTATGCCAAAATGATTGTGGTTCTTTAAATGTGCATACGAAAGGAATTATTATTATTATTACTTTTCATTAATTTATCTAGAAAGATAAACTGCTTAATCAGAGACACATACATAAAAAACTGCAGATAAAACATAACTATTTTAGAAAATATTTATTTTATTTTAGAAAAATAAATATACATAAAATAATGATTAAATTAAATGTTTATTGATAAATGTTTCTTGACAGTGGTCAACCAACTATTACAGAAAGTACAGCCAACAATCCTATATGATATTTATTTATTATTTATCCCACTATTGCAAGTTAATGAGATTGAGGACAATGTCCAAGGAGTGACTTCATGATACAGGCCAGAAGTTAATGTGTTTACTTCTATCTCCCCAAACAAACTGGTCTGTTAAGAACCCTTCCAGAAACTATGTGAACTGTGTAGATGTTAATGACCCTGCCTCTATGAGTAATGCTGGGTGGCAACTACGCCAGAGTAATGCTAGTTTGCACCCATGGTGCATCACTATGGTAAATAGCTACTATCCATGATGGCTATGCCCTGACTCCATGGTCAGAGATAGTAATTCTTCTTAATACCAGTTGCTGGAAGTCACAAGAAGAGAGAGTGCTATTGTGCTCATGTTCTGCTTGCCTGTTTTCCACAAGCACCTGGCTGGCAACTGTGAGAACAGGATGCTGGACTATATTTGCCAATCCAGCAGGCTCTTCTCATGTTCTTATGCTCTTACAGACATTTGTGCAACCTTCTGGTGAGCACACAAATTATTTTGCTCTCTTGTTGTCCCATTCCAGTTCCCAAAGATCCCTAGAATTCTTAAATTCTATCTGTGGAGGGATAGTAGGGTCAGTCATACGCTACCACCAACTTCCCCCTGTACTGCCACCAGAACTGACTCAAGGTATTTTGGCACCTGAGGCAAACCGCAAAATACCCTCTCCTGCAGGGAGGGTGAGTGAAGATCTATATCAGAAATAAGGGAGGAATAAAGATCTACATCAGGAACAAGGATGGAAGGAGACAGCAGTGTAGCTAGGCACTTGGATGCCCGGTGCAGCGTGGGTGTCCTGCAGCCGGGGGCGGGGCAAGCTGCCCATGGGGGCGGGGCAAGCCAAGGCAGGGTGCGCTGTATGGAGCCTCTCCACAGCCTCCCCCTCAGCTGTAGGGTGGCTGAGAGCCAGTGTGGTGTAGTGGTTAAGAGCAGTAGACTCGTAATCTGGGGAACCAGGTTCGCATCTCCGCTCCTCCACATGCAGCTGCTGGGTGACCTTGGGCTAGTCACACTTCTCTGAAGTCTCTCGGCCTCATTCACCTCACAGAGTGTTTGTTGTGGGGGAGGAAGGGAAAGGAGAATGTTAGCCGCTTTGAGACTCCTTTGGGTAGTGATAAAGTGGGATATCAAATCCAAACTCTTCTTCTGAGGTGGTGGACAGACGCAAGCCCCGTGTCGCTCAAAAAAGCAGCGCAGAGCTTGCAGGCAGTCCGCCCGCCGCCCCCTCAAGTGAGATGCGTGGCTCAGGCACACTGCAGGCCCCGCGGTGTGACACCCAGTGCCCCCTGACTCACCTAGCTACCATTGGCATAGGAAGGGGGGTGCAGGGGGGATGCTGGAGGTATTTTTTCAAAACAAAGTGTCGTGAGCCCAATTTTTAAAATTTTATTTTAAAAACATATTTTTGCCATTTTGTCACCCCCCTCAGTGATGACACCCGGGACAGCCCATACCCACCGCACCCCCCTTCCTATGCCACTGGAAGGAGATCAGTAGTATTTCCTATTCACCAAGAGGACACTGTAGAGGCAACATTGGGGAGGGGTGGGATCTGCAGAAGAGATGGCAGAGGAGCACGATGCAACTGTTGCAGACCCTCCAAGTGTCCCTATTTCCCAGAGATGCCCCTGATTTAGAGAAGCTGTCCCAGTTTCTGATTTGATTCCAGAATATCCCACTTTTCCTTAGGATGTCCCTATTTTCATTGGTGAAATGTTGGAGTGTATGGAGTTATCCGACCATCTGAAGACAATCCTGTATAGGGGAGGTGTTTTGTTTTTTTGTTTTTTTTAATGTTTTATTGTGTTTTTATATATGCTGAAAGCTGGCCAGAGTGGCTGGGGCAAGCCAGTAAGATGTGTGGTGTATAAATAGTAAAATTATCAGTATGGAATGGGACAAACCTATTTTCATCGGAGAAATGTTGGAAGGTATGCTGTTGCTGCCTACATGGCAGCTGCAATGTGCAACACATTCCTTGGAGGCTGGGTTATTTGCCCCAGTGGATCCTGCCACCTGAGGCAGTTGCCTCACCTTGTCTCATGTGGTCTAAACATGCTTGGCTGAATGCACTTGCAATCAGGAATCCTGTGAGTTTAGGTTTCCCTGTACATTGTCTAGTCAGCAACTATCTTTTCCAGATGTTGAGGCAGTATGCTTTTGCTACAGTCAACCTCAGTTCCCAAACGCCTCCAGTTTGGAACATTTCGGCTCCCGAACACCGAAGACCTGTGTTCTGATTTTTGAACATTTATTGGAAGCCGAATGTCCGCTTGAGTGCAGGAAGCTCCTGCAGCCAATTGGAAGCCACGCTTTGCTGTCGAACATTTCGGAAGCTGAATGGGCTTCCGGAACAGAATGTTTGACAACCGAGGTTTGATTGTATCAGTAAAAAGCATGACAGCATCCAGCAGTTTAAAAAAGTTGAAAAATAAAACTTATTTTTGTTTTGTTTTGGGGAACAGTTTCTTGAATAGACTTAAAAATGCAAGGTTGTGTGGAAAACTGTTGAAAGGGAGGAAGTTAGCTCTGGGAGGCCGTTGAAATGGGGAGAGCGCAAAATCAATTTTAAGGGTGTTACATTTTGAACTATGTCACCTAAGTTTAGATAGGAAATGTAGTCATAAATGTGATGAAGAATTACAAGCATGACAAAACCATTTGACACACATGTCGTGATCATTCTTAAAACTGTGGACAGCTTCCTAGTATTGGGGGGGGGAGCACCTGATGATCAACCTTTGTGTAAGGTAGGACAGCTGATGTTGGATAACATCTCACTTAGAATGCAATGGGATAAATGAGTGAGGAATGGATGAATGCAGGCCCTCAGCCTGTCAGAAATGGCTGCTGAAAGTTATGTCTACATGAACAATTTTGTCACTTTCTTCCCATCAACAAAGCCTTACTAGGGATGGGGGAGACATTTGATTCAGTTCACATTTAAAGGCGAACTTGCCTAATTCGTACTTCCTCAAACAATATGCAGAGCAAAACACAGCCATCCTTTGAAAATTGCAGTTCTTCAACCAAGTTTTCCAGCCAAGTTAATGTGGAATAAAATGCACAGGGTGAAAGTATATACAGTACTGCTACCCCAGGTGGGATATCAATTTAGACTTTTAGAAGACTTTTAGAAGACATCTGAAGGCAGCCTTGTTTAGGGAAGCTTTTAATGTTTGATGTATTACAGTATTTTAATATTCTTTTGGAAGCCGCCCAGAGTGGCTGGGGAAGCCCAGCCAGATGGGTGGGGTATAAATATTAAATTATTATTATTATTATTAGAAACAAATAAAGCACACAGGAAAGAAATGATTTAGGCATGTCCAAATGATACACGACCATGCATGCCCGCATGGCGCCGAACCCAGAAGTAGCCCCAAAATGTCATAAAGGCATCAGGAAAAAGGGCAGGGCAGAACGGGGTGGAACAGGCTTATGCTGGCTCCACCAATGCACATGGGGTCCAGAACGTAACACCTGCACAAAACAAGGATTGCCTTTACATTGAAATGCATATAGTACTGAAAATCCTACAAAAGTGCAATATGTTAGAGCAAAATTTCTGTGTCCCAAGCAAAATTGCATGCAAAAAAGTGTTATGAATGTCCATTAATTTTTCAAAAAATAATTTGCTGTGAAAATGTGGGGAGCTTAGCTGAAACCACACCCACCAGAACAGACCAGAGCAGGATATAGGTACCCTTTGATTGTCCCAATTTATTCAATTTGGTGGTGCTCACCTCAAAAATATTATCAATATGAAGATATATGTGTAATTTGAGAATTATGAATTATGGAACTGAATTATGAATGCATGCATGCAAATGCAACAGAGACTGATCTGTCGCTCTCTACCTTTATATTTATCTCATAATAAAGTTCATTGTATGAAAAAAAAATTAAAAAAGGAATTGTTGCAAGTCTTTAAAGTAGGATCTGTCAGCATTTGATTATGCTACCTAATTGGGGTTAATGCAGGTTTGCCATGAATTTCTGTGGTCTAGTGGACAGAGAATTCAGATTGAATCTGAAAGCTTCAGAGTTCAAATCAGACAGGGTCTCCCTGGTCTCTAATCTAGCTTTCAGTGGGACCCACATTTAACCCTCATTTGCAACTTGGAATTCACCTTTCTACCATAAGAGGGTCTCTTTCTCCAGAGCCTATTAACAAATGAGATGAAATCAAGACGGGGTTAGATACACTGGACATCTAACAGACATTGAAGCCCCCTTTATGTTATTGCACAATGAGCACTTTTAGTCAATTAATGTTCTTTTATCTTTTTGATGTATTTAAAATTTTAAATCATTCATGTTTTTATAATTGTAGGCTGCTTTGGGGCCTTGGGGCATTTAGAACAACAATGATGTATTGCAAAATCATGGGGTGGGGAATGTTCTCCCCCCTCTCCCCCCACAGTCTCAAACAGCCTTGAAAGAATTTTGGATATTGTAAAGTTATTAATTTGGAATGATAAGTTCCAGGAGAATATATATCATATTATAATTAACATATTACAATAATGTAAATTAATTAAATGCATTGTTCTATAGCTATATAAGTATTCTGTGTTTGTAAAATGAATAAAAGTTTGTTTTTTTTTAAAAAAAAGTCATTTGGGCATAAGAGCATTGTTGACAGTGCAAAACTGTGAAGGTTGACTTGGCAGTAAGTTCCCCCTTGTTCAATAGGATTATTGCTTTAGTTGCTTGGATTTAAAAGACAGCCAGTTTGAAGCACATCTAAGTTGCATCCTAGTTCTGTTCTGTTCTAAAAGTTTTGCAAGAGAAAATAAAACATCATTTGTTTATACTATAAGTGATTCTCAGAAAGAAAGAAAAAATCCCCCTTTCCCAGATTGTATCTCAAAGTCAGTCATTAAAGGGGAGGGGACAAAATAAGAATAGCTCTGTATGAATTCTACAATATACCGATCAACTGGTGGCCTTGGCTCTTCATTACCTGTTTATATTTACAAGGCTAAAAAGTTTAATTGATTGTTCAATAAATTATCACTTAACAGATCAGTTTGGTCTGCAGAACAACCCACCTCTCATGATGTTAACACACAGGATATAAATGAGTCTTCCTCGATAGGATAGAAATACGTTCCCAATGTACAGTAGGTGTGGCAATTAGTTTATTGATTTTAGGTAAATGTCTTGTTAATTATGCAGTAGGCTTAACTTCTGTCGCTAATTAACTAACTGTTTCATTAGATCAATTGCCAAAGAGAAGGGGGGGAACAGCCCACAGGAAGAAATGACCCTCTCCCAATGGACATGGGGGCAGAGCTGTTCCATGTTCCTGCCTCAAAATGTCTGCAGGTGTGAGGTTAAATTGAGATTAGCATATTGTTATGAGCTGGCTGAGGGTGGCGTGTGTTTGTGTATATACGTTTCTCCAGCCTACTGCAGCCAACCCTGCTGCCCACGCTTCCTGATCTGAGAGAGCCTCATGGCAGGAGTTAACACACAAGGCCATGGGTAGACAAACTAAGGCCCGGGGGCCACATCTGGCCCAATTGTCTTCTCAATCCGGCCCGTGGACGGTCCGGGAATCAGCGTGTTTTTACATGAGTAGAATGTGTCCTTCTATTTAAAATGCATCTCTGGGTTATTTGTCGGGCATAGAAATTTGTTCATCCCCCCTCCCCCAATATATATATATATTCTGGCCCCCCACAAGGTCTGAGGGACAGTAGACCGGCCCCCGACTAAAAAAGGTTGCTGACCCCTGCACAAGGCCTTCCTCTGAGTTTTAATGGATGTGTGGGGAGGGAACCCGGGGAGACTGCAGAGGACAGGCCACTGGTGAGATGATCAGTAGAATAAAAGAGAAG
This sequence comes from Podarcis melisellensis, assembly GCF_964234715.1. NCBI lineage: Eukaryota > Metazoa > Chordata > Lepidosauria > Squamata > Lacertidae > Podarcis > Podarcis melisellensis. Next base: position 29,871,699 of record NC_138546.1, read on the forward strand.
ACACTCACAGACACTTCAAAAGTAACGTAAATCCAACAAACAAAAAACCAGGCAAACTACCCCTGAGAATTCCACAAAACCCTTTCCTCTTCCCTTGATAATTTGGAATGCAATTTTGTTTCTCATCAATGGATGGAGGAGGGTCAAAAAAGAAAAAGAAAAAAAGGAAAAGGAAAAAGAGGAATTTTTGGCACATCAGTAAAGATGATAGTGAAGGGGAACACATTCTCAATGGAGGAAAGAGATCCCCCCCCCATTATTTAAAACTGTTTTTTTTAAAAAAAAAAGAAAAAGAAAAGAAAAGACAGCCTCCTGTAATAAAACAGTACAAGTTTGTGAGCAGTTCACATTGATGTTTACATGAAAGCCTGTTATACATAATTTTCCAAAGCTGTTTTCAATCATGCAAATGATTTTTTCCTTTTGCAATATGCTAATGCAATCTGATTTATTTCAGTTGTAAAAGTTAATTACAATGTGTTTGTGAGTCCCTAAAGATGATGTATTAAATGTTTATAACCAGGATTATTAAAATGTCCTGTCTCGATTACAGTGCTTCTCTTTCAAACACTAGAACTAATTGTAGCCTTAAATCACAACAACCTCGCCATTAAAATTAACACAAGGGCAACATTGCATAATTTTAATTAATTTTAATTTGGCCAAAGCAAATTAATTTTTGTTTTCTGGAAGGACAGCTAAACTATTCTGCAAGCCATTTCTGGTGAGCGTAGAGTTCACAAAGGTCCTCCCCCTCCCCCTGCGTGCAACAGCACTTTTATCTCTTTAATTTGTTCCACTGTTGCATATTTATTATTCGGCTTCCAACACAGCATCTAGCCTTGCTGCAGTTATTATATTCATATTAGCAACCATCTTGCTTTGTACCCAAGTAAAGTGGGTGAAAAAGCTAAAAGAATGTTGCATACCCATATGGGCTCAAAACCAAGTGATTGGAAGGACATCCTGTACCTGTTGAACCAGCAAAGATTAGATGAGCTACAGGGGAAGTTTAGTGTAGTGGCCCACACACAACTTTTTTATTTTTGGCCCCATAGATGTGGAATGATAGGTAGATAATTAGTAGGTAGATGATAGATCTTCTTTTCTCACTTCATTTCCTATTATCCCTTTTTATTAATAATAAATAACAATAATAAATAATAGGAGAGGAAGTGAGAAAAGAAGATCGTAAACTATTTCTGTATGCCACGACTGTCGCTAGAATTCTCGTGGCCCAAAAGTGGAAATCCCAGGAGATCCCAACTTTAATGGAGTGGCAGACAAAATTATCAGAGTATGTAGAATTAGCGAAAATGACCTGCAAAAATTCAAGACCAAAAAGTAACAAAGTTTGAAGAGGAGTGGAGTAAATTTGTTGCATACATATGAATTAACTGCAGAAGTTTAAAAATGTAGCAGGGCTAACATAAATCCTGTGATGTGAATAGAGGGTAAATAAGAATCTGTAAGAGAAGATGTAAATTAGGAAAACCAAAGCAGGGACGGAGGGAATTCCAGGCGCGAAACTGAAATAAGATGATACAAAACGTTGAATGTAAAAGTTTAAGTTTTATTTATGTTTGTGAAAATCAATAAAAAACATTTGAAAAAAAGTAGGTAGGTGATAGAGTTTTGTTCATGATTCCCCACCCCGTTTTTTTTAGCTTGTTTTATTGCTTCAAGGTACAGTATTTCATACAAAGCTATTTAAAAATGGAAGGAGACAGCTGGCTAAATGAGCAGGCTGTATTCTCAGTCCCTCTTCTGTGCCTTTTTATGTGTTATAGCCAGTGCTACTCAGAGTAGACCTTTTGCAGTTAATAGCATTTCAGTGTGTCTTCTCTGAATATGACTCAGTTGGACATATATTCATTTGCATTGCTTGTGTGTCTATCTACGGTATATGCCATATCATTTTTGAAATTTTATCATTTAAAGGTAATGTTGTCAACTGCCTTGGAAAAGCATTCATTCCAAAGGCATAAATAAATGAAAATGAGAGAAATATGAGTAAACAAAGAAACTAGGGGGAATATGCAACTTGACTTCATCCAAATTCCGGATAGAGAGAACCCATCCTGAGTTTTCAATGTTAGGTGTGGGAGACGATCCTGTAAATGCGCAAAATGTGTTGCTGCACGTCTTCTCATGCGACGTCATCAAAACTTTGCTGTTTGCCAGCATTAAACTACTGACATTTTTCCACCAAATGGTTAGACTATTCGTGATTGTTCCATATGCTTACAGCAGCTTATCCAATGCCCAAGCTATTTTATAACTTTCTCAACAAATGCCATTACTCAACACAGGCTGTGTTATTGTAGGTTGCAGGGGTATACCAACCAAAAACCAATTAACCAACTAGTGTTTGAGTTGATTAATCTACTCATTGAATCTATTTCAGGTTGCAGCCCCATTATAACTACATAGTTATAAAAAAAAATAATATTATAGCAAATGGAAGGATTTCCCATAGAAACATCATCATCATCATCATCATCATCATCATCATCTCTCTCTCTCTCTCTCTCTGTGTGTGTGTGTAGCCTTAATCGGCACCATTGATTCTGAAAGTGACCTGAGACTATACACTTCCCCATCGACAGTGTCCTCATTCAAAGGGAAGTGGAAAAGATTAATGAAGATGCAGCCTGGTGTGGACTCCCAATGACTGGGGTGATAAATCTCATTTGGAACAAACATGCCAATAAGGAGACTGGCATCTTCCCGGCCTGTTTGCTTGCTGCCTCCAAACTCAGCCATTGAGTGGATGAATGCTTCTGGCTGCATCACTATTGTTGGGGAGGCAATGGGAAGGAGGGAGAAAGAAGGAAAATTATATGGACCCAAGTGCATTTATCCTCCCCCTTGGCTCACAGAGAATGGGTTCATTTATATTTTACAGATATTATGGCCTAGCAGGACTGATTCTATATGTCACAAGGGCTGACTGGTCTGTTTCAAGCTTCTGAATTGAGAGGGCAAGCTTTTCCTTGTCAAATATCATTCTTTGGGTGTGTGGGGGGGAATTCTTGCACCAAATAAATGAGCACCCTGGAACATGAGAGCAAGTGAGCAAGTTCAAGATGAGCTAAAGCAGGGGTGGAAACCAGGACTTGGAGGCTTCCCATAGGAATCTGCTCCCTTGGAGGTTTTTAAGCAAAGGTTGGATGGTCATCTGTCATGCATGCTTTAGCCAAGAAAGTAGATTTAATTATATATACCAGGGGTGGGGAACTCTGGGCCTAGGGCTCAAAGGAGGCCTTCTAGGGCTCTCTAGCTGACCTCCAGAACTCCCCCCCCCCGCTTCCAAATCACATACGCTCCAACATTTGTCCAATGAAATTAGGGGCATCCTAAAAAAAAAAGTGCCAACAAAGATCCATATAGTTAAAGCCATGGTTTTCCCAGTGGTGATGTATGGAAGTGAGAGCTGGACCATAAAGAAGGCTGACCACTGAAGAATTGATGCTTTTGGATTATGGTGCTGGAGGAGACTCTTGGGAGTCCCATGGACTGCAAGAAGATCAAACCTATCCCTTCTTAAGGAAATTAGCCCTGAGTGTTCACTGGAAAGACAGATCCTGAAGCTCAGGCTCCAATACTTTGGCCACCTCATGAGAAGAGAAGACTCCCTGGAAAAGACCCTGATGTTGGGAAAGACTGAGGGCACAAGGAGAAGGGGACAGAGGACGAGATGGTTGGACAGTGTTCTCGAAGCTACAAACATGAGGCAGTGGAAGACAGGAGTGCCTGGCGTGCTCTGGTCCATGGGGTCACGAAGAGTCGGACACGACTAAACGACTAAACAAACAAACAAAACAAGAAAAAGTGGGACATTCCAGGATCAACTCAGAAACTGGGACGGCTTCTGTAAATCCGGAAAATTGGGATACTTGGAGGGCTTGTATTTCAATTGAATGTCTCCCCCACCCTCTGCCTCCAATCTATGAACTATGAGCAACCGAGTTCTATCCAGGTGGTAAATATATGAAGCCTGTAACATCAAGAGTTTGGGGTATGAGTTTGCCTCAGGGCAGGGACTGCATTTTTATTTATTTTTAGTGATTTTTTGAAGATGCTCTAGGAGCTTTTTCCAGCTGAAGTGTGGGGCATAATTGCTTTAAGCACACTAACAGTGGCAGAGACCACTATGTTGATACCCCTCACTGTTTTCTATGAGGGTCTGTGACAATACTAAGCATTTCCTTCCCCTCCCCATGTCACACAGTGCCCTCCAATTTATAATTTAATCTTAAAATGATGTTTTCCTTGATGGGAAGATATTTCCTTTTACTTTCCTTGTGACTACAACAATGCCTGGGTTTGCCTGGCAAGCCTACAGATAAGTTCATAACATTTTGCACAATGAGTTCTTCAGCCCCGTGTTAACCCATTTGTGTGTGTGGAGGTGGGAGGGGAAGTCAGAGCGTAATTAAAATTTGCATTGTTCTCTGATACACACTCACGTTAAAGAAAAACATATAGGCAATCAACGACCTTCCTTTTTTTAGCCAAAGGTGCGTGTGACCAGGGAGAACTTTCCAACTGGGGTTGTAAAAAGTCCTGTGATATTAGATAAGACCTATTCTCCATAGAAGGAGATAAGCAAATGAAGGAGATGATAGATATCTTGCCAGCGAGAGTAGAGTTCCTAGACAAACATATCTGGTGGTAGCTTTGATTGTGGCTCACATATCTGTTTTTCCTGCGTTTCTCTGATTATAAGTAATATTATTTTAGTCACCCAAACTAAAATTGGAACCTATACTTCAAGGGCAATCCTCCCCCCCCCTTATTGGTGTCTGACCTTAAAAGGTTATCAAGGATTTAAATGCAATTTCCCCCCTCTTCCTGACACCTTCATTGTGGTGGTAATCTCAGCTGCTGCCATGAATTGTGAGAAGGAACTTTAGAAAATAATAATAAGAAGAAAGATGGTCTGAAAATCCTACAATTGTTCTGTTGTAAATTGCAAAAAAATTCTCATAGGAAAAACATCTCTTTGGAGGAGTGGGTGTGTGAACATTGCCATGGTATATGGATGAAATTGACTCTCTCTCTCTCTCTCTTTCTCATGTTCTGCAAAGTGACTGTTTGGCAGGGAAGGAGAAGTGGACTGCCATGTCGAGATGAATCACCCCCTTGGAATTTACCCACGACACGGGTTGAGGACGAGGGGCCAGGCACTGCAAGAATCCAAATGTGTATTCTCAAAACGAGAGCAAGCTGCTTCCAAAGATCCCCACTCATGGCCACATTGACACCCCCGCTTCCCTTCTTTCTCTCGGCAGTTTGCATTTCTGCTTTGTGTCTTGTCACCCAAAATGTAAACAAATCTGGGGAGTTCAGAAAGAGTGATGGGGGGGGGCATCTGCATCAGGCGGAGGATGAGATGCCATTTCCTGATGTTTCTTTCCACTGTCCACAATGAATGGGAATGTTCCAAGCACACAGACATTCATGGGGATGGATTCCAGGTCCCTTGGCATTGCCCTTTGGGGGTGGGGTGGGGGAATAGTTGTGCAGAGGTATTATGGGATGCTACATTTCCTTCTCCCTACCTAGGAATGGGGGATAAATTCCATTCAGTTTGAGCTGAATCATAGAATTGCAGAGTGGGGAGAGACCCCAAAAGTCATATAGTCCAAACCCAAATGCAGAAATCTCAACTAGTTCATGTATGGCAGGTGGCCATCCAACCTCTGCTTAAAAACCTCCAAGGAAGGAGAGTCCACCAGCTCTTATTGCCAGAAAGTTCTTCCTGATGTTTAGTCGAAATCTCCTTTCTTGTAACTTGAATCCATTGGTTTGGATCCTAGCCTCCAGAACAGAAAACAAGCTTGCTTCATCTTCCATGTGGCAGTCCTTTAGATATTTGAAGATGGTCATCATATCTCCTCTCGAGGCTCCAGGTTCTCAAGACTCTTCTCCAGGCTAAACATACCCACTCCCTCAACCATTCCTCATAAGGCTTAGTTTCCAGATCCTTTATCATCTTGGTTGCCTTCTTCTGCACTTGTTCCAGCTTTTCAATATCCTTAGACTGTGGTGCCCAGAGATGGACACTACTCCAGGTGTAGTCTGATGAAGGCAGAATAGAGAGGTACTATTATTTCCCTGATTGAGACACTATACTTCTGTTGATGCAGTCTAGAACAGCATTTTTTGAGAAACCGATGCTGGGTCTTAGTAATCGCAGCATCTTTTTCTAAGTGCTCAGCTAAGTCTATCTAATTCTCACTTTCTGAAACAACATGAGAACCAAAATAGAGTCATCTGTTGCAATCTGCACTTATTCAAAAGTTGTGATGCAGTTCTCTTGTCAAACATTGTTCACAGATATGCATGTATTAGGGGAAAGTGTGAATAAAAAATATGTATTCATAAAATAAAATACAAAAATACATTATATTAAGAGAAATTGCTTCCAAAAATGTATGCATTTGTCAAAAGTAAATACAAAAATGTGTTAATTGGTAGAAATTTGCCCTAAAATGCTACAGAATTTTCATGACATGCTTTAAAAAACAAATAATTAAATGTTGTTGTGTTCCCTGAGTCACCTATTCTAGAGTGGAAATGTATTTTGTATCAAGTGAACACAAAGGCAAGCAAAATGCAATTAATGTTTTTTTGTTACGTATAGGGATTGGGGGGAGAGTCATTTGGTTCACATTGGAATGTGGACTTACTTAATTTACACTCTGAAACAATGTATGGACTGAAACACTGTCATCCTTCAAAATTTGCACTTCTCCAAATTTTGCAGTTCAGACCCTAAGCAGAAACATGTCAAATACAGCATATACTAGGGGGACATTTGCAGAAAATGCACACATTGATGAAAATAACAAAGATGCATTATTTTAGTGCCCTGGAAGAAACTGAGCAACAGATTCTTCTGAGGAGATGCAGGAATGGTGAGCAAATGGTGGGAGAGAAAACAATACTCCCTGCATCAAGAGGTTGGCACCAGTTTATGCAGGGCCTCCAGGAACGGGGCAGGAGTAGTGTCAGCCAATAGCACCAAGCTTCAGAAATGAACACTCACACTTTATATGTAGGTGCCCTTTGTGGGATCATGCACAAGGCTACAGTTCCCAGGGAACTTACTAGAAATAGGGGGCAGGCTTGCTTCTCAGTAATCAAGTTTCTTGCTGGGAGGTGGGGCCAGCCCCATTTATAAATAGGGGGTGGAGCCAATAACAGCCAGGCAGTTGGCTCTGGAGATTCACCCTCTCTACCCCCCCTTTGTTTAATGTTTTTTTGTTTGCAGGTTAACTTTTTCTTCCTGTTTATCGGGCGGTGCTGCAGTCTTTGACTGGTTGCTGTTGAAGAGCTGGGAAGAAAATTTCCTGCATTGGCAGGTTTAGTCTTCCCCATAGCAGTTTGTCACAACTTTGGCGGTTATGGCCTTGGGTAGAATCCTTTAGTCTTTTCTTCCCTACAATGGGGTGTGTGTGTGTGTGAAGTGGTATTCACCCCCTTGTGGTGCTGATTCCAGGGTCCCCTCTTAAAGGGATTATATATATGGGTGTCACTGGCCATACACTGAAAGGTCGTCAGTGAACTACCCTGTGTGCGGGGATATGGGCTTGGCTGCCTGCTACACTCGCAGAGCACCCCCACATCCCATTTACCCTGATGTGCCCCCGTTCCCCCAGCTGGGGGGCTGGGAGGGATACATCCCAAGACCTAAGCCAAGGTGGAGGAACGGGGGTGTGGAGGGAGCGGACCGCTCCCGGCACCACTATTCCAGTAGGGTGCCATCGCGGTGGCCCCCCTGGACACGCGCTGCGCACCCCCGTGCACACCAGGTGCCATGCCCCCACAGGTGGTCTGCCACGCCCTCATAATGTGTGCCGCAGCTCTGGGAGCACGCCCCCGTGGGTGGCATGCCATGCCCCTGGGCTGCACATCACGCCCCATGGGGGGGGCACCCGCCAAGCCCCCGCCTTCTCTCCGCCCCCAGTAGCGGAGCATGCAGCTTTGTCACTGGTGCTGTGAGAAGAAGAACTTTCCATTGTCTGTCCCAAATCTTCCAACATTCAGTTGAGGAGTCAAAAGGCCCCCCGCCATAAAACAATACTGTAAAACACACCCAATCATTCCTCGAATGAGGGTTTTCATTAACTGCCTAAGTAGGCCCCAATTCCTGATCACCAACTTGTTGATAAGGTTGCCTGGGGGAGTTCTAACTCATGCTTAAATATTAAAAGGGTAGCCTTCTTTAAATTATAGAAGCAAGCATATGGTCCAATTCATGTTTTTTTTTTAAAAAAATGTTATTAATGATGAAAAGTAAAGACTTAAAGCCTTGCTATGCTAAGTCTCTCTCAGCATTAACTTTACATCCTTTTCTTTTTTTAAAAAAAGAAGCAGGAAAGAATGAAATCATATGGTTTTAATAATATTTTACAGAACATATAACTACAGGTTGTAACCATATGTTTCCTCATTGCCTGTTCAGAAATATCTGCACTAGATGTATAAAACAGCCAGCTTACCCCAAGTCCTGTTAACAAAGTATTTAAGCTAGCGGGTATTATATATTGGAGGGAAGCATTATGTTTGGATCCCACGAGCAATGGTGTGCACCTTTGTTGGCTTATCTAAATAGCATAGTCATTATTTAATTTGAGAGGAGCCAGAATATCTACTTTCCTGTCTATTAATCATTGAAATGTGTGTGTATGTGTGTATTAGGGATGGGGATAACCTAGATTCAGTTCACACTTAAAGCCAAATCTATCAAATTCACCTTTTCTGAAACAACATGAGAACCGAAACATAGCTATACTTCAAAATTCTTATCCAAATTTTGGGACACAGTTCTCTAACCAAACAGTGTTTACAAACATGCATACATTAGGGCAGGCATAGGCAAACTCACTAACAGGGCCAGTGGTCAGGGATGATGGGAGTTGTAGTCCCAAAACATCTGGAGGGCCGAGTTTGCCTATGCCTGCATTAGGGGGAAGTATGCATTACAAAAAGGAATGTATCAATGAATAACATACCAAAATGCACTGTATCAGGAGAAATGGCTTGCAAAAATGTGTATGTAAGTCAAAACTGGATATGAAAATGTGTTCATTAGGAGAACTTTGGACAAATAGAATTCACATTAATAATAACAATAATAATAATTCCTGGTGGGAGAACTGTTATACTCAGGGCCTGCTTTCTGGCTTCCCATAGACATCTGTCTAGCTGGCCACAGGGAGAACAGGATGCTGAACCAGCAGGGCTTTTCTTAACTTGTGGCTTACACACAGGAAGCTGTCTTATATCACATCAAACCACTGGACCATGTAGCTCAGTACTGGCAACACTGACTAGCAGTGGCTCTTCAGATTTCAGAGAGAGGTCTCTTGCAGTGCCACCTGGAGATGCTATCAGGGACTGGATATGGGTCCTTCTTCAGGCAAGGCAGAGGCTCTGCGACGGATCAATGGCATTTCCCTCACAGTACTCCACAGCGTATTTTACCACCCTTAAGAAGAGTTTAACTCACTCATCAGTTTAACTCGGGTCCTGCTTTCCCCCCTTGTTCAGTCGCTTCATCTTAAGATTCCCCGGAACTTACATATTTACATATCAGTGATCCAAGAATCCCTCTTTTCTTCCTGAGAGGCAAAAAACAAGGAAACAATCAACCCCAAATTAGCAAGGCAATCAGCATGCAAAAGGCTCCTCATTTAATAAGTGCTAACTTTTATTTTGCTAATAGGCTTGGAAAACAATAACACCATGTCCATGATACAATTTGATTAAATTGGCTTGGATGGCTTGGGGAGCTGTAATATGATTAAATGTCTGAGAGCTTGCTTTTTCTGTGTCTGATGGACAGATTCCTTCCTTCCATATTCCCTTCAGGGACCAAGTTTTGTGATGGTGTTAACCATTTCGAGGAACAAATCCTCTCGCCCCCGCCACCCACATCTCGCTGCGGTGACCATTAATCTAAAGGAATGGGACCGACGTTCTTTCTTTCTTTTTGAAAGAGCTGCACGCTCTCCTCTCTGCTTTCTCTTGCAGGGAGCTTTTGATTTTCAAATGTGAAATAATAACAATGCTTAATGTCTGTGCAGTGCTATGGCTTGCCCAAATCACTTAGCATCCACTCGTTGATCAGCACAGTGCGCTCAACGTGGGGCTGCCCTTGGGCCTGATCCAAAGGCTCCAGATGGTGCAAAACACTGTGGATTGGGAAAGCCTATTCTGAGCACTCTGGTGCTCAGAAGCTTGAGCTGACTGCCCATATGCTACCAGGTGAGGTTCAAGGCTCTTGCATTACTTTACAAGGCCCTCAATAACTTGGGTCCGAGATACCTCAGGGACTGCCTGACCCCTTAGATTCCTGCCTTTTCATTAAGGTCTTTTTTGGGAGGGTCACTGTCAGTGGTCCCCCATGGCTTGGAAGCAGGAGCTGCACATTCTATATTGTGGACCCTAATTTATGAAACTCCCAAATGAAGTCAGAGAGTCCCTTTGCTCAGTAGAGGAGAAAGGGGATGTGGTGGGGGCAAATCGCCCCGAGGTGTCATCCTGAGGGGGGTGACATTGGGTGTGCCACCCACCCGCCCACGACTCCCAAGCCTCCCCAGACGGGGGAAGAAGAAGAAGAAGAGTTTGGATTTGATATCCTGCCTTTCACCTCCCTTCAGGAGTCTCAAAGCGGCTAACATTCTCCTTTCCCTTCCTCTCCCACAACAAACACTCAGTGAGGTGAGTGGGGCTGAGAGACTTCAGAGAAGTGTGACTGGCCCAAGGTCACCCAGCAGCTGCATGTGGAGGAGCGGAGACGTGAACCTGGTTCCCCAGATTACAAGACTACCGCTCTTAACCACTACACCACACTGGCTCTCAGGGAAGGGAGGAGCTACAGTTAAAATATCCATCTCTCTCACGGAACCTGATCTGAAAATGGATTTAAACTTGGCAGACCAAGTTTATGCTAACCTCAGGATACTCCCCCCTCCCTCTGCATGTGACTTCATACTTCAGGCCTGGTGGTATCAAGTAGGCATGTCTCTTCTGGTAAACTTTGGAGGTCTTGCCATTCTCGCAGCACAAAACAAAACTCACGTTTCCAGACGTGCAAATTCTCCTGTGCAGATGAGGCGACAAAAGATGGTGTTGAAACATTGGTGTGACTCCATCTTAGGCATTGCAAGTTTCACTCTGTCCCCTTGCAGCTTTGAACCCCTGACTCTATTGAGCATTCGCAAAATGTTCAGGTGAGATGAGCAATCGTTTGACTGGAAAGGCTGCCCTGGTGGCAGGGGCAGATGTAGAGCCACCACTGTACAAATCTTTGGTGTGGTTGCATTTGGAACACTGTGTACCGTTCTGGTTGCCTCACCTCAGAAAATATATGGCAGAGTTGGAAAAGTTCCAGAAAAGGGCAATCAAAATGATCAAGGGAGAGGACTGACTCTCCTATGGGGAAAGGCTGTAGCATTTGGGACTGTTTGGGTCAAAGGGAGATTAGGGGTGACTTGATAGAAGATGTAAAAATGATGGAGAAAGTGGATAGAGGAAAGCTTTTCTCCTTCTCTCATAACACTAGAACTCATTGGCTTCCAATGAAGCTGGACGTTGGAAAATTCAACATAGATAAATGAAAGAGCTTCTTCACATGCGAGACACCTCATTCATCAAGGATAAAGCTATCCATGGCTACTAGCCATGATGGTTATGCTTGCCCTCCATGGTCAAAGGCAGTAAAGCTTCTGAACACCTGTTGCTGGAAACTTCAGGAGGAGAGAGTACTCTTATGCTTGGGTCCTGCCTGGTTTTCCATTGAGGCATCTGGTTGCCCACTGTGTGAGCAGGATGCTGGTGTAGATGGGCCATTGGCCTGATCCAGGAAGCTCTTCTTACATTCTTATGTTCTGAGATTGACCATAGTGTTTTAAATGCAACAGGTTAAAGCTCATTTTCCTCTGCTAACTCAGCACTGGCAATTCTGTCACTTTTGAGGGTGCTATAGAGTTGTTAGGAGACACATTTTCCCCTCCCAGTGCTACAATTCCCATACTTCCCCACGAAAAGGGATTGTTAAAGCACTCTGGGTATTGGAGATTTGTGAGGGGAGGAGCAGGAATCTCCTAACAATCCTCAGCACCCTTAACAAACTAGAGCTCCCATCATTCTTTTGGGGAAGCTATGACTGTTTACCTTGGCATCACAGCACTTTACAGGGAACATGGCTGGTGTTAACTATTCGATGACAAAAACAAAGTGTGGTGTGTGTGTGTGCGCTCGCCTGCATGCATGAACCAGAGGCATTTGTCATACACTAGTCTCCCCAGACCTAATAAATGGCTTGCATCAAGTTAACGGCACAATTTGCTAATAATAGTTGTTGATGTGATCCATGAAAATCATTCTGGCAGTCTAATTTTTTTGGCAAGCGTACAAATGTTTTATGAAGCACATGTGGCCTGTGAAAAGTGGCCAATGCAAAGGTAATCCTTCTCCCTCTCCATCTTGCTCCCCCTGGCCAAAAATGAGAGAGGTGAACATATGAATTGTTATTCTTCTTTCTTTCTTCATAACATTGGAGGCCGATTTTCATGGCATGAGAAGCAAAGGGTTTCTGATGGGTGTGTGATATTAGGAATCATCATCATCGCAAAAACAAAAGGTCACCTGCCTGCTCAGAACTCTTTTACCTTCCCTTCATATTTCCAGATATTTTGCCCAAACCTGTGCTGAAATCTGCCCTCCGCTTTCTCAGAATTTTTATTCCCCAGCAAAAGAAACTTCCCCTTTACTGTCTCATTCTCATAGCACTAAAAAATAATCATCAGTGTGAGCTGGGTTTTGAGCTTAATGTTGTGGGATGGCTGAGGGTGGCACAGGGTTTTTTAAATCTTTCTTTCCAGTAAAATTCACTAAACATTCATCTCCCCTTTGATATTTTCAAATTAAAGTATTTATTTTCTCATTACAGTTGTCCCTTGGTTTTCGAACAGCTTAGTTCTCAAACGTTTTGTCTCCCGAATGCCACAAACCTGGAAATGATTGTTCCGGTTTGCAAACTAATTTTGGAAGCTGAACGTCTGATGGGGCTTCCACGGCTTCAGTTGACTACAGGAGCTTTGGTTTCCAAACATTTTGGAAGTTGAATGGACTTCCAGAATGGATTCCATTCGACTTCCAAGGTACCCCTGTACTTGACAAAGAATGGTTAGAAAAAACAATTTAGGTAAAAATTTCACTTTCCACTTCAAGTGCAAAATTCATTGGTAGCCAAAGACGTGAATACACTCCTATTTTTGTAGGGTATTTGGTTAACTTTAAGGGCATTCTGTTAGCACCTGTCTGGACATTTATCAAGGAATTAAATCTTCACATTCACCTCAAAGTCTGAGGCAAAAAATGGTGTCAGATTTGGTGGTATCCAAAGGCTGGTGAATGAGATAGAATGATAGTTTAGCATATATATATATATATATATATATATATATATATATATATATATATATATATATGATATTTGATATTTCAAAAAACATAGAAGTAGGGGATGTCCAACTAAAATAATGTGAGGAAATCAGATCCTTTCATGTGTCACAATAAATATTTGGTTTATTATTTATATCTTCTCCTGAATTATATGTACTTGCTTCATTGTTGTTTTTCATATACATACATAAAAATAGTGGCTTGCACTTTCTAAAGAACAGAGTGAGGAGTAAATGCATCAAGAGGAGGGATGGATGGAACCATCTATTCCTGGTCCATTCCAACTTCACATCAGTTTAATCCCTTCTGCCCCATTCCCACACCCATACAAATAGAGCCGTACCTTGGTTTTTGAACAGCTTAGCTCCCAAACGTTTTGGCTCCTGAACGTTGCAAACCTGGAAGCACCTGAACATGGTTTGCGAACTATTTTTGGAAGCCGAACATCCGGCGGGGCTTCCACAGCTTCTGATTGGCTGCAGGAGATTCTTGTAGCCAATCAGAAGCTGTGATTTGGTTTTCAAACATTTAGGAAGTTGAAGGGACTTCCGGAACAGATTCTGTTCAACTTCCAAGGTATGACTATTATTTATGTATTTATTTATTTTCCCAACTTTTTCTCCAAGTAGCTCAAGATGGCTTGCTTGGCTTTTAAAGGTAAAGGTAAAGGTACCCCTGCCCGTACGGGCCAGTCTTGACAGACTCTGGGGTTGTGCGCCCATCTCACTCAAGAGGCCAGGGGCCAGCGCTGTCCGGAGACACTTCCGGGTCACATGGCCAGTGTGACATCGCTGCTCTGGTGAGCCAGAGCTGCACACGGAAACGCCGTTTACCTTCCCGCTGGTAAGCGGTCCCTATTTATCTACTTGCACCCGGAGGTGCTTTCGAACTGCTAGGTTGGCAGGCGCTGGGACCGAGCAGCGGGAGCGCACCCCGCAGCAGGGATTCAAACCGCCGACCTTTCGATCAGCAAGTCCTAGGCGCTGAGGCTTTAACCCACAGCGCCACCTGTGTCCCTGCTTGGCTTTTACTCTTATTTAATTCCCATAAGAACCCTGTGAGGTAGCTTAGGCTGAGAAGTAGATACTGGCCCAAGGTCAACCATTGAGCTCCATGGCTGAGTGGAAAGTTGAACCCTGGTCTTCCAGGTCCTAGTCTGCTACTATTAGCACTACATAACACTTCAAAATGGAGGGGAGAGATTATTAATTTTGTATACTTGTTGAGGGAGGGGGATATAACCCTTCTTCCTCTGCTACTTTTCTCTATTTCTCTATTTTTTGCTCCTCAGCTGAAAAACAATCCTGCAAAGATAGCAAAGCATCTGAACACATTTCGCAGCATGAAACCCTCAGCAGGACACCAAAACACCATGCTAGCTTCATGGGGAAATTATTTTCCACGTTTCACTTTTTACTTTTACAGCTTTTCCATAATGCTGGGGATCCACCTCCCCATCTCCCATGAGTTGCTCTCTCCTTTTGCCTAACGCTTTGCACTAAACATTTCAACAGAGAAGCATGTTAAGAGTGCTTTTTTGTGTGTGCGCGCATGAAAGAATGGAAAATCCAAGGCATTTGCATTGCAGTAACAATTGCACAGAGAAAGCCAGAGCCTGTGATTCTTGGAAGGGTTTTCATGGCACAGCTATTGCTCATTTCTCTCCAGCTGTCTGTGATAAAGGTTCATAGGCAGTTTTGTGTATAATTATATGAGGTTCTGCAAGCAAACCCAGGCAGCCAGGAGGATGGGAGCATGCCGTTCTCCTCACACTTGTTATGGTCCCAGGCTTTCGAAAAATTTTGTAGACAAAATAAGGTTCCTTTCATTAAAATGGGATTTATTTGTGGTTCAATAGCCTGGGGGTTGTCGAAAGGAGGGTATTCCACCGTTGGGTCAAACACAGCCTTGAGCTCTTGCCATTTAATTATATGGTTTCTGACACCTAAGCAGACTTTTCTTTTCTGTTTTTTTTTTTTAAAAAAACCCAGAAAAATGATGCAATGGCCACAAGAAATTCCTATCCCAGATGGAGAAAGTATAAACATTCAGATACAAACGGATCTGGATTAGTGTTCTGGCTGAATAAGGGTGATTCAAACCACACTTTTGTAGGATTTTATTGGCACCTGAATTAGAAATTATTAATCCAAATGGAGATTTGGTCATGTACGTATTTCTTGTGTTGAAAGCAGATGGATCATAAATATGGAGCACATTCCTCCCCCCCCCACCTCTCCCATGAATGATGGAGCTAGAGGTGGTTCCCCCCCCCCCTTCTCTTTCTCATCCAGAAAAAATAAATGTAACTCCTTCTGTTTGTTAAAACAGGAAGCATATCAACGTACATGAAGCTTGTGTTTAACTGTAGGAACTGCTCATAAATTTCTGATGGTTCTAGAGGCTCAAATAGCACATAAGAGATGGTAAGTCAGAAAATGATCCTTATTTTTTTTAAAAAAATAAATACTAATTTTCACTTTTAACATTTCTCATCATACACAAATCATAATCATTTTACATATAGGATTCTCAGAATCCCCGAACTTCCCTCCACAGTTTCCCCAGATATACTTTTCAAACGGCATCTTATCATATTCTCCGTATTTTCTTAAATCCCAATTTTCATCATAATTCTCGCTTCATTGCAGGTGTTTTTAAAATCCTGCCAATGTTTTCAGTTGTTTGCAGTGTCCTTTCAAGTAACTTAAAAAAATTCCCCATTCTTTATTAAATTTATTTTCCTCTTCATCTCTCATTTTTCCCAGTCATTTCGCCAATTTGGCATAGTTCATCATCTTTATCAGCCATTCTTTTTTGTAGGCAAATTTTCCTCCTTCCATCTTTGGGCAAGTAGCAGCCGAGCAGATCTTGTAGCATACATAAATAGTCTCTCCTGGTCTTTAGGTATTTCTTGACCTAAAACCTAGTAAGAAAGTGTCAGGGATTTTTTTTGTTTTTTTTTTGTTTTTTTTTACAAAAGTTATTTTAAACATTTTCTTCAACTCATTATAAATCATTTCCCAGTATGCTTTTGATTTTTTGCACGTCCACCACATGTGGTAAAATGTGCCTTCCTTCTCTTTACACTTCCAACATCTATCTGTAGCAGTGCTATACATTTTTGCTAGTTTAGTAGGAATTAGGTACAAGCGATACATCGTTTTCATATAATTCTCTTTCAACATCAGGAGCGCCGACTTATAAAAAAATATTGGGGGGCCCCATACCGACTTATAAAAAATATTGGGGGGGCCCAAGACCTCCAAACCGCTACTGCTGAGGGAACGAAAGGGGCGAGCCCCGGGCTGCCCCGAGCTTAAGTGAACCTGTGAGGGCCTGCCCTTTGCGGCAGCCGATTGGCTGCCGCCGTGGGCGGTGAATATTAATGAGCTAGGGGGAATCCCCGCTTCTCGCAGTTGCTGACGCCAGCCCCGCAAGATTGTTGATGGGTCGAGAGCCCGCAACCCCACCCCCTCTCTAGATCGGGAGTGGCTTTGTTTTAACTCATTACTGAATGTATTTTAAAAGGTAACTATCGTAAAACAAGGAAAATAAAAAATACCAACATAATTTTGTGATTTTACAAAGCATAATATAACTAATAATTTTCTTAAATTATTGGGGGGGCAGAGCCCCCCCAAACGAATTTTTGAGGGGGCTTGGGCCCCTTCAGGCCCCATGGAGTCGGCGCCTATGTTCAACATACAACATGCTGTAAATTTTAAATCTTTGGTAAGTCAGAAAATGAACCTGTAAGACAGGCACACTTTAGGGATCCCTGCAGCACGACACCACCAGTGGATCCTCTTAATTAGCAAAGGGGCAGCAGGGCTAGGTTTACACAAACTGAGGGCGCACTCAAGATTGCCCACCCCGAACCTATGTTCAACATCAATAATAATAATAATAATTTATTATTTATTATTTATACCCTGCCCATCCAGCTGGGTTTCTCCAGCCACTCTGGGCGGCTTCCAACTAAAGATTAAAAATACATGAAAACACCAGTCATTGAAAACTTCCCTAAATAGGGCTGCCTTCAGATGTCTTCTAAACATCAGCTAGTTATTTATTTCTTTGTCATCTGATGGGAGGGCGTTCCACAGGGCGGGCGCCACTACTGAGAAGGCCCTCTGCCTGGTTCTCGGTAACTTCGCTTCTCGCAGGGAGGGAACCGCCAGAAGGCCCTCGGAGTTGGATCTCAGTGTCCGGGCTGAAAGATGGGGGTGGAGATGCTCCTTCAGGTATACTGGACCGAGACCGTTCAGGGCTTTAAAGGTCAGCGCCAACACTTTGAATTGTGCTCAGAAATGTACTGGGAGCCAATGTAGGTCTTTTACCTCAACTGTATGTTAAAATAGGATTCAGAACACCTTTTAAAAATCCTTTGCTACATCCCCCCAAATTGCTCTGGGGATAGATTTTAGGTGTGTGCCCCCCCCCCCCCTGGGCAGCACTGGGTGAATCAGTCCACAGATCAGGGCCACAGGCCAGATTAGGGGGTCTTTGCACAGTCCTACTAACAAGTGCCAATTGGGACAGAAATCAAGGAGGGCAATGGGAGGTGGACCCAGAGCCAATTCCAGGGGGAGACAGTTAGTTGAAGCTGAGTCTTTATCCTCCTGCCTGCTATGTTCTCAAGGGCAAAACTGAGACTAAAGAAAAATTCAGAGATTGGCTTTTGAAGGAAGGCTGTGTTGTGTTTTGTAGATTGTTTTGGAATGTACAAATTAGGTAGGTTTGTCTTTAAATGAGAACTGAACTGAGTTTCTCCCTCGTCGCTAGTCTTAACTAACTTCTTAGCTGCTGTGGTACGACAGGTCTTAGCAAAAAGGACCCCTTACAATCCTAAGATTACCTCCACATAAACCCTGATTCTCATCAGTGAGCCGCAGAGGTCAGAGGTCCTCACGACACCAAAACATTTGGGTCTATGGCCACCCAGATCATACAAGAGATGCTTCTAAGGTCATATGCCAGCTTAGAGAAGCCTGCTGATACCAATTTCAGCCCTGAACAGGAACAGTGGGAAGTTGGGGAGAGGGGAGGGGGAACGTAGACCTGTTTCTTTGCCTGAATCGCTCACCCCATCTGCTTTGCAGTAGGGGGTTTGGTAAGGAACGTACACAGTGCCTGTAATGAGCACAGATCAAAGCTCTTTCTTGTGTCAAATTGGGAAGAATAATGAACAAGGTATTTAAGCTTCCATAATCGCCAAAGCAGTGCTGCATGGCAACAAGGCCTGTAGAGTCCTTGGGTAATAGTGCAGTTTGTGGTTTTTGTGTGATGGTCTACACAGGATGATGGGAGCAGAGAAGGGGTCCAACAGCTTTTATCAGTTGGCTGAATGCTTCTTCTATATCTATGGATAGATGAAACTTGTCCTTTTCAGGTGCTCTCAGTTTTTCAGTTTCCCCTCAACTTTAAGTTTAATTCTCTGCATCAGTTTGGGATTTATTTATCTTTTTAAAAAAGTTTGCATGCAAATTCACCAGCAATTTAGCACACTTGTCTTTTAATATACACTTTTTTTTAATGCACCTTTGCCTAAATAGAGACATTTTTTTAAAAAAGTTTTAGGATAATAAGAATATACACATCTGTATAGTAATGTAACAATATATATTTTTTTATTCTCACTTTCTTTTGTCTTGCTTTTTCCTCACTATCTTTTTTATAAATGAAATTATTCTAATAGAATATTTTTGAAAACACAAAAATTATACACCACTTGTTTATAATCAAACCTCTACGAGAAACATTAAAAATATCAATAAAAACAGTTTGAAACATTTGAAAGACAGTAAAAGATTCAAACAAGTCTGCATCTATGTAGTAAATTCCCCTAAACAAAAATGCTTTAAGCAGACGATGAAAAGTGTAGAATGAAGGCATCTGCCTGATGTCAACAGGCAGGGAGTTCCAAAGTGTAGGTGCTGCCATGCAGAAAGGCTGATTTCTTACAACTGTGGGGTGAGCATTGTAAAGGTAAAGGGACCCCTGACCATTAGGTCCAGTCGTGGCCGACTTTGGGGTTGCGGCGCTCATCTCGCTTTATTGGCCGAGGGAGCCGGCGTACAGCTTCCGGGTCATGTGGCCAGCATGACTAAGCCGCTTCTGGTGAACCAGAGCAGTGCACGGAAACGCTGTTTACCTTCCCGCTGGAGCGGTACCTATTTATCTACTTGCACTTTGATGTGCTTTCGAACTGCTAGGTTGGCAGGAGCAGGGACCGAGCAACGGGAGCTCACCCCGTCGCGGGGATTCGAACTATAACAGTTCCCGGTCCACTGATCAAAGTCGTTGAGCCTCAAAGTCGTTGAGAGGGCACATATGGGGTAAATTGGACAAGCCTTAAGGACTTTATATAGCAATAGTAACATACTGAACTGAGCCCAGTAAGAAATCAGCAACCAGTGTGGATCTCTGAGCAGAGGTTTTATATGTTGACTGGATCTCATGTCTGTCTGCACTGTGCTGCAGCATTCTCAATTGACTGCAGTTTCTGGGTCAGACACAAGGGAAGCCCCACATGGAGTGCATTGCAGTAACCCAGTCTTGAAGTCACCAATGCTTGAGCTAAGATGGCCAAACTCTTCTAGTCCAGGAACTGTCAAAACTGTCGCACAAAATGCAGCTTGCGAAAGCCACTTTTGGCCAAGAGGTTGCCTGGGCCTCCTGTGACCAATCTGGGTCCAGAAGCACCCACAGCTTGCATACCTGTTGCTTCAGGGGGACTTACAGCCCCGTCCAGGGCAAGCAATTTCAGACACAGGAACCACTCACCCACAATGCCTCCACCTTGCCAGGATGAGCTCCATTTATTTCCCCTCATCCATTCTGCCACTGCATTATAATACATTCTTATACATTATCGTTGCTAATATATGCATTGTTAAAGAGCACTTTCTCATAACATAGACATTTTTCCACACTTTTTTTTCCCAGTTGTAGAACTGCATTGCAAAATTTGGAAAAGTGCACATTTCACAAGATAGCTATGTTTCAGTTTCTAATTTGTTCCGGGAAATGCAGATTAGTTAGGCTCTCATTCAAAGGAAAAACCAAACCGAATTTCTCCCTCATTTCTACTCCAGCTCCACATCTCCCTGTTTCCCATAAATATCACCAGAAGCAGTTGAGTTAAACCCTTAGTGGAATTATCCTCCTCCTCCTCTTTTTTTCCCTTTTTTTTTTTTTTTTTTTACAAGCCTGCACACTTCCTCTTCTCAGGTCCCCTTGTTAATTTTACTCGGCTAGGATTCACTTAGCATTTGCTTTGAGGGATAATTGACAGGCAAGACGACACCCATTCGCGAGAAAGCCATAAATCAGAAATAATTTCCAAAATTGGCTGAAAGGCTGAAGTGTTGAATAGGCAAATACAGGTAAAAATCTCTTTATTAGGCCTGACAGGAACGGCAAATGTCAGTGGAGGATTTCCTTACATGCTGGACGAGATTAATTTTGTGGGGCCTTCTCCAGGCTTGCTTTTGTGCTGGGTGGCAAGGCTGCTCTCTAACAAGTCTATCTGCAGCAGTTTCCTGAAGGCAGGCAAGTAGGCACTCATTTGTCCTCAATTGATGAGCAGTCAAGGATGCTCTGGGAGGAAGAGTCTGCTTCTTTCTGTAGCTTACCTGAAGGGCCGATTTTCACCGAATGTTTTCTTTATCTTTTTGGTCCCTTCACAGAAAAGTACTCTTGGAGGAATACCCACAGTAAGTGTTAAGGCGTACCTATGTGACATACTTAAACCAGCTTCACAAATGTTTCCCCTCTCTGGGGAAGTGAAATCCTAGAAGGAGGAGCTGGTGGTGACATCAGAACTGAGAATTCTCTGCATCCTTGTCAAACTACATTACCCAAGATTCCTGGGAGGGTAGGAGCCAGGATAGTGAAAGAGGCATCTATCTATTGCTTGATTTTATTGAAAATTTTCATACACTGACATTCTTCTAAGGTGATTCTAGGGGATGGAAGCACAAAATGAATCAGATTTGTCATTAGAAACAGGTAAAAAAAAAAGACAAGTGAAGGATGTAGACTACAGGTGGGAAGCCTCAAGCCCAGGGGCCAAATGTGGCCCTCCATGACTCTTTGTCTGGCCCACTGGTCTCACCCGCACCTCAGACCACACCTCACACCAATTCCAACCCCTTTCACACCTTCCTTATGTGCTTTTGTTTGACTGGAATGTGATGTTCAATTCCAATTTCATTTGCTTGCCTGGACTGAAGATACAGAGGATTGTGTAGACATTAGCCTACCGTACAAAGATAAAAATTTACATCTGTGTCTCCATCCACTTTTGTCTCTGGTTCTACTCATGGCGTGAGGGCAGCGCGGTGCAAACATGCCAGCAGACTCCATCTGGAACTCTTGCCTGCCCATTTGCACTGTGCCATCCTCACCACTGTCTCGCTCCCCCGGGTCCAGTTGTGGCAGTGACTCAGCCAGAAGGAGCTCAGATAAGCATCTCAGCACTGTCATAGCACCTGCTACTGACAGTGACTGGCCAATTTGTCTACAGGCAAATTCCTTCCCGGCTCCGAATGCGGCAACCATTGGCAAAGTCAGGAGGCACAAAGAGTCAAAATTGGTTAAACAGAATAAAGCCAAGAGAATAAAGCAAAGTTAAAGCAGAAACCTGAAAGGTGAATTAGGTTTAAAATGCTTGATAAAGAATTGACCTAAAAAGTAAATAAACAATTAATGATAAGGGAGGGAGGGATGCTCTTCGGCCAATTGCACTGTAGAAGGAACACACATCTGGCTTTTAGACATTGCTGCCCAAGCAGGCATGGTAGTAGGCAATGCCTAACCAGCCAGCAAGGCACTGCCCAACAGGTAGGGCCACCGATTGGCCCATTTCAAGCTAGTCCTCTTGCAGGAAAACCCACCCTGTGATTCTGCCGGCCAGGTGAATTCCCAACAGCCAGCAGACACATGGTCCTGGCTGCCAGGGAGAGTGACCAAGGGCGAAGGGCCACAACCGCTGCCCTCCTGAGAAAGAGGTGAGCAGCTATTGCAGTCCCAGTCCCAGTGCTATCCTCCGCTGGCACTGACTAAATTGAGGTGTGATAAAATAAAGTCAAGCAGACAATGATCTGGATTTGTAAAATGTCCACAACTTTGTTGATTAAAGATGTAGGTGGAATTGTGGCTCAGGCATTGGGTGTATATCCATTTTAGCCTCGTGCCAGAGGACTGGAACCGCTTCAGAATTCTGACAAGGATTATGGTGTCCCCAAGATGCTGATCTACTGAAGTGGACATTCAAAGCACTTCTGCAAGCTCAATGGCCCATCTGCCCAATTCTCGGCTTCTGGATAGAGACGTCCACCGAGGCCTGTCTAACCCATGCTGTGTTAAACAGTGACAACACTGAAATTAAGGAGAAGGAAGCTGGCATCCAGTGTTACCCCCAAGACTGGATGGATGTAAGGAGGCAGGTCTGGATGAGGGCTGATGGAGGTTGATGGGGCAAAGCTCAATCCCTGATGATCATTACCAGTTTAATTGGCATTTCTCATTTTTGCGGAGGGAGAGACGGGATATTTGTGGATTAATGCCACATTTTATGAGCAATCCAGTAAACGAAGTTTCAAGCATGTTGGCTCTATAACCTTCCCTGCCACATTCCTGCTTTGAGTAGGAGTCAAAGCAAATTCAACACAAGTATATTGCAAAGACAAGTATGTAAACCAGTGGGAAACATTTTCATAGGTTGTGTCATAAAGGAAGCCTTAACCAATGGAAGTTATGCTGCCCGGACCAATAAATGCACTTCCCAGATGCGCAGCTGACTCTTAACTGCTAAGTGCTCTGGAGTGGGGAGAAAGTCTAGGAGAAAAAATATTTTTTAAAAAAACAACAACAGCAACAACACGAATGTGGGTTATTTTACATGTTTTGATTTCTGAGTCTTACTGTGATTTTAAGTACATGTTTTCAGATGTACTTCACCGCAGGGACAGGCTACTGTCCATTGTGGACTCTCTCAGTTTCTCATTTATTTCCAACGTAACTTTAGTTATCGACATTTCTTCATCTCACTAATAATAAAAATAAAATCCTCACGAAAATTAAACCACATTTTAAAGTGCATTTCTCCTAATACAGTGGTAACTCGGGTTACATACGCTTCAGGTTACATACATTTCAGGTTACACACTCCACTAACCCAGAAATAGTGCTTCAGGTTAAGAACTTTGCTTCAGGATAAGAACAGAAATCGGGCTCTGGCAGCGCAGCAGCAGCAGGAGGCCCCATTAGCTAAGTGGTGCTTCAGGTTAAGAACAGTTTCAGGTTAAGAATGGACCTCCGGAACAAATTAAGTATTTAACCCAAGGTACCACTGTATACACATTCCCATATGTAATTTTACGAAATATATACAATTTTGCAAGCAATGTCTCCTAATACAATTCATTTTTATATGGTATTTCCATACCACTTAATGATATTTCTTCCTGCTGCTTAGCAATTGGAATGTACTCTGCTAGATGCTAAAGGTTTTCTTTCTTTTTTAAGATTAAAACATTCTACTCCAGAGCACCTGTATGAAGTTTATGGGCCATTTTGAGAACCCCTACACAGACCCAGCTTGAATGAGCTAGTGGTGTGACTCAGTGGAAAGTAAGTTGTTCGTATCTCCATCTTCTCCTTTGTTGAACTGGATAATTATGGCTATATGTATGTGTGAGAGACAGTGTGGGTGGGTGGAACTATAGGCAAATACTTCAGCATGAAATTTTTGTGGAGGAAGATTTTGCAGAGGAATGGTGACAACAAATTAGTTTCTTCTTTGGGCTCGAGGATCTGCTTCCAGAGGCACTGTTGGAAAACCCAGACACCTCCTCCCTTCCTCCATCCTGACCCCCCCAATCCATGCCAATTAAGAATATTGTTCTTTCCATTTTTCCTCATTAGCAGCAACCACCACCACCACTGGCAGCTGTAGCTTATTTAATGTGTGGGCTTTATTTCTCAGTATAATGAATTGCAGGGATCGAGCACTGAGAGGCTGGAACTTAAAGCACACCATATCTTCAGCTGTGCCTTGAGGAATTCAACTTTTGTGTCACTCCTGGCAAATGCAACCCTCCTGCAAAAAGAGGAGAAACCTCCACGTGTGTCTCTTTTTCAGGCTAAAAAAGTTACCTTGTATTGTTGTTGTTTAGTCATTTAGTCATGTCCTACTCTTCGTGACCTCATGGACCAGAGCACGCCAGGCACTCCTGTCTTCCACTGCCTTCCGCAGCTTGGTCAAACTCATGCTGGTAGCCTCGAGAACATTGTCCAACCATCTCGTCCTCTGTCGTCCCCTTAGAATCATAGAGTTGGAAGAGACCACAAGGGTCATCGAGTCCAACCCCCTGCCAAGCAGGAAACACCATCAGAGCACTCCTGACATATGGTTGTCAAGCCTCTGCTTAAAGACCTCCAAAGAAGGAGACTCCACCACACTCCTTGGCAGCAAATTCCACTGTCGAACAGCTCTTACTGTCAGGAAGTTCTTCCTAATGTTTAGATGGAATCTTCTTTCTTGTAGTTTGGATCCATTGCTCCGTTTCCGCTTCTCTGGAGCAGCAGAAAACAACCTTTCTCCCTCCTCTATGTGACATCCTTTTATATATTTGAACATGGCTATCATATAACCCCTTAACCTCCTCTTCTCCAGGCTAAACATGCCCAGCTCCCTTAGCCGTTCCTCATAAGGCATCGTTTCCAGGCCTTTGACCATTTTGGTTGCCCTCCTCTGGACACGTTCCAGTTTGTCAGTGTCCTTCTTGAACTGTGGTGCCCAGAACTGGACACAGTACTCCAGCTGAGGTCTGACCAGAGCAGAATACAGTGGCTCTTCTCCTTGTGCCCTCCATCTTCCCCAACATCAGGGTCTTTTCCAGGGAGTCTTCTCTTCTCATGAGGTAGCCAAAGTATTGGAGCCTCAGCTTCACGATCTGTCCTTCCAGTGAGCACTCAGGGCTGATTTCCTTAAGAATGGAGAGGTTTGATCTTCTCACAGTCCATGGGACTCTCAAGAGTGTCCTCCAACACCATAATTCAAAAGCATCAATTCTTCGGCGATCAGCCTTCTTTATGGTCCAGCTCTCACTTCCATACATCACTACTGGGAAAACCATAGCTTTAACTATATGGACCTTTGTTGGCAAGGTGATGTCTCTGCTTTTTAAGATGCTGTCTAGGTTTGTCATTGCTTTCCTCCCAAGAAGCACGCATCTTTTAATTTCGTGACTGCTGTCACCTTGCATAGCAGACAGCATATAAAATGTTAAGTGCTTAATGCTGGGCCTGCACTGAAGAATGTAGGTCAATGGCAGAGTGGTTAGCTGTAGCTCAGTGGTAGGTTATCTGCTTTGCATGCACAAGGTCCCAGGGTTTGATCCCTGACATCTACAGGTAGAACTGGGTATGCCAACTGTCTGAACCCTCAGAGTGATGGTGCTATGCTGTGTAGATAGTATTGAGCTGGATAGATCAATTGTTTGACTCAATATAAGGCTACAAACTGTAGGTTGCAGGAAACCACAGGAGGCAAGAGTGCTCTTGTGCTTGGGTCCTCCTTGCAGGTTTCTCCCAGGCAACTGGTTGTCCATCATGAGAAGAGAATGCTGATTTAACTATTCTTACATTCTTAAGGCAGCTTCCCATATTCCCATGTGTTGCACAAGCTCAGATCTGTTGGGCTTGAATGCAGTGGGCTCTAAGTCCTCACTTCACCCATGACCCTCACTGTCTGGCCTCAAAAAGCATCCAGGAGTTTTACGACATCTTAGAGACTAAGAACTACGATTCAGCTGAGTTCAAAACCCACCAACGTTCTAAATAAATTCTCCAGTGCTGAAAAATAAAAGCCTTTTTTTGTAGGGGAAGATAATTTTTGAGAAACCAGAGGGCAGATTTCATCCCAGCACTAGCCCTAAACACAATTTCTCTACCAGCCACCCAAGTGTTTTTTATCAATGTATCAGATCAAAGATGCAAATGAATGAATGAACGGAAACCCTAAGTTAGTCATGCCCATAAATTTCCATGACCCTACTCTAAGTAGGAATAACATTGGCTGCAACCCTGTGTAAGCTTCAGTATTTATAAATTTACCCTGTTGATTCATAATTCAGGAGCAGTGGAGTTTCAAGCAGTGTAAACCAGTGGAAGAATTAAGGACCAGGGCAAGAATAATAATCTCATCAGGATTTTGCGTATCATTATTCAGATGACTAGTTATATTCTTCCACAAATGAAGCTGTCCTAATGAGGGGCTGAAGAGGCACAGAGCGACAGGTCCTCTGATGTATCTGCAATCCTGAGGGCTCTTGCTGGCCAGGAGAAGGTGGTGTTGGAGCTGCTCTTTTAGCTGGGCCAGCTCAAAGCTAGTTCAGGAGAAGAACCTGGACCAGGTCCCACTCTGGGGAATGGACTGGCTTAGAAGCCAAGCAGCTCCCATAATGCCCCATTTGGGGAGGACGTAGCTACCACTGGTTGAGTTCAGAGGACACTTTTACCATCTTCCAAGTGCTTCCTTACCTGTTAATTTTCATGTTTTTGCGACCTTTCACATGATATACAAGCCACTTCTGGAAGCTTTGCACTTATTTCCATGTCCATTGTTTTCAGGGGAAAAGAAACAATGTTTGCAACCTTGTTAACTCAGAAAATCACAGGAGTTTTGCCCATAATTTCCCTGTGGTTTTCATGATCATGCCACCTCTGCTCACGAAACAAAATTTGAGGTTCCATCCCAGCAAACAGTTCTTTCTCATCATTTAAAATTTAGGATGACATGGCAGTATATTGATCAAAAATCCAGTTTCATAATGCAACAGGTACTGCCATGTCAAAGGAAATGTTAGAAATTAGAAGTGCTAGCATTAAAACCAGTAAAATCAATACAATATACCCCACCTCTGAATGCAGCCACTGTTAGCATTATCATTTTCCTCAGCCACATTTTTGGTGCATGACTTCCATGGTGGTCAGCTAACCCTGGCATGGTAAGTAATGGCAAAATTAACCAAGAAAGCAAATTTTAGGGTCGTATCAAAAGAATGGAGACCTGTCAAATGGCCCAGGTGTTTATTATGAATGCTAAGTGTAACATGGCCATTGATGCATATAAATACTTTCCTTTGACGTGAAGTACATTGCTTTTAAATATATTTCTTTCTACATCCCTATTCCATAAATATGAAGTGGGTGGGAATGAAACTGTCCTGTACGTCTTTATTTTCCATGCACTGGGATTCTCTTCCAGCACTCTAACCACACCCTTTTGATCTGGATCTGCCAGAGCTTGAACACCCACCAAGCCAATTGCTAATCAGCTCACCCGACTGTAATTCTTACAGACCATTTTACAACTGGAGCCTAATAAATAACAACTGTGAGAAATAGCCTTCAGACAGTAAAGGAGTTGGAAGTTCCCCTTAATAGCCCTTTTAAACACAGTATTAATTAATTCCATGCGTTCCTACAGGATTATCAACTTTACAGTGCAACTACAAGGGGAAACTTTAAGGGAGCCACGAAGATGTTTGGTTTCTTGTGGCTTGTCATCACTGTTTCTTAGCTCGGAGAATAAACCTAAAAATAAGAATAAGCATCCCACTTTGCTTCCTTCTTTGCAAGCCTCTTCTCTGATTTCTCTCATTGGCCCTTGTCAGAGTATGTTGGGGGACGATCAGGCTACACCCGTATCTAGACCTGGAGACAAGGGTAGGAGGGAATTCATTTCAGTTCACATTTTAATGTGAACCAACTTAATCCACATTTCCTCAGTTTTTGTCAAAGGCAGATATTCAAACATCCCCAGAAATGATAGACATTGTGGATGTTCTTTGAATGTGCCAGACACCATAGAACATATTCTTTTCTACTGTCCATTGTACAACCAGCTAAGGAAATGCATGCTATCCCCTTTTCTAGGTAGTCTAACATCACAACACAATGAAAATATCAAATTCTATCTGTCTGACATTAACCCAGAAGTAACTGCAAGGGTGGCTAAGTTTTTGTCAGTAGCATCTCATAGAGTAGTGAATGGCACTATTTAGCAGGAAGAAATTCCAATGAAAATCCTCATTATTACATACATATTTTACATGGCTCTTTATTTGTATATATTTTAAAATTTTATATATGGATGTTTTATGATGGCCTATATTTGTAATGCCAAATAAAGGTTTGGCAAAGTAAGAACTTTCCACAAAACGTCCTTCAATTTTTCCATGCAGTTCTCCAGACAAAAATTTCTGCACAAAATTATGCACATTGGGGAAAAGTGTACATAAAATGCATGTTTTTGTGTGTGAAAATAACATACAAAAATTTCATATATTAGTCAAAAATACTTGCAAAAAAGTGTATAAAGCTACAACTCCCAGTGTTTCCTGGAAAGAGGGGTTGGCTGTGAAACCACTCTGGGAACTCTAGTTCTATGAGGGGAATAGGGCCTACTAACATTTCTCAAGACCCTTTACAAACTACAACTCCCAGAATTGTTGGGGGAAGCCGTGTCTGCTTAAAGTGGCATCCTAGTGCTTTAAATGCATGGTGTGGATGAGGCCTTAACTGGCTCCATCTGTTCTTGGCTCTGGCTACCCCCTGCTGGCCTTTCTGCTTTCCACTCTGCTAGTCCGAGTAGCCATCAGTCAATACCTGAGGATCATAAAATCAGCAAAATGCAACTGAACCATGCTCACAGGCTAAGGTGCGTGTATTGTATCCCACAATCCTATGCTCACTTACTTGGGAGTCCATCCCATTGAGCTCACCAGGACTTCCTTCTGAGTTCGATTGTGCTGTTTGGCAAGTCATGGATCAGATTTGTTGTAAGGCGATTGCTCCCCCTTGACATCAACCCTCAACTGAAAGACACGGCTGGGCAGAGCTTCTCCTACTCTCCAAGCCACTCTAGGATAAGATGATAAGAAGATTACAAGTAAAGCCTCTGTTTAGCAGTTCCGCCATATCCCTGTCAGACACAGCAAGTTAAATTACAGCGCAGGCCGCCAATGAATTGATCATCCACTCAGCCTCTGTAACCTAAGGGGAGAAAGGATCCTTGACAAAAATAAGTGAAGTAATCCCAGGAAAGTTTATTTTAGTTGGGAGGGGTTGGACAAGTGCCCTTAGAAGGCCCTCTGGGAAGGCAACACAGGCTGAAACTGGGAGCTCTGAGCTGCTTTCCCCCTCGACTGTTAAAATTATGAATGCTATGGCGAGAGCAGCTGTCTCTCCCTCTATCTCTCAAGCTCTCTCAAACACACAACTTGCAGTCAGCTAATGAAATTGATTGCCAAGCCCTGACCAAACACTACTTCTTCACACAGTGTATAATTGTAGTATCCCGTGAGTCTGAGATAGGCCACACACACCACAAAAAATGATGGAAAGGAAAATAAAGAGGAAACAGTGTGTGGTACAGTCTTTTTCCAATGAGCACTTGGTACAGCCTTGTTCTGGTTAACATGATTTATCTGTATGTAGTTTGGGCTTCATGCATAACCTCTAGATGTTTCTTTGGAAAAGCATTTCCTTTCCTTCTACCATCAGCTTTTGAAATGAACTTGTTAATGGAAGTTACTTCTGACTCGCACTCGGAAGAATATCTGCAAGTTCAGTGATGGAGGTGGGTGGGTATTTTTCACACAGCACTTCCAAGAAACGCATTGAGCGACAGCCATTTGGCCACGTTTGCACACAACATTTTGTGACAGAGAAATGATGTTTAAGAGTATTAGTACACTATTCAAATATTTTGGGTGTGTATGGGTGCACGTTTCTTCTTCCTGTAATCCTGCAGAGAAAGTTTGAATCTTTTCCTCTGGGGAAAAATGGGCTGGATCCAACAAAATCATTGCACAAAATGAATGACTTCCACTCACACAGTGAAAGTTCCTCTACTTCCCCTCTGCAACTCACCCAGCAAAATCTGCTCCAGAGCAGATTGTGGGGTGGGTGAAAGGTCAGCTTTTTAATCCAATTGCTGAAGATCCATGATGGCTGCTGTCTCCCATTCATTATCAACAATTCATGAACATTTTTACTTCAAATATGAATAGTTCCCAGTTTTCTCCCTCTTTTTTATTGGTTGAGTGTGAATGTGTGCACCATGCTACATTGCTCTACTGTGGGTGTGGGGAAGCTTTTGCCCTCCAAATGCTGCTGAACTACATCTCCCATCATCCCTAGCCATTGGTCATACTTACTGGGGCTGATGGGAGCTGTAATTCATCAATGTCCAGAGGGCCAAAGGATCTTGACACCTACTTCGTTGCTCATGAAACATGGTGGGGTGGGACATATTATTAGTTAGCAGGTCATAACGAGGGGGGACATTGTCTTCACACTGAGCTTCCACTTCTTTAAGTTTCCTGAGTCTCTCTTCCCCTCCCCTTCCCACTCAATGCAAAATGACATCTCATCCAAAGCTTTCTCGCGTCATCTTAATCTCTCTTATTTTGCACTTTATACCTTTTTGCTCACATGATGAAGCTTTTACCTGAGACAGCAATACCTATTATCTAAGGCATTAAGGCGCATATACACTTTCCAGCTGGGAATAATGCAAATCAATTGGATGTCAGTGGCCCAATAAGGATGAATTGTATATTTTCTTGAAAGTGGAGTGAGAAAATAAAAGATGTCAAACTCTCTGACCTTAACACCAGCTCTGTCTCAATATTCATATATTTTATGCATGCATGGGAGACCATTTATATCTTCCTTATAATCCTGTAGGGAAGTTTGAGTTCATCCTACTGGGGACTATTACTTGTGCTTCTTTTTTTTCCAGAGGCAGTTATGATTATAGGTACTTACTAAGACAAGAATAATTGGCCATAAAAAACCTTTTATAGTTCCACAATTATTTTTGCATTGACTAAAAGTGGCAAGGAAGATCTGGTTTTATGATCAAGTCCTCTAACTTTGCTTTCATTTAATTTTTCAGCTCCCCCACCCATTTATCCCTTCTTTTCCCACAAATACGATGCATTTTTAACTTGGAGTATTAGCAGTGTTAGAAAAAAAGAACGATCCGTTTCAGAATTCAAGGAGAACAGGAACTTTATAGCCTCAAATATCAAACGGGGGGGGGGGGGAGTCCTTGCATGTCAGGGATGCCAGTTTGGGGCAAATATGAAGTAAAATGAAATGTGGCCTTCAGGTACAATTTCTTAGACTGAGGATGCAGGTTAGATTCTGAGTCTATATATAGCTAGGGGGCACCCTATTGGCATATTTGTGTCCCTGATAAATACTCAGCTATGAGTGACAGTTCTGCTCCCTGGCCAGTTGCATTGATGCCACATCTACAGTACATATCAGGTTAGCAGCTTCCTGTTCTGGCCAGTGAGCCATCAAGTCATGTGTCTGCCAATGGGTGCCAAAGTCCCCGGTTCCAAATTACTGGCACTTGTCATTGTGAGCCAATGACTGAAAATGCTGAACTTTGAGTTTGGAACCTTATTTGACCCTCTGTCGGCATCACACTTGGCAATTCCAGATGGCAATTTTTTCTTTGATGTGCATATAAACATAGAGTTTTAAAAGAGAAAAATAGTGCCCGCTCTGGAATCTGCTGCCCAAAGTGGAAAACTTCACCTAGTTTCATTGGAGGACTGACCCCCATCCAACTCCTCCATTGTTAAAGATGATAAACTAATTTTCAACTGTCTCTTTCTTTGTTTCGTTGGGGGGAAAGAGACTATGTTGGGGACAAATACCCATCCCATTAGATTATTAGACATGAATAGAGTTAGAATTGTTTCACTTTTAACTGCTCCAAATGAAATCTGCAGATGAATAGGAAGCCTGGCTTTTAAGAAACTCCACCATAAACATAAACAAAGCCACTGTGCCAAGGAGCAATTATCACTCTGTTGCTTTGTCTTTCTCTCTAGCAGGATGGTGGGATGTTCCTGCTTTGTTGAAGCCAGGCGCATCTAGCCCAAACTTGCATCCTCACTTCTAAAGTGTATGGGCTTTATTTTACGGAGAGGGTGTTCTTATCTTGATGAACAACGTTGATTCCTTTTATTTGTTCCCCCACATCATCCTGTATTCACTTTGATTCAGCTTGCAGTAAGAACTGATAATTTCGATATAATATACTATGCTTTAAAAAAACCACAATTAAACTTTTTGTTGAACCATTGTGTGTGTGTGTGTGTGTGTGTGTGTGTGTACTGTTTCATGGTTTCCCATGGGTTGCTGCAACCAAGAAACCCACTCACAGTACTTCCACCTGCCTGAATCTTTGGTATGTGGAACAGGGAGCTCCACGTTGCCAGAATGATGGTAGCCTCATTCCATGAGCAGAGACTGGTGGAGCTGTTCCAGGTGCTGTTGAGTATAAGCCACTTTGAATGACTCCAGTCAGTAGAGGGCAGGGTTGAGATGAACAGTAAACCCCAAGCTCCACCCATTCCTTTTTCCTCTCTCTCCTCTACACATGCAGCTATGGAACTAGCTCTCACCATGGAGGCTTAGAATCTAAAGGCATCCTTTTAAATATGAAGAGACTGTAAGTAAATGTCCTTTTTTCTTTCCAATGATGCTCCCAATTATGTGTTTTATTTACTCTTCTTAAGCAACGCTAGTGGTGTGTGAATGAAACAGAACAGGTGGTGGAGGGACCTGGTAAATCCAAGTTCCAGGCTGGTAACCCTGCTATGAACTATAAATCAACCCATTTTTTTTAACTCAATAGATGCCATATATTTAATAATTTTTTAAAAAATAATAATAATATTTTTTATAAAATCTCAACAACTTTCAGGGTGTCCTTGTTTTAACTTTTTTGAAATATGGCAACCCTAGATTGCCCCCTAAGTTAGTTGAACTCAGGCCCTTTTGAAATCAATGGGATGTTCGCCAAAGCCAAAGTCCTGTTGATTCTACCAGGAAGTAAGTTAAAGAAACTTAATGGGGAATACAAGTCTCTGAATTTGTTTAGTTTCAGCACTGAAGTGACTTTAATCTCAAAAGTCTAATTGTGCACTCACTTCCAGCCATAGAGTGGATACTTGCAAACCCTCCAACATTTCTCAGATGAAAATAGGGATGTCATAAGGAAAAGTGGGACATTCCAGGATCAAAATAGGAACTGGGGCAGATTCTGTAAATCCGGGACTGTCCCTGGAAAATAGGGACACTTGGAGGGTCTGTACTTGCCCACCCAAAGCCCTCCTCTCATTTTGCCAAACTTTCCCCAAAACTACAAAGTCCGCCCTCTCTGAGTCTTTTCAAAAGCAGATTTAAAACATGTCCTTTGTATATTTGCTTAATTCACAGGGTTACCTCCCTTCACAGCTACATACACAACGTGTCATCTTGGAAGTATAAATTGTTGATTGTAAAGCTGCCTGCCTCCTTTCCCAAACCCTTTCCGAGGATCTTTTTGTTAAATATACCCAGACACCGTTTGACAGATGAGCGGCTAATTGCTGCGCGAATTACCTCTATCGATTCCTGTTTCATGTTGAGCCAAACAAACAAAAGATATTAATGCTTTGGAGAGGGGGGAAAAATGAATGATGACCTTTCTCTGCAAACACAGCTTGCGGCCTCTGATTATTGGTGATTCCAAAGAGCAGCGGTCAATCGCAATAGCTGTAACGCTATGATCACTATAATAAGCTTGCCTGACCTTCTCTGCCATGTTAAGTGGTTTAAATTTATTTGCCCAACAACTCTAAAGCTTTCATTTAAAGTCACAGAACAGCCAGTTCAACTTTAAGAGGCAGTGTTAGGGGTTGCTTGGGGGATTGGCTTTTTTATTTATTTCTTTGTTTTTTTGAAGAAAGCTTTGCATGCAGAAAAAGCTTGCAATGTTGAGTGTCCAAACAGTATAAAGCTCAAATGCCATTTAAGTATCTATGGCTAGAATGAGAAGTTACAAAATCCATGTAGCTGAGGAAGAAAAAGAGCTAGACCTCTCATTCCCCTCTTGAGTCCCTACAAGCTGTCCGATACAATTTACACATGTCTTGATGCTTTGAGTTGTGAACCTGTGATGCTGGATTGTTGCAAAGTCTCACTCAGACTAGACCCAATGAAATTATTGGCCCTTCATTAGTCATCTTCATGAATTTCATTGGGTCTCCTTTGTGTATGACTAGCAATATGTAAAACCCATTTTGTGCTTTCTCACCTCCACTGCCAGTACTTGGTTGATGACGATGGAGAACAAGGCGACACAGATGTCCTGTCGCCAGGACTAGAATTTTGATTTTCTTTGCAATTTGATCTCATTTTCACTTCTCAAACCGAAACATGAACGAAAACACAGCTATCTTTCAATATTCACACATCTCCAGATTTTGCAATGCAGTTCTCTGAACAACCAGTGCGTACAAATATGCATATGTTACAGGAATGAGTGCAAAAAAGGGAACACATTAGTTCAAAAAGTCTTTATA
The DNA here is from genome assembly GCF_964234715.1 of Podarcis melisellensis. NCBI lineage: Eukaryota > Metazoa > Chordata > Lepidosauria > Squamata > Lacertidae > Podarcis > Podarcis melisellensis. The sequence continues at coordinate 29,906,636 of NC_138546.1, forward strand.
TTAGATGAAATTCTTTCCCAAAAAAGGTATGCCCAAACTGTATACCTGTGGCCAGGAAATGAGATATTTTTGATAGTTCTTTCTGCTTTGTTATGGCTTACAGCTAAACAAATAATGTTATTACCTACCATTACAAAAATACTATACCTTGGCTGTCGAATGCTTTGGAAGTCGAATGTTACTGCTTTCAAATGCCGACAACCCGGAAGTGAATGCTTCCATTTTTGAACACGCCTTGGAAGTCAAACAGCTTCCAAGACGCATTTCTCCATTTTCTCCATTGCAATTGCCAACCGGCAATTGCACCTCGGTTGTTGAATGTTTCGGAAGTCAGATTATGTTCGACAACCGAGGTTCCACTGTATTAGGAGAATTTGCACTAAAATTCTGATTGTCTTGCCCAGGATGTCTCTGAGGAAGGATGCCCCTAGGCCTCCATCAGAACTAGGTAGAGCAGAGGGGGAGGGTTCTGGCTCTGTCAGGGTGACAGTGAGGGGTGTCATATGGCAAAGCAGGTGAGGCAAGCATATGCAGGACAGTTGAGTGTCATTCCACTCCACTCCCCGCCCACTGCATTAGGTTATGTGCTGTAATAGGTTACAGTGTCCAACCAGGACGTGGAAGACCAATCCTCACTCAGCCATGAAGTATACTGGGTGATTTTGGGCTAGACACTGTCTCTCTGCCTAGCCTAGGATTGTTGTGGGGATAAAATGTTGTGGAGATAAAATGGAGAGGGGGAGAACTATGTACCTTGAGCTCCTTGGAGAAAAGGTGGAAAATAAATGTCATCGTCATTGTCATCATCGTCGTCATCGTCATCATCTCAGCTTACCTCAGGGAAACATTGGGCCTGTTTCTGGTCTGAATTGTTCCAAGAAGTGCTTAAAAGACATAATATATTCCAGACTCCCTCCAGGTTTTTTTTACAATCAGGACTTTATTTCCAGAGGGTGTGATACGATTGATTTTGGAAACCAATCTTACTGCTTTAGTCAAATGGAGAGTACATTTACATGCTTTTTATTTCATTTTCCACCTCTTTTGTGCCTCCCACACCTGCTCCTCCTTGCAGTTCAGGGCTGCGCTTTTCCAGGTTAACTGCAGCCCCAAGAGTTTTACTGAAGTGAATTTCCTTCCCGTGGTCAGGCCTTCTGAATCACTAAGGGAACCCTATCCATCAAGATTTAACATTTGCATAATCGGCAACACAAAATAGCTACCTAAGTGCTTCTCTGCTGCATCTAGGCGAGGGAGTGTAATAAAGTAGGTCAGATCTATTTCCATAGATTATAATTTATTGGTAGCTCTAGGGAGGGAGGGAGTCAGGCGACAGGTAGGTGCATAGGGTGGTGCTTTTCCAACTTTCATGCCTGCTGGGGACACTTTCCACCTTCCCCTCTCCTGTGTGCCTGCCATGAGCTCTTTGTGCATTTTTAAAAGTGAACTTTTTTGTGTATTTTTTTTAAAAAAATGCAAATTAATGCAGAAATGGGATAGAACAGACTTAAGGATGGAGATATCTAGAAATGTCTTAGGCAGCATCTGGACCATACACTTAAATTTGGAGGAGTGTGCCTACTCCTCTACATGTATCCTGGGTTTTGCATCATTTTGGGAAGTCTGAATTAGGTAGGTTTGCATTAAAATGCCAACCGAACCAAAATTCTCCCCCCACCCCTACTTTCTACAGAATTTGTAGTTTGTTAAGGATGCTGTGAGTTGTAAGAGATCCCTGTTCCCCACAAAGAACCACAATTCCCAGATTGGTTTATTAATCAGTTCTTCTTCCAAGGGAACTCTGGGCACTGTAGCTCTGTATGTAAGGAGCTCGTCCTACACTCGAGTAGGACCCTGGCACTGACACATGCCCAACTGGCATGTTCCCTCCCTCCTGGTTGATTGTTCGGGAGCTTCAAAAGCTTTCTTCAGCCCGAACATCACAGCGACCGATGGCAACACACATTGGCACACTTAGGGATCCACAGAATCTTCTCAGCTTGTGTAACAGACACCAGCAACTCAGCATTTTGGCTAATCTACTTTATTTACATATAAACACACAAAGAGCACTGCAACATGGCTCTCTCTCTCTCTAGCATCAAACAAGCAAAGAGAATGAACAAAGGACAATAGTTCCACTTCATGGAACACAGTAACACAAGCATCCTGTCTCCGTCACTTCCCACTCTGTGGAGTCAAAATATACACCATCATGTGATAGACAAAAAATCTCATGACTGCAATCACGGAGCAGGAATTCTAACACTGTACTCTCAACATCCTTAACAAACTGCAGCTCCCAGAATTCTTTGGGAGAAGCTATGCCTTTCCTCAATGAGCAGTTGCAGACTCCCTGCACAGTTTCGATCATCTCCCACATAGTTTAGAGCCCCAGAAACCCCAGGAGGAAAGAGTGCTCTTGTGCATGGGTCCTGCTCGTGAGTTTTCCACAGGAACCTGGTCAGCCATTGTGACAAAAGGAAGCTGGACTAAATGGGTCATTGGCCTGATCCAGCAGGCTCCTTATGTTCATCAAAGCCACTGAGAAGCTTTGATGAAACTCTTCTTACTGTTTCCTCCTCTACTTTTGCTCCTCTCAAGCCTCCCTGGTCTAGGACAAGGAAAATGACAAGGCAGGAGTAGCCCTAATAGTAAATTCGTCTAATATGAAATTAGCACTGAAGGCTTTTCTAAGGAAATTTTTTTTTGGGGGGGGGGGTCATTGGATGCACTTATAAGAATATATGCTTTCCTCTAGCAACATGTGTTACAATGATTTGACCAACAATTAAAATTCTAAGTCACCATATGTGGAATGGCTTGTTTTGCATTGGGGGAGGGTGCAGGCAAGTACAGAATGTTCCTGAAAATCAGGTTGGGGGCTTTAAAAACATGTTAGTCTAGGCTGAAATGGAGACGTTGAAGGGTCAGCCCATATCACTGCAGCTGGACATTAGTTTCATAGTGACTGGAGGTGGAGTCTTAAATTAGTGCAATGCATTGGTTTCATTCACTACTCTTAAAGAAACAAATGCCAGAATAATGAATGAGTTCCAAATTTCATGGATTGCTTGCTTATTTGTTTGTTCATTAAATGTATATGCTAAAATGATATATATTTAATGTATATAAATAATGTAAACTTAAACAATAAGTGCTCTCCGTGTTGTCTGTGATAAAATATAAGCTTCTATAAAACAATGCAGTGCAATATTACAAAGTTTTCCTTCCTGAGGCTTTGAAAATTACAGCATTTGAACCCAACCCCTAAGGCATGGGTGGGGAAGCTATCTCAACCCAAGGTCTGTATTCTCTTCTGGACAACCCAGATGTCAGTGGTAGGCGGGGTCAGAGGCAAAGGTGGGTGGAGCAATGATGACGACTCTTGTTTGCCTGGGAAGAGAATAGAAGGATGTGTGTGGTGCATCTGTCTAGAAATCCCTGACTTTTGCATGGCTGGGTGATAGGCTTCAGGGAATTAGCTGCCTCCCCCCTTGGCGGTAGATAAGCAGAACAAAATGAACAGAGTCTTCTTACCAGTTAGAATTCTTTAACAATTACAGCGAGGGATAACGAATCTCTCTCTCTCTCTCTCTCTCTCTCTCTCTCTCTCTCTCTCTCTCTCTCAGAATGGTGGTACTTCCAATTAAGGTGACACCCCCTCCCGTCCCTTTCAATCCACGTCACCCCTACGTCTGATAACCCGAGCTTGTAGTCGCTGTGCTTTTTCTCTCCCCCCCCCCCGGCAACTTTATCCACTCTCCTAGAATGTGGGGAGGGGGGGAAGAGGGGTGCTAGCCAATGACTGTGAATCTGTTAACCCTCTCTTTCGCCCAGTGTTTCTTCTCCTAACTGCTCTTCATCCAGTATTTCCCAGCTTTTCCCTTCTGCACTATGCCCCTCTGCAAACCACTGTTCCAAATCTAAACTGTCCTCCTGCTCCTGGGAAGATTCAGGGTCAGGGGTAGGAGATGGCTCCCACCATGCCTCCTCATTGTAGCCCTCCTTAGCACAGTCCCTGACACTGGGATGTAATATTTTGCACAAAGGTATGAGTCACAACCATTTGCTCCACCCACTTTTGCATCTGGCCCCACCCACCACTGACCCGGAGTCCCAGTAGGTTGCCTTTGGGATAAAAAAAAGTTCCCCATCATATAGAACACACACACATTCACATACACATACATACATTCTGGATGCATGAAAATTTTCTTTTGCAATGCAACTTAGTGAAAATTAAAATATTTCACTTCCACTGTGTATGCATCTATTTCAAATTATTTTTTTTAAAAAAAAATCTTTGCAAGGGACATTAAATTCTTAAAGTTCATACAGCGTGTGAGTGGCAGAACATGTAATGGAACCTAATTATTCTCATAAAAGCCTTGATATGTCCCCTGGAGTGAACTACAACCAATTCATTGCACATTGTTTTCTTGAACAATGGCTGCTTCAGAACTGGACTTGGCAAATCAAGTTATTTCACCACCACTGTTGGAAAATAACTAGGTTTGTTCTGGACCCAGTTTACAGCCCAATTTAGACCTGTTACACTCATGAGCTCAGCAACGGAAGGGCTCATACACCTCCCTTCAGTCTGCATGAGCCCTCAATATCTGATCACAAACTCCTGCAACCTGTCCAACTATCCCATCACTCTAAACTTGGCTTACCGAGTGGCAACAGGAGGCACTGTGACAGGAAGTTTCTTTACCTTGCTCAACAATGTGTTCTGAAATGCTGTATGTCAGCAGACCAGGGACCCTGGGAAATGCAATTTCCCTGGGTTGTCTAGGTTCTTCTACACATGCAGTGTGGAACATCCTGAAACCTAGGAAACTGACCTAGCAGTGCTCATGCTAGCAGGGGGCAAAGGAGACCTCTAGAAAATGTCTCCATCTTTCTGCTCCTTATGGTGACCATTTGGGTACCAAGTGAGCATGATGAGTGTCCCTTCCCTGAGGAAGGATTTGATATGAGGTCATCAGGCCTGAAATAAACCTCATTTTAAGCATCTGGAGCAAGGATGGGGCACTGCTTTCGTCTGGGATGCTGGATCAAAAAGTAGCTAGCCCTCCATGGGGGACTTTTGGCAGGTGGGTGGATCATCTTACCTGTCAATCATCCATTATTATATGATGTCAGGAAGATCTGACATAGCAAGAAAGCAGCAAACCTTGCATTGGATTTAGACAGTGCTGGGTGCAAAAATTCTCTAACTAAACCAATAAATATAAAATTACATTCCTCAGTTCAGTTTTTCCTAGTTCTTTCCCGTTGCACTGCTCAACTGCATTCTTTTTTTAAAAAAAAACTCCAGTGTTTCAGTTCTCAAATGTTTCTCAAGTGTTTCAGTCCTTTCTCCCTATTACAGATCAACTCCAGCTCTTCAGATCTCTGACTCTACAACTCTCTGACTATCCTATTTTCTAGCTTGACTTATATGTAATATTTTCAGTCCGTATCCCAACAGTTTAACCAATCAGAAGAAGAGTAGTATCTTGCCTAAGTTTGTTTTTCCTTGCCAGGTTCCTAGACTGAACCTTTGACCCTCCTGTGCAAAATATCCCCTTGTACAAAACTTCCCAAGCAAGATAACCCTTGGTACTTTTAACCTTCCTTTGAACTTTTGACCCTCTTGTACAACTGAGTTTCTAAAACAAAAGAAGCAACCATTCTGCACACGAAATGGCTGAAAGTTGTATTCCTTCATAGATAGTATTGAAAAGCACTTTCCAGAGTTATCATGTGCATCATTTGAAAACTTTTTCCGCTGTTGCATTTGCCAAAAGATATGAAAACATATCCATTGCTGATGTGTGAATGCCCTGCTCCCAGGCATTCACCAGATTGGCTCAGGAACACACTGAAATATTTCCAGCATATGGGAAATACCTCAGTCACTTGCTAAGTCAATGTGAATTTGTGAGTCCTCTAGCCCTCTTCAGCCACCTGCTGATCATCCAATGCCCTTCCTATTCCCTTTAAACGATACCTATCTCTTCCTACCTCTCGTCTCGGGAATGTGGTATACTGCATAGCAATGCAGCAAAACCCAAGACATAGACACTCATGGGAACTGTAGTTTTCACAAAAGCTACTGTCATTGCAATCTGTTAACTAATATCTGTGTCTGTTGATTAAGGCAAGTGCTAGATGCCCCCAAAGCTTGGACCTTAAGCCAAACCTGGCAGGCTTCATCAACATCTCTAATCCCAATAGATTAGCAGGTATGTGTGGCACTGCCACCAACTTGGAGATGGTACATGCATTTGTCCTGATGTGAGGGTCAAAGGAATGTTAAATAGCAAGCTTTGCAATGACGCATTGCCATTGGATCTTGGGGGCTTTAACCTTTAAATAATCCCTCAGGAAGTTCTTTTCATGTGAACAGAGTGGTGCAAAATTGCACCACTCTAAGTATCTAGCTCACCTGGCGGTGTGTTTTCTGGGGAAGATATCAGAACATATTTTTTCTAAACCAGATTTCTTTAAAATTCAGTTCTGGTCCCCCTTTCAGTTATCACTGATACTTCGCTGTTCAGAGTATTGGCTTTCTGACAGGGTTTGGAATGAAGCCATTTTTATTAATTTAGTTATTTTTGCTGATATAAAAGATCGTCTATCATGTTAATGATGTATCGGTCTGTGGTACCACTGAACAATAATTACAGAATGTTCTTAATAGTAAATCATTTGTCACAATCACGGGTCTCTGCAACAATCTTTTGTTGAGCAATAGAATACATTAGGTGAGCCGCGATACACCTTTACGCTTACCAATTAAAAGGTCCTGGACATATAGAATTCACATGAAATTCAGGGCAAAGTATTATAAATTATGACAGCTCCTTAGGAAATCCTGCTAGGCATATAACTTGCTGCTAATTTTTAACTTGTCAGACAATTTATACATGTCTTTTCAAGTGTAATTGGAGACACAAAGACACAGGCGTTCCAGTGTGTCATAGCTGAAATGTAAGGGAGGTCAGAAAATATGAAGATAGAACGAAAGGGAAGACCTGGGAAAAACTCTTCTTACTATGAAGATTCTTTTCCTCTTCAGTCTGACTGATGAATAATTACATTTCTTTTAATATTACAAGTTTCTAGCAAGAATTCCAGAATTTTTCAAAATAGTTATTCATGAACCATTGGTAGGGATGGACTAGAAATCTGTAAATTACATTAATTATTAGTATTTCTCTCACTGTCTCATATTTTCCAGTCTTTAGCTTTAAATGTCTTCTGGAAAAGTAATCAGTTTTTTAGCACAAACCTTTCCTCATATACACATTTTGTATGTATTATTGTCTAATATACAGTTATATACACACTTTACCCCATTATATACATTTTTGTGCACATTAGTTGGCTGGAGAACTGCATTGCAATATTCAGAGACACGTGGATTCCAAAGGATGACTGTCCTTCAGTTTGTATATTGTTTCGAAACCTGTGAATTAGGTAGATTCATATTTAAATGCCTTCCCCATCTCTATCTGTTGAGTTTGTTTCTTGTTCACTGTTGAGCATGTGAGCTGACTAGGAATCTAGTCCACCCCTTTTCCAGCATGGCGCCTTTTGAGTTTGCCCTGTGCCCCAGGGGTAAGCCTGAAAGTGAACTACTAAGTAGGAGGGTCACAGTCAGGAAACCATCTTTGGAATGCTGCCTTGTTTGCACACATGAGAATCAGAGAAACATAGAATTGTAGAGTTGGAAGTATGAGGAGTTACAGAGTGTGTGCAGACCATTCCCTATGGAAGTGTAAGCAACTCAGCCTTCCAAAGATGCTTAAGTTGTTGATCAGCTCTTGTATTCCAGGCTGTATGTACTCATGAAAATTCATCTGCATTTGAGTGTGAATTTTTCTCACTGTACATGTTTCGCATGCAATTTTGCTTAATATACACTTATTTTCACAAATATATGCATTTTTTAGGCACACTTTACTAGTATATGCATCACTGCAGACATTTTACAGCACTGTAAAATTCGCAGGAGTGTGCACTTTGAAGGATAGCTATGTTTTGGTTTGCATAATACTTTGGAAAGTGTGAATTAGGTAGATTTGCCTTGAAATGCAAACTGATTCAAATACCGCCACCCCCTTGCATCTGTTGGATGGACAGAGCAGTCAGACAGAGCTGGATTGTGTGAGTCAGCGGCAGGCAGCAGACCAACAATTCGCTCAGTCCATTCATCACAGTATTGTCAACACTGAGTGGCAGCCGCTCTACAGGATTTCAGGGAGTGTTCTCTCACAACCCTACCTGGAGATACTGGGGATTGAACCTGGAGCCTTTTACATGCCTCTTCTCCAATCCTTGGAGCATTCGCCACCCCACCCTTCTGACTGGCTTGAACCCTAAACAGGATCACTTGACATTGCTGCATTTTGTTGCAGAACCCTCTTGTTTAAGATACTTGCAGATGACTTTTCTGAAACTCAAAGCAGTGAGAGAGAGAAAAACCCATTAAAACAAAACACACTGCAAAACAAAATAAGCAATATATATATATATATATATATATATATATATATATATATATATGCTTTCGTAGATTTTCACGGGTACAGGAATGCAGGTTTTGGTGTCCTCGGGTGTCTTCCCCCAACTTTTACACGGGAAGACACCCGAGGACACCAAAACCTGCATATATATATATATATATATATATATATATATATATATATATATTATAAAAACTGCATAGCCATGGGGGGGGGGGAGCTGGCTGATAAAAAGGGTTGGTTGTTGGTTTTTCAGAGTGTTCAGGTAGAAGGTTTAAAAGCTTATGGGGCTACTGCTATAATGACCCTGCTTGAAATGGCTACTGCCCTTATTTCCTGCAAGGACAGTGAACAATGCCCAACTGGTACATCAGCTCTTATGCAGAGAGACCATCCTTCAGATATAGAGAATCATGGAATTGTACAATTGGAAGGGTCCCCTAGAGTCATCTAGTCCAACCCCCTGCAATGCAGGAATTGAATCACAGCCAAAGGATCCCTGACAGATGGCCACCCAACCTCTGTGTAAAATCCTCCAATTAAAGTATAATCACTTCAAGTCTAGTTCCTGGATGTGTATTTCCCCTTTTCTCCCTCTTCACACAAATTTGTATCGTGGGGGAAGAGAACGCTACAAAAACACTATTTTGATGTGTCACATCCACATTCCTTTTGAGTTGGGTTTTGTGTGCATTGCTAGATCTGTCTATTCCTGATTTGCAATATGTTTATTCATAAGTCAGCTTCCTCCCATTTGCAGGTTAATCGGTGGTTCTTTTAAAATGCATGAAAATTCAAATTTCAACATGTATTTTAACACAAATATAAATTTGAATATGTATTTATCCCAATGTGCACATTTCCCTTTTAAAAACTCTTAATACATTTTAGGATATATATGTGTGTGTGTGTGTGTGTGTGTGTGTGTAATTTGGTGTGTGTTTTGAGCTAGGAACCATGCTGCAAAATTCAGAGAAGTGTGAACAAGGATAATTACACCCCAGCCCAATGTATTGTGTTTATTTATCTATTTATTGAATTTATACCTTTCCCTTCCTCCCCAAGGGGACCAGGGTGACAAAAAGGCACACAATTTACAAAGTGATAGGGAAAACATTCTAAAAAACATTCTAAAAGTGATTGCAATCAAAAACTTTCTAAAAGCAATTACATATATTCTTCCATCAAGATTGCCAGGAACAGTATTCTTCAGCTGCCAAATGCCTGGGTAGATAGAAATATATTAAAACTCCTCCTGAAAGGAATGGAGGCAGGTACACCTCACTGGGGAGGGCATTCTGCAACATGGCAGCCACCACCAAAAAGGCCCTGCCATGGGGCAGCTACAGCCAGGCAACCCCTCACCACCAACAAGGCCTCACCTGCTGCTTATTGGGTCCAAGATGGTTGGCATTAGAGAGAAGGCTCTTTTAGGTCCAGATCGCTTAAGGATCTTTGAATCCCTTGGCCAAGACCTAGTGAGGAACTTTTTGGTTTGCTTCTATATAGCAAAGCTGGGGATATACAGAGTTCAGGACCTGCTGGATAATAAATGAACACTAATGTTGGAACCTCTGATGTAGACGTCCAGTTTGAGGTTGATCTCATGGTGGAGAGAAAGTTTGAGAACTCATAGCTGGTACCCAGGTTCTCTACACCCCTCTAAAACAGCAACATTCCAAGGACTACAGTGGTGGGCAGTGCCAGAAGCAAAATAACCAGGGCAACAGATGTGAATTTGATGCTTTTGAATTATGGTGCTGGAGGAGACTCTTGAGAATCCCATGGACTGCAAGAAGATCAAATGCATCCATTCGTAAGGAAATTAGCCCTGAGTGTTCACTGGAAGGACAGATCGTGAAGCTGAGGCTCCAATACTTTGGCCACCTCATGAGAAGAGAAGACTCCCTGGAAAAGACCCGGATGTTGGGAAAGATGGAGGGCACAAGGAGAAGGGGATGATAGAGGACGAGATGGTTGGACAGTGTTCTCGAAGCTACAAACATGAGTTTGACCAAACTGCAGGAGGCAGTGGAAGACAGGAGTGCCTGGCGTGCTCTGGTCCATGGGGTCACGAAGAGTCGGACACAACTAAACGACTAAACAACAACAACAACAGTCAGCTAGTTTCTATCTACACTCTCACAAACCTCTCTATCTGGACAAGTATAAGATACACCCCAGACAAGCCAGAACACTCAAGGAGAATGCAAAGTCAGGCTGGTAAGTGATGTGACCTTGAGAGGAGGTGGCCTAAGAAGAATCTCAGGGGTCAGAAAGAAGACCTGGAGGCACACTTTTGGTTCTCATGCCTGAGGTTCCTCAGTCCTCTTCTAAAGGAACTTGTGACCTTCCAGATGTTGTTGGATTCCAACATCAACCCCAGCCAACATGGCCAATGGTCAAGGATGCTGGAGTTGTAGTTTAACAACATCTGGTGGGCCACAATATTCCTGTCCCCACTCTAGAGGGACAGAGGAGTCCCTCAAAAACAGAAATTCACATGTCTTTCCTTTCCCCCAATGTCCTGCCTTCGTCACCCACCTCTTGCCATGTTCTGTCCAGAAGAAAAATCCCTCCGATGCAATGGTTGTTTTTATTAAATTCTCCTCAATAAAAAGCTCAGGCAGGATTTATTAGGTACTCAGGGCGGACGTTTAGTATTTCGCCAGTTATTAAGTGAAAATCAATAGAAAGCAAAGAAAATGGAAGTCGCCGCTCTGTTAGCACGGTGTTGTCGCCTAGATATTATGTCGGCTGTCTTGTAGATTCATGACAGACGAAAGCAGCTAGGAGAGGACTCTTTCTGCTTACATTGCAGGAGCCAAAGTGGGGTTATTCATTAGACGAGGCAGTCGGCCAGATGGATTTCCAGCTCAGTTTTACCATTTATCTTGAAAATGCCGGTATCGAGTGAGAAAGAACACAGATATTATGTGATATCAATGGCAGCTTTATGTATCTAAATCAGGATTTATCGTTATTTTGTTCGGAAGACCTCTTCTTCTTCTTTTTCCTCAAGAAATACCATTTCACTGGGAGAAAATAATAGCTAAAACCGTGTCAAAGATAACCTTTCATGATGTTTGTGCACCATGGGCTGTAAAACAAATAGAACCCAGGGTATTAATAGGTTTAACCACGTCCTAACAAATCATTCCGTCTGATTTTGTGTGTGAGAGAGAAAGTGTGTGGGTGGTTTTTTTTAAAAAAAACAACAGTGCTCCAAAACAGGAATTTGGATGATCAGTCACTTCCCTTGCCAGAGGTTTAGTGATAAGTAACACCAGAACTTTTCCTTTCCTTTTCTTTTAATTGCCTCAGAAACCATTAGTACCTTTATAGCTCTAAAAGACCGTAAGTGTTCTGGTGAAGAGTTTTTGTTGTTGTTGCTAAAATAATCAAACACAGTTTTCTGACTGTGCTGCAGTTTCAGTTATGCCAGCACAATGCAAAACAAAAAACACCTCCCCCACAAAACAGCATCTCCATGTTGTCTAGTTTTTAAAAACAAAATCACACCACTGTGTTGGACTATACCACTTGTGCCTATTTGACTAGGCTAGACGATGGTTAGGGGACAAGGGGCTAAATATTCACTGTACCACCAATCAAAAATCATTGTGCCTACTGTGTGACAGGGGGGCAGCGGAGAAGGCCCACTTCCTTGCCTGCATGACATCCTGTGGGGGTTATCTGCATTGACTGGGACCTGTTAACGTCTACTGCAATGCACTCTATATGGGGCTTCCCTTACTGAAGTATACTCGGAGTCCTGTAGTGATTTCATGCTCTTTATTGCAGCTTGCAAAACAGTGATTGAATTGCCCCCTAAACCTCAGGCTTTTATATACATTATTTACCCAATGACTCCCGTCTGATTGGCTGCTTCTGCTTCCATCCTGGAGCCTGATTGGTTTTTTTCCTGCAGGCCAATCAGTTGTTGCATTCTAGGATCCTACTTGCCTATTGTTCTAGGATCTAAGGTTAGTACATAACACTTATGCATGATCTGGAAGCTACAGCTAGTGCAGAATGCTGCAGCATGATTGCTGACAGGAGTGAGACCCTGCCAACATGTAATGCTTGTGCTCAGAGACCTATACTGGTAGCCGATTTGCTGTCAGGTCAAGTTACTTTAAGTCTGTTTAAGTCCCTTAACAACTTGGGACCAGTGTACCTGCAATATACCACATATATGTCCACTCGACCACTTCAATCTGCAGATGCTATGCACAGAACTGAAATTCTTGGAGGTACCACATAATACTTGGTTTTTAACATTATGTTTTATTTGTTGTTATTTTCCCCTGGGACCTTAGGGTAAAGGGCATGGGTGTAGTCGGGGAGGGGCAGCTGCCCCTCCCAGATCAAGTAAAAGAATAGAAATACTTAACCAACTGACCAATCACATTGGTTCTGCCCCCCAACAAAGTTCTCTCCCCCCCCAACAAAAGTCCTGACTACTCCCATGGTAAAGGATGGGGAATAAATTAATAATAACAGCACACTGAACTTTCCTGTTGAATTGGCACTTTGCTGGGGGAGAGAACATGCCAGTTTCATGTGAGACACCCATGTGATCAGCCCCCTGTCACTTGATTCATCCATTAAATTACACTTCTAGCTACATGGGCACCATTCATAGATAAGGGGCTGCATCATTTGGGAAATATGTCAAGGATGCTTTCTCCAGAATGGTTGACCTTCCCAGATTGTATCCCAGTGCCTTGGACTGGACATAATAGATCTGAAAGTCTCTCCGTTCTTTTTCTTTCCTAGTTAAAACAAAAAGGAGTTGATGAGTGGTCAGCAGTTTTCAAACCTGGATCTTTTAAGAGGATTCCATTAGGCCCAGAGCTGACAAGACAATTTCTCTGGCTGTAAAACAGTCAAGTCAATCTTGCCACCATATAGGTACCATTATTCATATTCTGTAGGTCTTTCTTCTTGAAGGTCACTTCACATGTTCTGGGCGTGTTTCTGTGCACAGATATAATAAACATGGATTTGCAGATGTGCATCATATAGGCACACTCTCCAGTAAAGTGAGTCTGCATTGCTGTTACCTGCACAGGTGAGGCCATGCCCACCTCTAGTCACATGCAGAGGAAGTCTGTCCCAGCCCAGAAGGAAACAGGAAGTTTACCTGCTGGCTGAGCAAACATTCCTCCCCATGTGTAAACATGTTCACTCTAGGAATGTTGTACTTGACTGCTCTTGTGTTTCACATCCCACAGTAGGGGCACACAAGAATGGCGGGGGAGTGAGAAATGCCCCTATTTTCATTTGAGGAATGTTGGAGGCTATGCTAATCGGTTTCTCTTCCTAATACAGTGGTACCTCTGGTTAAGTACTTAATTCATTCCAGGGGTCCGTTCTTAACCTGAAACTGTTCTTAACCTGAAGCACCACTTTAGCTAATGGGGCCTCCTGCTGCTGCCGCACCACCGGAGCACAATTTCTGTTCTTATCCTGAAGCAAAGTTCTTAACCCAAGGTACTATTTCTGGGTTAGCAGAGTCTGTAACCTGAAGTGTATGTAACCCGAGGTACCATTGTAATACATCTTCAGCTGCTATCTACTGATCTATTGTCCAGTGCCTTTCTTTTTTACCGCGAGAGCCAGTGTGGTGTAGTGGTTAAGAGCGGTAGTCTCTAATCTGGGGAACCGGGTTCGCGTCTCCGCTCCTCCACATGCAGCTGCTGGGTGACCTTGGGCCAGTCACACTTCTGTGAAGTCTCTCAGCCCCACTCACCTCACAGAGTGTTTGTTGTGGGGGAGGAAGGGAAAGGAGAATGTTAGCCGCTTTGAGACTCCTTAAAGGGAGTGAAAGGCGGGATATCAAATCCAAACTCTTCTTCTCTTCTTCTTAACCATTAAGTTTGCTTTTCATTTCCACCTGTGTTGTTACTTACCTGAATTTTTACTTTGATGAGAGACAATGAGGACTGCCGTCCCAATCTTAATAATTATTTGCAGCAAAGAGAATTTGTCTCTAGGGATAATCCATGCTGAGCCTTTTGCTTTTCTTTCAGTTTATGCTGGAGACAGACAACAGTATTTAAAAGCACTGGAGAAGGGATGATAGCAGGACATCGTTGCTCCCTCAATCGCGTTCACTGTTATTCCTACAGCCACCACAACCCAACCTTCTTCTGTAGCCATGATTTAACAAAAGCTTAATTTTAAGGAACCCTTTCCACAGCCACTTACCTGCTGAAGAACACCTGGATGTCTACTATGGTCCCTTTGTGCCATGGCAGAGGCTGCTGGGGCATGTTCAAGGATGTACAGCTGGCCCAAATGGAGCATCTGAAAGGCCTAGAGGTCTTCATTCTTGCATGGAACAGACAATGCATCCTGGGATATGCTGGTACTGGTGGGCAAGCTATCTTTCAGGGAAGCTTGTCCTTAAATAGTGATTTTCACCCACCAAGGACATACCCCCTCAACTGTCCCAATTTAAGCAGGACATCCTGGAATTACAGAGGTCATCCCAGCTTTTGATTGGATCCTAGAATGTCTAAAAACATACTACATCATGCCAATAGACTGTGTTGCTCTCACAGTGGTTAGATTAGATGCCTATGGGAAGAAAAGAAGCAGGACCTGTGCACAACAGCACACTCCCCACTTGCGATTCCCAGCAGCTGACGTTCAGAGGCCTACAGTAGAGATTTCTGTCCTTTTCCATTCCAGAAGATGTTGTGATTTTGGGAATGTGGCACTAAAGGGGGTTCCATAATAACTATGAGGCAGCTTAAATTTCCCCGGTCAAAATTAATAGTTCTTCCATATAGGAACAGCAGAAGTTGAGGCATACTCAAGCCCTGGGAGAAGGCTTAACATGTGCATAATTCAGTCATTAACATTAACTTGGCTTAACAGGACTTAGAAATTCTTAACTATGGCTCCAATTCTGGCTCTGATTCAACAGAGCATGCATAGACAACTATAAAAATAAATTGAAAATTGTTGAGCGGTTGTTTGCTGAGGAGCAGGTGCATGCTGGGAGACTGAGTTCATTGCCTCAGCCCTCCTGAACAAGGGGAAACCAGGTGTTTGGGGTTTTGGAATGTTACATTTCCACACATCTGGCTGTCGAATTGTTTGAGTACATGATTCCACACACAGTTCATGATTTGTGCATAAGGCCCCAGAGCAGACGTGCCTAAACTGATGTTGCTGAACTAGAACTCCCATCATCCCTGACCATTGGTATTGCTGGCTGTTGCTGATGGAAGTTGGAGTCGACATCTGGAAGGCCAGAGGCTCCTCTCCCCATATCTAGACAGCTCCAGTCTGCCAAGCACAGCATAGTCCCAGACAGTCAACTAGTTGCCCAGAAGAACTTTTCCTCCTTCTTCTACCCTTGCGAGCTCCTTCACCACCCCAGAAACTGCACCAATGGGTTGAGTGGAAACCCCAGAACAGATATTGAAGCTGGAGGGGCGGGGAGAGGGAGGGAAGAGAGTTTCTATTGCATGAGCAGAAGTTGTTCCACTCACACGATGACCTAGCTGGATACAACCCAAAATTTGGGGTCTATTATTGGGGTCCCTTCCAACTTGACAGTTCTATGATTCTATTTTATTTCTCCTTTTATGCTGCTGTTGTAAATTGGGTAATTTGGATGCATTTTGTTTTTAAATCAGTTTTTACAGTGGTTTTTCTTTTTCTTATAGTAAGCTTCCATTGAACAACAGGATATGAAGAGTCCCCTAAAATAATCAAGTAAATATATATACATACCATGATCAACCACTCTACCACCCCCTTGCACACCTTTGCTTTGCCATTTTTTTATATAAAAAACCCCTTTGCATTCTTTCTGTGGCAGATGTCTCCTTCTTGAGAATTCTTCCAAATCTTAGCACTTTCAGAAATGCCTTTTATTCCCTTTGCGCAGCTTACCAGGCAGAGGGCCTTCTCGGTAGTGGCACCCACCCTGTGGAATCCCATCAGATGTTAAGGAGATGGGTAATTATATAACATTTAGGAAATGTCAGCCCTGCATAGGGAAGCTTTTTAAGGTGTAATGTTTTACTATGTTTTTATATGTGCTGGAAGCACCCAGAGTGGCTGGGGCAACCCAGTCAGATGGGTGGGGAATAATAATAATAATAATAATAATTCCTGTTTGTCAATGTGTGTAGGGTTTGTGTGTGTCAGCCAATCAGCTCTGCAAGCAAGCAGACGCTGGACCACTGCCAAGCAGAGCAGCACTAACATGTCAATCCTATGCATGTCTACTCAGGAATAAGTTCAGTGAGGATTACTCACAATTAGACATGGGAGAGAAATGTGATCCAATTCGCATCAAAAGACAAACGTATGAAATTATCACATTCCAAAATTGTACGTGAACCGAAACACATCTTATTGTTATCATATACATTTACACACACACACACACACATTATGCATGTATGTCTAGATGATATACATACCCCTATATATAATGTGGGCTATCTATTTTATCTATATGTATACATCTGTTTGTGTGCTTACTCCTAAATGGTCAAAGTACTTAGCAGTCCTCTCAGTGGAAATGTTTCTTTTTTAAAAATAAAAAATAAAAAGCCCCAGAAAGATGAGCACCTGATTTGATTAGATATATATATGATCATATTTCTTTTTAAAAAAAACAGAAAGAAAGGAAAGGATAGAATGTAAATGCAGCACTAATTGAATTACACTTTGGCACTGCGAGGCACTAATGTAAATATTCTTGCGAGTAGGCCTAAGACACTCGAAGTAATTACTTAAAGGCTTCCTTTCAAAGAATCCCCCCTTTATTAAATGCCTTTTAACATTAGCACTTTCTTCCTGACAAATTAAATGAAATTTCATTACTCTCTCTGACTTAATGGCATGAGGCTGCCTGTTTCTCTCTCTCTCTCTCTCTCTCTCTCTCTCTCTCTCTCCCTCTCTCTCTTTCTCTCATGTGTGTGTGTTAACTCTCTGTGGGCAGAAGACAAGGAGTTTGTTGGTGCTCCCCCCACATTCCCAGATGTCCCCTGCCTTGCCATTACTGGGAGCAGTTGACCAACCCTTCCCCTCTCTTCTGCTCAGAATGACAGTGTGCAATGGGACAGGGAGTTCTTCTCTGCCTTTTCAAGGCAAGCAGGCATTCCCGATTGGCAATGAATTTTAAACCAGGGACATATTTTCAATTGTAAAAACAACCAATTGGCTCAGCTCACTGAGGGTGTATTCAGACATGACGCATATTGTGTTAGTTTTCCTGAGTATAATTCTGTGCCATTTCCTAACATTATTTTCATGCTACAGTACCTGTTGTTTTATTGAACCGTGGCATTTTGACTGACATAACAGCGTGACACACTAAAAAATTTTGCACCAATGGGCAAATTGGCATGACACAACAACAAATGTCATTGGACAACAATGTTACTCTCCCATCCTTTTTGCAAATGCCTGCTTCTTTTTTTCCCATGATTCCCCTATAGAAAGCAGTAGGAGACTCTTAATCTCAGGGTCATGGGTTTCAGCCCCATGTTAGGTAAAAGATTCCTTCATTGCAGGGGGTTGGACTAGATGACCGTCATGCTCCCTTCTGACTCTACAATTCTAAGATTCTAGAAAAGAATCGTGTGCCAAGATACCACCCAACATTTCATCTCATCGCTTTACTCCCCTGAATGTGGGAGTAAACATATTGCAAACATATTATTTCTGGAAGCAATTAACATAGATTTGAGCGCTAAATTTCCACTAGATTTCCAGAACTGAAATATAAAATGGAAATTAACAGTTAGGGAAACATAAGGGAAATGGAGCAAACTGCCATGTGAATGCAGCCTGACTCTCTCCCAGGATAACAAGAATTCAGGCAAAGGAGAGGGCTTTAACTTCCTCCATGTCGCTGTGAAATGCCTCAGCTGCTCACTTCCTTTACCATTGGACAGGAGGTGGGGAAAGTGCTGCCCTTCAGGTGTCATCGGACTCCATCTCCCATCTTCTCCAACCAGCATGACAAATGGCAAGGGATGCTGGGAGTTGTATTTCAAAATTATCTGTAGGGCACCAGGTTCCCTTGCCTTGGGCCATTTCAACACCATTCAGTGGTACCTCGGTTTAAGAACAGTCCTGTTTAAGAACTATTCGGTTTACAAACTCCGCAAAAACAGAAATAGTGTCCCGGTTTGAGAACTTTAGCTCAGCCTAAGAACGGAATCCGAATGGTGGAAGGGCACTGGCAGCAGGAGGTCTCATTAGGAAAAGCACACCTCAGTTTAAGAACGGCTTTAGTTTAAGAATGGACTTCCAGAATGGATTACGTTCGTAAACCGAGGTACTACTGTACATTTAAAGCACCAGGATACTACTTTGGTACTAGTTCAGTTGTGCAAATCAGAAGCACCAGGATACTACTTTGGTACTAGTTCAGTTGTGCAAATCAGAATTAATTTACCTTGCTGCTGAAGATACAAATGAAACAATAAATTAGACATGCCCCCCCCCCCCGCAGTCTTTAGAGGCATTCCAAATCAGGAATTGTTACCTGGAATACTAGAAACAAAAAAGCTAACATGACTCTACACACATACTTTGTATTTCAAAAAGTAAAGAAAAGCAAAACCTTGGAGATGATGTCTCCAAAAGGCTGATGCACCCAGAAATTTGCAACAAAAATGTCAAATTACCAAATCATGGAAATGGGGTGATAGCTAACTTAAATCTCATCTGCATTACACATTTGAAGCACTATGATACTGCTTTCAACATCATGACTTCCTCCAAAGAATCCTAGGAATAGTACTTCATTGAGGACAATGAGAGTTGTTAGTGAACCCCTATTCCCTCACTGAGTTACAATTCCTGGAGTGGTTTAACAAAGGAACTCTGGGAACTGTAGTTCTGAGAGTGGAATAGGGCTTTCCTAACAACACTCAGCACTTTAAACAAGCAACAGTCCCCAGGATTATTTGTGAGGAAGCCACAACTGTTAAAGTGGCTTAACAGTGTTTTAAATATGTGGTGTGGATGAGGCTTGAGGCTACATCAGCCTCAACTTCCTTACAAGGCAATAATAATACTGACCTGCCGTACTGGTTTGTTGTAAGGTCTGCAAATGAGGCAAAAGATTTAAAGTGCTTTGAACTTTACAAGGACACCTCAAATGCAAAGGATTGTTACCACTATTACTGGGAATTGGGATTATTAGGCATTTTGAACTGCACAACCTTCTGATCTCAAGTCGCCATTGGCTATAATGGGAAGAGGGTGATTGTTCTAGTGTGCTTGTTTGGCCCTTAATCTCATCCTCTAAGATTTCAAGCCTCAGCTTCACAATCTGTCCTTCCAGTGAGCTCTTTGTCGATGGAGTTTTCTTGGCAGGGATACTGGAGTGGCTTGCCGGTTCCTCCTCCAGATGGATCACGTTTGGTCAAAACTCTCCACTATGACCTGTCCATCTTGGGTACCCTGCTCGGCATAGTTCATAGCTTCTTTGAGTTATTCAAGCCCCTTCACCACAGCAAGGCAGTGATCCATGAAGGGTGATCCTTGAATCTGAGGCTCCAATATTTTATCCACCTCATGAGAAGAGAAGACTCCCTGGAAAAGACCCTGATGTTGGGAAAGATGGAGGGCACAAGGAGAAGGGGATGACAGAGAATGAGATGGTTGGATAGTGTTCTCGAAGCTACCAGCATGAGTTTGGCCAAACTGTGGGAGGCAGTGGAAGACAGGAGTGCCTGGCGTGCTCTGGTCCATGGGGTCACAAAGAGTCGGACACAACCAAACGACTAAACAACAACAACAAAGATTTCAAGCAATGTCAGAACCCTGCAGGAATATATCTGGGACTTTTGGGGAGTGGGGGTCATGCAGATCTCACTAGCAGTCTTCCTGGAACATACCTCACACATAGCATTGAGGTTTGCTCATGCCAAAAACTTGCTTATCACAGAGCTCTTCTCTCAGGGCTCAGGGTATCCAGCTCTGAAAACAAGGACCTTGGAAGATAAAGCACATGGAACATTTTTTCTTGGCTTGGACCATGTGTCAGCCTCTAAAGAAAATATCTCTGTTTTCGATGCTAGAGTTAGAATGGGTTCTGAAAACAACTTTCTCCTCTTGTGAGGTCCCTGCTAAAGTTCACAGAGCCCCTTGGCTGGTCGTTCCTTTCAGAGGAACGAAAAAGGAAGGATCTGGAAATAATGCTTGTTTTGTTTTTTAAAAGGAAAACAATCTGCAAGCAGAAAAGGTTTAAGAGTTTGATGTATAAACGTGGAGAGAGTAGTATTGTCAAAAATAAAATCCCACAAGCTATAGTCAGAGGTAGCTCACTGGGGAGTAGTGTGTAGTATGTGTGTGTGTTTGGGAGGGGGGGAGTTTGGCCAGCTGCCCTTTGAGGTCTTCTGGGACTTTCAATCTAATTGCGGCATCTTTAGTGGATGTGAATTTCAAGGTTACACCTGGGTGTTCAAGGGCAGACCCAAGTGTAATCGGTACTTAGATCATGCATTAATCTTATTTGCCATCTATTAGGTTTGATTCCTGCTTTCCTCTCCTCCTCCCTAAAGCCAGGATTATTGTGATAGTTTAAGATAATGGATTCTAACGGAAGAAAGGTCATGCAGGCACCGAGATTCAGAACCTTAAGATAATATGATTAATCTAAAAGCTGCTTTCTGTATGGGGAGGGGCACACTTTCATATGTTTAATTGAGAAGAGAGGAAGAGATGGAATTAGCAAGCAGGGGGTGGGAGGGAAAAGGAAAAAAGAAGGAACTCTGACGTCTTGTCAACAAGTGTAATTAATGAATGTTATCGAGAAATTCATTAATTTCCAAACTGATAATGCAGATTTTTTTTTGAGGGGGGGGTGTGCCTGATTCATAGCCTGAAAATAATGTATAGTGTGAGGTTTCGTGGTGGGACCATATTTCCTTGCTCCAGCCAATCCAACAGGATGCAAACACAGTTGGAATTATAGGGAAAGTGGCAGCATCACAGGCTTGTGGCCTCAGTAAGAAATGGGAAGGAACTTCAGTTCAATCTATATTTGAAGATGGACTTACTTATTTTGCGGATTCCAAAACAGTATGTGAACTAAACACAACTATCCACTGAAACTTACACTTCTCTGAATTTTGCAATGTAGTTCCTCAGCCAAGTACTGTGTAAGTTATGGTTACCAGATGTCCCCATTTCCTGGGGACAGTCCCCGGAATTACAAATCTGACCCTAGACAAAATCCGTCCCCAGATTTCATTTAATGTCCCCGGATTTATATTTTAAGTGTTGTAGATTTATTAGTAGGGAATGAATGTTGTGCGATTGTTTCGATGGCACATCATATGGGAACTTCCAGCAAGGCAAAATGGTGAGCGCTATAGCAGCGAGCAGCTCCTGAAGCCAACCAGAGCCAACTGTGCTACCAGGCTGGCTCCAGGCTGCTGAGACTGCAGCTGCCACTGCCAATGCCGAGGGGAAAATGCGAACGCCCAGCACGACCGCCCCCCCGACCCAAATTGAGCAGGGAGCAAGAGTGCCTGGCCACCTAGCCAACTGCCCAGTGGCACTCCAGGGCCAGTAAAACCCCCAGAGCCAATGAAAGGAAAAGGAGGAGAGGAGAAGGAAAAGGAAGAGAGAGAGAGGGGGGGGGAGGAGAAAAAAGAGGGGAGCCCCGACCTTACCACGCCGCCGCCTCCGCTGCTGAGGAGAGGTAAGAGAGCACCAGGAGGGCAAGGATACATTGCCGACCTGAGCCTACTCCATGGTGGCTAGTGCTCCAAGAGAGCAGGCTAGGGCCCAGAGGAAGGCCGCACAACAGAGGAGACTACAGAAGATAAGATTATACTTTAAAAAAAAAATTAATAACTTTTTTTTCAAAAAAAACAAGTGTCCCCGGATCCTTTTAAAGAAATCTGGTAACCTTAGTGTATGCATTGTGTTAAGGGGAAATGCTTGCAAAAACACGGCAAGATTGAATACAAAAATGTGTACATTCGGAGAAATTTGCACCTAAATGCTGATGAATTTAAATGAAGACTTTTTTAAAAAAATGTGCAAATGTGGGGAATGAATTTAAGATTGGAAAGATGAGAAACCAGGAAAAACTGAAAGATTAGTCAGCATGAAATCCCCTGCCCCATATAAAAAAGAGTGGGCTGCAAAGAAGAAGCAAGGAAGATTAGCAGTAATCTCACACTAGGCTCTGACCAATCTCCTCAACCAGGAAGCTCCTGAATGGAAATTTCAGCTGGTGGCAGACTTTCCCCATTCAGTGTTTTGGAAGGAATGGCAATTTAAAGGGACTCTTCACTTTCCAAAGAAGCCAGCTTCACACTGCACCTTGCAGCTTCCTTCACACACCTATGATAAGTAGGGAGCTGACATGGTAGGTGAGTTTCGTGGGTGCCCAAGGCTGAATTTAACAGATTCTCTGACACCTTGTCATAAGAGTCATTGCCTGGGCCATGTTAGGTGCAACATATAAATTAAGCATCCTTCATCAGTTTCTAGGAAATGTTGTTTATGCTTTTGAACACACACACACACACACAATCAATGTGGAAATTGAAACATATGGGTACAATACACACATATCAAAATAGAAATGCATATATTAATGTGTGCCGGTACAGCGTGAAGTATACAGCTCTGGTGATGAATGTTATTTAAAAAAAACCTTAAAATATTGACACATCAAAATAAAAAAATTGGCATAACAGCAGCAGATCTGATGGGCTACAGTATACATAAATAATTGTTCTGGGGCAAAATTAGCACAAAAATTGAAAAACCCTATTGAACTTGCAAAAATAAATCCTCAGGTTACTTTTTCTATAATGGCAGTTTTTGACACCCGGCTGGCATCCATCTGCAAAAAATGTACCCTTGTAGAAAAGGTGAAAATCCAGGTTCTGATTTATAGTTTAAAATTCTTTAACACTCCCTGTTGTAGATGATCCATGTGTACGGCAACCCATAGAAGCTTACGGGGTAAAACAGCTTCTTAAAGAGTACGTTCTTTAAAAGAGGAAACTTTGCAATTTGGATCCTTACTCCCTCTCTATCGTTAGATGACATCTTCCCAGGGATACTTTCATGTGGACAGGAATCATCACTTTCCAGCTCTTCCTTGGAAGGAAAGCTGATCTGCTGACATTGCAACAGATTAGTGCTGTGCCAAAACCTGTCCTTCATTTCCCCCCAAAAAACTTTCTTTCCCTGCAAAAGAGACTTCTGTTCTTCTGTCCCAGCATTTTGGTTGGTGTGCAAGTTCAATTCACCTTATCCTTGCTCAGTGACCAAGGTTGGTATGCGTGCTTTTCTTTTCATTATGCATTTCTTAAACACTGTTCAGTCTCCCAGGCTGCCCAGGCTTCCTGATCTGAAAAAGTCTCACGGGATGTTTTACCTGTCAGATTAAATAAAGCACAGGAAGCCAAGAAGGCTGACCACTACAACCATTGCACAACCATCTGAGGACATCATGGTTCCAGCTACAGCTGAGTATATTTCATGTAGATGTCCATTTGTTCTGGATACATAGAGGGCATATTAAATTCTATGTTCAACTTAAAATGTGTGTCCTGATGGTTGTTGTATCCGTAATGTGAACTGAGATGTTTCTTTCATTATTGTTACTGTTGTTTATATATTGTTTCTTCCCCCTTATTTTAATCTTTTTAATTCTTCCACTTTTTCCTCCTTCCTTTTCTCTGCTAAATTTGCAAGTAAAAATTTAATAATAATAATAATAAAAGAAGTGCGAATCTCAATGGACGGATTTGTTTTCGGTTCACACATTAGATTGAGAAGTGTGAATCAGGTGGCTTCTTATTACAAGGCAATCGATATCAGATTTCTCTCTCCCTACTTGGGAGCACGAAGAGATGGACTTCTAGAAAGAGGTCCTTTAGGTGGGGAGGCAGAGGAATTACTTCCACTAACAGGAGCAAATTCTGGACTTGGAAGAGGCTATTTCTGCTTCCTCAACACCATCTCTGCATTGTTTCTTCTCCCTCTGCCTCCTTTCCTCCTGAGAACAGGGCTGTGTCTAATATATGATGGGCTTATTCATCCCAGACGCAGGGCATATCATTCTCAAATGACTGACAAGCCTTCCAAAATGAAGAGAGAGTGGAATGTGCTCTAATAGCGATGGGAAGCATTTCTAGTCAAACATAAAGCAAATTAATGTGAGCCCCCAATGCACCTTTCATCTGGAAATGTCATAAAGTAATAAGCAGAGTGACCCTGGCACTCACTAGGTCTGGATTTCAATAGATTTACATCTTAAAGGGCACAGCACTTCTTCTTCTTCTTCTTCTTTTAAAGCACAGCAACTTAATCCCATTCTTACACATACATCCATGAATCTGCAGGATGTTTACCAATTTTAGGTATGAGTTAAACTGGTGTATAATGAAAGACATCAGTAACTTGTATCTGCCCATACTACTCTGAGCAGGTTTGTGGTGGTGGTGTTTTCCTTGACTGATATTCACAGTTTTTCTTTTAATCAGTTTATACACAGGGCTGCCTCTAAAAAAGGCCTGGAAACTTAAGGTGGTCTGAAAAGGGGTAGCAAGATTACTTTGAGGGTCTGGGAGATATAGGCCCCAATTGCGCTATTCATTTAAAGCAGCTTCATATCCATTTAAACAGTAATTTCTCCCCATAAAGAATCCTAGGAAATGTAACTTGCTAAGGGCGTTAAGAGTTGCCAGGAGAGCCCTAATTTTCCCACAGAGCTAGAATTTCAGGGTTGTTTGGGAACTCTTCTTTGGGAACTCTGGGAATTGTAGTTATGTGAGGGGAACAGGAGTCTCCTAACGTCTCTCAGCACTCTTAACAAACTCCAGCCCCCAGAATTATTTGGGGGAAAGCCACAACTGTTTAAATGTGTGCAATGTGTACCGTGCAGTGTGGATGGGGGCATATTCACATCACTTGGTGGTTTCACCATCAGTTCTGGCTCCCAATCCATTTCCAGGTCCAGTTCAAAGTGCTGGGATTCCCCTTTAAAGAGGTAATTCAGGGATGGGCAGTCTCAGGCACACCTGATGTTGCTGGACTCCAACTCCCATGATCCCTGGCCAGCATGGCTGATGGTCAAGGGAAGGAGAGAGTTGGCCATCTGTATGTGGAAGAGCCAAAGTTCCACTCCTGCTTCTCCGTTGACAAAATGATCAGCCAAGGTGAAAGACCCTGGAGATCTACTGTCAATCTGAGAAGTTAATACTGGGTTATTTGGACAAATAGTCTGAGCGGTTAGAAGCAGAAGCAGGTCACTGGATAGGGTAGAGGCACTATTTTAGAATCCTAGCAGGTGGGTTGCTGTTGCTTACTTGGAGAGGTGAAATGGCAGGGAGGTGATTGTGATTCAATGCATGGGTGGAGCCAATCTGGCTTTCCTCCCAGTATGTTTGCACAGCACTAACCATCACATCCAATCCCTGCTCTCTCCTGGTAAGCAAGAGCGATGCACCTGCCAGGAAGCTAGCATAGCGGGAGCGCCAAACCCAGCAAATTTCCAGACTTTCCAAGTGATTCTATTTTCCAGGGACAGTCCCAGATTTACAGAAGCCATCCCAGTTTCTGATTTCATCTCAGAATGTCCAGCTTTTCCTTAGGACGTACCTATTTTCATTGAAGAAATGTTGGTGTTACGTGATCCCCAAGCCAAGGAGATGAGTACCTATGCAGTGTTACCTCAGGTTAAGTACTTAATTTGTTCCAGAGGTCCGTTCTTAACCTGAAACTGTTCTTAACCTGAAGCACCACTTTAGCTAATGGTGCCTCCCGCTGCTGCCACGCCACCGGAGCACAATTTCTGTTCTCATCCTGAAGCAAAGTTCTTAACCCAAGGTACTATTTCTGGATTAGCAGAGTTTGTAACCTGAAGTGTATGTAACCTGAAGTGTATGTAACCCGAGGTACCACTGTACAATGTTTAGAATACAACTGAAGGCAGCCCTGCATAGGGAATTAGTTTTATGTTTCATGTTTTCTCATGTTTTTATATAGGTTAGAAGCTTTTCAGAGTGGCTGGGGCAACCCAGTCAGATGGGCAGGTATAAATAAAAATGGTTTTGTTGTTGTTAAATAGAATGCCCCTATTTTCATCAGAGAAATGTTGGAGGGTATGCAGCTTCCAGGATTTGCTTTCATTTGTGATGCCGCATATGGTTGTGTGTCTTTTCCCTTTTGTCACAGTTAGTCTTTAAGGGTTGCTTTTAAAAAATAAAGTTTTGAAAAATGTAGATGTTAATGCAATGATCTTATTCCCTAGCATCACATTACACTTGGCGCTCTAGATATGTGAGCCAGGCTGTCACCGCAGAAAATTCTGAAGGGTCTCCTGGAGACTATCAGAGAAAGCTGAAGGGAATCGCAGGCAAACTCCATCAGTAATTTATCTCCACTCATCTTATCTCTCTTTCAACAGCTAATTGTCCCTAGGAGTTGGGCAGAAAGACAGAAAATCAGCAGAGATTGTGGAAGGGAAGAGAGCACCTTCAGAGGCTCTACAGGACCCCTCAAGCTTCCTCTAGCTGTCTTTTTCAGGGGGAGCCTGAAATATCCAAAAAGAAAAAGAAAAAAAAGGGAGAGGAAATCTATCACTAAAAAGGGTGAGCAAAAGAGGACACAAACTTATGCAGATTTAGAAATATTTGTTATAATTTAAATAGAAACACATCTCACCATAGTGGGGAACCAGAAGGTGGTCAGGTGACCAAGGTACCTACTTCATCTGCTTCCCATATGCAGCTTGTTGATGGGCAATATCAAGGATCTTGTTCTCCCTTTTTATGGTTCTTTCTTTTTAAAGCAGACTTCAAAAAGAGGACTCATTAAAGGACTGCCCTGTGACACCCCTTCAAACACAGAACTGACTTCTCCAAAGCAGGGCATCCTATGTGAGGAATGGGGACTTTTAAAAATGCACAATTTCTTACTGGTTAACCATGAAAGAGCTCAGAGCATTGCACACATATTCTTCTTCCCAGTCTCATTATGGTCACAACAACCCTGCAAGGCAGGTTAGGCTGAGATATAGTGACTGGATTGAAGTCAGTCAGTCAGCTTCCTGGTTTGAGCAACCCCCTATTTCATGACATAATGGCCACCCAGCTTCATACTTTTGCATGCCAAGGCCCCAGGCCCCACAGTTCCCTTAGATAGTAAATGCACGGACATGAATATTTAAGTTTATGGGATAAATTAGACCACAACTTTATTGGTTACAGATGGGAGCGGTTTGGCTTAGGCACTGGGTGAAACCAGGCTACATCCCGACTTCTGCCCATCTGCAGAGAGTCTCACTAAGGGTAAACCACCAGTAGGGGGAGCCCTGTGACATACGTCAAATTGGGACACCCTACGGGGTCCCCATTGGGGTCATGGCATGGCTCTAGCCATAGCTGTCAACGTTTCCCTTTTTTTAAGGGAAATTCCCTTATTCCAAATAGGATTCCTCGCAAGAAAAGGGAAAAGTTGGCAGCTATGGCTCTAGCCCATGTCCAGGCTTTGGACAAGATCCACACCCCTGATCCCTTTAACAGGATACAATTATTGAGGAGGGGCAGGTGGAGGCAACAGCCTCCCCTCCCATGAACCAGGTTTACCCAATGCCTAACCACCTAACCTTACAAAGTTGTGACGATTGCTACAAGGTAGGGGAAAACCAAATGGGTGGTGCCTTTTGCCAAGTGGAAAAATTCCTACCCGGCCCCACCAATATGGTGGCTGACATTTGTCCACAGCTAGGTCAGGATTATAGCAATGCATAAAAAGAGGGCATGTGGGCTGGGAGGTCTGGTGAGGAAGTGAAAGGAGGAAGCCCCCCCGGCCACACCGTGGTTTAAACAGCTCATGACCATGCCTCCAGCCATGACAATTGGACAGCTGAGTGTGTGATGCGGCTGGGAGTCAGTGCGATGAGGGCAGCATCCCTCCACCCCTCCACCGGATCTCTGAGAGGTCCCAGTTGCCTGGCCACAACACCGCCCACTGGGGAAGGTGAGCGGACTTGTCTCAGAGAAAAATGCAAGAAACAAATGCTTAAGTCAAATAAATGAACTTAAGTCCCAAATCATATAAGGGTAGCTTAGTAAGTGCAACAACAGATCCCAGTGTATTCAGAAAAAGGGGAGAGCTATTGATCTTGGGGTGCCAGGGCAATATATCATTATGGCTTCTGTAAGTTAACGTACCATCCTCTGCTGCCTGTGGGCATTATTGCATCTAAGCAAGAGTGGATGATAGCCAGCCAGCAAATTGTCTGATTGCTAACAGGATTTTCAGTGTAATATCCCTTTGCAAACAAAGTACTGCACTTATCTGTTGTAGATCTATGTTCTCAGCAAGCGTGTGTCCCCTCGAATCTCCTCTCAACATTCATTAAACACCAAGGAACAAATTCCCTTGTTGCCGTACAAAAATACTCTTTTGACAAACTTCTTTTTAAAATTGCCTCTGAGAGGCAAAGAAAATCCTACTGTTGAGAAAGACGAGCTCATAAAATCTAACAAGCTGTCTATACCTGTATCCTTACATCCAGAGCATGGTAAATTCCTTTTCAAAAGGAACTATTTCTAGTTTAAGTTCAGCGTGTCCAAAAAGGAACTAACCCCAGTTCATGTTCATCCCTTTAGAAAAAGAACTAGTTCAGTTCACAGCTCAATTCAAATTCATACAAATGATCCTAAGCACACGCACACACATGCACACACACATTAGCATTCAGAATGTTACAAGCTGTTTTAGAGAAATATAAGAAATACTGGGGAAGACTAAGAAAGCATTAAAAGCACACACACAATGGAATGTGAATTGCTTGATTTATTTTTCCAAACAATTATGATATTAAAGGCTAAAAGCCCAAATTGTCTGCAGAGTTAAAAAAAAAAACAACATGCAAGAAAATGAACTTAAAACCATTCACAGTTCTAAGCCAAAGCAAACTTCATCCACCTTCAGGTTCACTTTCAGGTATAGTTCAGAATTCTTTCAGCTAATTCAGTGAACTTCATCAAACTGAGCAAGTTCATTCCAAGCACCGTCTATCTGTGATATTGACTAATTAGGTACCTTGGTTTGTTTTGGGGTCTCATCCTTCAGCCATATTCTGAAAGCTGGTATAGGATAGTGCTGAGGTGACAAAGCTATGTCCCTCAAGAGGTTATTGAACTCCAACTCCCATCAGCCCAAACCAGAACAGCCAACAGTCAGGGAGGATGCGAGTTGTATACACTGTTCTGGGGGTTCAGGTGCTTACCCCATGAAACACAGAAGCAGAATTCTCTGTATATGAGCTCGAATGCTCATTCAAGTAATCACTGACTTTTAATCTCTATTACCGGCATAAATGGATCCATCAAAGAGGCAGACAAATTTGCACACTCTTAAATGAGAAGCTTCCTTGGGGACCTTCTTCCCTCTTTGTTCCTTCCAATGGCAGGTACATTCTCTCTCTCTCTTTGTGTTATAACTTTATCTCTATTGATTTTATAATAAGCCAAGCGTTATCTATGATCAGCGATCCCCCCTCCTCCCGATGCAACGATAATACTTTTGCACTTACAGAGTTATACTTTGCACTTAGAGCATAGAGCTTTCCTCTCTTAGGTATCCCAAAGCAATTTGCAAGAGTCGCTTAATGATCAACCATCAGCTGGAAAGGCAAGTAAAATAACTGTCAGACTGGGGCTTTGGGCAGCTGTAACCTAAAAACTGGACCCAGGGTGGAGGTGTCTAAGAGGTCCCCAAAACCCATTGAAATTGATTTCGGTGATTCTTATGATTCTAAGATGACTCTGCTGCCAAGATCGTCAGCTTCACCAGGCTGAAATTAAGACCTCTGTTGACCAGACAAGAGCCACACTCACACCATGACTTTAAAGCACTCTGATAGCACTTTTATCAACCATTGCTTTCCCCAAATATTTCCAGAAGCTGGAGTTTGTTAAGGGTGCTGGGGGTTCTTAGGTGTCTGCCCTCAGAGAACTACAAATTGCAGAGTTCCCTGAAAAGAGGAATTGCTTGTTAAACCACTCTAGGGATTGTACCCCTGGGAGATGAATAGAGCTCTCTTAACAACTCTTAGCACTCTTTAAAAAACTATGCTTCCCAAATTTATTTGGGGAAAGCCATCATAGCGCTTTCCATGGATGGTATGAATGTAGCCAAGCCAGTGTAATTTATGTACAGTGGTTTCATTCAAGCAGATGATAATTGTTTGTAGCCAATAGCCATTAGAATACAAATCTCTCTCTCTCTCTCTCTCTCTCTCTCTCTCTCTCTCTCTCTCTCTCTCTCACACACACACACACACACACACACACACACCATAGAAGACAACTAAGAGTAAATTCAACATTCCCTCCCCCTGAATTCATATTATCAAAACTTGCAACTGTAAAATTCTCCAAATCATGTAGACTAAAAAACAAATGAACTCATTGGCTGTAGACACTGCTTTTGGTCAAAATTAAGGTCACCTGTAATTTATTCACTCAAAGGGCGTATGCATCTACCCTGTTGGTAGCGTTGTCTACACCTGCCAGCGGCCATCTAATTTTGAAAGCATCTAACTGACCTTCAAGAAAATTCCTTAAAGGATAGAGAAATTGAGAACCGCTGTAGTAATCATGTCACATTGGGAGCATTGTGGGAAATTTAATATAATGCCCACATAATCCCAGCATGCTGTTCCAAGATCTAGAACAGGCTTCCTCAACCTCAACTCTCCAGATGTTTTGAGACCACAATACCCACCATCCCTGACCACTGGTCCTGCTAGCTAGGGATCATAGGAGTTGTAGGCCAAAAACATCTGGAGGGCCGAGGTTGAGGAAGCCTGATCTAGAACTTGCAACCGCCTCCTAGTATGGAACAGTTTGGATGTTACAGTTGTTTCTTCTAAAGCACCATTCTTGGAAGTTTTAATTCATATAAAACTATGCATTTATGTACATGCACACCAATATCCATACTTAAACTAATGCATAAACCAAACAGGCAGAATTATGGGTAAACTCAACAAGCAAACATGGTACAGACTGGAACTAGATTCACCCAGTTCTGGTATAAGATGCCAGGTTCAATCTCTGCCATATCCACTTAACAAACTGGGTACCAGCAACTGATGGGAAAGAGCTCAGTCTGAGATCCAGGAGAACCGCTGCCAGGTTAGAGTAGACAGGTAGACCAATTGTCTGATGCTGTTGGATACATATTCCTATGAGGGCAAAGACAGATCATTTTCCAAAGCTAGAGGTCAAGGTGGGAAGAGGTGAGAAGGTGAGTTCAGGTTATCAACCCCCATTGCTGCTGCTGCAGATCCAAAGGGTGAGAGACAGCTGCCATGCTGCACACAGGCAATTCCTCCCCTTAACAAAAGCATCAAGCCAGAGGGAGGGAAGGCCAGGCTCAGACATCTGTAGAGCAGAACCTGTGTCTGACAAGTTGCTTAGGTTGGGGAGCTGAGTCTGAAGGACTTGGGCTTCCACAGACTTCCCAGATCACTTGGTCCAGCTGGGCCAAACACCATTTTGGCCATTATCTTGGTGGTGGAGCTGGAGAGCACACAAACCAACCGTTCCTTCTGCCTGAGAGCTACGCAAGTGGTGAGAGGAGCAAGGTGCCTCCTTCAGAATTCCAGGGTCCCAGCCTTGAGTATCCTTTGTGCTTCTCAACTCCCATGGCTGCTGGGTCTGTGTGGCTTAGAGGCTTATTACTCACACTGGCCTGAAGTCTGTGCAGCTACTTCCTTCGCTCACCATTGAGATTCCACTTTTAACTGCAGAGAACCACAACTGTTCAGCATCCTATAAAACTTTCAGTGACGGGGCTAATGAAATGCAAAGCTTTTTCCGTGAGTCCGAGCTAGCCTTCCTATCAAATCATCTGAAATATTTATTTGTCCTCTTGAATAATTGATAGGGGCATCAGCTATCCCGGTCAATTGATTTATTAAGGGGCTGTTTGGAATTAAACAGCTTAAAGATATTAGATTTAGCAGCGACCTCGCTTGTTAGCATATTCATTTACCTACGGGAGCTCCTATTAGATATTGTTAATACATAACATTCCCCAGTCATGGCCCGGATCTCCTCAAATTGCATTAACACTGGGGCTGTTTAGCCACAGAATAACAGGTTTGATTGAGTGCTTGGGTTTGGTGTAATTAGATTTTGCTGGAGAAAGAGGGGGGGTGGCAAGACTGGTTTTAATGTGGTGTGCGTTAAACTAGATATGTCATCAGCATTATGGTAATTGGCAAACAGGAGCATCAGAGACCTGGCTGTGTGAGAATGTTTGTGTTTATGACTTGTCCTCTTCTCATCTGAGATTGTGCGTAATAAGAGTCACAGTTCCTTAGATATGCATAGCTTTGATCAAAGGTGGCCGGGCTCTTTAATGAGCATTCTCTTCTGCAAATAATTAGAATAATAAAAAAGTGGAATATTTCCTACGGAATAATGGAATCTATTTATTGCTAGCTAATAGCGCCAATTATTGGGTGGTCTGTAAAGGTCATTGTGATGGTTAATCAATGAGGGGAAATGCCAGGGATTTGACTATCTGTACGTATCGGGGGGGGGGGATGATGTGGAATAGCCTGCCAATTGAGAATTAGCAGGTTCCACTTGTTTCAACTTTTATATACCTGCTGAAAACTTTTTCTATTCTGTCAGAGTCAGAGTCAGAGTCAGAAGAAGAAGAGTTTGGATTTGATATCCCACTTTATCACTACCCTAAAGAGTCTCAAAGCGGCTAACAATATCCTTTCCCTTCCTCCCCCACAACAAATACTCTGTGAGGTGAGTGAGGCTGAGACTTCAGAGAAGTGTGACTAGCCCAAGGTCACTCAGCAGCTGCATGTGGCGGAGCGGGGAAGCGAACCCGGTTCACCAGATTACGAGTCAACCCTTAACCATTACACCACACTGGTGTAGTTATGTATGCAATTAAAAATACATCATTTCACAATAGTTAACTGATTTCTGA
This sequence comes from Podarcis melisellensis, assembly GCF_964234715.1. Classification (NCBI taxonomy): domain Eukaryota; kingdom Metazoa; phylum Chordata; class Lepidosauria; order Squamata; family Lacertidae; genus Podarcis; species Podarcis melisellensis. The sequence continues at coordinate 29,940,160 of NC_138546.1, forward strand.
GATGTTGTTTTTTTAAAGGTATGGTTTTATGTATTGTATATATTGTTGTAAACCCCTCTGATTAATTTTTATGAATAGTGGTATATTGCATTGCATTGCATTGCATTGCATTGCATTGCATTGCATTGCATTGCATTGCATTGCATTGCATTGTAATCTATTATATCCCCCAAAGAAACAGGCCCCTGGGTGGGGGGAATCCAAAGAAACATCTCCCTAAATGTTGATGCTGTTGCCTTGTGACCTGCTATTTTGTGCAAAAAGTACTAGCAAGTACTCCAAGAATGCTGTTGCCATAAAGCTTGTTTAATTTTAGCCAATATAAATATGTTCACATGGCAGTCAAGGTCCAATTAAAACAAGAAGTCTCAGCTCTGACCAGTTTGGATTTACATGGTGACTAAAATTCCCTGAATCATTCACACTGTCCTTTTGGACAACTGGTTTGTCAACAGAGTAGCACTAAGCGATATATGAATTTACTATGGGCATGCTGTGACAATGTCTATATTGTGGGAGTAGAAACATCCTAAACATTTTGTTCATCATTCTAAAAGAAAATATTTTGCAATCCATTCCCCCTCCCCTGCCACATTTTCCCAATTTTTCCGAAAAACACAAAACGGCTTTTTTTTAATAAAAAAAAAGGTATGCTTTTCCACACATTTTTCTGTTCCTCCACCCACAATGGAGGAGTCAGGCAGGTGTGCTCTGTCTTAGCACAGACTGAAGCTGTTGGGTCAGTGCCTCACTTTCCCTAATGAGCCAACCTTGCACTGTAATGGGGAAAGAGTGCGACTCCATGGCAAAGTGCACAATTTCCTTAGAAGTTCTCAAGTTCAATCGGCAACATTGCCAGGTCAGATGGGGGAAGACCCCTGCCTAAAACCCTGGAGAGGTGTTGTCAGTTCCAACACCTCAACGGCAAAATCCAGGACACCATCTTCCAGAACCCCATCTTCCCATTTTTTTCTTGTGGGAGAATAGCAGTCATTTTGGATGCTGTGATCTCATGTGATTTTGTACCTTGGTTTCCTCCCTAATAAGCACTTTTCCAAGCATGGCGCCCAAATAATTGTGTTTTGGGGCACCTTGCAAGATCACGGACCCCCCAAAAGTGCTTTGGGGGGGACTATGACGCAAAATTGTGTTAGAACACTGCGTCCAAAACAGGATGTCCCATTTTCCCTCCAGACATTTGCAGGATATGCAGTTGGTATAAACATTACTGAGCTAAATGGACCAATGATCTGACTTGGTGTTGTAAACAATGCTTCCTCTGTTCAGAGGAGGAGTCATAGCTCAATGGAAGACCAGAGGATTTGCATGAAAAAGGTCTTTTGTGTTCATGCGTCTTGCCGTTGATTGTCAGTGGCCTCCTATTGGAAGTCCAAAACACCTCCATCCTGAGAGGAGTGGCTAGCAAAAGTATGGGACATTGCACTGTCAGAACATAGAAATGGAGGGTCCTGAATGGCTTATCAAAAATAGAGCATTTTTATTTGACATGGTATCAGTTTTTCAACTGAATAGCCCACCAAACCACTTGCTCTACAGACAAGTATGTGGATAGGGTTTATTGAGAACTGAACTGGCTCACCTTTTTCTTCTCATATGCGATAGTAGAATGCATTGTTGTATTTTCAGCTTTTTTCTGTTTTTCTTTCTTTCCCTCTGTATCTATGTTTTATTTTGCTACTTTTATATTTATTCTTATTTGTTACGCTCATCACTTTCATTGTATTTTAAATGTGCTTATGTCAATAAATTTTATTTATTTTTATTTAAAAAGGGAAGGAGATGGTCCCCAATACTAACCCTGTCTGAAAGCCTGGAAAGGTGCTGCTAGCCAGGTGTATTTTTTTGATATGGCTTATTTATTGTTTATGACTTTTGTAATTATGTAAATCTTGTTATGCTATAAGCTGCCTTGAGCATTGTTTTTTTAACTGTGGAAAGGCGGCATACAAATAAAAAAATGATGATGATTATGAGGGTAAACAATACTGATGGACTGATTGATGGACCAGTAGTCTGGCTCAATATAAAGCAGTTTCCTATGTACAGTTGTTATTCCATCAACTGAACCAGGACTATGTCCCTAGTGGTGAAGGTATAATTGAGGATGTCTCTGTGTCTGAAATCCTCTCTGGCATGTGATCCAATGTTGGGAAAGAGGGGCAGCCAGAGTGCATCACATGAGACCACCCATGCCTTAAAGTAAAGGTAAAGGTACCCCTGACCATTAGGTCCAGTCGCAGGTGACTCTGGAGTTGCAGCGCTCATCTCACTCTATAAGGCTGAGGAGCTGGCGTTTGTTTGCAAACAGCTTCCGGGTCATGTGCCCAGCATGACTAAGCCACTTCTGGCGAGCCAGAGCAGCACACAGAAACACCATTTACCTTCCTGCCAGAGCGGTACCTATTTATCTACTTGCACTTTGAAGTGCTTTCAAACTGCTAGGTTGGCAGGAGCAGGGACCGAGCAATGGGAGCTCACCAACGGGAATTCGAACCGTTGACCTTCTGATCAGCAAGCCCGAGGCCAATCTAACCAATCTCTGGGCCAATCTAACCAACTCGCGGGGCAGAGGGCGGGGGGATATTCCTATTCGTTTATCTATCAAATCTGAATGCGCTTCTTAATTAAACCCCTGGTTATATTCTGCTTCAGATTGAGTTATACTCTCCTCCCCAATCCCTCCAACCCACTCCATATGGCACAGCTGTCCTATGGAACAAAACATTCTGCGAGGAACAGAGTCGGAGAGGGGAGAGTTTCCTTTCCCCCCAGGGGCCCTGGAAATGGTGTTTCCTCTTTAGAACTATTTTTTTTTAAAAAAAATCACCAGAAATGTGAAGGATGCTGGGACCAAGGCCCACATATGACATCTCCCACAACACTCCTGGAAACAGCCCATTGCTACCAAATGCACATCTATAAAGACTTTCCAGGTTAGTTTCAAACAATGCAGCGTGCCAAAAGACCCTTGTGCCGCCTCCTTGAGGGACAGTGGGGGAATCAGGGACATTTGCTTCTGTTCGCTAATGGTTTAGGTAAGCCAGGCGGCATTGAGCGCAGCTCCTCACGAGGGCCATTCCTAAAGACATTACCTGTTTTGCTCCAGGAAGCAGCGGCTGAGGTTGATCTAGCGCATCCTTTTAAAGAATAGACCATTACGAAGTATCGCTTAAGCTTGCCTGTGTGTTAGGGTGGGTGGATTGGGGGTGGGCAGGCATATAAAGTGAGTATTAGTTCTTTTAATGCCAATATTAGAGTGTCATCAAAGACACGAAGACAATTTGCTTACCTCTCTCCATCTCTATCACCTGTTTTGGTTTTTTTGGGGGGAATGGTGTTCTGCACAATTTTATCCCATTCAGTGAGAGGAAAGCAGGGAAGGAGAGGAGAGCCATCATCTCTGAGGTTGTTCCCTTCCTTCTTTCCCTTCCTTCCTTCCTTTCTTCCTCCCTTCTTTTTCTTCTTTAAATTACAATAGATTTCTTTTTTTTTCCCCTTCCTCCTCCTCCCTCTCCTAAAGTTGTATTAGGGATTCACTTAAGCAGAAATGAACTGTAATATGCAAATAGTTCTAATTGGACTGCTAATAGAGCGTGTCTCTGTTGTTTTTTTCCAAGGAGTTTTATGTCTATGTAATCAGTGCAGACAGACGTTAAGTAAATGAAGAGGCAACTAACAATGTCAGGAAAGAGACCGGGCGGTTCCAGCTGACACTACCCTAATCTTCCAGGACCCATTAAATGGCAGTTTCAACGCATTACCTACCATAACAGCCTTGAATATCACTGATTTTATTTGCAGTATCAAACATTCCATTTCATGCCCCATTAACAATGGGAGCCTGAGCTTTTGACGCAGCTAAACATTTTACTAACTACCTGGACTAAGTAACCAATTAACTTTTGGAGACAATACGGCCAATTAAGCGCAAAAAGGTAAGGCTGTCATCCCCCACTAAAATTGAATTTCTTTTTTCTGCCCCCCTCCTCTTTCCTTGCTCCTTTCCTCGGTGGCACTTAAGCACCGGGCTGCTTGATGGAGATTTGGTTCTTATTAAAGGGATGGTGACAATAAAGTTCGGGGGACGTCAGTTCCTGCAGAATAGGTCACCAAGTGTCCCAGAGGGCCACTCGTTCCATGGAGTTTGCTCCATGCCAATCCACTCATCAGATTAGGCTGGCAATGAGTGCTAAGCTGGCATTCCGTTGCACAACATGGTACCACAGCCAGTACGCCTGGCCAAAGTGGGCTGAGGGTATTCTGGGAGACCGAAGAAAAAGTGTGGCAAGAATAATTGAGGTTACAGTGTTGGTTCGCTTGGTTAAGATCGATGGATCAAGAGGAAACATTTCATTTTGTAAAGAGAGAGGATTTAATCAGGAAGCAGGCTGAAAGTACATACCACTAGATACACACACAAATGTTTACAAAATTCACAAGAGAGGTAGGTAGGAGCCATCTTATAAGAGGCATTCCATCTTCTGTGACACAAAGGATTGAATACTTCTTCTGGGACACTGGAACAACTCCATGCATTGTCTAAAAACAAAAGAGATGGGGTTTTTTTGTAACTGCAGAATGATTATCTGCTAACGGGAATACTCAGATTTTTTTTTAATTAAAAAAACTGTTGAACTATTGTTATATTATTATATTATCTATTATTATGTGTGTGTGTTTTTAATTTTGCTCCATAAAATGTGTTCTTAATGTTGTCCCCCAGCCTGGGATCTTTTGATAAAGGGCAGTATATAAATTGAATAAATGATCATCAATCATAATAAACAGTTTATAAATTTAAATAAATAAATGTGGACTGGATGGATTCATTACAGTGCAATCCTAACTGTGTCTATTCAGTCATAAGTCCTACTGAGGTCAATGGAACTCACTCTCACATAAATTATTGGATAGCTCAGTTGGCTAGAGTGTGGTGCTGATAAGGCCAAGGTTGCAGGTTCGATCCCCGTATGAGACAGTTGCATATTCCTGCATGGCAGGGGGTTGGACTAGATGATCTTCAGGGTCCCTTCCAACTCTACCATTCTGATTCTGTGATTGCAGCCTTTGTTTACACATGGCATGTGTCTTCTACTACTGTTATTCTACCACTACAACAAAGGCATATGTCCTTTATTCATTCATTCATTCATTCATTCATTCATTCTATTTAATGCAATGTAGTAGTGAAAATGCAACCTGGGATAGCATAGTTCAAATGTCCTTTCTTCCATAAGTTCAAGCTACTGTCTCTCAGCCACTCTCTTCTCTATGACATAGGAATGATAATCACAATATTGGTCTACCTTACAGGATTGTTGTAAAGATGCCTGGGATAGTGTGTTAAATGGCTAAGAGACAGTCATTGAGACTGACATCTCTCCCATGGGGCAAGCCCTTTCATGAATTTCCTTCTGTGGCTACGGTATTCAGCTTTTCCTTAGATGCGTAGGAGCAGTCAAGAATGGTAAGTACACACAAGGCAGCCAGTGTAGCATAGTGGTTAGAGTGCTGAACTAGGACCTGGGGGACCAGGGTTCAAATCCCTACTGGGCCATGAAGCTCTCTGGTCAACCTTGGGCCAGTCACTACCTCTCAGACTAACCTACCTCACAGGGTTAAAAAGGGAGGGAGAGAGCCAAGGGGAAGAAAACCCTTTGAGCTCCTTGGAGGAAAAGCTGGGCTATACAAGCAATAAACGAATAAATATTACAATTCCATGGGACATTTTCTCAGGACTCAACAATCCTGATAGCTCTTGTTCGGGTGTGATTGTCTTATTGCAGGGTGGGAGCCTGTCCAGGCAAGACACCCACACGCTCCCAGGAGAACAACATCAAACAATGATATTCCTGTGCCTCATTTGCCCGGCAGCTCTGCCAGTTTTCCAGCCCGATGGGAAATCCCTCTTCCCTGTGCCAATGTTGCTACTACAATTGGAAGGGAATCCATAAAGCAGGCGAGGTCTTTGAAACTGTACGCAAGGCAAGCACGGTTTCCTTTTGCGGCTTCCCCAAGCGCCTCCGCGAATAGTTTCAGTGTGTAAGACAAAATGGGAGCCCACATCAAGGGCCAGGCCAATTCTTAACATAACAAAGTTAAAGATTATCCCCCGCCACAACACAGCTGTTTTGAGGCTGCTATTAATCTAATCTCTTAAATGCATGTAATATCCAAACAAGAAAGCCGGCGTGCCAATCTCTGATTTCTCTAATGGTAAAAATATGTCGTGGGCTTTTTGCAGCAAGTCCTTACACCGTCAAGCAATTTTCGTGGCTGGGTTCCTAGCCACCATCTTGGCGCGGCTTATAGCTCCAGGATTTGACGGGTGCTCCGGCTAAGCCTTCCAATTAAACGTGGTTTCTTTAGCTTTCATTTTCTTCTTCTTCTTCTTGTCATCCCTCTGATTCATTTATACCTGGAGGGAGACATTATTAATCTTAGTAAATTGCCAAACTCGGATTAGGTGCATTGAACTAGAAAGTAGCCCATGTTTTTAGATGGCTTTTGTGCAATTAGCCAAGTTGTAGTTATCATGCGGGTTTTCTGACATAAACGGCTTTTAGACCAGTGGACCAGATCCACTCATTTCATACCCTCCAACATTTCTCTGATGAAAATAGGGATTCCCTATTCCATATTATTCATATTATTGCTGATGTTGTTGTTGTTATTAATTTTACCCTATCCATCTTGACTGGGTTTCCCCAGCCACTCTGGGCGGCTTCCAACATATATAAAAAACATAATAAAACATTAAACATTGGGGGGGGGGGGCTTCCCTATACAGGGCTGCCTTCAGATGTCTTCAAAAAGTTGTATAGTTACTTATCTCATTGGGTTTTTTTTCTTGAAGGGGGTGCGACATAACTCCATACACTCCAACATTTCTCAAACGAAAATAGGGACTCCTAAGTAAAAGCGGGACATTCCAGGATCAGAAACCTGCACTATTTCTGTAAATCCAGGACTGTCTGTGGAAAATAGGGACACTTCGAGGGTCTGTCATTTTGCAGTGGCATGGTTCATAGAGCAAAAACACCTATGGAACTGTACTTGGTGGTTGCTCCAGACCTATAGAAACCCTGCCTCCTAAAGAATTGTTGCAGCCTGAATCTGATTCCTTTCGGAACCATCCCTAATAACTTTGTAATTTTGTTAGCTGGTTCTTAGCCTCTATATGGGGCTATGTGGGGAACTCAGGGCAAGGGGTGAAATGGCCTCTCTGTTTGGCTCTTTGAACTCTCTCCAGGATACACTTGTCCCTCAGGCTCATGCCTCTTCTTAGGACATACCATTCACCAGCACTGCTCTGCACCCTTCCTTGAGTGTTTTTGCCTGGGTGGAATGAGCTCTGCTAATGCTTCTTCCTTACTGGACAGAGGATAGAGGGGGCTATGTGAGTTTGTGTAGAATTTTACTGTAGACAGTTAAATTTTACATCCAGTTTGTCTCTGGCCCTGCCCATTATCAGCATGTGGCCCCCAGAAAGTTGCCCAGAAGGGAATGTGGCCCTCAGTCTCTAAAGTATATTCCCCATATCATTTGTATAGGAGCTAGTTCTGCAGAAAAGAATTAAAATTAACAACTTGCATTTTTTTAGTGATTCTCCAATTTGTGGGGAAACAAATTAAAATTTAAAAAAATAACAAAGTGAAGATAGAAGAAAGTGTCATGAGTTATGTGTCGGGTGGGCCAACAATTCCCCATATCTGATCTAGGGTCTAATCATAAGGGCTGTTGTGCAATGAAAAAAACCTTAGTTGCAATTGATGGAACCCAGATCTATTTGCAAATTTATTTTTAGATGATGTATGAAGGTGTCACAATCAATGCCTTCTTAGAAGAGGTTTCCCTTCATGGATGAGACAGAAGAATGTTTCTTCTCTGTTGGCACCTGCTAAATACACTCTTCATGTTAAAAAATAGTTAACTTGTGGGGCGGGGGAGGAATCTGCTGCCCAGTTAATTGGGGGCACTTTATAAATTTATCAAAAGATTTCAAACTGATGAAGCTAACCACACCATTGCCTTAAACATTGCATCTCCAGTATTAATACGCATGAAACTCTGGGCAAAATCATTCAGCCACTTCCTAGCAGGAGGAGAAAACTCCCTGGATGTCAAACTATAAATAATCATAAAGGGTAAATAATAAAAAAGAGAGGTACAAGGGATACGGAGAGCAGGGAGGGAAAGGGACCCCCATAAGTGAGAAGTTTTAAATGAAAGGTGATGCACTGTGAACTTAACACACTGGCCCTTTAGCCTCTCTGTTAACAAGGTAATCTGATTGCCATTGATTTTCTTCACCTCCAGTACTAAGAAGGTGATGGAACGATGTCCACATAGATGTATTGAATCAGATACTAAACAAAGAGCAACATAAAGCACAATTATCGGCTCCCTGGCCTTCAGCTTGCTGATTATGACATTAGCAGGGAGACAAGGTCTGGGTGACATACATACATATATATATATATATATATATATATATATATATATATCACACACGTCAGGTGGTCTGCTTTTAAGGCCTGCCTGAAGCTTGAACGCTGTTTCATCTGGTTCTTTCTTGCACACTCCCCTGGTTTCTGTCACTAACAACAACAAAGTTTCCACCATTGCATTTTGCAGATAGACATTTGAGTGTAATCTAATTAATTACTTTTATGACGCTTGCTGAGAAATTAGCATAATGGGGAGGAACCAGCTACGGGTGTAGAATTTTCCCCTTGGGTCAAGCAGAGAGCAGCAGGATATATTGCAGTATTGGAGAGAAAGGATAGAGGGCTGCAAAGGGTTGTTTCCCCCCTCCCCTTATGAAACTTAATTCTCTCTGATTTTGGTTATGCCTGTGTATGCATTGCAACACAAGCGATCCTCAATCTACTGTTCTTATAGAGAAGGGATGGGGAGAAACTGTGACCTTCCCATTGTGGTTGGATTCCATCTCCCATCAGCCCCAGCCAGCATGGTCAGTGGTCTAGGATGATGGAAGCTGTTATAGTTTGTTTCAGGGACTTATGCCCAGTGGGGCAGGGGCCTGCCACAAAGATGGTGGCCTAAGAACTTACTGTTGTATAGCCTCCAACATTCCTCAGATTAAAAAATAATAATGTTATTCTTTGGCAGATTTGCCAAAAGAAAAATACACCAATAAATAAATTTTGGAAAGGGCCAAGAGTGCACAAAGCATTTAAAAAATCAATCAATCGAGACTCCTTGCCCCACTCCCCCTTTCTTTCTGCCCAGGATGGTCTGTATCCTGGCACATCATGCAGGGCTGGGCCTCGGCAATGGCAGCCTCTCCTCCTCCTTGCCCACACACCAGCAGCCACCATGAGCTGGCCAAGGAAGGAGGCTGGCAACAGCAGCCATGAAGAGGCCATGGAGAGACAACGGGGTGCTCTCATTCAGATGCCACTGTTGCTCAATACAAACATCCAGTAATCCTCCTGTCTGAGCTCAGTGGCAGCAGCATTGGCAGAAAAAAATAGGAACATGCCAGGATCAAATCAGAAGCCGGGATGACTTTTGTAAATCCAGGACTGTCTCTGCAAAATTGTAACACTTGGAGGGTACACTGTTGAGCTCATGTTCTGAGGTTCCAATCTGGAGGTTGCTGGCTTTCTTCTTTCATGCTACCATCTCAATTGAACAAAGCAGGGGGTGTTGATATTAAGGGGACATTTGCTTTCGACTCCTTTCCATGTTCATGGACAGCTTTGCTTTCCAGTATATATTTCACTAGCATTCAGCAGCCTGCCTTGGGGGGGGGTCCATGCTTCCTGATCTGGAAAAAGCCCTGTGGAAGACTTACGTCACGCTGTCTCCCCTTGAGGCAGCATTTAATTTATTTCTGGACACCTGGGGAGGCTGCAAAGAAGTGATTTGTATAATGATTTGTAGACACAAACATCCCTTGGTCATCTCAAAAGTTAGGTAGGCATGGAGACCTACCCAGGAGACCTTCACTCAGAGTTTTTCTCCTCTTTGATAATTTTTGAATGCAATTCCTTTTCTCCTTAATTGATGGAGAATGGTTGGGAAGAAATGCTAGAGTTAGAACTAGTCCCAGTGAAATGATAGCCCATTCCCCACGATCTTTATTTGTGAGATATTCAATGGTGAATATATGTATTTTAATATTTCAGCAGCCATCCATGAGGTAGACCTGGCAAAATGCTATTAGATTGTGTTGACAACAGAAATGCACCAGGTAGTGCGACTTCGCTTCCTAACAACAGCATTTCTTTTCCTTTTCTTTTTTTATTGACCCTGCAGGTGTATAAACTGCAGCCACGGAGTTCTAGCTCTCGTCTGTCTTTATGCGCCAGGTAGCAAAAGTAATGACGCCTGGGATGTGATATTATTATTTTATGACATCAGAAAAAGGTATGACATTTTCTCAAGGGCAGCCCATATCCCCTGCCCTCCTCCATCTAGGCAGCCATCACTAATTGACTGTGAAAGTGGGGAACTCAGTGGTTTAAGATGATCTCCACTCTGAACTCCAGAATGGCTTGTGGATGGAAATCAGCTGAAGCAAAACAGCCGCTCAATTGCATTCTCGAAGAATAGAGCACCTGCCCAGACAAACTAGTAAACAGGCACGTCAGAGGCAAGCGATTGCTGTGTGCAACTGTTAGCATTATTATTGCCTTCAGGAGTCTGGGAGATGTAACCTTGGGGAACCGCTGGGCCTTGATTCCTGCCAAGGTTTAGGGGGAAGCGGAAAGCCTGGAAGGCCAAAAAGGCTACAAGGCCATATTCACAACACACATTTAAAGCACAATGACAATTTAAACCGTCATGGTGCCCCCAATGTATTATGGGAGCTGTTGTTTTGAAGGCTCCTGAGAGTTGTTAGGAGACCCCCATTCCCCTTACAGAGATTCAGTTTCCAGAGTGGCTTCATAACCAACCCATCTTCCCAGTAAACATTGAGAACTGTAGTTCTGGGAAGGGAATAGGCGTCTGCTAACAACTCTTAGCAGTTTTAACAAACTACACCTCCCAGGATTCTTTGCTGGAAGCTATGACTGCTTAAAGTGCTATCATAGGGCTTTATTGGATGGATTTCCCCCCAAAATTGATTTTTGAATTCTGACTTTATTGTTATTCACGTTTTATACTGTATTTTATGCTCTTTTGTTGTTGCATCAATTTAGTGTTTTAAATTTGTTGTTAGCCGTCCTGAGCCCAGTTTTCTGAACCAGGAAGGGCGGGGTATAAATAAAAATTTATTATTATTTATTATTTAAATATATGGTGTGAATGTGGTCTAACTCTGTAGCCATCTGCACAGACTGGTTTACTCTGTCTGGTGAAGAAGCCTGACCCAGAAGCATTTATAAAAGAACAGAGTATCACCTAGCCCATTTTGATGCTTTGGTGTAAAGCTAAGGTTGAGATCCTTAGGCCTGGGGGCCCCATTTGGTCCTCCAGGCGCCTCTATTCATCTGGTCCTTGGGATACCCTATCTTCTCAGGCCGCACCCGTCACTGAGCTTGCTTCAGATTTTCCTTCCGTGCTTTTTTGTCTGGCTGCAATGTGCCCTTGAACTCTGACAGTGCCCCTTGCTTCTGTCTGTCTGGCCGCCTTGCATTTCTCTTCTTTGGAGAGAGCTGGAAGCAGTAGCACACATTAAATGCAGACAGCTCCAAGTCTCCAGTTCAGTCCTGACAGGAACTTTGTTGGGATACTTCTTTCGGTAGTGGGGAGAAATGGCCAGAGTACAGTAAAGGAGTGCTTTCTGCTTCAACGCAGCTGATTCTTCTGAGAATTAAGCTCAGGGTCATTTGGTCTATCAGCCTCCTTCAAGGACAGTACAGTTGGGCGGAGGCGGGGGGGGGAGTTGGCCGACCCACACGTAAATAAACATAGCTGTACAGGAAAGGGGAAACCTAGCCAGAGCTGAATATTTTTCCTTCCAAGATGTGTGTGTGTGTGTTTGTTTTATCACAATGACCTTTCAAAGAAAAGATGAAACCAGCCTCAGGTGAAAAAGAAATAGACACATTTCATCTACGGTTAGCCTTGGTGACCCTTGAACTCTACTTTTCTCTCTGAACTGGTTTCCACGGACCATTTCTCCTCCCCACAAATAAGAGACCTTTTGGATCCAGACTGGAACTTAAATGAAAGCCCATTTTTGTTCTGTTGAAAATAAAAGTCACTCTCACTTAATATAATAAGAATGTTAATTTATTCATGTCCTAGGAGTCATTTTCATTTTTTTGTTCCTTTTTTCATTTTTGAAAAAAATCCAGATTAGCAGCAAAACCAGTTATAAGCAGCTATTTAAAATGTGAGAAAAAATAATTTAAATAAATGATAAACTAAAAACAGATTAAAACACATATCAACACTCTACATATCTGTGTAGGCTTGTCTGAAGAACAACAATACAATAATAATAACCAACAACAATAGCAATAGTAGTTTGTTGTTGTTGTTGAAAACTCTCTTGGTTAACAAAAACAATATTTTATTGGGGAAGATCAGTCATAGTCACACATTTTAAGAAGCTAAATTTTAAAATTCAAATCTACCGCAGTGATATATAGAGATATATGCCACACACACACACACACACACACACACACACCATTATCGTCTCATCGCTTCCTCGGCTATCTCTAACACAAGAGTCAAGGGGTTTTGGAGCACACACAAACACGAAAAGAGAGATTTCCGAGAGAGCAGGAGATTGGGCTGGGGTCATACGAAAGGGTAATTATTGTTAAATGTCAGGTTAACTCGGAAGGCCTCGGCTCATCCAACTGAGAACAGATTAGTCCAGATGGAGACATTTTCCACACGGTTCTGTCTAGCCAATCAGAGGCGGCTGGGATTAGCCAAATACCTTCTCTCATCTAGTTGCTCATAGAAAGGTCAGTTTCTGCTCATTTCTTTCCTTTTAAGATGCACTTTTTATTCTTTCTCTCCCCCACCCCCTTTTCATTTGTAGCAGCCATATACAGGAAAGCAGAACACTCTTATCTTCAAAATTAAATATTCAACTTTTTTTTTCCTGCCGGGGGTGGGGTGGGGTTGAGCACACTTTTTATTTTATTTATTTTTAGCATCAACTTCATTCATTTCCAAGAGGACTTTAATCTTTCTTCAGAAACACACACAAGAAGAAGAAGAAGACCTGAATACGAGTATCATTTCCCCCTTCCTTTTACACAAATGGATATAATACTAATGTTATACTGTATAGGAAGCCGGCCCTGGATTTTAAGCATCAGGCATTTGTTGATTTGTGAAATGATCCTCCCCCTTTATTGTTTTGTGAAACTTTTCAAAGAAGAGTAAATTCTGTAATTTGATTTTTGTTCATATATATATATATATATATATATATATATATATATATATGCATCCATTCAAAAATTACTGTTTATGTTCTCTCTCTGTGTGCGTGTGCGTATAAAAACACATAACCCAACTTAGAACAATAAGAAAAAGTTTAAAAAAGAAGAAGAAACCCTTTAAGTCAGCCCTGGAGTGCTATAAAAACTAATCGGTTTTTATATACAGCTCTTTTTCCCAGACAGCTTAAATAAGTACACACATAAAACCCAGCGATAAAATGAACAGGAGTGAAAGAAAAATCACACTGGAAACACCATCCGCCAAGATCACTCTTCAAAACCCCTAAACGTTTCCCTGAGTTCTGAATTATTACCGTGAGGACGAGAAGAATACTCCATTCCCTTTGTAAAGGGTTTTATTTTAGGCACTAGAAGAAAAAGAAACCTGTACAATTTCATGTGGGATGCATGCAATAGTGCTGTGCTGATGTTTTCTTCCATTTTTCTTTTCACCATTCTCCATCAATTATTATTATTATTATTTTTTGGGGGGGAGATGCATTCAAAAAGTTGTCCCAGGAAAGATGGAAAATCAGTGAAATTCTCATAGGTGGAATGCAGGGTTTGCCCCCCCCCCCCATTGTTGAGGCAACTAAGGTTTTTTTTTCTCTCCCCCTTTCCCTCTGTGAATCACCACTCCAGTGGTCTGCATTCTGCAGCCTTCTTGTGTGCCCCTGGAAAAACCACAATTTCTTCAAATTCGCTTTCCTGTAGGGATGAGAAGGCAGAGAAGCCTTACTACCTTTCAAAAGTAAAATGAAGAATTCCCCTTAGAAACAAAAGCAGGGAGTACACCAATCTTGGGCATTTGGTAGCCATCTTTTCCATCTTCCAACATTTCAATTAAAGCACAGGGGGAGTTGTCATGAGGCAATTCCTCTCATAGGCCTTTTTTTAAAAAAAAATAACAACACATATGGACAGCCATGGAGGCTGCGGAGCAGTAGAGAAATGTTTGAAGAAAGGGAAAGGGAAGGAAGGGAAGGAAATGACAACCACTGCCCTCTTCCTCCTTTCCACAGGAAAGGAAGCACCTTGTAACCATGTCACTCTTCACTCACTGAGTGTCACCACCTACTGGAATAAAGAATGAGATAGGTGTGGTTCATGCTAAGGCAGCCAACTTAAATCTGGGGTTTTACCAATTTCAAAAGTAGGTGATTACCGTAAATCCTCTGCCATACCTTGTGCAAGAATAAAAAAATACTTGCACAAGGACAATAGCACAACAGTGGAACTATGAGGCTAGATTTCTTCTGTGGGACTGCATTCAGGAAGCACACCCATGATGATTATATATTGTTATTACTATATATTTATTTCTACCCCACCTTTGCCCCTGACAGGTACAGATAAAATAAGAACAGCCAAAAACATAGGGAAAAACCCTCATTCATTAAAAAAGTAAACATCAATAGAACTAAATCTCTCTCAATAGATATAGTTAGATATAGATGATATAGTATCTGATGTACCAAATTTAACTGTGCAAATGCACTCCTGACCACCACAGAGACCTCAGCATCCATACTCAGGGCTGAATCCAGGAGCATGCCCCAACTTCCAGCCCCTTGGAATGTAACCCCATTCAGCACAGGCTGAATCCCTATTCCCTGTTCTGCCTTCTGATTGACCTGGAGCCCCAATGAAGTTTCCTTACATACAAATGGACAGGAGAAAGTTGACTTTGTATCAGAAATACCCAGGTTGTAATACAATGTGGCCAAGGACTAGAACCTTCCCTGGTGTACTATCTAACTTACTTGCTTCTGACTGAAGCCCATGTGAACCAGGGGCACCCACCCCCCTCAAATATTTTATGGGGAGGGTCCAAAGACCCCTCGGCCCCTAGGAGTTGGCTCCTATGGTGTAAACTATTTTTTCCCTGTGTTTTCAAGGCTTAGTTTGGTTCCTGAGGTGGTCAACCTGATATCAACTACAATTCTTCTAACTGCACCTCCAGTTGCATGGTATGGAGAAAATGGAGAAAGAGATTTTTCTCCTCTTCTCATAATAGTAGAACTCAGGTTCACCCGATGAATCTGAATGATTTAGAGCAGACACGAGAAAGTACTCCCCCCCCCAATGCATAGGTAGACTATGAATCTTAGCTCCCACAAGAGGTGGCCACCAACATGAATGACATTAGAAAAGGATTAGATTAAATTCATGATGGAGGATAAGGTTATCAATAGCTATGAACCCTGATGGCTATGTTTTTCTTCCACTGCTGGAATTTCTGAATTCCAGCTGCTGGGAATTGCAGGAGGGGAGAATGTTGTTATATCCAGGTCCTGCTTGTGGGCTTTCCAGAGACATCTAGGCTATCTGGACAAGATATCCAGCGTGGCTCTTCTTATGTTGCAGCGCCAAATCATATATAAACACACACACACAATTTCATGTGAAAAACCAACTTGGAACTCTGATACCCTTTTCTGTTTTCTTTAATATTCACTCACATTGATAGAAAATATAGCTTTGTGGAGGACGTGTGGATTAGAGAAAATATCTATTGAATGCTGAGGGGAGGGGATGCTACAGGGTTATGAAAATAAGGTTGCAAAGGGGACAGCTGAACTATGTTTTGTTTTCCAAACCTCCCAAGTTGTAAAGTTGTTTGACCAAATTTAACATTAATTTATGGCCAAACTAATTTAATGAATGAAGCCTTTGAGCAACTGACCTTCCTCATGAAAATACTACTAATAAAAAATTATGGGTTCTGTTTGAATTCACATGAATCAGGAAACTGAATCTTCTCAGAAATGTATTTAGAAAAAGGCATCGTAAACTACTTTTTTAGGGGTGGCATGTGCAAAAATGCAATTGCTGAAATATGGGAACATTTGAATCTCTTGCAGGGCTGCTATATTTTAATCTGCCATAACTGTCCTCATGGGAATCACTGCTGGGAACCTATCTAATTTGTACTTCCGGGGGGGGGGGGCCCACACCACAAATGAGTCAAAACAGCTATACTTAAAAATTTGCACTCCTCCAAATTTTGCAATCCAGTTCTCCAGACAAACAATGTGGATGAAAATGTGTATTGGGGGAAAGTGTGCATAAAAATGCAGACTTTTAAAGAGAGAAAATAACATTTAAAAGCCCCTTGTGTTATGTCTTATATGTTGCTTGCAAAAATGTGAATATTCAGAAAAATGCACACTAAAATTGTGACACGTTTTTAAAAAGGATTTCCTTTACAAAATTTTGACTGCTATGGAAACAAGGCAAATTGAACTTAAGGCCTCTTCCATAGTATACATTTAAAGGTGTTTCAGATGAAAAAATAGAGGGGATGCTCATCAAATTCGTAGATGACACCAAAGTGGGAAGAGTAGCAAATACCACAGAAAATAGAGTCGGGATTCAAGATGATCTTAACAGCTTGGAGAACTAGGCCAACACTAACAAAATGAATTTCAATAGGGGTAATTGTCAGGTCCGACGCACAAATATAGCATTGGGGGACACCTGGCTTGACAGTAGCACACACGAAAAAGGTCTAGCGGTCTGAGTAGACCGTAAGCTTAAAATGAGTGTGATGCAGGAAGAAACAAAAAGGTTAGCTTGCATCAAGAGAAGCCTAGTGCCCAGATCAAGGGAAGCAGTAATACTTCTCTATTCTGCATTGGTCAGACACAAAATCACATGGAGGTCTCTGGAAGGGCTCTCACGAGATCTTGCCAGAAACTGGAAGCTGCATCCATGTGACCCCAGTAAACAAGAAGTCAGTGGGAGAAGCAAGTGGGGTGCATGTGCAGCACGTCACCTTCCCGTTTTGCTTTAGGAGGCAAAATGGGTGGTCCACCCCTGTCAAGGTAAAAACGTCATAAGAACCCTACTGCATCAGACCAAAAGGCCCACCTAGTCCAGTATCCTGTTCTCATAGTGGCCAAGCATATGCCCCCATGGGAAGCCTACAAGTAGGACCTATGTGCAAAATTCTGCATCCCACTTGCTGCTCCCAGTAACTGTAGTTTGTTCTGCAGGTTATATTATTATTATTATTATTTAATCTCAAAATTTAAGACCCAGAGTTACGGCTCACTCATGGAACCTGCCCTCTCTTTAAGAAGTGGAGATGAAAGCCTTCAGGTACTGTACTTTATAGGTAACTTTTGCCACCATCCTTTTCAAGAGACAGCAGGCAACTGCCATCCCTTTAACCAAAGCCTGTGTCATAAACCTTGTAATTTTCTGCTGTCATGCTCAGGCAATTTCAACACATTTAAATTAGAAAGGACTGTGCTAATTTTACTTCATAGCCGGGGTAATTGTTGTAAGATATAATTATCTCTCTCTCAGCCTTTTGAGATGGAAAAAAGTGAATTGGGGGCTGGGGTGCAGGCGGAAGAGGAAGGAAGGAAGACACTTAGAGGGTCAATCTGTTTTCTAGGTGTCCTAACCTCAGTTAGGACTCTTTGAGGTGTGGAAGCCACCTGAGAAATGTTTGCTAGCCTTTCCAAAATGCTTGGGCTTCTTTCAAAATGTCTCTAATGCAAGGGTGTATAAGCTTTTTCAGACCAAGGTCCACATTTCCTTGTGGACAACCTGGGAGCACAACGATGCGGGGTGTGGCTACAGGGAATGTGGGTGTGGTCAAAGGCAAAAGTGGGAGAAAGAATTGAGCTGACTCTTACCTTCGTACAGAAGGCTTCATTCCAGCCAAGCAAGATTGAGAATTTCACACACACACCCCTCTAACCTCCATCCTGTTAAACATTACGCATTTTCACAGTTCAGTGACACATTCAAACCAG
This sequence comes from Podarcis melisellensis, assembly GCF_964234715.1. Taxonomy (NCBI): domain Eukaryota; kingdom Metazoa; phylum Chordata; class Lepidosauria; order Squamata; family Lacertidae; genus Podarcis; species Podarcis melisellensis. The sequence continues at coordinate 29,958,335 of NC_138546.1, forward strand.
TCGAAAGCACTCAGTGATGGTGCAAAGAAGGGTCAATGTTGGGTGTGGCCTGCAAAGGATGTGTGGCTAGCACACCCATTGCTCGAAGAGGAACCTACTAGATCACTTTTTCCAGAAGCAAAATCTGCTAATGCCCTAGAGACATGGGGAAGTTTTCCCTAGACAAACAGATTCAGTGATAGGAACCATATCAGCTATACTAAGCCTGTCTCTATAGGAGGGGTAGCTCACATGTGATCCTCTGAATGCTATTGGACTCCAACTCCCATGCACCCCAAGCAGCATGGTATATGGTCAAAGATGATGGGAGCTGCAGTCCAAAAGTATATGGTGGGCCATCACTTAGCCTACCCTGGTCTATAGGAAACTAAGTGGAATATATAATTGCTTACTGGTGGGATATGTTGATTTGGGTCAGACAGATATTCCGCAGTAAGTAGGAATCTGTTTCCTCAATGTTGGGTTAATGTGCTCAGTATAGCACCTCTGTGGGATCTATAGTGTGGAGCTTATTGCTTCTCAGCTATGTTGGGTAACAAAAACAGCATTAAGAAAAACCCAAACTGATGTGATGCATTTCTAGCAGCTAGATAGTACAGTGACTTATATCTACGACCACCCATAGATGTCAGCCCATGGATCATATTAACAGGCATATTTACTGTGTTCTATCTCAGGGCTCCCCAATGCCCAGATAAGAGCAGAAAGAGACAACAAAGTTATTTGACCACCCGGTCACTCCCTCTGGTGCCTGACCTGATTTGTTTGGGAGATAAGAAGGGAGAGAACATGTCAGGAATGCTTTTCTTTCCCATATGAACTTTGCAAAGCGGCTGATAATCCTCTCATCCTTGGATCTGAAATAACAGAGTTGTCTCATGCTGGAGACGTGGGAGAGAAGTAGACATTTTGGTGTCCATTGTGAAGATTGTGCCCCCAACATTCCATGTACAAAAAATGGCAATAGGATAGTTCCAGGGGTGCAGGAAAGGCCATGTGGCATACAAAGGTCTGTTCTCCATCAAAAAGGTAAAGCCAAGAAGGTACTCAGGAGGAAGACCCAGCATCTGCCACCTGAAGCTGTTGTGTTGCCTCCCAGTTGCCAATAGTTCAGGGTCTGTGAGAGGGAGGTCTGTAGCTCAGCGGTTGATCATCTGCTCTGCATGCAGAAGGTTAATATCTGGCCTTGACAGGTAGGGCTGGGGAGCAAATACAAGTTAAAAATAACAATAATATATGCCAAACAACCAAAACGGCAGGGGGAAAAAAGTCATCAACTGCACAAATGCACAATGTATAATCTACAAAAAACCCCACCAATTTCTAAAGGAAAGAAGACAAAGCATGTAAAAGTACTTTAGTTGGCATTAATTGTGTGCTGCATTGTGTGTTTTGTCCATCCAGTGCTGGATGGCCCTGAGTTCTAGAATTAGGAGAAGGGAAAAAATGTTTCAGGATTATGCTCTTGGGTTATGCTTTGGCTACTTTTCTTAGGTGACTTAATGGAGTATGTAGGGAACCTCAGGCCCAGGAGCCTAATAGGTTTACTCTGAGTTGAATTAATATTGGCTACAACCCATAGTTTGTCCTCACTATTAATTTAAGAACATAAGAAGAGAATGCTGAACAGGGTCAATGGCCCATGTAGTCCAACATCGTATTTCCACATTGGCCAACCAGATGCCTCTGGGAAGTACAAAAGCAGTGAGTGCAACAGCTTCATACGCACTTGTGATTCCCAGCAACAGACATTCATAACTGCCTCTGACAGTAGAAGTAGAACATAGGCATCATGGCTAGTAGCTCTTGGTAGCTTTATCTGCCCTAAATTTCTTCAGTCCTCTTTTAAAGCCACCCAACTTGGTGGGAGTGAATTCAAAGGTGTAACTTTGCACTGCATGAAGAAGTACTTTCATTTGTTTGTCCTGAATCTTCCAACATTCAGCTTCATTGGATGTCCCTGAGTTCTAGTGTTGAGAGATGGAGAAAAACGTTTATCCACAGTTTGCTCACTGTGCATGAATGCTTACATGTCTCCAGGGCTGGATTTAGATGAAGAGAGGCCCTAGGCTACTCCACTTGTGAGGCCCCTCCCCATCTCCCACCCTCACAACTAGAAGAAGATGGAAGAGTGTTATAAACAAAATTGAGTGAAGCCAAGGATGATGACGGATATTTAAAATTCTACAATTCACAATTTCTCCTCTAAAGGACATAAAATATTATTGTTAAATACCATGGTGATTTTTAAAAAATGCATAAAATTAACATGGCGATGGGCAGGCCACAGGCCTGGGCAGGCCGGTTCTTCCTCTTATATACCTGCTAGGATTGACAAGGCATCTGACCCTCACCTGAATCTCATAGCTCTCCTGTAGCTGCCTCTGATTAGTTATTATTAGTTATCATTTAACTATTCGGGGAAATAATTAGCATCACACATCATGTGCATGGAAGTTGCTGAAACAATTAACTAACTAGAAGGATTACTGTTAATAGCACCATTTTTCCTATAACTTGATATTGCTGGATAGTTTTGATGAACTGCAAAAGCATTTTTATTTTGCTTTCTGTTGCCACCCTGGAACTTTTCTTTATTCGTGCCACTTTGTTTTGTACGATTCCTTGCAAATGAAAGAAAACAACCTTTCTGCTTCTATATGTTGATAATAAAATTTTGGTTACTGAGGACAAACAAGATTGTACAAAAACAAGATTGGGTGCAGGCCTGGCCAGGACATAGGCGTCTTGACTGTGACATAGGTGACCTGTGTGCTTGCTTGATTAACAGCTGTTGGGAACCACAAGGTCCCAGCTCTCCCTTCTTAAGGTCTTTGTACTGGACCTGGAGACTCCAATAGAGAGCATTCCATGTCAATAAGAATGGCAAGTGAGCACCCTATCAAATGACAGGGCAGGAGCTACACGGAGCAGGGCCTTTTCACTGGTGATGCCCATTGTATGCCTCACTCTTCCCAGACCTGCTCTCTTTTGGCCTGTATTTTGGAGCTTTATAATTTAGGAAAAATTTAGAAGAACTGGTTCACAAGTCTTCTCAGCCACTGACATATGAGCGGATTTTATTTGCTGCTATTCTGGGCTTCTGGTGCACCAGGGTTTACACCAGCGTAATAAAGGGATACAATTTACAAGCTTTCTCCATTATCTGCACAGCAGGGGGTGTTCAGTCAACAGTGCAAAGGCTGAGCTGAAGCTTTCCCTGCTGGTTACCTGCTTTCAGGGGTCGCTGTTTGGTAGAACCCAATAGGTTAGCTGTCAGATTCTAGAGCTCCCTATTGGTGGCTCTTAGGTAATTCACAAAATACAGGGTTCATTCATAAAACACAGTGTTCATTCATAAAGCAGTAACATAAATCTCCATTGCTACATATTGGGTGTATATTTCAGTGGTTGAATGTACAAGTTTATGGCCATGCTGTAGTGTAGTGCTTATGTGACTGAATAAAAGGTTGCTGGGCACATTGTCTCGGGGTTTGGGGGGAAGAGGTGACAAAACTGATTTCCAATAGGTGCCCCCACTTTATTTCCATAACATGTCATTGAGTCTGTACTCTGAATGGTGACACCAGGGACCTAGAAGGTGCACAGCTTGTCAGTCCAATCCCTGCACAGTCTCATCAGGGCTGATCTTAAAGCAATTGGAGCAATTGGGCCAAATTGGGCCCAGCGGGCTGCTCCTAAGGGGGTCCCTGCACCAGAGCAATCTAGATGGATTTTATTTATATCTATAAGATTTTGCAGACTTTGGCTATGAACTGGGGCCCTACAAAAAAAAATAAAAAATCAAGTTGTGCCCCACTGCTTCAAATTGGGCCCCACTGGCTAGCCCTGAGTCTTATAGTTGCTGGGCCTGAGTTGCCCTGCTTTGCCTAAAGTCTTGGGTTTACAATTTGGGGAGAGGGGAGACTGTGGCACTGGGGAGCGGGGAGGCTGGTGAGGCCCCCTAGATTTAGAGGCCCAAGTTGTCCTGCCCTCACATGAAGTATTGGGTTTGCAATTTTTGGAGAGGGGAGACTGCCCCTGGGGAGCGGGAGGGCTGGCGAGGCCCCCTGCATTTAGAGGCCCTAGACTTCAGCCTACTTAGCCTATACATAAATCTGGCATTGCATGTCTCCTTCTACTTGCCTTTCTTCTCAGTTTCCAATCAGTTTCCAGCCATAGTGTCCAAGGATGATGATTAGCTTTGACAAGGCAAAGCTTATTAAGGGTTTCTGCCTTTGCTAGGAGGGGCTGAAGGAAGATAGTAGCTTCGAATACCTTTGCAGAATGGAGCTATCACTATATTCTCTCCTCAGTGTCTTTGAGGGAAAATAATGAGGGACATTCTGCATCTTTAAAACATGAACAGCCCAGCCCACTCAAGCACCCAACCCATTACTCTTTGGACATACTGTTTGACCATGAGGATTAAAATTTGTTTTGGAGAGGAAGAGAGCAGACAGATGAAGATTTATGGGCCTTTATGCATACAGGTAAAACATTCACTGATAATGTAAAAATCCAGGGGGGGGGTGACTTTCCATCCTACACAGGATGTGAAGGGGGTTTGCATTGCAAAGATTTCACACAATGTATGGCCATGTAGCATGATACATGTTTATAAAGGGTATGATATAAATTTATAAAGTGGATAGAGAAAAGTTTGTCTCCCTCTCTTATACTACTGAGTCATTAAGAGTACAGTAAGCCAAGTGAAGTTTATGCATGTGTGAATTAAACCTTGTTAACTTGCAGATAAATTTCTGTCAATTGATCCCAATGGAAAAAAAATATTGCTTTTGATGTGAAGCACCTGTATAGTTCTTGTGCAACAATTGATTTATGATGGCTCCTTCCCATGTCAGTTTGTCACTTGATGCTTGAGTCATCAAGAGGTGGACCTGCACGTGCAAACATTCCCTTTATGGAACATGCTCCTGTGTTTTACTATGGTTTTGTGGTTCTTATAGTATGATAGGTTTGTGGGTTTTTTTTAAAGTTCTCATGGAAATTCATCAGCATCTCAGTGCAAATTTCTTCTGATTTCTGTGCAGTTTTGATCAGCATGCACATTTTTGTAAGCAATGTCCCCATATTTAATACATTTCTTTGTGTTATTTATGCTCATTTATTTATCTGTACACTGACTTCCCCGTAATAAATGCATCTTTGCAAACATTGGTTGGAGAATCGCATCGCAAAATTCAGAGACTTGCAAATTTTGAAGGATGGCTGCATTTCGGTTCTCATTTTGTTTGGGAAAGTGCAAACTTCATAAGTTCACCTTTACGTGTCAGTGGAATTCAATTTATTCCCCCTTCCCTTCCCTTCCCCACCCCTATTCTCAACTCTCCCAAATACACACACATTAAAACAACCCCCCCCAATAAGTTTTAATCGGGTCTTTCCAGAAAAACACTTGAACTACACCGAGGTGGCAGTCTTTCTCTGGTTATCGACTGTTTATTCAAAAGTTACTTTTGCGGCGCGAGAGACCATCAAGAAGACCACCTATGGATTGCCTTCCCTGCCTCGAGATGCTTATGATCTATCAAGCATAGGAAGCAAAATCGCATGAGAGTAATAGCTTGCCCTTTGGCCCAGCAGGGAGAAGCCTCACCGTCGGCGGGAGCCAGATAATGCCTTTTCCCTCCACCTTGCCGAGGGATGCCTTCTCCCGGGTTCAGGCGAGGCATCTGAATAAATTATCCTCTGCCGATTAAGCCATCGGAAGGGCACTCCCCTTCTCCCAGGCTCCCTGCTTGGATTTAACCTCAAAGGGGTTAACTTCATAAAACCATGGCTCTTTATTCCAGCCTGTGATTTCCCATCATACTTTAGGGCCAGCCAACCGTCCCTTCATTGATGGCACCTTTTGCCTTCACAATACAGCCAATTTGTTAGAATTCTTCACAGGTCAGGGGCTGCATGAAGCTGCGCTGGCCTTAGCGATGGCCACCAGAAAATGAAGCTGTATTCGCTTGGCAAATTATACATCAGCCGCACTTTATGGGCTTTAAGCCCCTTCCTTTCCCCCTCCCTCCTTTTATCCTCTTTCCCCCCTTCCCCTCTCTGTCTCTCTTTCTTTTTTAAAAAAATGTGAGATGCATGTATGTGAGCTATTGTCACATATCCAGTTAATGTAGGTTAATAGATTGGTTCCACTGACATGGATCATAATGAACAGTAAATTGTTTTATCTCTTAAGTCTTATTTGGTCAGCCAAGAAAACATATGAGGTAATATGGCTTGGGCTAAATGGACCGTATAATAGATCTCTCTCTAAAGAAAAAGGACAGGGGTGACAGCGTCTCCTATGATTAATGAAAATAATAATGGTCCTGAAATTGAAATTTTTCTAATTTTTTTCCCCTTCCCCTTCTCTCTTGGCTGCCACCAAAAACTTCAGTCGGCAGATGATTTGTAGACTGCAAGCGTCTCTGACGTCCTGCGTGGCTTTCTAATACGAATTTAGGAAGTGGGATGGGGGGGGGGGAGAGATGATATGGATTTCTGAGTGCTGAAATTGACCTCAAGGGAAGATGCAGGTGCAAGTGTCGGAAGCTTTTTAGAAACAAGCTGCTTTGGACCGAGTCGGATTATTGGTCCATCTTGTAGTGTTGATGACCAGCTCCTTTGCATGCAGAAGGCCTCAGGTTCAATCCACACCATCTCCAGGGTAGGGCTGGGAATCTCTCCTCTCTGAAACCCCAGAGAGCTGCTGCCAGTAACTGTGGACAATACTGGGCTAGATGAACACATGGGCTGACTCAGAAGAAGGCAGCTTCCTTCAAATAAAAGAATTCACTCCTTCATGCAGCAGATAGTTAAACTGTGGAACTCACTGCCACAGAAGGCACAGAGTCTTTGGTCCTCTGTAATAGTTTCCCCACAGGCACCTGGGTGGCCGCTGTGAGAACAGGATGCTAGACTAGATAAGCTATTGGTCTGATCCACCAGGTTCTCATACGATATACTCAGTCGGATTATTGCTTCAACTAGCACAGGCATTGGAGCTTCCTATGTTATCAGGTAGGTCTTCATTCAGAACTGGAATCTTGGGAAGGACCATAGCTCAGTAGCAGACCATCTCTTTTGCATTAAGATGATGGTTCAACCTCCATCATCTTCAGGTAGGGCTGGGAATGTCTCCTAAAACCCTAAAGAACCACTGCTAGTCAGTGAGAATAATTCTGGACTAGATGGGCTATGGTCTGATTCAGTAGATGGCAGCTTCCTATGTTCCAGTGTTGCCTGACAGGTCTCCTGGGTTTTAGACGAAGGCCCCTCCCAGGACTACTTGGAGATGCTGGAGATCAAACCTGGGGCCTTCTGCATGGAAAACAGGTCATCTATCACTGAATTAGAAATGACTACACAGCCATGAGATGGGACTCAAGCCCACAATGTCTGCTTTCAGAAAGGTGTGCAGAATTCTGCACTAATGAAATCCCAAAACTCTTTGATGGAAAGCCATCATGGAAAGCAGGTGCACCCATGACACCTGCAACTCTAATTGACCATTATTTAATGCTAGGGGGTCTTCTATGAAATGTGTGTAGGGAGTCCCTGAGGCATAGCTGCGTAAGGTAAAAAGATAAAGGACCCCTGGATGGTTAAGTCCAGTCAAAGGCAACTATGGGGTTGAGGCACTCGTCTCGCTTTCAGGCCTAGGGAGCCAGCGATTGTCCACAGGTCATGCGGCCATCATGACTAAATGGCTTCTGGCGCAATTAAACACCATGATGGAAACCAGAGCGCATGAAAACACTGCTTACTTTCCCGCTACAGCGGTACCTATTTATCTACTTGCGCTGGTGTGCTTTCGAACTGCAAGGTTGGCAGGAGCTGGGACAGAGCAACGGGAGCTCACCCCATCGTGCGGATTCAAACCACCAGCCTTCTGATTGGCAAGCCCAAGAAGATGAAGAAGGAGGAGGAGGAGGAGGAGGAGGAGTCTGGATTTCATATATCGCTTTATCACTACCCTAAGGAGTCTCAAAGCGGCTAATATTCTCCTTTCCCTTCCTCCCCCACAACAAACACTCTGTGTGGTGAGTGGGGCTGAGAGACTTCAGAGAAGTGTGACTGGCCCAAGGTCACCCAGCAGCTGCATGTGGAGGAGAGGAGACACAAACCCGGTCCACCAGATTACGAGTCCACCGCTCTTAACCACTAGACCACAGTGCCACCCACATCCCACAGCTGTGTATGCAGAGTTGAACAGGAGGCAGCTCCTGAGAGGACCATTCTCACCAGAAAATGCAGGTCCCTGCCTCACCACTGACTGCTAGCCACAATGGCTATGGACTACCTCCACTGTCAGAGACAGTATACTCCTCTGCCACTTGCAGGTATCTGCCATAGGCATCTGGTTGGTCTCTGCCAAAACAGGATATTGGACTAGATGGGTCTTTGTTCTGGTCCAGCAGAGCTCTTCTTATGTACCACAGCAACTTCCATAGAGAAGGCTACTTTACGACATATGAAACTGACTAATACTAAATTGCATCATTGGTTCGCCTAGCTCAGGATGGTCTCTGAATAGCAGTTGCTTGTGGTCACAAATGATGGAGAGGGGTGTTGTGCTCATGGCCTCCATTTCCTGGAGGCATCTGGTAGGCCAGTGTGAAAACAGGGTGCTCAACTAGATGGGCATTTGGATTGATCCAGTAGGACTCTTCTTCTGTTCTTACTGAATGGGTGACAAATGGATATGAATTAGGGATAGACTGAGTGTGTTTATTCCAGAGCTTTTATACCTCACCTTTCCTCTAGATCAGAGCACAGGGTGGTGTACAATACAGAGTACAACACAAACAGTAATATAAAACGCCAAACAAAACAGAATAAAGCCTCACATCCACTGTGAAAACAGCAACACTAGCTCTAAACACTCACGGTTGGTGTTATGAATTCTCAGTAGTGAGTCTCAGTTAACATTCTGGCAACTGCATTTACTCCCTTTGTCTTTTCCAAACACTCTTCAAAGACATATTCACTACACTGCAGGAATCTGCCAGAGTAAGGATGGGCAAGCTGTGGATCTCTAGATCAGAGCTTTCCAAACTGTGTGTTGTGACACATTAGTGTGTCAGCTGCAATGTGTAGGTGTGTCGCGTGAATGCTCCCCGTGCTCCTCCTGGGGCTGGAAAGGGGTTAGTTTAATCTCTGGTTTGCTAGTAAAACTGAATGACTGTGTTGCAAAATGATGCATGTCTAAAAAGTGTGTCACCAACATGAAAAGTTTGGAAAGTCCTGCTCTAGATGTTGTTGTACTCCAGCTCTCACCAGACCCATCCAGGGTGACCAATGGGCATGAATGATGGGAGCTGGAGTCTAACAGGAAGACTGCAACTTCCCCATGACATTAATGGAGGAAAGATAACTGTGGTCAGACCAGGGCTTGGAAAGTTCATATTAAAGTAGAATTAGCACCAGTTCACCCCATCCAAAAAGAAACCAGTTCCATTCCAATTCAATTCACAAATTATTCACATGGTTCTAAGCAGTATTTTTTCAGCCTTCAGAATTTTACAAGCTGCTTTGCCAAAGTGTAATGTGAAGAATTGTTTTACTTATTTCCCCCAACAATTATGATATTTAAACTTAGGCAGCAACACTTTTCAGATAGTTAAGAATGGTTAATGCAATGTCCACAATCAAACATGAAGTGTTTGTGTGTGTGTGTAAGGAATTGAATTAAATATCACTCCTTTCAGGTGCTGCTGAAAGGTTTTTGAATTAATTCAGTGAATTAATTAAGCTGAATTAGTCCATTCTAAGCACTGAGTCAGAGCATCTCCCCAGCACTGCTGTCATCCCCTGCCCCAGAATACAGCCTCTCCTGACTTTAGAGCTTAGACAAACTTAGTTTCTTGCCAGACTTCCAGCTTTCCCTTCCCTCACAGAAACCGAACTGCAAGCTGTTTTACTCCTTGAGCAACTGAAATTTCATGTCTTTGCACCAACTGATCAAATCAGTGTTAATATGCTTTGCCATCATGGCTACTATATGACACAAATTGTCAACTTCCTCACCCTGATAAGATCATTTCAACGGGGGGGGGGGGGGAGGATTCAGAAAGTGTAAAAGTTTGAGAGTGACCAAAATGGCACATAGAACAGGATTTACACTCCAGATGGAGGGTGCATGAAATTTGTTTGTCTTTCCTTGCAGACATGTAGTGGGAGTTGGGACACAACAGACCCTTCTTCTCTTGCCCTGTGATCTAATCTCCCCATCTTGCAATCGGTTGTGCCTTTGTAGAGTTTTACGGTGGCTGTCAACAAACAATCAGGCGAGATGTTGGGCTGCGATGGATTAGCATCCAGCTCTGCCGTTTGGCTATAAGCATCTGGGTCAATTCTGGGAGCAGAAAACGGCCTCTGCAATAAAAGGAGGGGTGAGGAGGAGGAAAGGAAAATAACAGCAATCCTCTCTGAACTTCAAGGATCTGGGAAAAACCCAAACTGGAGGCTCAACTTCATAAATATCCCTAATCTCTGGTTTTAAAAGCCAGAATTGTTTATGATTCATGGCATTTGATGACATTTAACAGCATGCAACCCATTACAGCCCCTTAAGTCATTACATGACAGGGCCGCAAATGTCATTGGGTGACAAGACAACAAGCCAGGTTATTGGTGGGGCAGGTTCAGTTTGGATTAGTTCAGGCTTCTGACAGATGTAGGGTTTAGTGGCAGACGGAACCAAATTTCTGCCTCTTTGACTTATCTCCCTAGCAAATCAGTCTGATTCTAATACACACACATCCAGAAAAAAGCAGAACTTCCATATTCACCGCAGGATTTGACTTTAATCCTTTCCTTAACAAGCTCACATTTGATACAAGTATTTCCATGTATCTGAGATATGCATGTGGGGTGGAGGAGGTTAGTCCTTGTTTCTAGAATGGGATTAGGGCCCCATCTGCATGATGCACGTAAAGCAGTGTCATACCATTTTAAACAGTCATGGCTTTATAAGAACATAACAAGAGCCTGCTGGATCAGACCCATGGTGAGAGCCAGTGTGGTGTAGTGGTTAAGACTTGTAATCTGGAGAACTGGGTTCACGTCCCCGCTCCTCCACATGCGGCTGCTGGGTGACCTTGGGCTAGTCACACCTCTCTGAAGTCTCTCAGCCCCACTCACCTCACAGAGTGTTTGTTGTGGGGGAAGAAGGGAAAGGAGCTTGTTAGCCGCTTTGAGACTTCTTAGGGTAGTGATAAAGCAGGATATCAAATCCAAACTCCTCCTCCTCTTCTTCTTCTTCCAGCATCCTGTTCTCACAGTGGCCACCAGATGCCTATGGAAAACTCTCAAGCATGACCTAAGCATAAGCGCATTCTCCCCTCCTACAGTTTCCAGCAACCCAGTATTCAGAAGCATTGCTGCCTCCAAACATGGTGGTACAGCATTCCTCCAAAGAATCCTGGGAACTATAGTTTCTTAAGGGTGCTGAGAGTTGTTAGGAGACCCCCTAGTCCCCTCACAGAGGTAAAACGCTTTGGGAATTACAACTCTAGGAAATTTAGCTCCTTTTCCCACAGGTCACACCTGTCATCAGCAGGCTTCACGCCCAAATGTGTTTGCATGGCTGGAATATTTAATTGAACACTGTTAATGCCTTTTGTTTCACTGGATAGAGGATGGAGAAGAGTCTCTCTCTCTCTCTCTCTCTCTCTCTCTCTCTCTCTCTCTCTCTCTCTCTCTCTCTGTGTGTGTAGAAGCTAGCCAACAACACAAGGCAAAATACATGTAAGTTGCTCTGCACACTTTTTATTTTGTCCAGCCTTGTGCACCACTGGTTCATGGTGAAAATGCAGCGCTCAGGGTGAAAAAATCTCCCACACCTGCTTCATATGAACTTCTAGATACGGTAAGTCTGGAGGACTGCATTTGAATCATGGTGCAGGCCAGATCTACACTTCGTAATCCACTTGCTTTTCTTCAAAACTGCTCCCATTTATCAGCAGCCACAGTTGGTAAGCTGTGAAGAGCAATTTACAGACAATTCACACAATTATCTTTCTTTTCCCATCCCTTCACACATAGGAGTCAATGCAACTTGACCTTCTCAGCCACATTGGCGCATCTTGAACCAGTGTTATGAAGGTCTCCGTCTGTTGGCCCTTTTCAAGCTGGCCTGCCCTTGAAATGCCATACGGAAAATATTGCCTTAGAAGGATGTGAACAGAGAATTGTGATGGCTAAAACACAATGCTGCATTTAATCTTAGTGACACTGAGTCTTGTCCATTTTCCTCCCCCCAGAAAGAAGCATTCCTTGATAATTAGTTTATTTATTTTGGCACTGCTAAAACCGTGTTTTCAAGTTCATGCAGATGCTGAGGACATAGCTCTTCCATGTTAAATTTACTCCAGCCTATTAAAAAAGAGAAAATATCTGGCCTAGGGTTGTGCCAAAAGTTATCCAACTCTTTTTTTTAATCATTCCCCATCAATTTATGAGAAAACAAAATGCAATTGAAGATTGTAAAGGGGGAGAGAAATTTTTGGTAAAATTATCCTCAGTAGGGTCCAGTGCTTTTCTGGTTCCTGCTTCCTTTTGAGGTGTCCTACTCTATAATCTCTCCAGAGGTCTGTGCTCTTGTGGCTTTCCTGGTTCCCCATGTTTCCTGAAAACCAGTGGTGGCTGGTGCCCATTGGGGCTTGTAGGGCAGAAGGCAGGAAAGCCAACTGTAGGTGCAGCCACAGCTAATGACAAACAGAGCCAACAAATTCAGGTATGGCCCCATCCTTTTCCTACAAGGGATAAAAAAGAAACTGAGGAGGCAGTTGACAGGCAGTGCCAACCACTTAGGCTAGTTGAAAGTAAGAGGGCAAGCCAGTGAGGACTGGTTGAACTGAGGACTGAGGTGGGGCTGTGCCCCAGTTCTCCTATGGGATTGGCCTCCATTGCTGAAGACACCACTAAGGCATAATCACACCATATATTTAAAGCAGTATGATATAACTTTAATCTGTCCTAGCTTCCCACAAAGACTTCTGGGGACTGTGGTTTGTTAAGGGTGCTGAGAGTTGCTAAGAGGCCTCTAACAATACTCAGCACCCTCAACAAATGACAGCTGCCAGAATTCTTTGGGGGGGAGTTATGATGGTTTAAAGTGGTATCATAATGCTTTAAATGTCTAGTGGATGTGGCCAATGTCCTCAGCTGGATTTGTTTGTAAGGGCAGGAAGGTGAAGAGGCTGCTTACTGTTTTTATTTAGATAATTTATATACCAGAATGAGCAGATTGTTAAGTAAAAGTTCTTTAGTTTCATTTTTTTAATTAAAAAAGTTGGATTTTTTTTAATGGTCAAAGGAAGAGTTTGTGTTAACAACAAAAACAGGCACCACACTGATCTCAGGTATTCTGTAGCCAGCCTCATTCATTTCTTGCTTTTCAACCAAAATTCAAGGAAATGTGTAATATGTACTTTCAGGGATGTTTGGTGTGGTCACTTTTAGTTATTATTATTGTATATTTTCAACCTGAATTCAGTGGGAGAATTTTAAGTGGCCATGATTAGGATTACAGCTGACCTGAACAGGGTGAGTTTTGCAAAGCAACTCCCGAACTAAGGGGGGGGGGGTTGCGGGCTCACGTCCCCATTCACATTCTCGCGGGGCTGGCGCCAGCTCCGCAGGACTCAGGGATCCCCATTAGTATTCATCTTCGGCAGTGCCAGCCAATCGGCTGGTGCTGAGGGCGGGCCCACCTGAGGGCACTTAAGGTCAGGGCAGCCCTGGCTCACCCCTTTTCCTCCGTTGCAGCAGCCGCGGTTTCCAACCCAACCCGCCCTTTAGGTGTGCATTCAGACTTTGCTATGGGCTTTGGCTGGTCACCGCAAGGGGCCTGGTAGGCGTTTTTCCATTTGGCTAATTGGCTGAATTTTGAAGCCACTTGGTTTTTTCACCTACCTCGTAGCAAAACGTCACAACTCCTTGGTTTTGGCGGTTAGGCATTGCCCGGGGTATTGTTATGCAAATGAGGTCGGGGGGGAGGACCGCCATCACCTCCCCCAATTCTTGAAGGGTAGTTCGTTAAAGGACTCCGGGGGGCGTCACCTCGTCTGAAACCTACAAAGGCTAGGGCCTAAAGCGCGCTCCCGAGCGGTAACCCCTCGGGGAGCGCCTAGGGATGTGCATCTCGGGGGCTCCCCCTGTTGGTGCTCAACCCTTCCCGGTTAGACCGGATAGTTTGTTAGGGCCAATGCCTAAGGCCAATACCGCTCTTACCTGTAATCAATAAAGTTGTGGCCATTTTTTGCCCATTAATCTAAATTCTGGTGTCCGGTGTCTTTATTTATCCCATCTGTGGGAGGGGGCGGATATCGCCACACAAACATTTTTGCACATCTCAAAAACCACCTTCCACATTTGCTGTTTTTTCTTCCTAGGGGTGCACAAATATCTTTCAAGGTGTCAGAAAGGGGGAATGAAATCCCATTGCTATGACAATAAGTTGATTCCCACTGTTTTGCTAAGCTATGCTGAAATAGTTATACTATCGCAGCACAGAATGGCAAAAACAACAAAACAAAAGGGAGCGCTGATCTGGATTCACATTTGGATGGTCTTCTCAATGCTCACCAGATGCACATCTGGCACAACTTTGCTTTCATGGACTTCACTGTGGTCCTTTTATGTTACCATGTTCCTTATGCGATCCCTGATTGGCTTGGATCGCTTTGTTAAGAAGATAAAAACACTGACCACACTGAAAAGCAAGTTATTGATGAGACAGTGGTGAGTTGAGGTTATAAACAGGCATGCAAAGGTGATGAAAAAATGCGTTTGAAGAACATTTGAGTTCCAGTGTGTCTGGAAACAGCAACCTCTGAAGTGGGAGCCTTCACCCCCAAGCCCCTATCACGAGACTCACTAGAGCTGCTCTGTGGTGAACAAAATGCACTCTGCACTTGGTTGGGTGAACTTTCAAGTGTAGTAGAACCCTCCCCCCCCCCTTACATGAGAGTTCAGTTCTGGGGGTCCACGCGCAAAGGCAAAATCTTGCAAAATAAGAAACCTCCAGAAACTCTCTGCTGCAAGGTGGAGGGTTGTTTACTGGGCTCTGGGAAAGTTGCTGGAGGGTCCTGGGATGCTCCCAGAGCCCTTTCCCTACCTTCCCAGAGCCCAGTAAGCAAGGAAAACTCACTGGGTGGGTGGTTGGGAGGCTAGAAATAAATAAATGGTGAGTGGGGAATGGCGGTTTCCCCCTGCTCTCCATTTATTTATTTTTCTCACCCACCTGCGTGAAGTTGAGATCACATACAAGAAGTGGCCATAAGTTGCAGGTCCACTGCATTCCTACCATTGCAGGGCTGCATTTGGGCATTGACAATCTGGGCCTGAAAACTGATTAACCAGAGCATGGATAAGGTTTGGACTGGGTTGGAGAGCTTAGAGTGTTGTGATATTTGTGCGTGTGTGTGTGTGTGTGTGTGTGTGTGTGTGAGAGAGAGAGAGAGAGAGAGAGAGAGAGAGAGAGAGAGAGAATAGGAGGGAAGGAGGGAGAGAATGGGAGGGAAGATATTAAAGAAAGATTTTTTTGTGTCTTGAACCAAGCCAAATATTTTCTTGTCACTATGCTCATAACTCCAGTCTGCCGAGGTCACGGCCTTCACTTTCTTCTTCAGATAGTTGGCGGGTGGAATGTCCCTGCGATTAGAGCTTCTTTTGTTTTCCTTGGGAGGGGCCTTGCTTACCCTGGCGGGTCCCTGAGACTCACCAAGGCTCTCTAGACTCTGTTTATTAGATTTTTATCTTCTTATCAGAGTCTTCCTCCTTAAATCATGTCAGGATTTTACCGCTCTTTAGGGATTCCCAGTGCTTTATTGTGCGTATGCTGGTTGTGGAAAGTGGGAGGGAGCGGACGGGGAATGGCGGGGTTGCAGGGTGGGGGTTGCAAAGCTGAGACACCCTCATAAAAATAGCATTTATGTAATGGCAGAAATGAGTACGGGGGAATTGTCTCCCTTGGATTCCCAGGTCATCTAAGTTTCTTATTTGGAATATATATATAGTAAGGGAATGTGATGCCATACAGAGAGAGGCCAGATGGTTGCCACTCTTTGTCACCGCAGCGTTAACCTAATAAGCCCACCCCCCCCCCACCTCAAAAAATAGCACCAAAGTCAGTGATGCTTTAGTGAACTGCCACTGATTAGGTCTTTGGAAGGCTCATAGCTCAGTGATACAAAAAGCCCCAGGTTCATTCCCTTGCATCTCTGTCTGAAGTCCTAGATAGGTGCTGCAAGTCCGCGTAGGTAATACAGAGCTTGATGGGCCAGTGGTCTAACTTAGTATAAGTCAGTTTCCTGTATTAACTATCAAAGACCTTGGGTTGGGACCTCTGGCAAGCAGACCTAGGTGCCTTTGCTCCCTGTGGCATGGCAGTGGCTTGTCAGAAGAGGGAGCTGTTGGTCCACTTACCGCTGCAGTTAGCTGCCACCACCAGCCACGGAGTGGTATTACAGCTTCCCCAATTATCACATGACCCATAGGAGCCAATAGGTTTCTTCCTGGTTCTGTACTGCCTCAGACCCTAGTCTGGGTCTTAAGTCTGGGCAGTTCTTGGCTGAACAGAGAGCAAGCAGGTCTGTGCTTGTTGCTTGCCAGCCCATCACCCCAGTTTAAGCCCCAGCTCTGTTTGTGTGAAGGGGCAACACAGATGAAAAGTGAGGCCACCCCTGCTTCCTATCCAAGGGATAGAAAAATGCTCCACAGTTTAGATGAACTTATCCCTCAACATTTCAGGGGCTGTTAGGAGCCACGGGACCTTGGTGTGGGACTAAATGTGCAGCCCCCATGCCCCTTTATGTATGTCAGGAACTGGGCTCCATGTGGCCCTCCATATCTTTCTCTCAGGCTCTTGGGGTTCTGCTCAAGTCACACCCCTTCCCCAGCCACCACCAGTCTTGCTGCCCCTACTTTGCGTATTTATGCCTGGCTAGAATGTGTCATTGAAGAAGAAGAAGAAGAAGAGTTTGGATTTGATATCCCACTTTATCATTACCCGAAGGAGTCTCAAAGCAACTAACATTCTCCTTTCCCTTCCTCCCCCACAACAAACACTCTGTGATGTGAGTGGCGCTGAGAGACTTCAGAGAAGTGTGACTGGCCCAAGGTCACCCAGCAGCTGCATGTGGAGGAGTGGAAACGCGAACCTGGTTCACCAGATTACGAGTCTACCGCTCTTAACCACTACAGCACTCTGGCTCTCTGATTGAACTTTGATGGCATGCCTTGCTAACCTGGAAAATAACATTTGCTTCTTTAGCCACTTCTGGACTTTCCCACCATCACCTTCTTGCCCCTGGAAGGTGGCATAGAAGGAAATGTGACCCTAAGGCTGGAGAAAGTTCTCCACCACTGGTATCTTTTGTATGAGCAATGCATGAAAGGGTTTTAATGTCTGATAAATAAAACTAAGGCAAACTTGCATCCTACAGGTAGATTGCAAACTGCCATCTTTGAGCAAGCCATTTTTTTTAATGTACTGCAAAATCTAATAGGTTTCAAAATGGATTCTCGGTCACCAGACTTGGGTGTAAGTCTCGTGGTTCAATGTGAAATTTGTGTGATTGCTGTACACTTCTAAAGAGTTTTGCCATTTGAATCTCAAACTCAGGGTTGGCGTCTATCATTCCATTTTCACAAGTTAGTTGTCTATATCTTAAAAATACCAAAAAGTAATTTAGCATCAAGCATTTGTACAACTCTCAGTTATACAAAGTGGAGGGGGAAATGCCACTCTCTGAAATATAAACAGAGGAATGTGATGTGATTTGCAGGGAAAATCTTATTTTCACCCCCCCACCCCCCGCTTTCAGTAACATTGTTTGGATAATGAATCTTTAATGCTAACTTCTCTTCTAAAGATAAGATTTTTCCAACTTGTCTCAAAGCAAAACTTCTCTTTTTCATTATTGTGTAACATAACAGAAATGTGAAGGACACAGACCTTGGGATGTTGGAACAAATGACTCATATGAAGAATATAATCATTAGTAGCAAATAAAGATGTGTGGGCCTTATTTCTATTTTTAAAGAAGTATTAAATTTCCTTATGATCTGGTAACAGGTTTGCCAAGTCCATTTATTAAGCGGATCTGGAGATCCAGGTAAGAACAAACTAGATTTGACAGGCAAACATATACACAGACGTGTATATGTGATGTGGTTTGTTTCTACAAACAAACAAATGAAAGGGAGTTTATAAAAGTTATGCATGGAATGGAGAAAGTGGATAGAGAAAAGTTCTTCTTCCTCTCTCATGAGACTAGAACCAAAGAAGCTGAATGTTGGGAGAGTCAGGACAGATTAAGGAAATGGCTCCTTCATGCAGCACATAGTTAGACTAAAGCAATCACTTCCATGGGAAGCAGGAGTGGCCACCAACCTAAATGGCTTTAGAAGAGGATTGGAATGTCGGGATTCACAGAATGCTGTGTGAGATAGTAAGTCTGCAGGCTTGAGTTTGCTAGCTGATGCAACCGGCTGATGCAATCAGCCTGCAATACTTTCTATGGATGTGCTGGGTCAGAATGATGTGCTGTCAGTTGATTGGCTGTCATAGGTTTAAAAGGGAAACCTGTTGAGCAGTAAAGTGATGATGTAGAGGAGTGTGGTCAGAGAGAGAGAGTTAGACGTCTTCCTATTTGCCTTAAGGTGCAGCCAGGTACTCTGTTTGACTGTATGAACTGCTTCTGTATTATAGCCTGTAGATATCTGTATATACAATGGTACCTCGGGTTACATATGCTTCAGGTTACAGACTCCGCTAACCCAGAAATAGTACTTCGGGTTAAGAACTTTGCTTCAGGATGAGAACAGAAATTGTGCTCCAGTGGCGCAGCAGCAGCAGGAGGCCCCATTAGCTAAAGTGGTGCTTCACGTTAAGAACAGTTTCAGGTTAAAAATGGACCTCCGGAATGAATTAAGTACTTAACCTGATGTACCACTGTATAGCTCACAATAAATATACTGCACTGAAGAACCTGGAACTCTGAGCTATCAATGGCCCCATCCATGATGACTATGCTTTGCCTCCATAATCAGAGGCAGCCATGCATTCCTGGCTCCAATGTTGAAGGTGGTAAAAGAGAAAGCATCTTGCAGGAATGGATTCAGGAGCGGTAGGGACATTCCACTACAAAGCATTCCTTTTACTGTTAAAGACTTCCCAGCTCCCATTTTATACCTCAGTGGGCTAGATGACTTTCCAGTTGCTAGGAATCAGAGGTGGAGAGAGTCCTGTGACAGTCAAGTCCTGCTCTGGTCCTCCTGCAGGCATCTGGTTGGCCACTGTGAGAACAGGTTGCGGGAGTCTCCTTACGTTTGGATTAAAAAGAATGTGCCTGCCAGCATCATGCCTAACTTAATCTAGCTTCCCACTTTGGAGAAGGTTTGTAGCACAGTATTAAAGCATCTGCTTGGCATGCAGAAGTTTCCAGGTTCAATCACTGGCATCTCCAGGTAGGGTTGGGAGAAATCCCTGTCTGAAGCCCTGGGGAGTTTAGATATTGCTGAGCTAGATGAGCCAGTGCTCTGACTTGGTATAAGGTAGCTTCATATGCCCATATGTAGACATGAAGCTGGTGCTATTCTTCTGAGAGTTGGGGTGAAAGGAACATTTCATTTGTCCCTGTACGAGACAAAGAAGGGGGAGGCAGGAGAAGAGGCAGAATCAAAGGTAAAGAAAAGGAGAAAAACAGACCCAGGGAAAGATTTCTATTGGTACATTTCCATTTCTCATTCTTCCGTATATGGTACAGTGTCTTACCCAGCAAATGTGAATGTTATAGATTCAAACCATTTAATCAGCAGAGTGCATAAATCAGTTTTAAGCCAAATATTACAGTGATACCTCAGGTTAAGTACTTAATTCATACCGGAGGTCCATACTTAACCTGAAACTATTCTTAACCTGAAGCGCCACTTTAGCTAATGGAGCCTCCTGCTGCTGCCGCACCACTGGAGCACAATTTCTGTTCTCATCCTGAAGCAAAGCTCTTAACCTGAAGCAATATTTCTGGGTTAGTGGAGTCTGTAACCTGAAGCGTATGTAACCTGAAGCGTATGTAACCCAAGGTACCACTGTAAATGCAATCCGACCACAAAAAGCCTGCAGGGCATTAAAAACCTTTAGCCCAAAGTCTGTGGGGCTATTGGTCACCAAAATCCTCTGTGAAAACCTTGTTTTAAGCCCCGCTTTCATTCTCTCCCCCACTTTCCTTTTTTAATGGACTTCCCTGCCCTTAGAGTGTGTGTATATGTGTGTGCAAAAACGTGTGCGAGAGAGTGTCCATGCATGTTTGCAATCTTAAAGTAGGCTAGTAAGGAGGACAGGAGTAGGCAATTTTCATTCTGTTTGCTTTAAACCTCCCAGCTAGGATTAGCTGTGTCCTACATTGTACCTTCTGGATCGAAGGTTAGGCAAGAGGTCAAGTAGGAGATTTCAACACATCTGATGCAAGCTCTTGGCTCTCTCCTCTCCAAGAAGGGGAAAGCTTTTCACCACTCTTTCCTAATGCTCCAGTCTTAAACACTACTTTGTTTTATTTGTATGTGCAAAGAGGCAGGCTGGAACTCTTTTAAACCACCATTCACAAATCTGTGCCATCCATCATTTTCCTGTCTTGGGGAAGCAGTGAAGGAGTTGTCATCAAAGGCAACTTTAAACATTTTGCCGCCAAGAGGAACCTGAGTGGGTTGCAGGAAATCAGCATGTGGCATCTGGGAAATTGAACACATTGGGGAGGGCACATTTAAATTCAGTGTGAAGGGGGGAACTTTATGCAAAGGCCGAAAGCAGGATGCTGATGGCAAGGAGAGATGATTTGGGGCTAGCGATGGAGCTGGCTGGTCAAGAACATAAGAGCCTGCTGAATCAGGCCAATGGTCCATCTAGTCCACCATCCTGTTCTCACAGTGGCCAACTAGATGCTTCTTGGAAACCTATATGCAAGACCTGAGCACCAGGGCATTATCCTCACCTGGAGTTTCCCCAAAAATGGTATTCAGAGGCATTACTGGAGGCAGAGCACAGCCATTAAATCTACTAGACCAGGCATAGGCAAACTTTGCCCTCCAGCTGTTTGGGGACTACAACTCCCATCATCCCTAGCTAACAGGACCAGTGGTCAGGGATGATGGGAATTGTAGTCCCAAAACATCTGGAGGTCCAAGATTGCCTATGCCTGTACTAGCCATTGATAGTCCTCTTCTCTATGGATTTGTCCAATCATCTTTTAAAAGCCAACTAAGCTGGTGGCCATTACTGCCTTCTGTGGGAATAAATTTCATAGTGGTGTTGGAGCCTTCAAAAATGGTAGATCTTCTGAAATTTTGTAGCCGGAGCAAGGCATGTTTCTTATGGGGGAGAAATTAAACTCACTTTGCATTTAAAGGTGAATCTATCAAATTGTTCCCAAAACAATGCGAGAAAGCCATTTCTGACCCTTGGGGAGGAGAGGGGGTTGCGGTCTTGCCCCCTCCCCCCAAGCGTGGAGGCTGGCCTTCTGCCCCCGCGAGAACTTGGGGAATCCCTGGCCGTGCCTTCCACCCGTCCGCCAATCAGCGGGCTGGGGGGAGGCGTGGCCTAGCATACGTAAGGCCAGGCACACCCAGGGACCGCCCTCTTTACTCCTGGCCAGCTGAGAAGTTTTTCCCGTCCCACCCACCCTTAGGTATAGGCCGGCATAGGTAGATATGACCTTGCTATAGACTTCGGTTGGTCGCCGCAAGGGGCCTGGTAGGAATTTTTCCAAGTTGGCGAACTTACGGCCTTTTGGTTTTTTCGCCTACCTCGTAGCAAACGTCACAACTTTCCTTAGTATTGGCGGTTAGGCATTGGCTGGGGTTCAATTGTTATGCAAATGGATGGGGGGGGAAGGTACGCCATCACCTTCCCCAAGAAAAGGGGTAGTCCGGTAGAGGACTCCGGGGGGGCGTTGTCTTGTCCGAAACCTTGGAAGGTAAGGGCCTCCGGCACGCCCCCGAGCGGTGACACCCGTGGGATCCTAGTTGGTGTACTTCAACAGGACCCCCCACGGTTCGTGTTAACCCTTCCCGGTCACCATGCCGGGTAGTGGATAGGTGCCAATGCCTAAGGCCAATACCTTCAATTCTCTAATCAATAAAGTTGTGGCCTTTTCATGCCCAATTAAACTTAAACAACGTGTCCTGTGTCTTTATTTCTTGTGGGGGAGGGGTATTGACACGCAACTGAAAATTTCAAATATCTGAAGGGCTGCCACATGGAGAAAGACAACATGGTGTCCTCCCATCCAACGCTGTTCCGCTCCAACTCCCATTTGCCCCAGTCAGCATGGAGAATGGCCAGGTATGATGGGAGTTGTCATCCTGGGATATCTGGAGGGCAGCAATTTGGCCACTACTGGTATAGACAGTACTGAGGTTGAGGGATCAATGGTTTGATGTGAGGCAAGACATCTTCCTAAAATTCTGTTGTATCCAAGCTGTAGAAAAATGGCATTTGGATGGTGGTTCATGGAAAGTTTAATTCAAGGGGTGATTAAGAACCTAAGAAGAACCTTTTGGGTCATTCCAATGGCCCATCTAATCCAGAACTCTGTTCTCCAAGTGGCCAACCAGATGCCTGAAGGGAAACCACAAGCAGGACTGAGCACAAGAGCACTCTTTCCTCCCACAGTTTCTAGCAAGTGGTATTCAGAAACATGGCTGCCTCTGACTGTGGAAGCAGAGACTAGCCATCATGCTAAGCAGCCATCAATAGCCTTCTTGTCCATGTAGACTACCTTCGTCCATGTGCCATTTTTTATGAGATGCATCACATGAGCAGTGGCGACACATGAGCAGCAAACGTGGCCACCACAATCCCATCTCGTTTGACCCTCAACATTGGTACAGAAGCACCCAAGGTACAGGCTCCGCTCCGTAACCTTCAGAGAATGATGACATCCTAAAGGCATGTTTTTTGATTAAAACATCTGGGAAGGTTGCAGGGGAAGAGAGTAAACCCATAAGTATTTTTTTCTCTCTCTCTCTTCTTAAATGAACAAAATTCTGGTTCCTTTCTTCAGCAGTGAAATTGCTCGGTGGAGAAAGGAACTCCCCCTTCAAGATAATTTATCTACATGAACTCTCTCCCTTTATCACAGTAGGAGAATAAAATATGGCTATTTAGCAGGGAGCTTTTTGTCCAGTTCCAAAGCAGGCATCTTGAACGTGCAAAACATCTTCACCATAAATCCACCCAAGGCCCACAATGCTCTCGTCTTTGCATTTTTATTTTTATTTTATTTAAGAGGGGCGGGGAGAAAACAACAATCCCAACAGCAACCGATAGACATAATGAGACAGTGTCCTTCTCCTGCAAGCAAAGAGTTCAATAGTTTAATTTTTGTTAACCGAAATCCCTTGTACGAAGGTAAATTACATTGCATTTTCTATTACTAGCTCTGTTAATTGTCAAGCAGTAAGAGTTTATGCAGTCATCCAGAGCAGCCGAGAATTTCCCATAATGTTACAAAATAAAACCTGACAAAGCACAATAATCTTTAGTTTATTGATGTGTTACCAGGCTGTGGAAAAGCATCAGATCCGTAATGTGCTTTGGTTAGGAAATTGGGGTCTGGGGAGAGATACAGGGAGTTGTGAAGATCATTCTCTCTCTCCCCCCCCCCCAGCTCTCCCTCTCCCTCATCCCCTCCCACTTTCTCTGTCTCTCACTCTCTCTCGTACACAGATAGGCCAAATTCACACCATGCATTTAGAGTATCATTGTGCTACTTTAAACAGTCATGGCTCCCCCCCAAAAAAACCCTGGGAACTGCAGTTTGTCAAGGGCGCTGAAACTTATAAGGAGACTCACCCACTCCTAGGGTGGTTTAACAGTCAATCCTTCTCCTCAGGGAACTCTGGGAATTGTAGCTTTGTGAGGAAAACAGGAGGTCTCCTAACAACTCGACGCACCCTTAACAAGCTACAGCTCTCAGAATTCTTGGGCGGGGGGGGGGGAAGGACTGTTTAAAGTAGTATCATAGTGCTTTATATGTATGGTGTGGGTGTGGCCTCAGTCACACCAAATCAGAGATTTTAGGCCAATAGATCGCTGAAGAATTGATGCTTTTGAATTATGGTGCTGGAGGAGACTCTTGAGAGTCCCATGGACTGCAAGAATATCAAACCTATCCATTCTGAAGGAAATCAGCCCTGAGTGCTCACTGGAAGGACAGATCCTGAAGCTGAGACTCCAATACTTTAGTAGCCACCTCATGAGAAGAGAAGACTCCCTGGAAAAGACCCTGATGTTGGGAAAGGAGATGTTGGCACAAGGATAAAGGGATGACAGAGGACGTGATGGTTGGATAGTGTTCTGGAAGCTACCAGCATGAGTTTGACCAAACTGCAGGAGGCAGTGGAAGACAGGAGTGCCTGGCATGCTCTAGTCCATGGGGTCACAAAGAATCGGACACGACTAAACAACAACAACAGATGAAGAAAGCTTTCTAGATTGGACGAAAGTCTCATGAAAGGTTGGTAGAGCCAATAAGATAAAACTTTATTCGCATTAGCCAGTGGCCATAGCAATGGTAGGGCCACTTCCTACCATGAATCAGACTGAACCTCTAAGGGTTCATGCACACTTCCCCTTGTCCCATATGTAGAAAGCACGGGTCCGAGCAGTTTTCCCCTTCCCTGGCTCCTTTCCCAGGGACCTTCAAATAAAAATGGGAAAGTTGGGACAGAGCCAAATGTCATGCTTCTCTCTTTCTCCTCCCTTCAGGCATTCATATGCCAATTGGAAAAAAGTCCTTCACTACATTAGGTAGCAAATCCAGGTTTCTTGCTGTGCAGTGGGTGAGATCTCTCCAAGTCCTTCAGGTATGGAGTTTGTGTGTTAAATACAAATATATGCATGTCGATTCTCTATCTTCCATTGCATCTCATTCTTTCTATTTGTCTATCTATAACTGTCATCTATCAGTTTCAATTCCCTTTGAACTAAATGGCAACACTAGGACTGTCTTTATTTTTCTTAGTTTGCATTTAGGGAGAATGAGGGGGGGGGAGAGAGAGAGAGAGAGAGAGAGAGAGAGAGAGAGAGAGAGAGAGAGAGAGAGAGAGAGAGAGAGATGTTCCAGCCTGCAATAAAAGATGGCAAAGTGATAAATTAGTGCTCTCAACTGAAATTGATTACCTTGTGTTCCCATCCAGTTCATATGGCAGCAACACAGATGCTCTGAAGCACCTTAATGACACATTGGAGAAAACCCATCAGGTTGGCCCTATGGAGCACTTTTCTGCTTCCCTCTCTGTGTTAAGGCACAATGGAGAAAACCAGCATCCACTTTTTTCCCTTTGTGGATCGAGGAAAGTTTGATATCTCTGCAGTTATTCCTACAGATTTCCCCCTGCAAAAGACATCTCAGGAATGTTTAGAAGCTGTGGGGAAAGTGGCCTGACATAAATGTCCTGTGATGAAACTTTCAGATATTTCCCCCATATATTTGTGACTCCTTCCGTTGTATAAAGGCGTCATACAGCAAGTGAAACACGACCACTTAGTGAAGAGGGGAAGATGTCCTGCTGAGATCCAGACAGAATATTATAAATGCAGGAGAAAGCTCCCTGAAGGCGCTAAGGGAGACCTTTCAGAGTCTGACCTTTGCTGGTCTGGTCTCCTGTTTAAAGCAAAATTAAGGGCCGAACAATGTAGAGGGTTTGTCAGGGAGAGGAGACAGCAATTTAGCTGTCAGGAGGACAAGGATCTATCATTAATTTGAGACTCAGATGAGTTTTCGTTTAGTTAAGCATCAAAGGATTGTGAGCACCTACTCAATTTCTCAAAAGTCATTCAGTCCGTTTATGCAGCTTTGCTTAGGTGGGGGTAAACCATTGTGACAACCCAGTAACCAAGATAAGCAACCAAGATGTTTCTAATAATCAGTTGGGGAATCTAGCTTTAATTAATTAAATTTAATTAAGGGTGTTGTTTTTTTAATCGCAAGTTTCAGCAGAAACGCGGAGAACGGAAAATAAGACTGGAAGGAAGAGAAACAAAGAAAAACACAAAATGGACAGATCCTTCCATTCCTACCTCCAATGACCATAAAGGTCACCATTACCTGTAGTAAATGGTCTGCAAGCTATCCTAGCCCTGAGTTGTTTAAAGAGTTTTTATGTCAATAAATAATGCTGAGTTGTCTGCTGTAGCTTGCATTGTGCTTTGTACGTGTGTCAATGTGAGGGCAAAACCATTCAAATAGGTCCTACGACTTAGAGCAGAACCAGTGATGGCTGTGATCCAGAGTGATAGGTGTGGCAGACCTAGGGGAGAGCTACGGTGGTCAGCTGGGGGGCATTTATCCTCCACTCCTAAGATTCTGTACCTGCATTTACAGTGTTGTGCGGTGAAATTTTTCATAGGGGAACAGTTAGGGCCAGAGGCACCGGCTCAACATCACATGCGTGAGCATCGTGCTTCCCTCCCTAACCTAGGCAGAAGCTTCCCAGGCTTTGGGAAGGAGGGGGAAGGCTTTAATACTTTGATACTCTAATTTACTGGGAACATTTAGGGGACCAGCCTAGTCCCCCATCTCCTTTGACCGCACGCATCATTGTGTGTTTAACATATTAAAGCCCTGTCTTCCATCGCTTACAGGCGTTGTCAAAAGGTGTTCTACCACAATTTGGTGGTGATCTTCTAACAGATTAATCAGTGTGATATGCACTAAGTTAACCGAGTTTACGACAAGCTACATTCCAGGCTGTGGCGCGGCATGGTTGGTGTTTGAATGGAAACTCTTTGTTTCAAATCAGCTCCATAATTTAGGCAAATGAGGGGAAGCATGTACCTGAAGGCATGCAACATTCTAAGCAAGTCTCCAGCGGAGGAGGTTTCCCTACATTTCTCCACATTGTGCTGCAAAATAATAAATTATTTGAATCATTCTATTATCTGTCCTTAACTGAAACGTACCGTGCCTGTCCGGGCTCTTCAAAAAGCTTGTTAATATGCAATCCCCCAGTACAACCGCTAAGTTTTTAAAGGTCACCTATGTTTTATTCATAAAGGGTGGTTTTCTGGAAGGAAAAAAAGGTTACAGAGTCATGTAATGCCATATTCCGGTTGTGGTGCTGCTTCAAAAGTGAATTTAAACGTGCATTTCCCCGTACTAGGCAGAGGGGAGGGGAAAGAGAGGTGCAGACAGGAAAGAGAGGACTTCCTGAAAGTGCAATGCAGAACTTGTTGCAGGGCGCCGGCATGAATTGTGCTCAAGAGTTTTGATGCTGGCCTGAATCCAAGTTTACTACATCATTGCTTTGGGGCAGTAGGTAGGGACCTTCTGACCTAAATACTGATCACACCCCAGACCTCTCTATCCAGGCCTCAGGGCTCTCTCAAGGCCATTCCATCTCTCTGGAGACCACACCCTCACCAGCCCCATTCAAGTACATTTGTTGTTGTTGTTCTCCAGATAATAACAATATAAATCACTTGCAGAAAGTGCCCAACAGTGCTTGGGGATTCTAGGAAACCAAGAATACTGAGATTTATACACTTTTTTTAAAAAAAACACAACCTCAATCTAATGTTATTAGATATATTGTCAAATGCAATCCTGCTGAATTTGGATAAAATCAGTGAAGCTTAACCCACTATTTTCATTCCAAACAGCATCCAAACTGTGACAAAAAACCTGTTCCTCAATCTCAGGAACCATCTTCCAAAATTTCATTTGAATGCTCAAAATCAGTGTTTTTGTAAAGGTTCATTCTTTTTTTTAAAAAAAAAGAAAAAAGATTCAGAACCTTGATTCAAAATGGAGTCCAATTCTATCCAACGCAGCAGAAACCTGCACTTTGTTTTCAGAATTCATCATGCAAAGATTGATTACAATATCTTAAGAGGTATGCAAATACATAGAGAACAGACAGACAAACCACTTTCTAAAATGCATGGTAGATTGAAATGAAATAAGTAATAAATAGTGCTGTGATGTGAGTAATGTGAGTCTGAAGGTGACATATTGGTTTACTGGCAATCCCTTTTAACCATCTCGCTACCCTCTTTCAACTCTTGTTCATGGATATGAAACCAGAATATAAAGAAGGAAGGGAAGGTAAAGAAAGAGTCTGGATTTAAGCATAGACTACTACATGCTTGTGACCCCCGTTTTTTGTTTTTGCTTTGTTTCTGTTTTTGTTTTTAAACCATCCATGCGTAAGTGCTCTGTTTCTCAGACATGTGTAGCTGCTCTGATGCTGGGCTATTGACAACATTGAGAACTGGTAGGATGAAGGAACAGGAAGCTGGTAGACCATGAGGACTGGAGCATAAGCAGAATGAAACAAATAGGGAACTGAAATGCCAAATATGCAAGACTCAGCTGTTATCCTAGCCAGTCTCAAATCTTAACTAAAGCATTTTACAGCCCTGCTGTAGGTTGAAGCTGTGATGTTGCTTCAGCAACAGCCAGATTTAGCCTTAGCCTTATATAGGACCAGCAGGTCTGCTCCAATGGCAAGTTCCATCTTCCCTGGAAGATTCCTCTCCAATTAAATGGACGCCACTTACTCCATTTACTCTGATGGAGCAAGGAAGACTCTGGCTGTACTGAGGCTTCTGCAATGGAGTCTTCTGAGGATGGCAGTGTGACATTTTCGGGCCAGAGGGGCATTCACACCATGGGCTCCTCTTGTGGAAGTGCTTCTGGAACTGGCCCTACGTGTAATTCTCCTGTTGATCCAGAGTCCTTGGAGAAAGGGAATCTGACCCCAGGATCATGACACCAGATGAGGAAGACCAATGGGCTTATAAGACTGGAGCATGGGATAACATGCTATCTCTGGGAACTCTTTAAGCTTATAGCTCTTCACAGTGGTCAGTTGCCCAAAGATCAAGTCAGACAGAACTTTAGGTCCACTGGGAATGGCAGCGTCTGCATGCTGCCATGGGCACAAAACCCTATCTTGAGGTAAGGGTGGCTGAGATAACTTTGCAACTGAAATGAATGCCTCTGTTTCAATGCGCACACTTTCTAATGCCTATCACAGCTGCCACCAAACACTGGAATAATAATTTAGAAATGAATAATGCCCAATCTGACATTTCCAGCGGTATCAGCCAGAGTGCCAAATTCACCAAGGTTACGAGAAGAAGCATATGTCTCCCTCCTGCCGCCACCCCACCCCACCCCCCGCACTTGGAACAAAGACAATTGAAGGAGTGAAACCACTTTGCCTAGGAACCCAAGCAGGCTGGGCTGTGGTTACTCATTCGGTCGGAGGCTGCATTCAGCGCTAAAAGCTCCTTCCTCATTGACCTGTGGGATCTGACTCTTTATTAGCATTTGATTCAATTTTGGGCAACGTGACTTTGCATCCATAAGCGAAGGGCAAGTCTCTTGGCCTTTCCTGAATGGATCAGGTCTTTGGCGGTTATTACATTATCGAGGAAACTGTTTGTCCCAGTTTCGGGGCTCAAGTTGGCTTAGTAAACAAATTTTGATGTAAATAAGCTTCTTGGTCTATGCATTCATTAGGGCCTTTTAACACTGACGGCATTTCTTTGGCAAGGGGGAGAAAACACTATTGGGGAGGCCCTTGAACTGCATCAGTCCATTTTCATGAAAATTCCAAGAGCAGAGCAAGAACAGCCACAAAAGAAGCCAGTCATTAACAAAAAGCTTTATTTGGGGGGTGGGGGTGCAGAATAGGACCTCCTTTGCTGCTGATTCAATGGTCTGCTATAAAACTTCAATTCTGCAAACTAGTCAAAACAGCTTGAGAAAAGAATTTGCAAAAGCAAAAAGTGTTTTGAGTTTGGAACACCACTAACGTTATTCCCATCCTCTGTTCTCATTCTCCGGGGCCCTGCATGATCCCACCTCAGGGAAATTGCATTAATGTTGCAATCAGATTCAAGTCCCAAAAGAAGTCTTCTTAATTTTCCTTAATCACATTCCAAAAGTCAGTGTCATGGACTGGGGAATAGATGCCACAGATCATAGAATTGTAGAGTTGAAATGGACCCTGAGGTTCATCTGGTCCAACCCCTTGCAATGTAGGAATATGCAGCTGTCTCATACGGGGATCAAACCTGCAACCTTGCCATTATAAGCACCATGCTCTACCCAACTGAGCTATCCAGGCTCAGCCCACCAACTTTGAGGATGCACCCATTTTTAAAGCTGATTTCCTCCTTGAAAAGTGATCTCACAACCTTGCCTATGGCCTCATCGGTTTGGCCACTGTACAGCTTTTTGAAGAATTTTGACTGTGAACATTCTGGTTCACAGGCCACCTCAGTTATGAACATGCTGGACAGCAGAGAATAGGAGAATGAGGCAGGAGAAAACTTTTGCGAAACTAGGGAGGCACAGAATCCTAGCACAGCACTAGTATACACTGTATGGTAAAGGTGCACAGACTAGGGTACACCACTGCGTTCCTCCATGCTTGGCATTCACTATATGCACCTCTGTGTCTGAAGTAGGATTCCAGTGAAAGGCGAAGGCGCATTGGAGTTATCAGTCAGTCACATGATCTCAGCCCTGCAAATGGTGAACATGAAGCTTTCATGCAAGTATTTTAATCTTGCCAATTATAAAAAACTGAAATATTTGAGGCATGAAGCATGACAGCCTCCCCAGTGTCAGGCTCCTTATTCCCTTATCTATCCATTCCCCCCTCCCCTCCTTCTCCTGTTTAATCAGAGAAGTGCAAGGCAGTTGGCCTGCGGTTGGCGGATGATGAAAGAGAATGGAATGGAAAGCTGTCTCCAAGAATGCTCGGTTCAGCTCAACTTCTCTCCCTAAAACACATTATTCTTATGAGTGGACAGACTGAAAAGTATGTTAAAGATCTCTGTTGAAGTCCAGGGTTCTGCTGAAGCCAAAATGCAGTTTCATAGTGGATTGTGAACTAAGAGAACTGTCAGTGAATCATCTCCAATAAGGACATAAGAAAAGCTCTGTAGTTGTACCAGGTCAAAGACCCATTTGGTCCAGCATCCTGGTCTCACAATGGCCAACCAGATGCCCATGAGAAGCCCATGAGCAGGACCTGTGTGCCTCAGTGCCTCTTCCCCCTTGTGATTCCCAGGAACTGGTATCCAGAGGCTTACTGATGCCAACACTGCATAGGCACACACCTATAGCCCAGAATTGGAACAGTCCAAGAAAAGTTGGGGAAGCTAGTACAGGCACAACCTACAGCAGGGATGGGGGACTTCCACCCACCCATGGGTTCAGTTTTACCTGCCAGGTCCTTCCCTCCAAACCACACACATCTGTTCATACCATCAGTGACATCTCCTTTAAAGGCTGGTTCAAACGGTGCTTTACAAAGCGGTGGAAGGGATTTTGATGGTTGGGCTGCCATACCTGCCTGCCAATCATGTGACATCACAGTGATTGACAGGTGGGTGGCCCCACCAAATTTGGCCAGCATGCTCGATTCCTTGGAGCCAAGAAGACACCTTGTTTACACAGTTGTTGTTAGGATCAAAGTGTCTTTGAGCTTTCAGAAGACCCATTTAAAAAAGGTAAATATTATAGGAACATAATGACTATCCAATCTATGCTATGCTGTTAGTTTCAAGCATTGACCAATACAGATTAAGTCAGCTTCATTCAACAATTTACCAGTATTTAATAATGTCAACCATCTGAGCCTTCATGATAGTGTACCTACAAAAATACAATGTTAACTGCATAATTAACTAGATGTTGCACAGCATAATAGTATTTCTGGGTTTCCCACCCGCAGCGTAGTGTGTGGCTTCCCCCTCACCTCCACCCCCAAATATATTTCCCAGAGTCACAAACCTGAAAAAAGGTATAAAATAAAGGAGATTGAGATGGATTAGGTTAATTAATGGTTAGGAACTGGCCTTTCACCCTGACAATTGTAGACAAGTTCAACCTAAGAGCTTAAATCAGGTTTTGCTGTTGGAAGCTCAAGTGGACATTAATTCCCATCATATAATTTGGCAGTGCTGGCCCAGAAATGAACTTGCAAGGGACGTGACCCTCGGAGTCACTGGAGGGGGCAGCAAAACGGGGGTGGATTTGAGGGAGGGGATAAAAGGACACACTTTCCAGCTACAGACAGAAAGTGACTAGGAGGCATTTTATAGTCAGGAAGCAATGTGAGATGATTTCTTGTTATACTCTAAATAGGTACTCACCTACATAGATAAAAACAACATCATTGCAAACAATTAAGTATCATTCGCGAGGCAAGGTGCATCAGGACCTGGACTGCTCATGGTTCAGTGGTAGAACATTTGCATACTGAAGGTTCCAGATTAAATCTTTGGCATCTCCATGAACAGTTGGTAAAGTTTATTGCCTGAAACCCTGAAGAGCTACCAGTGGTCTCATCAGAAGAAGACAGCCTCCTATTAGAGCAGTGGCCATAGCTCAGTGGTAGAGCATCTGCTTTGCATGCAGAAAATCCCTGGCATCCCTAGGTAGGGCTGGGAGAGACTCCCACCTGAAACCCTGCAGAGCTGCTTCCAGTCAGTGCAACCAACACTGAGCTAGATGGACCAATGGTCTGACATGGCATATGGCACCTTCCTATTTTTCTAGTGCAAAATAGAATATCTACAAGTAGAGAAGATATTAGCCCAGTGCATCCACGTCCCTTTTTCCAATTCCTGATTGATGGAGCCCATGTGTGTGGGGCTTTATGCACCTAAAATGCCTTTCATATTTGCACTGAATGGGGTGTGGAGCCAAAAAGTGAGATGGGGTGGGGAGAAATTCAGTTGGGTTTTCATTAAAATGTCAGCTGATCTATTTGGCACTTTTCCAAATCAACATGTTGCTCGAAATGCAGCTAGCCTTTGAAACTTGCTGTCACGGCCACCCAGGACGGGTCCCAGCTCACAAGAGACCTCACTCCGTTGCAGTTTATTTACAGGAAAAGTTTATTGAAGATTTCTGCTTCTCGTACAGTTCAGCATCGTGGCCGTACGTCTGTCACGTTAGACCGCTGAAGTCCCCTCTGACTCCTCCCCTCTTCCACACCAACTTAATAGCCTGGCTCTAGACCACCTCTTCCTCTCCTTTCTTTTCCGCAGGGTCTTCCTGCCCCCCTGGGTTCCCTCTCTCCGTGACTCGCCTGAGGCTGAATCCTCTGCCGCCTCTTCCCCCCTCCTTCTGGCTTTAGGGCCGGGCTCCTCCCCTGAGCTCTCTCCACTTCCGCGCGCCTCTACGTTTGAAC
Organism: Podarcis melisellensis; assembly: GCF_964234715.1. Classification (NCBI taxonomy): domain Eukaryota; kingdom Metazoa; phylum Chordata; class Lepidosauria; order Squamata; family Lacertidae; genus Podarcis; species Podarcis melisellensis. The sequence goes on from NC_138546.1 coordinate 29,991,575, forward strand.
TTGGCGCGCGTACGTTGCTGCTGACCTTTCTTTCGACCGCTACACCACCCCTTGTTCTGCTCTCCACCCTTTCCGGCTGAACACCTTGCTCCAACCCCCTTTCTCTGTTCTCTCCTAATCCTGCTCCCTCCGAGAGGCTGACGACTCCACCCCCTTTACTCCGTTCCGGCTGAGACGCCTCTTGCTGCGTCTGTCTTCCACTGGGCTCCTCTCCGCTTCTCCCTTCTCCTCCCTTTTGCTTGATTAAGGTAACCCCCTTTTGAGAATCCTCTGACTCGCTGCTCAGACTCGTGGATTCCCTCAGAATTCCGTCATCTTCTTCCTCATCCTTCTGCCCCTCCTCCCACTCGCTCTCCGTCTCCTCTGTCATCTCCTCCTCTCTCCCAGAAACCCTGACATCCATCCCCCCCTCGAAGCCCCCCCTTCCCCCCTCCCGCTCGCCGGGTGCAGGTTGAGGAAAACGTGGTTCTTCCGGGGTCGGTTCAGGATACAAGTTGTCCACTTCAACGTTCTCCTCTGTCATCTCCGTATATGTGTGTTCGAACTCGGGTTCCCCACCCACAGACATCACAGTCTCTTCCTCCATCACTGCTTCTCCTGGCGCTGCCTGCCAAGGACCTACCATCCATCTCTGACTCCATGCCTCCCTTGGCTGATCCACCCACCAACAAGGGCCTGTCTCCTCCCCCCCCCAGTCTCGGATCCCTGGTCGGGCTTGTTTCGGGCGTATGGCCCTCGGGTGAGGAGAAACCCTCGAACGTGCTGTCTGACAAAGTGGGCGTGAAAAGCCAATCATCAAAATACTCCTCGGGCATGGGCTTGTGCGGAAAAAGTGCATGGAACTCCTCCTTCAACAGGGGTTCGTCCAACGCGTAACCCGGCACCCAGCTATTGGCAGAGGCCGGAGTGCCTTCCCTGGCTAGAAAATATTCAACTCCCTCCTCCCCCCATCTCGAGTCCAGTATCTCTGTGACCTCGTTAAGAGGTTCTGGTCTTGGCGATTCCCCCCCCCTCAGGCGCCCTCCTACGTGGCTCTGGGAGTGCTCCTGACTCTTGAAACCTGTGTGGGGTTTTGTAGGGAGTGAGCACCGACCTATGAAAGACCGGGTGCACCCTGGAACCCTCCGGAAGGGCTAGACGAAAAGCCACCGGATTGATCTTAGCCTCAACTTGATATGGCCCTAGCTGCCTGTGTCCTAACTTCTTCTTGGCCAATGACCTGGCCGGCATCGCGTGGGCTGCTAACCACACCCAGTCCCCAATCTGGATGTCCTCTCCCGCCCTCCTGTGCTTATCGGCCTGCACCTTATACGCCTGTTTTGCCAGCTCCAAATGTCTCCGCAGCTCCTCGTGCACCTCTTGCAACTCCGCTGCAAACTGGTCGGCATCTTGAGGCCCCCCCCCTCCTGGTGCCGCAAATCTCGGGAAGGTTCTGGGATGACGGCCATTGTTCGCGAAGAAAGGCGTCACCCCGGTGGATGCGTGTTTCGTGTTGTTGTAGGCGAATTCAGCCATCGGCAGATAGTCCACCCACGCCGCAGGTCGCTGGTTGGCGTAGCACCGCAGGTACTGCTGCATGATCGCGTTGACCCTCTCCGCTTGACCGTTGGTTTGTGGATGTCTCGCCGATGTCAGGTTGAGTTTGACGTGCAAGATGCCCAGAAGCTTTCGCCAGAAAGTGGAAACAAACTGGCGCCCCCTGTCGGACAAGACGGACTGCGGAAGTCCATGCACTCTGAAGACGTGATCGATGAAGAGCTTTGCGGTCTGTTCTGCCGTCGCCACCTTGGCACAAGGGATGAAATGCGCCATCTTGGTGAACAAGTCCACCACCACTAACACCGCCGTCTTACCTCTGGAGCTGGGCAGGTCCGTAACAAAGTCCAACGCTACCCTCTCCCACGGTTGCTGCGGTGTCTCCAGCGGTTCTAGCAATCCCGCCTGCTTCTGGTGCACTGGTTTGGACCTCTGGCAGATATCACACCTGGCGACGTAGTCCGCCACCTCTCCTCTCATCTGGGGCCACCAAAAGTCTCTAGCCACCAACTCCATCGTCTTCTCTTTGCCGAAATGGCCTGCACTAGGGGCGTCATGCAATTGTTGCAGAACCTTGGCTCGAAGATCGTCGGTGGGCACGTAAAGGGCACCCTTACGAGTCAAAAGTCCATCTTGCAATTGGAACTCATCGTTGTCTCGCGACCCTCCGCGTAGCTCCTCCATCTTGGACTGTGCAAACTGATCCCTTTGCAACGCACGTCGCACCGCGTCCAGGTCGACTGCGATGGTAGCGCACGTCCACGCCTGCGGTGCGAAAATGTGCTTTGCTGCGATTGGAGCTGCTTCCTCCAAGTATTGCGGCTTTCGGGACAGCGCGTCTGCAATAACATTGGAGTCTCCTGGGATGTATTCTATTTTGAAGTCGAAATCCGCAAAGAACTCCGCCCAGCGCATGTGTCGCTGGGTCTGTAACTTAGCCGTCCGCCAATACTCTAAGTTCTTGTGATCCGTGCGGACTTGCACCGTGTGCTTGGCTCCTATTAAGAAGTGTCGCCACGCTTTGAAAGCTGCATGAATGGCCAACAACTCCCTGTCCCATATGGTATAATTGCGCTCCGTCTTGCTGAGCTTCCGGGAGTAGAACGCACCCGGTCTCCAGTTGCCTTGTGAATCCTCTTGCAAAAGAACGGCCCCAACCGCTCTGTCTGACGCATCGGTCTCTACCCGCATGGGTCTGCCGGGATTCACGTGGAGCAGCTGCTCTTCGGAGGCGAAAAGACCTTTAAGCGTCCGGAAGGACCGCTCCGCTTGTTCGGTCCAGACGAACTTCTTCTTCTTGGAACTGAGGGTGTCAGTGATAGCCGCCGTCGCGTTCGCAAAACCTTTAATAAACTTGCGGTAAAAATTGGCAAAGCCGATGAACCTCTGGACCTCTTTCCGATTTCGAGGGCTTTTCCAGTCCAACAGCGCTTGAACCTTAGCCCTGTCCATGGCCAGTCCCTCGTCGGACAACTTGTAGCCAAGGAAATCAACCTCTCTGACATCAAACTGGCATTTTTCCAACTTGGCGTACAGCCTGTGGTCCTTCAGCCTCTGCAGGACCTCCCTCACGTCCTTATCGTGATCCTCCGGCGATTCCGAGAAAATCAGGATATCGTCGAGAAAGCAGACACACTTCTTGTAGAGGAGACCTGCTAGCACGTGGTGCATAAATGCTTGAAAAACGTGGCTGCCATTTTGGAGACCGAAAGGCATGACTCTGTATTCGTATGTGCCCAGAGGGGTGAACATGGCGGTCTTCCACTCATCTCCTTTCCGGATGCGGATGAGATTGTAAGCTCCACGTAGGTCCAGCTTGGTGAAAATCTTGCCCCTCCTGACGGTCGCTAAAAGGTCGTCAATCTTGGGCATGGGGAAAGCTTTGGGCTTAGTCAAGCTGTTTATGAACCTGTAATCCACTATAAGCCTTTTTTGGGGCGTGTTTTTCTTCTTCACAAAGAACACGGGGCTGCCACCCGCTGCTTTAGATTCCTGGATGAAACCTCGCTTGAGGTTATGGTCTATGAACTCCCGAAGCTCTTGCATCTCGTCTTCCGACATGGAGTACAGCTTGGCAGCAGGCAGTTGCGCCCCTGGCACTAAATCAATCGCGCAGTCGTAAGGTCTGTGAGGCGGCAACCTGTCAGCTTCCTTCTCACAGAAAACCTCCAAGAAGTCCTGGTACTTGTGAGGCACTGTTTGCACCATACCCAGATGCAACTGCTGCTCGGCTTCTCCTCCCTGATCGGTCTGAAAGCAATGCTGAGCACAATACGATGAACAAAAGGTGATCTGCCGCTGGTACCACGCAACCGCGGGACTGTGCCTCTCCAGCCAACTCATGCCTAACACGATGGGTGTGTCCGATAAGTGGGTGACATTGAAACTAATAAGTTCTCGATGGTTGCCAATCTGCATCATCATGGGAGGGGTTTGCTGCACCACTTGCCCCCCCAGCAACTTCCTGCCGTCTACCGTGACCACGTTTAGAGGCGTCGTTGCAGGCAGGAGCGCCATGTTGTGCTGCTTAACGAACTGCAGTCCCACGAAGTCGGCGTTGCTTCCCGAATCGATCGTTATTGGAACCTCGAGGAGTCTCCCATCAGGCAACTGGAGTGTTGCTGTGAGCAGAACTGCCGGTCTGGGAGGCAAAGGGTCCACGCTCTGCAGTGATGCTGGGGGCTTGTCTACAGATCCGCCTGGCTGAGCCCCAGTAGCTCTGCTTCCAGCCAGGCACTGTCGTTTCCCTGAAGCTGCTCCCCTGGTTGCACCTCTGCTGTTACAGTTGCCAGTGCTGCAGTGTGCTTCTGGAGCCTCTGGGGGCACTCTTTCGCCATATGGTGCGCACTGTCACAGATGTAACACTTCCTGGTTCCTCTAGGAGGCTTCGCTTTGGCTGCACCAGGGACAGGGCTCTGGGATGGCTTCTGAGCCCTAGCACCACCAATCTCCATTGGCTCCTCGCTGTCCTTCCCCATTGGCGAGGGGTGCGCACGGCTGAAATCCCTGTGCACAAAAGGGAGAGTCCTCGCTTGCGCACGCGCTTGGGGCCCGTCCTCCTCGTGCCACGGACGTCCCTCATGTCGAATTCCAATAGCTAAAGCCCGTTGCACCACGTCTTCTAGGGTCTGGGGTCTGTCCCCCCTAGCGATCTCATCCTTGATGGGGGGGCTCAATCCCTCCCAAAAAAGATCTCTGACCGGCTTACTGTCCTTTGGCCAATCTAAGGCGGTGAGCAATGCAAAAAATTTAGAGTGGTATTGGCGCACAGTCGCTTTCCCCTGCCTCAGCCCGTGCATTTGACGGCGCGCAATGTCCACATCCACAGAGGATTGAAAACAAGAATCCATCGCTTTGATGAACGCAGTTGAATTGCGACGGGCCGGTCCATCTTCGCGCCACAGATTGCGTAGCCAAGCCCTGGCCTCCCCATGCAGGTGCGAAACAATGAACCCCACTTTCTCCTCCTCATTTTTAAAATCGTGACGGAGTAAATGCAGTGCATATACGACGTCCGCTCTGAAATTGGGATAGTCTTGCAAGTTGCCATTAAAATGCGGAACCAGGGCACCCCCCCTCCGTCCAAGCGCAATGCCCTCCGCTCTGGAACCTGGGGCCCCCGCCCTGTCCGCGTGTTCCCACCTTGCCTGCAAATCCTGGCACGTCTTCTCCAAGTCGTCATTCTTCTTCTGCGAAGCAATGACTGCCGATGTGAGAGCGGTAACCTGATCCCGCAGTGCAACCAGCTGCTCCTCAGCGCTCATGGCTGCTCCCGTTCGTGAGCTTCGCAAAAAAAAATTTTTTGCTTTCAGAGAGGGGACTTACTGTCACGGCCACCCAGGACGGGTCCCAGCTCACAAGAGACCTCACTCCGTTGCAGTTTATTTACAGGAAAAGTTTATTGAAGATTTCTGCTTCTCGTACAGTTCAGCATCGTGGCCGTACGTCTGTCACGTTAGACCGCTGAAGTCCCCTCTGACTCCTCCCCTCTTCCACACCAACTTAATAGCCTGGCTCTAGACCACCTCTTCCTCTCCTTTCTTTTCCGCAGGGTCTTCCTGCCCCCCTGGGTTCCCTCTCTCCGTGACTCGCCTGAGGCTGAATCCTCTGCCGCCTCTTCCCCCCTCCTTCTGGCTTTAGGGCCGGGCTCCTCCCCTGAGCTCTCTCCACTTCCGCGCGCCTCTACGTTTGAACTTGGCGCGCGTACGTTGCTGCTGACCTTTCTTTCGACCGCTACACCACCCCTTGTTCTGCTCTCCACCCTTTCCGGCTGAACACCTTGCTCCAACCCCCTTTCTCTGTTCTCTCCTAATCCTGCTCCCTCCGAGAGGCTGACGACTCCACCCCCTTTACTCCGTTCCGGCTGAGACGCCTCTTGCTGCGTCTGTCTTCCACTGGGCTCCTCTCCGCTTCTCCCTTCTCCTCCCTTTTGCTTGATTAAGGTAACCCCCTTTTGAGAATCCTCTGACTCGCTGCTCAGACTCGTGGATTCCCTCAGAATTCCGTCATCTTCTTCCTCATCCTTCTGCCCCTCCTCCCACTCGCTCTCCGTCTCCTCTGTCATCTCCTCCTCTCTCCCAGAAACCCTGACACTTGCACTCCTCCAAATTTGGAAAAGCTGCTCTTCAACCAAGCAATCAACATCAGAACACAAGAAGAGACTGATGTATCATCAGGCCAGTGGTCCATCTGGTCCAGCATCCTGTTCTTGCAGTGGCCACCCAGAAGCCTATGGGAAACCACAAGCAGGATCTGAGCATGAGAGCTCTCTCCCCTCCTGTGACTTCCAGCAACTGATATTCGGAAGCATCACCAGTCATCATTGACAGCCCTTTCCTTCATAAATGTGTCTAATCCTCTCTCTTTTTTTGCAAGCCATTTCCCCTGATATGATGCATTTTGCATATTCTTTTCACAAATATGTGCATCTTTATGCATGCTTCTCCTTCGTATTTGCAGTTTTATGTCCACAGGAGGCAGTGATGACCAGCAGCTTAGATGGCTTTAAAAAGAGGATTAGGCAAAATTATGGAAGAAAAGGCTATCAGTGGCTACTAGCCATGATGGCTTTGCTGTCTCTGCCACGGCGAGAAAAGAATGCTGGACTGGATGGGCCATTGGCCTGATCCAGTAGGCCCTTCTTATGTTCCTATGGGAGACAGTAATAAATAAAATAAAATGTATCAGTACTATTGTGCCATATGTGCAGCATGTATATCACTGGCCACAGGTGGAGCAACGTGAAGACAATGAAACTGGGGGGCCATCTGCCTGTCCTTTCGCTTTCTCTCTAGATGTGCCACTTGACCCCTGGTGACAAATAGCAGCGCAAGTGAACTGTCCACCCACTGACCTCAGGCCAGACCTATGAACCCGTCTGCAGGACACAATGCACAGAGGAGATTCGAAGGTTAGGCATGCAATCTTTGTCATCATTGGGTGCTGCGGCTGATAGGAATCAGCAAGCTGTGAGCAGGGGGAAGTGACAAGGACTCTCACTTCCAGACATGTTGGTTTCAGCTGCAGGCCTGATTTTTTTCTCCATGTATTTGTCTCTGGTTCCTGGAGTCGACTGAACTTGTGGAAAGGTTGTGGATTCGGAGTGTGTGTTTCCGTTTAATAGACGGCACTGAGCTTATTATTGCGAGTGAATAACAATCAATATTGAATATTGTGACTAATCTGACGCATACACTTTCCATAAACTGCTCCTGGTGATTCAGACCGCAATGCTATATTAGATAATGGACAAAGATCGCAATCTTTTGTAATTATGGCCCACACCTCGGTGAGTCAGTTTGTCTGTCTGCCTGCCTAGCCGCCTACTCCAAGACCTGAAATCCGAGAGGGGTGGGAAGCTAATAGGCTCTTTGTCGGGAAGCGGAAATTTTTCACTGGCGAAGGAGTCCCTCTGCAACTTCACCTTCCTTGCAGAAACTGTATAGAGCAAGGGTAAGGAACTTTTTCACCCCAAGGGCCGCATTCCTTTATGCACAACCTTCTGGGGGCCACAAGCCAGTGGTGGTTGGGGCCACAGGCAAAAGCCAGTGGAGCAATGGGTGTAAATTTTACCTTTTACAGGAGGTTATTTCTACAAACACAACCCCTTGTCTTCCATCTAGGCAAGCAGGAGACATGATCAGAATTCAAGGGGACATTCCAGACAGGCATGAATGTTCCAGGAATGTGGGAAGCTGGGTGGGTGTGTGCCTGGGGACAGGTATGGTGGGTGAGGAATCCTGGTGAGCACATAAAAAGGCTTGGAAGGCCTGAAGGTCCTCTCTTATTATAGGGCAATAAGTAGGGCTGAATTAACCATTAAGCAAAACAAGCACTTGCTTAGGGCATCAAGGGAAGGGGGGAAGGCAGCAAAGAAATTTCCCATTGCTAGATTTTTAACATTAATAGTCACAAATGGCTCAGCTAAGCGTTCATTTTCTCAGATGAATTATATTAAAAATCCCAGCAAAACAACTATGCAACATGGCAGTCTGGATGCCTTTTCGCTACTAAGTACAGAGACCTCAATGATAAGGCATATGAGACATCAGTCTTCAAGGTCCTCCTGGACCCAAGTTTTTCAGGGCCTTGTAAATTGATACAAGAAATTTGAACCTGGTCCAGTAACAGATGGGCAGTCAGTGCAAGCATTGAAACACTGGAGGTGGGTGCTGTGGGTAGCCTGTCCCCACCAACAGCAACAACTTGGTGTAGTATAGAATATTTAAGCATGGAGGAGCATAGCAATCTGTCTTATAACAAGTCAGTCCATTGATCCATCCATCTATCTCAATACTGTCTGCACTGACTGGCAACAGATCTCCAGCATTCCAGAAAGGAGTACCTCCCATTAGAAACATAGGAAGCTGCCTTCTACTGAGTTAGAGGACAGCTAGTTTGGTATTGCCGGCAGTGACTCTCCAAGGTTTCAGACAGGAAAGACTCCCAGTCCTACCTAGAGTTGCCAAGGATTGGACCTAGGATCTTCTGCATGCAAAGCAGATACTTTATAACTTAGTGACAACCGCAGGATCTCAGATAGGGAAAGACCTCCTTATGAAACTTAGCGAGTTTTATCTGGGTCAACAGTCTGAGTCAGTATTAGGCAGTTCCTATGTTTAAGTGGTGTGGTGATGAGGCCAAACCAGAACATAGGATGCTGCATTATACCAAGTCCATCTAGCTCAGTATTGTCTTCTCTGATTGGCAGCAACTCTCCAGTTTCAGACTGGGGACATTCCCAGTCCTACTGGGCGACCCCTGGGACCTTCTGCATGCAAAGTCAATTCCACACTGTGGCTGAGCTGTGGCTGAGCTGTGGCTCTTCTCCAGGTTTCAGGTGGTCCTTTAGTTATCCCAAACCCAAGTTGTTAAGGACCTTGTAAATTATAGCCAGATGAATTCAGTAAACCAGTACGGATGCCAGAGACTTAAAAAAAAAAATAATAATGAAAAAGGGAGCAAATTGTCAATTTTTGCCTAGTCATCCCATGTCTGGAATGGAAATGAATTCAGAAAATAGAGTCAATATTCATTATTGTTGCTGCTTTCAGTCTGCAAACAATATATAATTGTGCTTTACCACTTTGATTGTTTTCCCTTTGCATTGAAATGAATGGGGGTGGAATAATGTCGTAACAACATAGTTTTTGCAATTAATACCGTAAGTCATGTATGTTACATGATCTTGCCAAAGCAGAGAGCGAAATGAATAACATTTTTGTTGTTGTTGGAAGATGAACTGCAGTAAAATGGAAACAATGCTGTATGCGAGGAATACAGGGCAGACCAGAAAATGATACCTTCTTACCCCTCCCCTCCTATGCTTGTTTCCTCCCCTCCTACGCTTCTTTGTAAGGAAAAGTGCATCTACCATCATGCAGATTGCAGAAGGGAGCAGCAGAGACCCTGAATGGCGAGTCTACATGAATAAGAAGCCACACGTACAAGGGGGAAGCGAAACAAAACCTGGCTCTCTGTTTGGGGGGGTCGGATGGCATGCTAAACTGATTCATTGACATCTGACCTTCCTGCGCCCTGAGGTTAGCTGTGGATTAAATCGCAACTGAAATAATCGCAGAGGTTTTGCTTCAAAAATTCATGCTGCATTTGATGTGGTGTGACAGAAGTAGCACAAAGATGCCAGTGACCAAATTAAAGGGGGCGGGAGAGCCTGACGATACATCTGTTGATGGCACAATTGCATATATATTTTTGCTTGCCCTGGGCCGTCCTCTACCTGATTTTTTCCCATGTCTCGTGACATGAGAAATTACTTATTTAAACACAGAACTTGGCCAGGCAGCTGCTTCAGCAACCCGGCTAAAAATAATTCATAGGTTGGTGTAGAATGTTTTTGTATTCGTCCTCTCGGAACCCTCATTATCATTTTTAGATTCTGGTGGTTCCCTCCCTCTGCTCAATTTGCAAACCTGCTACCTCTAATTTTGTCTTCACTTTAGGCTGAAATACACAAGAACTAACATAGAGAAGTAAAGGTAAAGGGACCCCTGACCCTTAGGTCCATTCGTGACCGACTCTGGGGCTGCGGCGCTCATTTTGCTTTATTGGCCAAGGGAGCCGGCATACAGCTTCCGGGTCATGTGGCTAGCATGACTAAGCCGCTTCTGGCAAACCAGAGCAGTGCACGGAAACACCATTTACCTTCCCGTCGGAGCAGTACCTATTTATCTACTTGCACTTTGACGTGCTTTCAAACTGCTCAGGGACCGAGCAACAGGAGCTCACCCCGTCGCAGGGATTCGAACCGCTGACCTTCTGATTGGCAAGCCCTAGGCTCTGTGGTTTAGACCACAGCGCCACCCACATCCCAACATACAGAAGGAGTGTTTAAATATTATATACTCTCTCACACACACACTCTCTCTCTCTGTGTGTGTGTATCATTGTATATGGCATCATACATGTGGCACCCATGCATGCAGTCACCCACCCAAGTATTGACCAGACCCAGACCTGCTTTGCAGGGTTGGGAACAGCCCACAGCCCCCCCAACTACCCCAGTCAGGCAAAGGCATACCCTAGGGATGTTTCCATTCACTATTTGGGAATAAAAATGGTGCCTGGTTTCAAAATGGTGGCAAAGTCTGCCCTCTCACCCCGGGAACCTTTGTGCCAAGTTTAGTGAAGATACCGTATTTTTCGCTCTATAACACGCAACCGACCATAACATCACGTAGTTTTTAGAGGAGGAAAATCTGTAGGCATGCCACCCATAGGCATTTCCTCCATAACACGCACAGACATTTCCCCTTACTTTCTAGGAGGAAAAAAGTGAGTGTTATGGTGCAAAAAATACGGTACCTCGAAAGGTGGCTAAGCCTATGCCAAAAAAATGGTCACAGTCACACCGAAATTGAATTTTCATCTGTCAGCTCAATTCAAAACGGTGGCTTGTGTTGATGAACAGTGCTTTCCCCCACTGCAGAAGTTTGGTGGTGATATCTCAAGCAATGTTCAGATAGGTAGAGAAACAGCAGATAGACAGACAAACCACTTTCTAAAATATTTAGGAGATAGTGAGAAGGGAAACTTTCTCTCAACAATCGTTGCTCAAGGTTGGGATATGCAGAATTGCACCAGACTCTCTTACGCTGTTAGCAAACTTCTTTTCCTTCATGTTTACTGAAATTGTAGTGATCCAGAAGTTTCCTGCTTTACTTTGAATTTTATAATGTCCATGCCACGGACAGGGAAAGTAGCATAATCTCGTTTTACATGCTTTTCTCTTTTTCTCTGTTCCTTCTTCCTTCTTCCTCCTTTTTTCGTTTTTTGTTTTGTTGTTCTGTTTTGCTTCCTTCTTGCTGTCTTTTTTTGTATGCTGCTGTCACGGCCACCCAGGACGGGTCCCAGCTCACAAGAGACCTCACTCCGTTGCAGTTTATTTACAGGAAAAGTTTATTGAAGATTTCTGCTTCACGTACAGTTCAGCATCGTGGCCGTACGTCTGTCACGTTAGACCGCTGAAGTCCCCTCTGACTCCTCCCCTCTTCCACACCAACTTAATAGCCTGGCTCTAGACCACCTCTTCCTCTCCTTTCTTTTCCGCAGGGTCTTCCTGCCCCCCTGGGTTCCCTCTCTCCGTGACTCGCCTGAGGCTGAATCCTCTGCCGCCTCTTCCCCCCTCCTTCTGGCTTTAGGGCCGGGCTCCTCCCCTGAGCTCTCTCCACTTCCGCGCGCCTCTACGTTTGAACTTGGTGCGCGTACGTTGCTGCTGACCTTTCTTTCGACCGCTACACCACCCCTTGTTCTGCTCTCCACCCTTTCCGGCTGAACACCTTGCTCCAACCCCCTTTCTCTGTTCTCTCCTAATCCTGCTCCCTCCGAGAGGCTGACGACTCCACCCCCTTTACTCCGTTCCGGCTGAGACGCCTCTTGCTGCGTCTGTCTTCCACTGGGCTCCTCTCCGCTTCTCCCTTCTCCTCCCTTTTGCTTGATTAAGGTAACCCCCTTTTGAGAATCCTCTGACTCGCTGCTCAGACTCGTGGATTCCCTCAGAATTCCGTCATCTTCTTCCTCATCCTTCTGCCCCTCCTCCCACTCGCTCTCCGTCTCCTCTGTCATCTCCTCCTCTCTCCCAGAAACCCTGACATCCATCCCCCCCTCGAAGCCCCCCCTTCCCCCCTCCCGCTCGCCGGGTGCAGGTTGAGGAAAACGTGGTTCTTCCGGGGTCGGTTCAGGATACAAGTTGTCCACTTCAACGTTCTCCTCTGTCATCTCCGTATATGTGTGTTCGAACTCGGGTTCCCCACCCACAGACCTCACAGTCTCTTCCTCCATCACTGCTTCTCCTGGCGCTGCCTGCCAAGGACCTACCATCCATCTCTGACTCCATGCCTCCCTTGGCTGATCCACCCACCAACAAGGGCCTGTCTCCTCCCCCCCCAGTCTCGGATCCCTGGTTGGGCTTGTTTCGGGCGTATGGCCCTCGGGTGAGGAGAAACCCTCGAACGTGCTGTCTGACAAAGTGGGCGTGAAAAGCCAATCATCAAAATACTCCTCGGGCATGGGCTTGTGCGGAAAAAGTGCATGGAACTCCTCCTTCAACAGGGGTTCGTCCAACGCGTAACCCGGCACCCAGCTATTGGCAGAGGCCGGAGTGCCTTCCCTGGCTAGAAAATATTCAACTCCCTCCTCCCCCCATCTCGAGTCCAGTATCTCTGTGACCTCGTTAAGAGGTTCTGGTCTTGGCGATTCCCCCCCCTCAGGCGCCCTCCTACGTGGCTCTGGGAGTGCTCCTGACTCTTGAAACCTGTGTGGGGTTTTGTAGGGAGTGAGCACCGACCTATGAAAGACCGGGTGCACCCTGGAACCCTCCGGAAGGGCTAGGCGAAAAGCCACCGGATTGATCTTAGCCTCAACTTGATATGGCCCTAGCTGCCTGTGTCCTAACTTCTTCTTGGCCAATGACCTGGCCGGCATCGCGTGGGCTGCTAACCACACCCAGTCCCCAATCTGGATGTCCTCTCCCGCCCTCCTGTGCTTATCGGCCTGCACCTTATACGCCTGTTTTGCCAGCTCCAAATGTCTCCGCAGCTCCTCGTGCACCTCTTGCAACTCCGCTGCAAACTGGTCGGCATCTTGAGGCCCCCCCCCTCCTGGTGCCGCAAATCTCGGGAAGGTTCTGGGATGACGGCCATTGTTCGCGAAGAAAGGCGTCACCCCGGTGGATGCGTGTTTCGTGTTGTTGTAGGCGAATTCAGCCATCGGCAGATAGTCCACCCACGCCGCAGGTCGCTGGTTGGCGTAGCACCGCAGGTACTGCTGCATGATCGCGTTGACCCTCTCCGCTTGACCGTTGGTTTGTGGATGTCTCGCCGATGTCAGGTTGATTTTGACGTGCAAGATGCCCAGAAGCTTTCGCCAGAAAGTGGAAACAAACTGGCGCCCCCTGTCGGACAAGACGGACTGCGGAAGTCCATGCACTCTGAAGACGTGATCGATGAAGAGCTTTGCGGTCTGTTCTGCCGTCGCCACCTTGGCACAAGGGATGAAATGCGCCATCTTGGTGAACAAGTCCACCACCACTAACACCGCCGTCTTACCTCTGGAGCTGGGCAGGTCCGTAACAAAGTCCAACGCTACCCTCTCCCACGGTTGCTGCGGTGTCTCCAGCGGTTCTAGCAATCCCGCCTGCTTCTGGTGCACTGGTTAGGACCTCTGGCAGATACCACACCTGGCGACGTAGTCCGCCACCTCTCCTCTCATCTGGGGCCACCAAAAGTCTCTAGCCACCAACTCCATCGTCTTCTCTTTGCCGAAATGGCCTGCACTAGGGGCGTCATGCAATTGTTGCAGAACCTTGGCTCGAAGATCGTCGGTGGGCACGTAAAGGGCACCCTTACGAGTCAAAAGTCCATCTTGCAATTGGAACTCATCGTTGTCTCGCGACCCTCCGCGTAGCTCCTCCATCTTGGACTGTGCAAACTGATCCCTTTGCAACGCGCGTCGCACCGCGTCCAGGTCGACTGCGATGGTAGCGCACGTCCACGCCTGCGGTGCGAAAATGTGCTTTGCTGCGATTGGAGCTGCTTCCTCCAAGTATTGCGGCTTTCGGGACAGCGCGTCTGCAATAACATTGGAGTCTCCTGGGATGTATTCTATTTTGAAGTCGAAATCCGCAAAGAACTCCGCCCAGCGCATGTGTCGCTGGGTCTGTAACTTAGCCGTCCGCCAATACTCTAAGTTCTTGTGATCCGTGCGGACTTGCACCGTGTGCTTGGCTCCTATTAAGAAGTGTCGCCACGCTTTGAAAGCTGCATGAATGGCCAACAACTCCCTGTCCCATATGGTATAATTGCGCTCCGTCTTGCTGAGCTTCCGGGAGTAGAACGCACCCGGTCTCCAGTTGCCTTGTGAATCCTCTTGCAAAAGAACGGCCCCAACCGCTCTGTCTGACGCATCGGTCTCTACCCGCATGGGTCTGCCGGGATTCACGTGGAGCAGCTGCTCTTCGGAGGCGAAAAGACCTTTAAGCGTCCGGAAGGACCGCTCCGCTTGTTCGGTCCAGACGAACTTCTTCTTCTTGGAACTGAGGGTGTCAGTGATAGCCGCCGTCGCGCTCGCAAAACCTTTAATAAACTTGCGGTAAAAATTGGCAAAGCCGATGAACCTCTGGACCTCTTTCCGATTTCGAGGGCTTTTCCAGTCCAACAGCGCTTGAACCTTAGCCCTGTCCATGGCCAGTCCCTCGTCGGACAACTTGTAGCCAAGGAAATCAACCTCTCTGACATCAAACTGGCATTTTTCCAACTTGGCGTACAGCCTGTGGTCCTTCAGCCTCTGCAGGACCTCCCTCACGTCCTTATCGTGATCCTCCGGCGATTCCGAGAAAATCAGGATATCGTCGAGAAAGCAGACACACTTCTTGTAGAGGAGACCTGCTAGCACGTGGTGCATAAATGCTTGAAAAACGTGGCTGCCATTTTGGAGACCGAAAGGCATGACTCTGTATTCGTATGTGCCCAGAGGGGTGAACATGGCGGTCTTCCACTCATCTCCTTTCCGGATGCGGATGAGATTGTAAGCTCCACGTAGGTCCAGCTTGGTGAAAATCTTGCCCCTCCTGACGGTCGCTAAAAGGTCGTCAATCTTGGGCATGGGGAAAGCTTTGGGCTTAGTCAAGCTGTTTATGAACCTGTAATCCACTATAAGCCTTTTTTGGGGCGTGTTTTTCTTCTTCACAAAGAACACAGGGCTGCCACCCGCTGCTTTAGATTCCTGGATGAAACCTCGCTTGAGGTTATGGTCTATGAACTCCCGAAGCTCTTGCATCTCGTCTTCCGACATGGAGTACAGCTTGGCAGCAGGCAGTTGCGCCCCTGGCACTAAATCAATCGCGCAGTCGTAAGGTCTGTGAGGCGGCAACTTGTCAGCTTCCTTCTCACAGAAAACCTCCAAGAAGTCCTGGTACTTGAGAGGCACTGTTTGCACCATACCCAGATGCAACTGCTGCTCGGCTTCTCCTCCCTGATCGGTCTGAAAGCAATGCTGAGCACAATACGATGAACAAAAGGTGATCTGCCGCTGGTACCACGCAACCGCGGGACTGTGCCTCTCCAGCCAACTCATGCCTAACACGATGGGTGTGTCCGATAAGTGGGTGACATTGAAACTAATAAGTTCTCGATGGTTGCCAATCTGCATCATCATGGGAGGGGTTTGCTGCACCACTTGCCCCCCCAGCAACTTCCTGCCGTCTACCGTGACCACGTTTAGAGGCGTCGTTGCAGGCAGGAGCGCCATGTTGTGCTGCTTAACGAACTGCAGTCCCACGAAGTCGGCGTTGCTTCCCGAATCGATCGTTATTGGAACCTCGAGGAGTCTCCCATCAGGCAACTGGAGTGTTGCTGTGAGCAGAACTGCCGGTCTGGGAGGCAAAGGGTCCACGCTCTGCAGTGATGCTGGGGGCTTGTCTACAGATCCGCCTGGCTGAGCCCCAGTAGCTCTGCTTCCAGCCAGGCACTGTCGTTTCCCTGAAGCTGCTCCCCTGGTTGCACCTCTGCTGTCACAGTTGCCAGTGCTGCAGTGTGCTTCTGGAGCCTCTGGGGGCACTCTTTCGCCATATGGTGCGCACTGTCACAGATGTAACACTTCCTGGTTCCTCTAGGAGGCTTCGCTTTGGCTGCACCAGGGACAGGGCTCTGGGATGGCTTCTGAGCCCTAGCACCACCAATCTCCATTGGCTCCTCGCTGTCCTTCCCCATTGGCGAGGGGTGCGCACAGCTGAAATCCCTGTGCACAAAAGGGAGAGTCCTCGCTTGCGCACGCGCTTGGGGCCCGTCCTCCTCGTGCCACGGACGTCCCTCATGTCGAATTCCAATAGCTAAAGCCCGTTGCACCACGTCTTCTAGGGTCTGGGGTCTGTCCCCCCTAGCGATCTCATCCTTGATGGGGGGGCTCAATCCCTCCCAAAAAAGATCTCTGACCGGCTTACTGTCCTTTGGCCAATCTAAGGCGGTGAGCAATGCAAAAAATTTAGAGTGGTAGTGGCGCACAGTCGCTTTCCCCTGCCTCAGCCCGTGCATTTGACGGCGCGCAATGTCCACATCCACAGAGGATTGAAAACAAGAATCCATCGCTTTGATGAACGCAGTTGAATTGCGACGGGCCGGTCCATCTTCGCGCCACAGATTGCGTAGCCAAGCCCTGGCCTCCCCATGCAGGTGCGAAACAATGAACCCCACTTTCTCCTCCTCATCTTTAAAATCGTGACGGAGTAAATGCAGTGCATATACGACGTCCGCTCTGAAATTGGGATAGTCTTGCAAGTTGCCATTAAAATGCGGAACCAGGGCACCCCCCCTCCGTCCAAGCGCAATGCCCTCCGCTCTGGAACCTGGGGCCCCCGCCCTGTCCGTGTGTTCCCACCTTGCCTGCAAATCCTGGCACGTCTTCTCCAAGTCGTCATTCTTCTTCTGCGAAGCAATGACTGCCGATGTGAGAGCGGTAACCTGATCCCGCAGTGCAACCAGCTGCTCCTCAGCGCTCATGGCTGCTCCCGTTCGTGAGCTTCGCAAAAAAAATTTTTTGCTTTCTGAGAGGGGACTTACTGTCACGGCCACCCAGGACGGGTCCCAGCTCACAAGAGACCTCACTCCGTTGCAGTTTATTTACAGGAAAAGTTTATTGAAGATTTCTGCTTCACGTACAGTTCAGCATCGTGGCCGTACGTCTGTCACGTTAGACCGCTGAAGTCCCCTCTGACTCCTCCCCTCTTCCACACCAACTTAATAGCCTGGCTCTAGACCACCTCTTCCTCTCCTTTCTTTTCCGCAGGGTCTTCCTGCCCCCCTGGGTTCCCTCTCTCCGTGACTCGCCTGAGGCTGAATCCTCTGCCGCCTCTTCCCCCCTCCTTCTGGCTTTAGGGCCGGGCTCCTCCCCTGAGCTCTCTCCACTTCCGCGCGCCTCTACGTTTGAACTTGGCGCGCGTACGTTGCTGCTGACCTTTCTTTCGACCGCTACACCACCCCTTGTTCTGCTCTCCACCCTTTCCGGCTGAACACCTTGCTCCAACCCCCTTTCTCTGTTCTCTCCTAATCCTGCTCCCTCCGAGAGGCTGACGACTCCACCCCCTTTACTCCGTTCCGGCTGAGACGCCTCTTGCTGCGTCTGTCTTCCACTGGGCTCCTCTCCGCTTCTCCCTTCTCCTCCCTTTTGCTTGATTAAGGTAACCCCCTTTTGAGAATCCTCTGACTCGCTGCTCAGACTCGTGGATTCCCTCAGAATTCCGTCATCTTCTTCCTCATCCTTCTGCCCCTCCTCCCACTCGCTCTCCGTCTCCTCTGTCATCTCCTCCTCTCTCCCAGAAACCCTGACAGCTGCTATAACAAAAGGTTATTTACAAAAAGAATGGGCACTGTCTAGTTGAAGTTAAGAACTACAGTGGTATCTCGGGTTAAGTACTTAATTCGTTCCGGAGGTACATACTTAACCTGAAACTGTTCTTAACCTGAAGCACCACTTTAGCTAATGGGGCCTCCTGCTGCTGCCACGCCGCCAGAGCACAATTTCTGTTCTCATCCTGAAGTAAAGTTCTAAACTGAAGCACTATTTCTGGGTTAGCAGAGTCTGTAACCTGAAGTGTATGTAACCTGAAGCGTATGTAACCTGAGGTTCCACTGTATTGGGTCATAATCAAAGAACATAGGAAGTGGTCATACGACTAGCTCAGTATTGTCTACACTGACTGGCAGCAGCTCTCCAGGGCTTCAGACAAGGGACATTCCCAGCCTTGCCTAAAGATGTCAGGGATTGAAACGCAGACCTCCTAAATGTAACATAAGTGCTCTATTGCTAGAAAGTATCCAACATGTCCATTTGTAAGGATTCCAACGAGTTTCCCAAAACACATTTTTAAAAGTGTACAAGGATGAGGAAAATAAAGTAAACAACATCTGCATCTTTAAAAAACTGAAAAGTGCTTTTTCTACTGAGTTAATGAATGACGAACCAAGTGTTGGGTGACTTTCTTTCTTTCTTTCTTTTTTTAAAAAAAGAATGTTTCCCCTGTGAGTTTTTAAAAGCATGTGACTTTCTTCACAAATTCTGAAGTACTGTGAGAATAAAATATTTTCTCATGGCATTTCTTCAGAAGCCGGATATGATCCAAATGTGTAAATAACTTGGGGATAAAAACACAGACTCACACAAAGGGGGGGACAGTACTGAAGCAAACTTTTGGTTACAGATGATGATTGGGATATCCCTTAATCAACAGGCTATCTAATCATCTATCTGTCATCTATTTATCACCACTATCATTTTCTTACCTCTTCCATTTCTTTATTTGTCTGTCTGTCTATCTTCTATCAGTCTACTAAACTATCTCTCTGTCTATGTAAGCTGGCATGTGAAGCTCACAAATGGGCAGAAATGAGAACCACCTCACAATCCAAGCTCAATGGCCCCAATTCAGTTATGCAAAGCACACGTTAGCTGGGGCTCTGCACGTGCATGGTGTATATTATTCCTCTTTCTTTCTTTCTTTCTTTCTTTCTTTCTTTCTTTCTTTCTTTCTTTCTTTCTTCCATGTCTTCCCCCATCTTTTTTCCTCAAGGCACCTTTGCTTCTGAGCTACGATCCCTTCCCTGTTCTCCTTCCTGGAGTGAAAGTCAATGAGACAGTGCCCCTGCGAGAGCCCTGCTCACCCTGCTGCTCTGCCAGAGAAGTGTTGGTGGCCTGTTCCCATTTTGCCTCAGGCGGTGAAATGGGATGCACCACTCCTGCCAATTGGTTGATTAACATTGCAGCCTCAAATGCACAGTATCCGTTTACATGACAAATTTCCCATCCAGGTAGCAATGCCTTCTAGGAAAGAAAATGAGGATAGCACCAATAGCAGGGAAAGGAAATTGGGTGGGTGGGGGAATCTCCAGGTGCACAAGAAAAAAACAACAACAATTTTAAACATATTTTAAACAGCTGTTCTTCTTTAGGAGCACAATAAATATAAACAAAATAAAACTATCATAAAAATATTTGTCAAAACATTTTTTTAAAAAAGTGTAGGGCACTCTCATAATTTTTATCAGCAAGGCAATGAAAAAGGACGGCCAAGTTCTTTGTGACTTTTGAAACTTAAATAACCACATTACTAAAAGTGTGATCCTAACTATGTCAGCTCAGAACTATGTCAGCTCATTGAATTAATTTGGCCTGACTCCTGGGTAAGTGGGGTTAGGGTTGCAGCCTATTCAAAGCTCGCGTGACCTGCACAAGGTCATGGTCCCGCAAAATCACTGATTTTGGGGTGAGATTGTGGTGTAAGATAGTGTGAGATCACAACATCCAAAATGGCCTCTGTGCTCCCATGTGAAAAAAATAGGATGTCCCTGTTTTCCCGGGACAGTTGACTGGTATGGCTTAGTTGAACTGTTGGACCTATTTGTGGCACCTGAGGTGAGCCACAAAATGGTACCACCCCACCACCACCAGGGAAGGAGTGAGTGAAGATCAATATCAGGTGTAGATATTTACATATATTTACATGGCCTCATGGGTGAACCAGCCCTAAGTAAAAGACCACTTTCTGGGACTGTCCAGGGTTGCTACCAACCAGAGTAGTACTGGACTAGAGGGACAAAGTGTCTGAGCTCACATAAAATAGATCCATCCATCTCTAAGAAGGTTATTGCCCTTCTTTCTTTCCTACCATCCTGCTGGGAAATTTAGGCTGTGAAAAACAGTGAAGTGACTAGGGCTGCATAGGGAGTTATTAGCAGAGGTGATGTTCATAATTTGCCTTTGCCCAATGATCTTCCTCCTGAAATCTTTCAGCTTCCCTACTACAATATGATTCTAGCACATCATTACTGTCATTTACAGACCGCTATCAATGCAGATCACTACCAATGATCTTTGTAGGGTACCACTGCCGGCTAGTTGGTGGGTGGGTGGGTGTCTTTTTAATTACACTGTTAATTTAATTAACAATTAAATATAATGATAGAAAGTTCAGAGAGTGCTGTGTAAATTCTAGCCTTTGAATGAGTTCACTCTGGACACTCCAGCAAAGCAGAAGCTGGACTTTTCTGGGATCTGGGTCACTGAAGACAAAAGTAAGATCTTAGCTCAGCCAAGGCTACAAAACAAGTTTGAAGACTTGAATATCTTCCCCCACTCTCTGCCCCTTCTGAATTGGCATTGAATACAGTACTTCAGGTTTTAAAAGAAGCTGTTCCACTCTTTTCCTTCCAAGAATGTGGTGCTTCACCCAGTCTCTGGCCTGTCAGCTGTATACTTTGATTTCACTTGCAAAGTATTTCACTTTATGCCCCAGCAAACAAGGTTTTGTTTTGCTTTGCTTTTTGAAACCTCATCTTTGGTGGTTTGTTTCCTTTCACTCTCAACTCAGTCTCTATTATCATGGGAGGTTTAATATATTATTGCATCATTTCATCTAAGTGTCCATTTGTATGCGTGTGTGCATTTTTCCCTCTTCCCAAGAAGAGTTTCCCATGGCACATTTCTTAAAGTGGAGTGCTGAAATGAGAACATGAGACATTCTCCTTTTTTCCAAGTGGAGTTTAAGCAGAACAGTGTGTTTAAGTTTTGGGCAACCTGTGGCCCCTGGGATAATTTCAAAAGCCCTCTACAAGTGATAAGTTCAGCCCTTTGGAAAGAATGATTTGTTCCTCTTCTGGAAGCCTGCAGGGCAGGGAGGAAGGGCAGCCCGGACACTGAGGTCCATCTCCGAGAGCCTTCTGGTGGTTCCCTCACTGTGAGAAGCAAAGTTACAGAGAACCAGGCAGAGGGCCTTCTTGGTAGTGGTGCCCACCCTGTGGAATGCCCTCCCATCAGATGTTAAGAAAATAAACAACTATTTAACTTTTAGAAGACATCTGAAGGCAGCCCTGTTTAGGGAAGTTTTTCATGTCTGGTGTTTTATTGTATTTTTAATATTTTGTTGGAAGCCGTCCAGAGTGGCTGGGGAAACCCAGCCAGATAGCGGAGCCTGGCCCTATTAGCTGGGGCCCTGCACCACCCCCTTTACCCCCCGAGAAAATGTTTCCCTCTATAGAAAGAATAATAATAGCCCACCTTTGAGTTGGGTCAGGGAATGACGGTTCAGACCCAGGGGCCAAATGCAGCTCCAGGGTCTTCTCTATCTAGCCCTGATGACTTTTCTAGCCACCAGTCCTGCTCCATACCATTCTCAAATACCCCATCACCATAAGCTGGAAGGTCTTTTTGAATTGAGAAAATGTGTCTTGTTTGGCTGGCTGGAGGGTGGAGAGACGTAAGCTTTGGGCAGAGTTGTATTCAGAAACCTCTGATTACATGTAACCTATTGCACAATGGTCAGAATCATGGGGGTTGCTCCATCCAATTTTACTTGTGGCCTCGCCCACAGCTGACTTGCCCCCCACCGGAGGTTACTTGTGAATGGTCAACAGAGGTTGCCCACCTCTGAGCTGGATCAGAGTGTGTAAGGCAGCTTGGCATATTCATTCACGTGTAGAGATGACACAAACATGTGTGTTAGAGCCTAGGCTTTGCATTTAGAAGATGGAAAGTAGTATTATACCACAGTCAAGGCTCCCGCCCAAAGAATCCTGGGAACTGTAGTTTGTTAAAAGTGCTGAAAGTTGTTAGGAAAGTTGCCATCTACTGGGGATGCAACAGAACAGTGGTGTAATTTCAAGAGTTCCCTGGGAAAAGGGATTAATTGTTAAACGACTCTGGGAACTGATACTGCCTTAAATGGACAGGGAGGATATGGTTCAATCTTCAGCTCAAGAGGCCACAGATAGTTTGGGGGGGGGGGGGAGAGAATCTGCCTTAGGCTCTTTTAGATTCATTTTCTAGCACTGGCAACAGGAGAGAAACAAGACACCTCACTATACCCCAGAAATGCAGATGTATATTGTGGGGGAGAGGGACACACAGCATAAATAGATGTTATGAGATCTGAAAATTCAGTGGGGAGTGGAGGGTTTAAAGTATTTTATATATCTCTAGCTTGTTCTATAAATATACAAGAATGCTCTCCCTGTCCCCCGGATGGGTCACAGAGGACTTCATGTGGATGTGAACTCTGTTTACTGTTAGTATTAGGAAAATAGTGGCGTTTTAGCAAGTTAACTCATACCTGGAAAGAATCCCAGATTCTCAACTTGCCCTAGTTTCCCTGCCAATTGTCCATGGGAATAGTCCGGGATGGGAAAAGTTCAGATGTTCTCCAAAGAACTCACTTAATGGGAAAAAAATGGAAAGGGGGGTGGTGGGGAGCTACTGTGTCAGTCCTCAGAGGAAACAAGAGTGAAATGTGAGCTGCTTCCTCTGTGCGTGTGCTTTCTAAAATGCTTTTGACTTTTATTCATGTCCCTTTTAGCATTTTGCTCAGGCTGGACTCTTCCTTGCAACCTCAAAGAACTTTGCTGGTTTTAGCAATGCCAGGTTAACGCAGAAGCAAAAGTTCAATGGAGGGGGTGTTTCCCTTGCATTTTCTTCAGAGAAATCTTTCTCTCAAAAGAAAGAAAGAAAGAAAGAAAGAAAGAAAGAAAGAAAGAAAGAAAGAAAGAAAGAAAGAAAGAAGACAAAATAAAATAAAATACAGCTGTGATGGGTTTTGTATTATTGGGGATAGTGGTATTAATTTTTAAAACATGAATTTTCCAGTCCTCTTTTAAAGGCACCCATGAGGACGATGTTCTCTGTCCAGGTGAGTTTGAATGTTGCACAATTGAGAAATCCCACACAGGAGAGTTGGGCTGGTGGAAACTTGTCCAACAGATTGTGCAATCTATTCTTCAACAAAGTTACCTAGGGCTGCCATGTGTCCAGATTTTCCTGGACATTACTGGGATTTCAAAGGCAGAATTGATGTCCGGTGCTTTGTCCTGGATCTTAGGCAAGTCAATTGAAAAATCATGTGGTGTTTTTTTTTTTTTGGTGTTTTTGTAAAAGGGTGAGAAAGGCTCAACAACTTCCAGCGTGTCCTGGTTTTTACTTTTTGAAATATGGCAACCCTAAAGTTACCAGTACATTTTCAAATCTTAACATGACAATCCCCAAATGATTTTTCAAAGACAGGATGCAGCAGGAGACCATTGAGATTCCATTATAACCACTGGCGCCCACCCCACCTTTTCCCTAGGGTTGTCTCAGTCCTGGGCTCCTGGCAGGAAATATGAAAGTCTGCACCTATCACTGCAAAATACTACTGCCTGAAACTCTGCAAAAGTGCTGCTACTCAGTGTTGACAGTACTGAACTATATGAACCAATAGTCTGGTTTGGTATAAGACTGCTTCCTATGTAGAAGAAAAAGAAGAGTTTGAATTTTGATATCCCACTTTATCACTACCCGTAGAAGTCTCAAAGCGGCTAACATTTTCCTTTCCCTTCCTCCCCCACAACAAACACTCTGTGAGGTGAGTGAGGCTGAAAGACTTCAGAGAAGTGTGACTAGTCCAAGGTCACCCAGCCGCTGCATGTGGAGGAGCGGGGAATCGAACCTGGTTCACCAGATTACGAGTCCACCGCTCTTAACCACTACACCACACTGGCTTTTCTGTTATGATATTTTATATAGGAGCAATAACATGGGAGGTAATAGAAAAATGCTTCCAAAGATTCATGGCTGGAACCAATCTTTTGTGAGTGGGGGAAGATTTCTTATCTTTATCCAGGGGAGGGGACATTTTCAACCTGGGGGCTGCATTCCATTCTGGTCAACCTTCTAGAGGTCATGTCAGTGGCAGGTGGGGCAAAAGGCAGATGTGGCTTGTGATTCCCCTTCCTCTTTGTGCAGTAGACTAGCTTATAACACTCACACAGCACTTTCTATCCCCCATTTCAGGCAAACAGGAACATACAAATAGCTGAGCTACATACTTGCATTGCTACTGACATTTAAGGTTCACAGAGTGAGTTTTGTTGTTGCTATTGGCACCCATCTATCTCTAGAGACAATGGAGCATGCCTTTGGGGGTGAAGTAAAACAACTGGAGAATCACAGTGCCTGATGTGGCTGCACAAACCGGTAACTCATAACTGCTACCTCCCATGTTGTTTTTACCGTGTTAGCAGCACCCAAGTGAACTCTCTGGGACGCAAGGCTGGGCAGTGTGTATGGAGATACTAGGCTGCCCAGATGACTAGACCTTCCTCTTGGCCTCACAGATGTGGCCCAAAGGAAAGCAGAGCAAGATGTTTGGCACCAGCTCGGCTGCAGGAGTTGCTAGAAGAAAGCATACAAGGCATCATCTAACTATCTTAGAGTCTCCACTCTGGATATGTATAGGGTTTGCTCCTTAGCTTATTCTTCTCCCGAACATGTCTCTCAAGGCAGCTGGTACATTCTGTGTATCAGTACACACAATTGTCGAGCTGTACAAATCAAAAGCGCGTGGCCTTTCACACAAACAATTGTACATGCTTAGTGTTGGTTCTACGGGTCTTTTGGCCCAGTAAATAGCTGGAGCTAGCTACAGAGTCTCTCGGCTCCTACAAGGCACCTCAGAGCTTTTTTCAAGGTCTAAAACACAACCAACTTCAGCCATTTTGTAGGAACCAAGGTAAGCCTTCACCCCTTAAAATGTATGTGAAATTGACCAGCCTCCCTCTCACCTTAAGCCATGATTAACTTGGTCTCTCAATTGCAATGGGAGCTAAGTGCAGCTAACTTCATTTAAATCCGAACGATTCTCTTTTAGAAATGTTTTGCTTGGATTCGTCTGAGAGCATTTGTCATCTGGCATGAAGCTGTTGTCCCATCAACATTTCTACTGGAGTTCTGTGGAAATGATAAGTGAGCAGGAAGGGGGGTGGGGGTGAGAAGAATTTGGTATTGGACCTAAGTATGCACATACACACATGTGCATGTGGTTTTTTCTTCTTCTCCTTAGGCTTTAGTCTACAACTTTTCTTCATCTTTTTTAAAAAGTTGCATTTGTAATATAATGATGGGAACTGCTTAAACAGTTGGGAACCTCCATGGAGGGGGAAATGACTTTGTAGTATTTTAAATATTTAGACGTGTAGAAGGAGCTGCTGGTTTTTATTCTTATTATTTTTTATTTAGTGATAAAGTCTGACGTCTTTTTTTCCTCATGTGAAGTTTTGCTAAGTTAATAGCACTACAAATATTTTCCCAATGCTGTCTCTCTCAAACACCAACAAATTCCCACTGTTTCAACATTGATAGTTCAGTATTTGTCTGTTTTCAATCATAAACTGGGATTAAAAAATTGAGCCAGGATGAGGAAACCCTGACTGATCAATTTTCACATGCAAAAAGAATCACTGGAATTTGTTGGCCCACTATTATTTTTATCACTATCACTATTATTATTACTACCAGTGTTATTAAACTATTTTATTTATATTTCTTTTAAGAATCATATTTCTGCATACCAAAAACATGTTGATTTCATTTTTTAAAAAAATACATTACGCCAGGAAGTTTGTTCTTCATCTGAGATAAAGCCTCTTAGCATTTTCACACACACAACTCCCCTAAGCCTCAGATCGTGCTAAAGCCTACATCATCG
This sequence comes from Podarcis melisellensis, assembly GCF_964234715.1. Classification (NCBI taxonomy): domain Eukaryota; kingdom Metazoa; phylum Chordata; class Lepidosauria; order Squamata; family Lacertidae; genus Podarcis; species Podarcis melisellensis. The sequence continues at coordinate 30,017,628 of NC_138546.1, forward strand.
AGGCTGGGAAATGTGTGTTATTTTACTAGACCTCAAAATGCAGTTTTTGCTGTTTGGATCAAAATAGCACCAGAATGAGTAGGCTGATACTATCACTGCCAGGTTCAACCCCCTGCCCACCCTCAGTTTTTCCTTCTAGGGCTCAGAATGGGCTGCTCAGAATTATACGACTTGTGACCACCAGACCAAAAGCATCCCACCAGTCAAGACTGGTGACCCAAAGGGTATTGTCAGGATGTTGTCAGCGGCTCCTGGCTGGTTGCCCAGCAAAGTATAAAGACAAGGGAAAGTGTCTTACAGCCCTTTTTATTTCAAACTTTACAGAGAGAAGCTATAGAACCCAGCCTCTTGGATAATGGTGTTGCCCCAAGTGAATCTCTACTCCCCATCATTGCCACTTCCTTATTCATCGTCATCATCATCATCACCTCCTCTACAGGTGCCACCAAGTACCCTCTGTCTTTGAGCTCTTTGCTCTCCTACTTTTAAGGCTCTCTGGGTTCTGGGAGAAGGAGGGTCTGGAATGCTTTCTAACGACAATGTGTCATGATTTCCCAACTTTCCCCCTCATCTGCCTCTGAGCTGTGACCTCCCTCAAACCCCTGTTGCAAATCTATACTGTCTTCCTCTTCCTCCTCCCTGGAAGGGTCAAGATGGGGGGCAGTCTCCACCATTCCTTCTCTGCTCAGTCCCTGAGAGGTATTCAATAAATCTTCTGTTTCTGCTCCCTGGGCCTACCACCCCTAAAAAGGATAGTGGGCGTACCAAGCTTGCGGGTTGGCTCAGTTGATTGGGTCACAAACTGAAGTGTGTACATTATGCTGCAATAATATTGTCCAACCATAACAGTCTGCCAAACTACTGAATACTAGTAATCTAACTTGTCCAAATCAAATGTGTTCCAGGATTTTGCCACTGTTGCTCTTGCTGCCATAAGCTGAAAGTACCTCAAAGACACAAGAGACTCCCCCCCCCACACACACAATATGGCACAAATTATTTATTTTTATTTACAAATCCATTTACAAAGGAGTTTCTCAAAAGCAAGTCATGCCAAACTAATCTTATTTCTTTTTTAAAAATAAAGTCACAAGCTTTGTGGATCAGGGGAATGCTGTGAATGTAATATACCTTGATTTCAGTAAGGCCTTTGGCAAACTTCCCAATGAGCCCTTGGGCTATTTCATTAGAAGTTTTTAAACAGTGGTTGGATGGCCATCTTTGAGAGATTCTTTAGCTATGATTCCTGCATAGCAGCGGATTGGACTAGAGGACTTTTGGGATCACTTCCAACCCTACAATTCATTGATTCTATGAAGAAGTCCATTGCAGCATGGTCCTTCCTGATTATTCTAATGTATGGGTTTTTTGAAAGTTAGTTTAGGTAGATGTATGCTCTTTATACAGTGGTACCTCTAGCTACAAACTTAATTCGTTCAAGAGGTCCGTTCTTAACCTGAAACTGTTCTTAACAAGAGGTGTGCTTTTGCTAATGGGGCCTCTTGCTGTTGCTACACCGCCGGCACATGATTTCCGTTCTCATCCTGGAGCAAAGTTCTCAACTTGAGGTAACTCTTCCAGGTTAGTGGAGCTTGTAACCTGAAGCGTTTGTAACCTGAGGCGTTTGTAACTCGAGGTGCCACTGTATTTCTGTTGGGATACTAGTAATTGGGAAGGAAGAGAAACAATGATATTAAGTAGCTGTACCTTCATTCCTTTATTTTTATTTTTCATTTGTCAATTCTGTATGTGAATTTGATGTGTCAAGCAAATGCCTACATGCATGGAAAATATTGCAGCTGTTTTGTCTTCTACTGAATATTACCTTACATATTATTTCAATGCTTTATTTTCTCCTTTCCTTTTGTTTGTATGTAAATCTTCCATTTTTGTCATAATTAACATTTTAATAGAAACTCAATTAAATAATAATAATAATAATAATCCCAAACCTTGCAGGACTGTTGTAATAAGTGATCGGTGCCACCCTAAGCCAGTATCTAAATGCTAAAGATTATCACTGAAGAAAACCTGGAGAGTCCAAATCACATCGTTTGAGTTGGAAATCATTCAGCATCACCAAAGAGAACCCCAGGAAACACCTAATTTTGGTTGTTTCTTATTTGGGAGTGGAACGTCTTTGCATTTCAACAGAAGGAGCATAAAAATCCCCAGTTATTTATCTGTTACCAGACAAAGAGCCCAAAGAAATCCAAGGAACATTGCAGTACAAAAGCTTGAACCTTTTGACCTTCTGGGCCTAAACTGGCCTAGACAACTGATCAAGCCTGCTTCCTCTCACCCGCCCCTGCTTGAGAACTGCTCCAGGGGGAAGGATGGAGAAAGAGTAGCAATTGTTCCCTCAGCCTCCTATCCAACACATGAGACTGAAAATGAAAAGACCCGGAGATCTTACAAGCATGTATTTCCATGTTGCGAAAGCAAGGGCGATGTTCATTTTCAAGGTAATCTATCTATCTACATCTACGGAGAAGAGGAGAAGGGAGCAGTCAGTTGTAAAGATCTTAATTCTTTAAAATTTAAAAGCTAATTTTGTGTCTTTTAGTCAATTTCCCATGCAGCGGAGAAGAATTTATTAACTGGCTTCTGATGTTAAATGGAGTACTAATGGGCAAGTACAACAATTCAACAGGTGCCAAGGAGAAATATAGGGACATTATATCAATATTAATCTTAGTGGCTTCTAAACGCCTTTCTACAAGGGAAGGACCATAGCTTGGCAGTAGAGCATCTGCTTCCCACGCAGAGTGCCCCAGGTTCAATCCCAGGTATCTCCAGGTAAGGCCGGAAATTGTTTTCTGCCTGAAACCTTGGCGAGCAACTGTCAATCAGTGTCAACGATGCTGAGCTGGGTGGACTAATTGGTCTGACTAGGGCTCAGGGGTGCCAACTTGAATAAAATATTGGGCGGGGCAGGTAAGTCCCGCCCTGCATAATCAATCACAAGACGCAGCACATGCACAGCATTTTACGGTCAATGCCCATCAAGTCGGGGGGCATCCCCCTCAGATATTTTATTGAGGGGGCTCAAGGGACCTCAGCCCTTAGGCATTGGCTCCTATGGTGTGGCTGTATCTGCACCTTACGTATAAGGCAGTGTGATACATTTAAAGCAGTATCATGTCACTTTATAAGGTCACAAAGAGTACTGGGAACTGTAGTTTGCTAAGAGTGCTGAGAGTTTTCAGTTTTCAGAGAGCTACTATTCCCAGAATTCCCTGGAAAGAGAACTGGGAGAGTTCTGGGAATAATAGCTCTCTGAGAGGTGCGAAGGTCTCTGAACAAATCTCAGCACCTTTAACAAACTATAATTCACAAAATTATTTGGGGAAAGCCATGACTGTTAAAGTGGCGTAAACATAAGGTGCAAATGCAGCTTTCTTAATCTAAGGCTATTTCCTTTGTTCCACTATTTCTTGTACGTTGTTTTGACCTTACTGTCGTTCTTCTTGACAAGAACTTATGGTGACTTACAGATAAAAATAAGAACAGCTAAAACATACAGGAAATCACAAATCATAAAAAACAAGTAAACATTGACAGAATCAGGGCTTTTTTTCAGCTGGAACTCACCAGAACTCAGTTCTGGCACCTCCCAGGTGGGCACTGTTGCCTTTATAAGAGAACAAGGGGGGCATTCATGGTGAATTCCAGCTCCCCTTTTTCTAGAAAAATAGCACTGGATTAAAACTAGATAGATGGATAGATAGATAGATGATAGATGATAGATAGATAGATAGATGATAGATAGATAGATAGATAGATAGATAGATAGATAGATAGATAGATAGGCAGGTAGGCAGGCAGGCAGGCAGGCAGGCAGCACAGCACCTGCCCTTTCATTAAAAGCAGTCAGTTCCCCAAAACCTGTTGGAACAAGAATGGCTCCATCTGTCAGTGGAAGGACAACAAGGAGGGAGCCAGTCTAACTTCTCACGGGAGGGAGTGGATCCTGATCCACAGCATCTATTCTTAACCACACTGTACCACACTAGCTCTCTCACTGGGAAAAGCATTCCTTAAGAGCTTGCTGGCTTTTAGGCAGAGCATGGCACATTGCTTCTTTCACTTTCCATTTAATCAGCTGGATGCAAGCTGCAGTCAAGCACATGCTTCCTTTCCCCGTCTAGTTTGCCTTCATAAAGTCAATTTAGCAAGCCCCGGAATGGAGAAATCCGAGAAGGACCAGACCCAAGCATGGAAAACTGTATTGTGTAAACTAGCCTACCACATAAGAACATGACTAAGTGATAAATCTTGACAGGTTTACAAAACAGAATGAAACTCTCCGTGTGTCTTGAGAGAAGGGGAGGCCTCCCGTGTGTTTTGACATCTGCACGCTCAACAGGTGGCAATTATTCTGCTGAGGAATTGGAGCACTAAAACTGTTGTGGCAAATTAAAAGTGTCGCTTATTGGTGTCTCCACTCCTGTTGTGCTCAGAGAGATCTGTAGCCATGGGGCCCATTTGGAGCTGGATGGTGGGATGTGTGCCTCTGAATGAATTAATCCTGCTGAAATCATTTTGCCTCCATTGGCAACTGTATGAATCTATGTATTTGTTGAAGAAAATGAAAGACACTTAGTGGAACTTTCTTCAGCAGTGAGCAGAATTAACAACTAGAATACCCAATTGCTTTGAGGATATTGCATTTATAAACACAGTAGCTTGCACCCTGTCCCCCCGAGATCTTGGTGCTTCTCAAATGTCACAGCATACATTGGAAGGAAACCCAGTTTCACAGCTCTCAAGGTATACCAGCCTCGGGTTGTAGCCAATGTAGCATGAAGTTAAAGTCACTTAGCAGTATAGTTGTTCCACTGGTGCAATGTTTTGTGCAGCAGAACATTGTTGCGCAAGAGAATTCATAAGCAGGTTGCCAGTAATTCTGTTGCATAATAGATTGCACAACCTGTTGCACAGCGAGTTCCCACTACCACAACTGCTGTGTTGCATTCCTCTGTTGCATCGCATTAAACCTCACCTGTCTTCTAGTGCAGAAATCCTTAACACGAGCGGATAGCAGACACAGGATACAGCCCTTTCCATTCTTCAACTGGTTTCACATCTCTCACAATGTTCCCCAGCCACAAAGAATCCAGTCACCAATTTGGAGGGGATATGACTTTGCCATGGGAAGCAATCGTGGAACTCAAGACATCCTTGTGATTGGAATATTCCTAGGTTCCAACATGGCATGGAATTGAACCACAGTGGAGCCAAGCTTTGGAGCACAAAAGAACATTCCACAACAGTAACGTTTTCAAGTGACTGGCAGCAGCTCTCCATACTCTCGGGTAGAGAACACTGCGGGTGTCAGGTCTAAGAGGATCCTGGGTCCACCCCTCGCTTTCCTCTTTCAGCATTAGTCCAGCATTTTCTTCTCACCAAACGCAAGTGGAAAGCCCAAAATCAAGACATGAGTGCCATAGCATTGGCCTGTTCATGATCCGCAGCACTAGAGAAAACGGATAGTCACAGCTCTGTTGCCTGAAGTCCTTTCATCTGGAGATGTAGAGGATTGAAACTGAATGCAGAACATGGTGCCCACAAACCCCATCAAATGAAAGGTTGAGATGTCCCCAAGCCCTCTTTCAGATGGTGAGTGCAGAAGGGGCTCCAACCTGCCTGCTTCCGGCCTTAAGGCCAATGCCTTATCAACCAGCTGCCCTAAAGTCAGCATCAGGAAGGCGGCACACACCATCTGCCTGGGTGGCCCACGAGGAATATTTTGAACAGGAAACAATGCCTGAAGCCCTTTCCTCCGATGCCAAATGAATCCAGTTAGCAGAGGATTGCTGTGAGGTGTAAGCTGTTTAGGCCGGGTCTTGCTCTATTTATTTCTAATATGATGCTTTGGTGCTGTTGCGGGTTGCAGTGGAGTAAATCTCATCTTGTAAACCTCCTTAAAGCTGTTGTCTGGGGAACTATTTTCTGTTTCTTAATGGCGTTGCTGAATCGAAGGAAGCTAGCTCGGCAGTCTGCTTGCAGACTACTCACAAAGTTGTAAGGACTCGGAGGATTGGCAATCCCTGTCTAAAACCCAGTGCTGAGCTGAAATCTGACCTCCACTTTCTCAAAAGTTTTATTCCTCTGCAGATTAGGTAATACTGAGGTAGATGGACGAATGGTTGGACTCAGTATAAGGCAGCTTCCTACATTTCTGCCTGGCCTCAGCATCACACTGTTGAACATTTGAACCTTCTTAATACTGGGTCAGGCCAATGACCCACATACCTAGAGCAGCATTGTCAAACTTTGACTGCCATAATGTCTCAGAAGGAAGTCTATCCCGAGATTTCTGTTTGAGATCCTTTAAATGGATACCTTACGGTCTTCAAATAAAAACATCTTGGAGATCCCAGGCCACAGGGAGGTTAGGCTGGCCTCAACCAGAACGAGGGCTGTTTTGGCCATGGCCCCAATCTGGTGGAACGCTCTGTCACAAGAGACTAGGGCCCTGCGGGACTTGACATCTTTCCACAGGATCTTTCCACAGGACCTGCAAGACCTTTGGCTGAGGCACAGTCTGACCCCCTCCTTTTCTAATCCTCATAGAACTCTAGCCCAATGGTTGCCATTAATTTGACTCTGAATTTATTATAGAATGAATTGATTTACAATGTATTTCAATTAAATGATTATGATTTTATGCAAACTGTGTTATTTTACTGTTGTTAGCCGCTCTGAGCCCGGCTTCAGCTGGGGAGGGCGGGATATAAATAATAATAATAATAATAATAATAATTATTATTATTATTATTATTACAGACCACAGTTCAGCCATAGAGCATCTGTCTTGCATGCAGGAGGTCCTAGGTTCAATCCCAAGCACCTCCAGGTAGGGCTGGAAGCAGGGGTATAGTGGGCGGGGCACAAATTTTGAGGGGGCACAAATCAGGCACCCCCATGCAGGCATCCCCATTTGCCCTGCCTGATTCCAGGGGTCTCTGGGCCCCACAACATGGCCTGCCATGCTATTGCATCCCTGGGCCCCCTTGCTGAATGGCCACCCGGCCAATGTTGAGGGAATGTGCCCGCCAAGGGTTGCATCAGCCTGGCAGGCTCCCCCCTGCACAGGTGTGGAGCAGGCAGCGCAGCACAGCCCCATGAACCCTTCACGTCCTGTGCCCACTGGCATGACAGATTTTGTTCACCCTCTACGCTCTGCCCCCGGTCCCACCCAGCACACGTGTGCATGCCCCGGGCACCGGCAAAGGATGCAACGCCACTGGCCAGGAGTGATACTGCTTGAAAACCTGGGGAGCCACTGTTAGTCAGTGTAGGCAATACTGAGCTTGGAGTACTAAGGGTCTGGCACAGAAGAAGGCAGTTTACTGTGTTCCTTACTGGAGGCAGGGATTGAACACCATTTTTTTTTTTTTTTTTTTTTTTGCATATAAAACATGTGCTCTACAATGAGCCCTGCAAAGACTTAACGCAACCTTGATTGGAAATCTCCCTTTGACAGTTTATGGGCTGAGCATTAGGCTTGCACAAATTTGCAGCCATCAGACCAAATGGAGCCCACCAGCACCCCACTAGGGGATTCAATAAAGCACCTGTTTTTGGTTTCCTGCCTAGATTAGTACAAAGCTTGTTTCATATACAAGGCATGACATATTGGTGCATTTAGTTTGGTGGGCTCAAAGTTTTGTAGATTTGGATGTGTGGGCTTGGAGGGCATTTGAGCTTGTTTGGGCCATTAGTCTTATAGTTAATTTTTCAGCCCTGCCATGAAGATAATGCAAGGCCCTATTCCTTTCCTCCCCCAGAAGTACTCGCATTTCTGGAAGCCAAAGATAGATATTATCAGATCAGCTATGTCCCAAGAAAATTGTGTTTCTTCCTTTAATTCACCTCGGTGTTGATGGTGGTGTGTGCCTAATGGTGCTGACAAAGTTTTACTAAATGGAACATACCTAAAGCTGCAGTCAGTCGGGTATCCTGTACAAATCCGCTTTCCGATAAAAGCTCCCTCGAGGCCAGTGGGCCTCGCCGTCACACATCCCTGAATTAAGCCGTGTGAATGGATGGCCGGAAAAACCCAGGAGTATCGTGTTGCAAGGGAGGCCTTCTATTTATTTATTTCATCTCTCCCCCCACCCCAGCACCACCACTCTGTGTGCGCACGTCTGTGTAACCAACTCCAATAAATGGCCCCTTTTGGCTGAGGACTTTGGAACACAAGACAAACAAGATAAATTCCTCCGAATTCTAATTGGAGAACAGTTGACTTAATTGGTGCCCATTTGGCAGACAATAGGAGCAGAGTGGTGCTTGGCTCCGATGGCACCCTGGGGGGATATAGCCTTGCAGCAGGCCAGAAAGCTCTCAGGGACAGGCTGTTTCCTGAGAAGAAATCAGGAGACCAACGTCTGGATTAACCCTCCGATTGTCAAGCTTTATTAGCCGTAATCAGGCAAGATATATCAAGGGTTAAACACAGGAAACCGAACTGACAATGGAGACATATGTCTCTTTTAGGAAAACAAAACAAAAAGGGGGAGGGGGGAGAAGCCAGAGCGGGAAAGTCGGAGGGTACTGAAATGATCACAATGCATTTCATTCTCTCTCCCCCACTTCCAGTCGTCCCCCCCCCCGTAAAGTTTCTATCAGTCTCACGTCTTCCTCAATCAGCAGTGCTCAACTGTTTGATGCTCATGCATTCTGTTGTTACTCTTGCAGATGGATATGGGTCATGCTTTCCGTCCTTTGCTCTGCCTTCCCGATTTTCCATCCTGGGGTGGTGGGGGCAGGAGAGTCCTTTCTAAAAGAAGGTGGTAGTTAGGGAGCTGCCTTACAAGTAACCAAACCATTGGTTCATGTAGTTCAGTATGGCTTGTGCTGACTGGCAGTGGCTCTCCAGGGTTTCAGGCATGGGAGACTTCTAGCCCTATGTACCTGGAGATACCGTGGGTTGAATTTGGGACCTCAACCAGAACCTAGGACCTTCTGCATCTACAAAAGCAGATGCTCTATGAATAAGCCATGGCCCTTCTCCATTGTTTGTTGGTTTGATGCAGTTGTTTCCTGTCTTTCACCTTTGCAGGTCTGCAAGGCAGCTTACACAACCAGTAATTGAAGCAACTTCAAGAACTGGACCTCCATCTCAAGGACAGCTTCTTACCTAGTCTCTTTTCCTATCCCCAAACTGCCAAAAAATTATAGATGTAGGCAGACAAGGCTTATCCTTTACTGGACAACCCTCAGCGGCCACCTATTGTTCTCCAGAATGGTTCCCTGTCATGACCCAAGTTCCTTAATGTGTGCAGTGGAGGCCTCTGATAAGAATGAGGTTTAGGCAGCTTCACTGAGGGGAGAACCACCCCAGGGACGCGGACTTATAAAAAATATTGGGGGGGCCCGGGAAAGCTCATGAATAATAAATAAGCTCATGAATATGCAAATAAAGTGGCGCCGCCTCCTCGTGAGCGAATAGGGGAGAGTGTGCTGCGCCTATTAATCAGCTCCAAAGGAAATTGGGTGGAGCTTTTGCTCGGGAGGGAGGGCAGGAGGCATGCAGCCCGCCCCTCCCTGTGCATTTTGGGCTGGGGGAGGGGCGGCGATGGCGCTCTGCTGGAGGGGCGCCGGAGATTATTGGGGGGGCGGAGCCCCCCCAAACGAATTTTTGAGGGGGCTCGGGCCCCCTCAAGCCCCATGGAGTCGGCGCCTATGAACCACCCTGTATTTTGAACCCTCCTGCAGAAGACACAGCCCTGCCATTGTCCTCTGACTCAGAGGATGTGTCCCCACCACCACAGAACCTCTGTCTCTCCAGCCTTTCAACAGCTACAAAATAAGGGAGAGCCCTTTAACCAACCAGCCACCTCCTCCAGGGAGGTGGAACTCTTCAGGCCAGGTCAGCCTATATAAGGCATTGTCTCTTGCTCCCTGCGGAGACAGTGTCTCTTGCAGTTGCATTAGCATGGCTCTCTGGAGCTGTCCAAGATCCTGCCATTATGGCTTGTTTCCTCGGGGATCCTGATGATCCCATGGAATTGGGCAATGGCAACTGGCCTTTAAAGGAGGATCAGGGCTCATCCAGACTTCCACCTACACCACCACTTTCCCCAAGGAAAACCCATGGTTCAGCACTGAATTAGAACAAATGGTAATTGGGGTTTCCATAGATGGCCATTTGTTCCCATTTAGCACTAAAGAGAGGCTTTTCCTGGGGAAAGAGGTGGAGCCAAGAGGAAAATTCTCAGACCCATGTCTAGAAAGCAGGTCCTGGGTGCAACAATACCCTCCCCTGCTTGTATTCCCATCAATTGGTATTCAGAGGCACATTTCCTTTTATAAAAGGCTGGACAAGTTAGAAAAATATCTGGCCTTAATATATTCCTCAAACGGCAGTAACCAAGACCCCATATTTCTCCTTGTTCAATATCTACATTTATTTTATTTTTTAAATGCCAATTGACTTATTTTCTTCTCTGTGTTACATTTTTCTTTGGTTATATTTTCATGATTTAAAATAGCAACAGAGTGACCTTCCAGGTCAGACATTTCCAGCCAGTTAATGACCAGCTGGATTAAAAGTCCTCAGCTATGCCTCAGGGTTTACAACCCCACCAGACAATCATTAACTGCTCCGGGGATTCCACCGCTGTCAGAAATTATTGCTTTAATTATGAAGATGGAGCTCAACTAGACTCCAGAGTCCACTGGCCAACTCCCTTGACCTTCGGCCTGGTACCTGAATTTTAGCCAAACACCAGGCTTGGAGTTCAGAATTTCAGCATCCAGGAAGCTCAGGGCAGATCGGCTATCAACAATATGCTTGGTAAATAGTCGACAAAGAAAACTCTGTCATCTTCTTGCCTTGCCTTGGATAGTAAATGAACAGGGTACTATGCCCATAACAGCATCTTAGTCAGAGAGGCCAGAAATGAGTTATGATCACAACTCTAATTTCCTAAGACATCTGACTACCAAACTGCATTGTTTTTATTTAACTGATTTACCTGCACTTCCTGCCAACAGCTCAAGGTGGTGTCTATAATTCTCCCCTCCCATTTCACCCCAACAAAAACCCTGTGAGGTAGATTAAGCTGAAGGGCAGTGACTGGACCAAGGTTACCCAGTGAACCTGATGGACTTTGAGTGGGGCTGATCAGAAGGTCGGTGGTTCGAATCCCCGCAATGGGGTGAGCTCCTGTTGTTCGGTCCCAGCTCCTGCCAAGCTAGCAGTTTGAAAGCATGCCAGTGCAAGTAGATAAATAGGTACCCCTCCGGTGGGAAGATAAACGGTGTTTCCACGCACTGCTCTGGTTCACCAGAAGCGGCTTAGTCATGCTGGCCACATGACCCAGAAGCTATCTGTGGACAAACACCAGCTCCCTCTGCCAGTAAAACAAGATGAACGCAAAACCCCAAAGTCATCCACGACTGCGTGGACCTAACGGTCAGGGATACCTTTACCTTTTAAGAAGTATTAGCCTTGAGAATGAGCCATTTAAATACTTGATTAAGGGCCTCAGGCATTTATGGTTTTATTGTAAGTTCCTCCCTCCCCCTGAATGTCATGAACACAGTTGTCGTCACTGTGTAAGAGGTCAACCACTGTGATTTTGGCATGCTAGGCAAAGCAGAGTTAGAATCACAGAAACAAAGAGTTGGAAGGGGCCCTGAGCATCATCTAGTCTAGTGATTCTGTCTCTACAAACTGCAACAGAGCCATTAGTTAAAGAAAGCATAAAATAGCTGCAGCCATCACTGTCACCGTCAACTGTGGCAAACCTCCGTATGGACTGAATTTGACAGGTGGGTGGGGCTGCCAACCTGTTAATCATCTGACTTTATAATTATGTCAAATGAGCCATTTTTTCAAAGGGTTTTTAGCACAGGGTTTTGCAGCTGCTTTAAACCCTCTTTGGATGCAAGTGCCTCATTACCTGCCCCTCACCAGACAACATGTATGATGTCAGGGGCAGGGAAGGTGGACTTGGCTCGGCTGATATGGCCTTATGGCCCAAAGGAGAAGTTATGGTGGTCCTAGTTTGGCCCATGGGTTGAAGGTTCCCGACTGATGCCCTTACCCAGCCAACTAGGCAACCACATTTATCTTAAGGTTGGTTCTTACTGGTGTGATATAAAATGGGTGATCAAGACAGGAAGGACCTATTTGATGACATGTCCTGGAAGTGCAATTTTATGCATCACAAATGTGTGTTCTTCCCCTGCGCCCAGTTTCTTTTTGCCTCCGAAATAGGAGAGGAGAGAAACATGGAGTTAGCTGGGTTGAAAACCCTACGACAGAACCAGTGGCAACCTTGACCTTTAGAATGGAAGCTTTGCAAGATCTGTTTTGATCTGCATTCACCTGTCTGCCTTGGCCCCTTTCCCAAAATGTCAGTCAGAGGAAGTTGAGCTTATGTAAGAGATGGAACGACCTTGTGGGCAAAATGCAAGCCTATTCTTAAGCACGATCCTTTCAACTCCTATTCATTCCCATGTCATGGTGACTATGGAAGCAATAGGACTTTCATACCTTTGAAATATCAAGCTCTCTGTGGTACCACTCAGGGAGCAACAAATTCAATGGAGCTCTTTTTATTTTATATTTAGCATAGCTGAGGTTCAGACAGGGGTTCAAAAATCTGCTCCTGGCTTAAGACCATTCCGAAGCGTGAAACATGTCATGTGAAAAATAAATGATTCTTCTCTCTCCCTGTCCAAGTCACACATTTTTATCCATTATTCAGTCCCATACCATTTTTGAGTTAATTTGAGAATTAAAAAAAATAAATCTCTCAAAACACCTATTTAAATATGTAGCTTCATTTGTATTCAAATGTGCCCCCCCCAAAGTAGGTATTGAAATACATCAATACATATTTTTAAGCATTAACACTAGGAGTGGATAAATCTCTCAATTTCGGTTTCCATTGCTTTCTCAAATGTCCAGTCTTAAAATTTAGTTTTCCACATGTCTCCATCAGGTTGCAAATTCTTTCCTTTTAATGAAATGATTACTGGCCACAATGGCTATATTCTACTGCCAGTGTCCTTGGCATTATGCCTCTGAATATCAGTTTCTGAGAATCTCAGGTGGGCAGAGTGCTATTCCACTCATGTCCAATTTGCAAGCCTTCCATTGGGCATCTGGTTTGCCATTATGAGAACAGGATGCTGGACTAGATCTGATCCAGCAATACTCTTCATATTTTCTTATAGGCATTTCCCCTAATAGACATGTCTGTGTGCTGTTTTGGCTAATATACACTTTTCTTTTCTTTTGCAAACATTTTATCCAAATAGAATGCATTTTGTATATTATTTTCATGAATACATGCACTTTTATGCACACATTACTGAATAAATGCATTTCTGTACGCATTTCTTGGTTGGAGAAGTGCACAGCAAATTCTGCAAAAATGTGACTTTTAAGTGATAGCTCTCTTTTGGTTTGCATATTGCTTCAGGAAGTGCAAATCAGATTCGTCTTTAAATGTGAACTGAGCTAAGTGTGGACCCCATCCCCAATCAACAGTGGCAAGCATGACATCAAAACATTTGGATTAGCATGACATATATTTTTTCCGGATCTGCTGGAAACATTAGATTGAGAGGCGTGCATTAGGACAAGTGATATGGGAATTTGCAAAGTTCACATTCCCCCCTAGCTCAGGTAACGTGAGAATCGGCCTGTGATCTAGTGAGATAAGGTGAGATGTCATTCTAAATGTACAGGTGCGCTGGTGGCTTTTGATTCAATAACTTCTGTTTATCTCTAATTCACGCCTGTCGTGGCACAACTGTAGATCACTTTATCTAGTCCCTCTGTCTCTAGCATGGAAACTATGTGGCAGAGTAGCTTGCCAGTTTTATGATCTGTGAAGATATTTAACCGAAGCTTCTTCCGAGGTGGTCCTGGAGGAATTCAGCAGGGGAGAAAGCCCCCACCCACAGCCAGGTATTTCAGATGGCAGGCAGCGTATAACAAATCCCTTATTGACTGGACTAATCTTGTGTAGCGTAATCTAATAACAACGCCAGGTTCCCAGAGGTAGTAGCAGCATATAGATATTGTAGATTCCGAACCTCTTTTATGCTGCACTGTGTAACTTATTCAATATAACAAAATTGCTCAGCTGGTTGAGAAGTGCCGACTACTAAACTTGGCATTAATATGGTCAAGGGGTGTAACAGTTAGGAGGGAGGGGGGCTTTTGGAAGGCATAAAGTCCCCTGAAAACCTTCCAAACGGTGCTTGTTCCCCACAGCTCTTTGCAGCGCTTAACATCTCCTGCTTTCTTACAGTGTTGCTGCTCTGGCGAAAGTTTTGAAACCAAGCTTCCCAGTGATGCCAACCGATAAGGGATTGTGTGATGAATGTCCTGGAGCCATACAGCCACTCAGTGGCAAAGCTGCATGCTTCGGCACCAGGGGCGGAGAGCAGGCGGGGGCATGGCTGGTGTGCATCCTGGGGGTGTGGCATGCCACCCCATGGGTGGGCAGGGGCATGGCACACGTCATGGGGGTGTGGCACACTGTCCATGGGGGCATGGCACCCGGCGTGCTGGGGGTGTGGCACGTGTCTGGGGGGCAGCCGTCTTGGTACCCCCCTACCTGATGGTGCCGGGGGCGGTGCGCTGCCCCACCCCACCCCGTTCCTTCGCCAGTGCAGCCACTCAGGTTTGCATTTGCAGTGATGTCACAGGAAGCAAACAGAACAACATAGGAAGGGGGGAAATGGTTCCTGCTGCCTCCGCAACTGCTCTGGCAACAATGATGCTACTATGCGCTGGTTCACTCTATTTGTGTGTGCATGTGTCAGGGTATCAAGTCAGGAGCATTATATCACTTTCAATCAGATGGGTCTTCAGGTACAGACCTGAACATGCATTCCCAACCTCATTCTTTCCTTTTGTGTGTATTGTTACATCTGGGTGTATTTGCCGTAAACTTTACTGAGCTGCGGGAAACTAGCACGGATATGTCTCTTGAAAAGTAGGCGCATGCAGTGTAGAAGTGGAAAAAAAACTCCAGCCCACAGCCGAAACATCTTGTCATGACATTGTTGGATGCAATGATGTCACCACACGTTAGTAAATGAAGTCACAATCCATCAGATTTGGCGAGGGCAATTGAGAACGAGGGCAAACCATTAATTGGCAGAAAGGATTGCCTTTTTCAACCACTTCAGACAATGTTAGTGAAAAATGGTGACTATATTTTTAGGGTTTCCACTCAGGCCTTCATGCATTTATTTAAAAGTAGCAATCAGCAGTAATGGGGCAGGGGGTTCATTAGGACTGGCATCAGTCCTTGGGATCTCTGGGCAGCTGCCAGGACCATGGAGCTCCCACAGGGCCTAGCCATGCTTGCTCCAGGCACCTCTTGTATTATTATTTTTAAACTGCAAAATAAAAATTCCCTATAAACTACCTTAGAATAAAATTGTTTTTATACATGAAATTGTTTATACATGTGAAGTTGTTTCAATTGTTGTTATCTATGAAAATGTTTAAGAACTGGCGGAAATGACTGGCAGAATCCGAGACCTGGGAGAAGAACTGGTGGAGGAGGACTGGAAGAAATTTAAGGACTATCTACAAAAACATTGCAAATTGTATGAATGTTAAGAGAGATGTAAGATTAGCAACAACATGGTACCAACAAACTAGTCAAAAGGAATAAGAATCTAAATGCTATTAAAAGAAAAGACAAATTTTGGATAAATATTATGTTAAAACTAAGTCTTTAGAATTATGGTCTAAATTTTCTAAAATTTGAGATTTAATATTGGAAAATTGTACTATAAGAATTGAAACAAGTTAATAAATTGCTGGTAAAATTTAAGAGTTTGGAATGCAGGAACGAGAGTCGCAAGGAAGTCCAATGAGGAGAATGAAATGTGGATATTGGAAAACTATGTTACGCTGTATGTTTTTTACTGTTTAAAATTTTTTTAATAAATATTATTACAAAAAAAGAAGAAAATGTTTAAGAAATGGTTCCAGAACGAATTAAGTTCTTAACCAGAGGTACCACTGTATAAACATTGGGAGTGCATAGCACTAGTAGATCTTTTTCTCCCTTTAAGTTCAAAGTAAGACTTTTGAATGTATCCTAGTTGTTCCGGACTTTATCTGCCAATAGCAATATCTGCCAATAGCAATACCTTAAAACTTGTTCCTGTAGCATGTTTGCAACCATTCCAGCACAACACGGAAAGCAATTTTGAGCACTTGGGTCCAGTCAACATTTAAATTGCCCATGGTACCCCAGAGCAAACAGCAAAGACTGAAGTTCTGCTGCCCACTGCCAGCCATGTTACCCTGCCAGGGTCTTCTGAATGGAGAGGAGGTCCAACTGAGCACACTTTTCACAAAGACACCCCCCACACACACACCTCAAACCTGCAGAAAGGAGTGTGAGAGAGTTAGACTAGAAGCAGGCAGAAGGCAGGGAGTCAGAGCCATGCTTTATTTCTGCTGGAACCCAAGGCTATGACCATGGGAGAAGCAAGACCTTCTGCGGTGTTAATGCTGTGAGCCTGTGCTTCATCACAGGCACAGGTTGTATACATCCTAAAGCTACCATAGTCTCCACTATCCCTCACTCCAAGGAAACTGAGTTTGGGACCTTCTGCCTGCAAGGCAGATGCTCTGGTGCAGAGCTCCAGTTTTTCTTGCCATATATACTCTCCATAGAAGAATATAAACCAGATTCATACAGGAGGATCAGAATTTCAGGAAAGAGGCTGAGTCAACTTAGAACTTTAACAAATAATTCGCTGTATGATTCTTTGGTAATTTGAAATATCCCCGAAATTCACAACAGCAAATTTTGGCTTAGTGTTTGCAGCCATCATTCTCTATCTGTTTGAACTTGAGTAGTGTGTGTATTTACGTATGTATAACGACTTGGGGAATTCAACATTTTAGTTTCCCAAGATTAAATTTCCAAAACAGATTTACCAAATGGTGAGCCCTCAAACTGCTGATTGACTTATTGACAAACTGATGGAGGGCGTACTTTCATGGGCTACTGTTTTTTCCCAAGCTCTATGATTGTGAACGACAAAGGCCAGCTGCCCGATACAGATACCGTATGAAATTCCAGACTTCCTCCTTTATAGCCCCATTCCATGGATTAAACATATTTCTAAATTTCTGTAATAAAAAGTATGTGTTACAGTATTTCACAATATTCTCTCCATCCAGGGAAAGTATGACATAGACAAGTTGCATTCATATGAATAACACTTGAGCAACCATTTAATTTTAGTCTGCCTCTCACAGGACTGAAGAGCCTCAGATATCACAAATTCCCCTCCCTTGGAAAACTCACTATTAGTGGGTTCTTTCTCAGCGAACTCTTGGGGAAAGCTCAGAGTTTTTCCCAAGCATTCTCCAAGAAAGCTCAAAACTATAGAAGAACTTCTGATCAACCACATATATTAGAACCCACCCTATTCAATTGATTGTGGTATGTTTTAACTAATTTGAATGCATCTTTTAAATTGCTGTAACCTATGCTGGGACTTCATAGTGAAGAAATGATGATGATGATGTCAGCAGCCTTCCATTATATCCATCACACCTTCCCAATTTTACATTATATGGAGATAGCTGGCAATGGGAAAGTTGCCACATCCATGTCCATTGGTCCATTTAGTTCAGTACTGTCAACACTGATTGGTAGCAGCCCTCAAGAGCTTCAGACAGGCCTATCTGCAGGCACTGGGGATTGAACCTTGTACCTTTTGCATGCAAAACCTGTGCTTTACCACTAAGCTACATCCAATTCCCTTTTGAAGCAGGCTGGCGTTGGTGGAAGTCTTACACTAGTGACAATGGAAACTCAGAGCATGCTCAGAAGCAAAATATCACTGCCCAGAAGACAGGACACATTAGTTTTCCTTTCCTTTGGGTGATGACAGATATCTTAAAACCAACGCTTAAGTCATGCCATTTGCAAATCACTTCACAACTGCAGGAGATGTGATGCTTGGGCGCTACGAGAGAGACTCAAACCAAGGTGAGCCTGTTATGAGCAAGGCCTGAGCTTTGGTGGATGTTTGAGCTTGCATAGTAAAGGAGTGAGTGGGGAGGTGATCTCCTGAACATGCTTTTCTGATCCTCCCAGTTAGGAAACATAGCACCAGCTCTACATTCAACATCCCTTTGCAAGATGCAGGCAGGCCTCCTTCCATTTTCTATCAGCTCATTATGTTCTCTTATCATCATATGCTTATCTTCATTCTGATCATTTTGTATTGATTGAGTGATAAGTTCATAGTGGTTTGGGTGTAAATTAAATTGGTCTATGCAACTTGAATTTCTTAAGTGCTCTGAGCATGCTAACGTCAAGGCAGGATTTCAGTTTTCAGTGCAAGCTTGGGACTATGTACAAGCTTGTACACAGGTATTGAATACCCTTTACATTCAATGAGAGTGTGATGTGTGCAGCTATGCACACAGCTGAGCTGCACACTCATTTAGTTATTCACCTGTAATATTCAATGGGTGTACAGTCTGTAGAAATCAAGAAGTGTATAATATTTCACACAAATGTAAATGTATAGAGGCAGCTTGTATCCAAATTCAGTGTGAGATACAATGTGTTGTTTTTTTCAGGGGGTACTGAATAGTACACAGTACCCGCACCTCTTTTTGTTGTTGTTAAAATGTGTGACACTTACTGTAACAACTTCATGGTGAGTACCAGCGCCTCTTTTGGGGGTGGGTTAAAAAGGTGTGACACTGTAACAACTTCATGGTGAGTACAGTGGTACCTCGGGTTACATATGCTTCAGGTTACATACGCTTCAGGTTACAGACTCTGCTAACCCAGAAATAGTGCTTCAGGTGAAGAACTTTGCTTCAGGATAAGAAGAGAAATCGGGCTCTGGCAGCGCAGCGACAGCAGGAGGCCCCATTAGCTAAAGTGGTGCTTCAGGTTAAGAACAGTTTCACGTTAGGAACGTACCTCTGGAACGAATTAAGTACTTAACCTGAGGTACCACTGTACTGGTACTTATTTTTTTAGGGGGGGAGCATGGGTGACACATGAAAAGGTCTTCTATTCATATCTATTGCATATATAAAAATACTGAATATAATTCTTGACCAGTGTAGAATTTACCAGGAGACTCACAGATATAGAATACCTGCCTCACACCTTCAACCATAACTGAAGAAAATTATTTGAACATTCTTAATATAAATTGTCGCTATGAATTTTCCCCATCCAACATAACTTCTGCTTGTTAGGAAGAAAACACCTACTTTTTCTCGACCTGCAACTGAATTTTCTTCCCTCTTGGAGTTTCTGAAATTTCACTTATCGATTTGTAACCTTTGGGGGGGAACAATATCTTAATTCGCCATGCTTTCTGATCACTTAGGCTTTTTTTTCTTTCCGGGGCTGGGGTAACACAGCATGCCACATGTTTTCCTAACAAATTGCATTCGGACACTTTCCGACACTTTCATTATTTTAACTGAGGTAATAATTAGTCACTGTCACAGGAGGGAGTTCGGTTGTGCAAATCAGAATAAATTTACCTTGCTGTAGCAGCAGCCACAAATGAAGCAATAAATTAGACATTGCATTTTTCTTTTTTTTATATACAGACTTAGGAGATCCCCTCAAATCAGGAATTGCTACCTGGAATATGAGAAAGAAAGCCAACGTAACTTCTCTCTCTCTCTCTCTCTCTCTCACACACACACACACACAGGCACTTTGTATTTCAAGGTGTAGAAAAAAAGGAAATCCTTGAGGTGGTATCTCTGTGACTTTCAAAAAAGGCTGACGAGCAGAGCAATTTACAATAAAAACAGTGAAAGGTGTACAAAGAAAGATGATGATTCTTGGACATGACATGACTCCTGTCAGGTTTTGACAGTTCTTTCTTTGAGTGTGTATGTGTGTGAGAGAGATTATTACACACACACACATACACACACACTCATTTACATAAAGTGCTACCTTGGTTCCTGAATGGCTTAGTTGTTGTAGAAATCATTTCCCAAACGCCACAAACCCAGAAGTAAGTGTTCCAGTTTGCGAACGTTTTTTGGAAGCCGAATGTGCGACGCGGCTTCCGCTTGAGTGCAGGAAGCTCCTGCAGCCAATCAGAAGCTGTGCCTTGGTTGCTGAATGGTTTCGGGAGTTGAATGGACTCCCACAACAGATTAAGTTCGAGAACCAAGGTACCACTGTATTACAAGAACAAATAAATGGGGTGGTAACCAACTAACGTCCCAAATGCACTATAATACACTATACACTATAATACTATACACTATAATACACTATACACTATAATAGCACTTTACACTATAATAGCACTTTAAATTCTATGGCTTTCCCAAAGAGTCCTGGGAACTGCTGTTTATTAAGCGTTCTGATAGTTGTTATAGTAGCTCCCAGAGCTATAACCAGTGCTTTTCTTTTTCTTTAAAATCAATATGTTTAGGGGTACTCTCTATTTTCTACTCATATTGAAATACTGCCCCTCAATGAGGCCAAGCTTAGATTCACAAAATGTTTTGGGGTATGTGTACCTCTCCTTGACCCAGGGGGGAAAAATGGCTATAATACTCAGAGTTCCCTGGGATGAGGGTTTGATTGTTAAAGCACTCTGGGAACTGATACTGCTAATAATAATAATAATAATAATAATAATAATAATAATAATAATTTATACCCCACCCATCTGACTGGGTTTTCCCAGCCACTCTGGGCGGTACAAAAGATGATGTGGCTTCAGATCTTTAGCGCAAGAGGCCTCAAGTAGTTTGGGGGCAGAGACGCCAATTTGTGAGGGAGATTTGGGGGGGGGACGATGACATCACGTGCCTGACGTCATGTCAGGACATTGGAGAAGTCAGGGATTGGTTCAATGGCTGGTGGCTCTTCCTCTTCATGCTGCTGCCACTGTCACAAGCTGGGAGATGCTTCCTTGCTCCTTCCCCTCTAAGGCAGGAGGAGGAGGAACCAGGCACTGAAGCAGGGCCACGCTCCCTGCTTGGTCTGATTTTTTTTAACATTGGGGGAAGCTCCCCCTAAAAATATTGCGTTGGGCCCCAGGAGTTATCACCACTGGGGTAAGGGTGGGGGATCTGCCTAAGGCTCTTTTACATCCGCTTTCTAGCACCGGCAAAGTGTGTTCTCCTTCATGGAGAGCACGTGTTGCGGTGGGGGCCGCCAGGACACTCCAAAGTTGGGGGGCGGGCTAATTGATCGTTGGCCACTGATGCGATTGGGGCTTCCCTTGTTGTTGGGAAGAAGATAATGTTGCCATTTATTGATTGACAGCCAGAAATACTAAAACTCCTTGCACGAGGCTAGGGCTTCCTCTTTTCGCCCGTGCATCGGATTGCCCGTCCCTCCCTCCCTAGAATAGGGTTGTTTGCTTTGACCTTGCTATGCCTGTCATGGGGTCGTCTGCTTTGGAGTAGGGGCCTGGTAGGAATTTTGTCCATCTGGCTGATTGGCTGGGGCCATTTGGTTTTTGCCTACTGTGTAGCAAATGGTCACAACTTGTAAGGTTCGCGGTTAGGCATTGGTTTATGGTTTGGTTGGTTGAGGGGCATGGATTGGCTGTGCCTGCCCCTCTAATGCTGCTGCTGCAAGGGATTCCGTTAAAGGAATTGGGGGCTAACTATTGCTTGTCCACTCTGTCAAGGGGGCTCGGGCCATAGCAATGAGCTCCTGGTTGCATTTGGGGTGAGGGCAGGTTCCCTGCTCCGCGTTACCCCCAAGTGTATTCCCCTATTCTGACTTTCGCATTGTGCGGAATGTCAGTCTGTCCCCCATGGTGGGGGCAGATAGTCACAACCAATGCCTACGCAACCACTCACAAATTTGTATTTTAATAAAGTTGTGGCCAAAATTATGCCAAAAATCTGAAACAAAAAATTCTGTGGACTGTGTGAGTTATTGGGGTGGACCTGGGGACCTCGACATGCAACAGAAGAGAAACCAGACACCTCAGTATCCCCCCAGAAATTCAGAGCATGACTGACATTTTCATTCTCTTGGGCACCTTAATGGATTTTAAAATTATAATAATGCCTGGTGTTTTTCTTTAAAAAGCTGTCTTTTATTGAAAGACTATTTTGTTTTCGCTTGTAAACCTTTTTGCGGTTTCCTTAAAACCAAGTGGTATATAAATTTTGTTTAATGAAATAAAAGTTTTTTTAAAAATGTATATATTGAAAATAGTACAGTATTATTACAGAATTATTGCAGATTTCTTGATTTGTTTTTTTTTCCTTAGTTTGAAGTCGCTTTAACTTTTAAAAATGGTTTGTATTTTATATCTGATCTGCCATAACAGCCGTCTCATTTGGGGGGTGGAGGGCAGGGAGAATGTTACAAAAATTTCCTGAATAAAATAAATTACTTTGGGTTGTATCTCACAGTGGTTATTCTCAGAAAGGAGCCATTGAAATTAATGAGTGCAACTAACTTAGGTCTATTTGTTCATCTGAGTCCACTTTGAGCAAAGTTTGCTTCTCCAGAATCCTTTAGTCATTCATTCATTCATTTGTACCCCATCTTTCCTTATAAAGAAAAAAGTTCATTATGGATAAGGGGGGGAAATCAATTTAACTATTTAAAATATCAACCACTAAAGGATCGAAACACTAAGATACAGGAAACAAAGCACAAAAAATACACTCACTACTCCATTGTCATGGAGAGACATCCCTGCAACCATATTTATTTTACCCAAAATGCTGATCTAAAAATCCATAATAATAAAACATTTGTAACCCATCATGATTTTATTCCTTTTTTAAAAAAAAAACAAAAAACATTTCAAGGGACTTTATTGTAAATACGTTGCCCAGCAGTGTAAACATAGCTATTTAAAAGGCATTTGTGGTTATTTTTATTCATTCTAAATGCTTTCTCCCAATCAGCTTTTCAATAAGGCAATTGAAAACTTCATTTTTTAGGGAACACAAGAAGCCAAAAGAATTCTTTTTAAAAAAGAAAAAAAGAAAAGCCTTGAATTAAAAGTTTCCCTGTAAAAACTGTATCCTCCACAACGCCCACCCACCCCCCCAAAAAAATCCATAGGTAGATTATTTCACAATATTATTATCTTGCTATTGAAAAGGAGCCTCATATAAAGTGGATGTAAAAAGAGGTGTGTTATATCCCAAAGGCGGCATGTAGAGGGAACCACCGAGGGGTCTGTGTGAATTAAATGGCTGCCTTGTCCCTTATTAAAATGAAATCTATCTCTTAGGGAGGTCTTCAGGGTTCAATGTCCTCTCTCACCCTCCTTTATATCTGCGCTGTTTGTACGGATTAAATACCCAGGATATCTCTCAGATGTAAAACTGCATCTAATGTGAAAGCGCTGCACTGGCTCGTAAAATCTATTGAAGCCAGTCAGATGTTCCTGTCTAAGCAACACGCAGCTCATTGTCTTTGGACAGTCGCAGTGAAGCATGGAAAGGGCTGGCTTTGAAAACCTGATTAAAACAATCTGCGGTAAGTAAAGAAAACTCGTCACAACACAAGGGCAGCCTTCAGCAGAATGGAAAGGTTTGCCAGGGGTCCTTGTTCCACCCCCACCACAACCAAACCTCAGCCTGGCTTAAAATAAGGACGCGGGAGTGTGGGAACCTACTACCAACACTCGAAAGAGCAGGAGATTCTGGAATAAGGACAGTATTGTCCTAGCAGCACCTCCACATTATATCCTGAAATGACTCTTCCATCACTGTTAGTCATGGAGAATCCTGCGAACTGTAGTTTGCTTAGGGTGCTGCAAACTAGCTCTTGAGATCAACGCTTCATGCTGTGGCACAGATGCTGACATGACTGAGACTTTGTCAGTACACCAGTTGCTGATTTGCTTTCCGGACAAGTTCAAGGTGTTGCTATTAGTATACACAGGGCCTTCTTACCCATAGGTGATAGGGGTGCGGGGCACCTGGGCTCTCAGGGGCGCCAGGCCGAGAGTCCGGGGCCTGAGAGTTGAGTTCGCTGAAGACCCTGCCTGTTGGTCAGAGCGCAGCGGTGGGCTCTTCTGCTGCGGGCGGGTTCTCTGCGTCACGAGTTCAGGGGTGACCAAGCCAGCGAGATGCTGAGGCGGCCAGCCGGTTCTGCCCTCCTGTGCGCCTGGGACTGGGCAAATGGGGGGGGGGGCCTACCGGGCAGATCTTTGCACCCCGGCGGCGCATGTGCTTAAGACAGCCCTGAGTATACAAAGGCCTTAACAGCTTGGGACCAGTTTACTGCTAGGATCACCTTACTCTATATATGCCCTCTTGATCACTTTAAACTGGCACTGTTACAGGTGTCTCATAATACTCGTTCCACATTTGAAAGAAATCAATCTTTTACTGTGGCAATACCTACACTTTGGAACTCACTGCCTGTTGACATCAGGCAAGTGTTTCCACTGTACTCTTTCTGGTGCCTGCTCAAAGCATTTTTGTTTAGGCAAGCCCATTGGTATTTTTCTAGAAAAAGAGGTGCCAGAACTCACCATGTTCCCTTGTTCTCTTATACAGTCGTACCTTGGAAGCCGAATAGCTTTGTTTCCAAATGTTTTGGCTCCTGAACATCGCAAACCCGGAAATGAATGTTCCGGTTTGCAAACTATTTTTAGAAGCCGAACATCCAACAGGAGCTTCCTGCAGACAATCAGATGCTACACTTTGGTTTTGGAAGTTGAACGGACTTCCGGAACCGATTCCATTCAACTTCCTAGGTATGACTGTAATGGCAGTGGGGCCCGGAAAGGTTCCGGAATTAAGTTCCGGTGAGTTCCAACTGGGAAAAAGAAAAGCCTTGGGCAAGCCCATCCAATCTTTTAGAAAATTTACATGTGTTTTAATCTGGTTTTTAATCTGTGAACTGCCCTGAGACTTCTGGGTATAGGGTGGTATATAAATTCAATAAAAATATATAAAAATAGCTACTGTTAATTATTTTATGAATGTTCTGAATAGTTTTTTAAAAAACGTTTTAATTGATAATTTCATCGTTTTATTTTAACTGCTTTGAGGTTTTATCACAATTGAGTGATAATCAATCTTGTGAAAGAAACAAAAAGGAATGAATACAGTTTCCAGAATTCTCCATACTCTTAAAATGACATAATAATGCTTTCTCTGCATGGTAGGGATGTGACCTAGAGGTCTATTCACCTTTCACCCCATTTGGGTGTTTACTTTATTTGGGGGGGATTTTTTTAACATACACTGATGGCATCTGAGCTGGTAGAAAGTGATCTTGGGGTTATGGTGGAGACCTCGGTGAAAATGGCAATGTATGGCAGCTGTGGAAAAGGGTAAATTCCATGCTCAAAATGGTCAGGTCAGAGATGCAGAATAAACTGGCAAATAGCCAAATGTCATTATACAATACATATGCATGGTGCAAGCAGTCCTGGAACAATGAGTACAGTCATACCTCATGTTATGTCCGCTTCATGTTGTGTTCTTTCAGGATACGTCCCGCAGCGACCCGGAAGTACCAGAAAGTGTTACTTCCGGGTTTCACCACTCGCGCATGCGCAGATGCACAAAATGATGTCACACGCATGCGCAGAAGTGGCAAATCGCAACCCACGCGTGTGCAGACGTGCCGCTGCGGGTTGCATTCTTTTCATATTGTGAACGAGTCTCCGGAAAGGATCCCATTCGCAACCAGAGGTACCACTGTACATTTCTGGTTGCTGCATCTTCTCACATATATTATAGAGTGGAGAAGGGTCATGGCTGAGTAGTAGAGCATCTCTTTTGCATGCAGAGGGTCCCAGGTTCAATTTCTGGCATCTCCAGCTTGGGCTGGGAGAGATCCCTGTCTGAACCCCTGGAATGCTCCTGCCAGTCATTGCTGGCAATACTGGGCTAGATTCGAGATGAAGGAGCTCCTTACACATATAGGTGGGCAACGAAAAGGATGGGTGGACTGGATCCCCTGTGAGAAAAGTTTGCAACATTTGGGACTTTTCTAGTTTGGGTGTGGGGTGAGGGAGAAAGAAATGCCAGACATAATCAAGGCTTATAAGATTATGCAAGATATGCGGAAAGTGGACTATAATTTTCTCATTTGATGGTGTATGGTGGGAGATCCAGCACAGACGAAAGGAAATACTTGTTCATGCATGGGTACATCGTAGACCTATGAGAGAGGTGGCAGAAAATGTGGTGATGTCCACTAGCTCAGATGGCTTTAACAGGGATTAGATAAGTTCATCAAAGACAAGTCTATCAGTCTCAAGTAATAATGGAGAATATGCAACCTCCAGGCTCAGAGACAGGATGCCACTAGGTAGCAGTTCCTGTGGAGCAACAGTAAAGGTAAAGGTAAAGGGACCCCTGACCATTAGGTCCAGTTGTGACCGACTCTGGGGTTGCAGAGCTCATCTCGCTTTATTGGCCGAGGGAGCCGGCGTACAGCTTCCGGGTCATGTGGTCAGCATGACTAAGCCACTTCTGGCGAACAAGAGCAGTGCACGGAAACGCTGTTTACTTTCCCGCCTGAGCGGTACCTATTTATCTACTTGCTCTTTGACATGCTTTCGAACTGCTAGGTTGGCAGGAGCAGGGACCGAACAACAGGAGCTCACCCTGTCGCGGGGATTCAAACAGCCAACCTTCCGATCGGCAAGCCCTAGGCTCTGTGGTTTAACCCACAGCGCCACCCGCATCCCTTGGAGCAACAGTAGCAGAGGGCTATTGTTTCGATACCAGGCTGACTGGGGCTGATGATAGCTGGAGGGCTATGGACTCCCCACCCTGCCTTAGAGAAAGGATGAGAGTCAGAAGAAGAAGAGGAAGAAGAAAGCTAGATGGACCAAGAGACCAACTCAAGATAACTCACGTTGTACCTATTTGTAATGGTTCTAGGGGTTGCTCATGCGTAAATAGGCGCCACACCTGGCTGGGTTGCCTGAGTGAACCCTTTCTGTCCAGACAGCCACTCGCCTGTGGCTGTCTCAATCGCTGGCAGAATCCGTCAGTGGGCATTTCTTGAACTTCTTCCAGCAAAGAAGCTATTTGACGCCTAGTCTCTGCCTACTCTCCCTGCGCGGAAGCCTTCTGCGCAGGGAGGGTGTGGGCAGTGGAGGACCCGTGCTCTCCCCACTGGTCCCCGGCGAGGAGTCATGGAGCCACCTCGCCGATTCCCCCATCTGCCCCCCTTCTCCACTGGTGCTACGCTGATTTCCTTCCCCAGAAGATGGGCTGCTTCTCTCCCTCCCGGGACGTTCTCCGGAATCCCTCTGGAGCCCTCCCCCTCCCTCTGGCTCCAATGGCAGTTCCCTGACACTATTAAAGACTTAAGGCACTGATATGCTGATAAAGCCTCCATTCTTATGATCTTAAATCAGCCTTCCCCATCAGCTACAATTGTCGGCACATCATCATCCCTTTTATTGGCATCACATACAAACAGCTACAATTGTCAATGGTTGGGGGGTGATGGAAGTCATAGTCCAAAATATTTGAAGGGCACCAGGGTGGGATGTTGCCATAAATAAAGGAGCGGGGAGGTCTCTTGATTTGGGGCTCCTTTCCCCAAGAAATTACATTTGCAGTGTGCTCATCTACATCCCAATGAATAATATTTATTATGCGGTCTCGAAATAATGTTTCACTTCATGGGGAAAGGGGTCAACGTGTGCCTTTCAGAGAACCCACAATCGAAATGTATGTGGTTGCCGCCTGTCATTTTCATTACAGTTCAACTTAAAAAAAAAGTCCCTGGGAAAAAAAAATTGTCTTGCTACCAAATTGCAATCATAAAGGCATGGCTTCAGCCTCTGTGAATTGCTTCAGATGGTGAACTTCTGGGTAATATATAACATAAAGAGTTTAATTGAATCAGCCTGCTGGGTTTTTGCCCAGAAAAAGTGGGAATTTAAATGCTGAGGCAGCTTTCGCTGCCAACACCACCAGTCAGCACTCCTTAGATTGGATTGTAAATAATCTTATTTTAGGCCACGCAGTGTGATCGGATAGGCTTCTCCTTAAACTTGCTCACAAAAGTAATTAAATAACTCCATACCAAGACACTTTTTAAAAAGGAAAAAAAAAAGCACACACACAACAACCAATGCTCATGCCCATCCCAAATAAATGTTTAATAAGGATTTCCCAGAACCAAGAGAAAGACATAACTTCTGAGGAATCCACCTTGTCATGGTCTGGAATAGTTCCCCCTGCAGACAGGGAAATTAACCCAGTCTCCCACATGAGAAAGATGTCTCGACCAAGGACTCCCCTTATTTATTCAGTTATTTATCTATGTATTTTAGGCATTTTATATGCAAGCATGCACAAAATGTACCCAAACAACCTCCGAAAGCTATAAAAACGAAGAGAGAAATGCCAATAAAGTCACATAAAATACAATCCAAAAACGATAAAGCTGATGGCAGACTAAATAAATGAAATGCCATCCAAATCCTGCCTAGGTGGTTAATATGAAGCTCTCTCCAGAGCAACAAATGTCCCAACTTCCCAGAATGCAGCCTGATAGCTAAGCAGGCTTGGTACTGGTTCTCATCCTCTGCCTGGATGGCAGATTCCATGTGGAGTGCTTTTATGCTGGAAGAACCCAATGCCCATCTGGTCCAGCATCCTGTTCACACAGTGGCCACCCAGATGCCCGAGTGAAGCCCGCAAGCAGGACCCAAGTGCAAAAGCAACAGTCTCCTGAGATTCCCAACAACTAGCTTTCAGAGGCAATATTGAGCTAGATAGATGGATGGTTTGACTCAGCATAGGGCAGTTTCCTGTGTCCTAAATCAGCCTCCATCATAGGAGTTGTGGTAGGACAGCCTAACTGCTGGATCAAGCCAATGGGGCCATTTAGTCCAGCATCTTATTGTCGGTTGTTTGCTTGTTTATTATTTAGTGCTTTTCTATCCTGTCTTTCTTCCAACTTGGGAATCTACATTTTGCAAACATCATTATAAAATGCAAAGTAATAAGAATAACAATAAACTAGTTAAAAACAATAGTTATCATACAGTAAGACACATTTAGAACTAGTATTAAAATACCAATTGCCCTGTACCTAGTTTTCAAAGGCCTGCTTATTTGGGAAGCTTCCTGGCAGATAGAGAACAAGGAGAATTTCTCTTGGGCAGAAATTCCACAATACAGGAGCAGCCACAGAAAAGTTTCTCTCATGTTACCAACAACTGGGCTTCTGATGTTGATGGGACTGAGAGAAGGTTCTCTCGCAGTTGTCAACCATATAACTTTGAAAAGCCTACAAGGTGGGATATGAATGTATTCTATAAACCTGACAGTAGAAAGAATTGAGAGAAAAAACATAACTCTCTGTCTGTCTGTCTCAGTTGGAAGAGTATGAGATGCCTAATCTTGGGGTCATGGGTTTGAGCCCCACGTGGGATGAAAGGTTTCTGCATTGCAGGGGGTTAGGCTAGATGACCGCCGTGGTCCCTTCCAACTCTGCAAGTGTGTGTGTGAGAGAGAGCGCTCTGGTGGATCAGATCAAAGGCTCACCTAATCCAGAATTCAAAGGGAACAACCAAAAGGGAACAATCAAACATGATAGTGAGCAGACTCAGAATCAACTTCAAAATATGCAAACATGTATCTGCAAGAAACTATGGAAAGGTTTGGCTTCCATGAAATTTCAAGAGTGAGGTAAAAAAGAAAACACACACCACATCTATAATTAAATTATGAACATACAGCTCTTGCAAGAAAAAAAGCTTCATAGGTAGATTTATGGAATTATTTTACTGAAAAAGACTTATGTTACATATTTCAGTCCCTAGTGACTACTAATGTTTTATTAAATACAGTGTAAATCCAGCTGCGACCAGGCAATAAAGACCTGCAAGGGGCCAAAGAGAAAAAGAAAGGGGAAGGTGTTTTATATTTTAACCGTATGTGGCTATTGAGAGGCCTAAGTGCTCCTTCCAGGCCAGGTCCTGCTCACCTTGGTGACAATTTTTTAATATGCATTTTGCACGACGCAGCCCAGCTTAAAAGGGGAGTGCAAAATTTTTGAGCAGCCTGCAATATTCCATAAATCTGGTTCCAGCACCGCCAAGCAAATCTTGTGCTAAGCTATTAGGTAAACACATTGAACACTGTTTAATAGAATACACAAGAACTCAACACACAGTGTGAGAAGTAGATTTCATTACAGATGTTGGAGTCCAATGATGTGATTGTGGACAGATATTAAGCTAGGATAATTAGCTCTACAGATAAATCCCATTTGTTTTGGGTTTTCTTTTTAGGACTGGGGGTTAAAAATAATATTTTGATTTGTTGAAACATGCATTCCCCCCGCCACCACTCCCTCGTTCCTGGCGTCTGGATGGTTTACTTTACATAAAATTAGACCTCTCTAAACTGTTGGCTTCGTCACTTTTCTAATGTGATTGCCCCTTCCCTTGAAAGGGGCCGCCTAATTGAGACCATCCATTGTATGCGACGCACGTCAATAAATAGTGAGCATGAATGCGAATCAATATTGTGTTAGTATTGGGATTAAGTGAGCTATGCTCCCTTTCCACCCTTTCCCCATCACCTCCTCCCCACCGTGTCCCCCCCCCAAAGAGATGGATATGAGTAAATAAAGTGAGTGTTTGTTTGAAACTGTGTCTAGGGATTAGGGTCTGTACTTCCCTGCTGAAAGCCCATCACACCAAGATCTCAATATTGCGGTCTATGGTCCAACAATGCAGCCACAGAACATGGTCTGGCTTACACTTGGAAAAGGAAGAAAAGAAAACTCCCCGCCCCCCCCCCCCAGATCAGGTGGAGTTGCAGAAGCAAAAGGTTAGGCTTCTTATGACTTACTGTTCCTACAAATTAGAGGCCAATTTATGAGGCTCTCTCTGGATGTTAATTTATCAGAATGATCTCGGGTGATGCTTGGGACTGCCTGTTCTTGTAGTGAAACACCAGCTCTAATAAATACACCAACATAATATTAGACTGCATTTATTAAACAAATTATACAGTTGTGCTGGTTGGGGCTGGTGGGAGTTATCATCCAAAACATTGGGACAGCACCAGGCTGAGGAAGGCTGCTCAAGTCCCATCACCCAAGGAGAAACCTCTTAAGATTTCCTATGACATTTAATGTGGTACCTCAATCTGCTAAATGGACCATCAGTTATGAAGTAACGCCCAAGTGGGAATATAGGAAGCTGCCTGTACTAAGTTAGACCACTGGTCCATCTAGTTCAGTATTGTCTCACTATTGATGGGCAGCAGCTCCACATGCTTTCAGACAGGGGAGATGCTGGGGATGGAACCTGCAACCTTCTGCAGATGCTCAGCTACTGAACAACAGCCCTTGCTTGGGTGCCCTTTTGAGTAACAAGACTTCCTTACATTGAGTAACAAGACTTCCTTACATTCAGTGCATGCATGCTAGCTCAATGCGTTGTATCCAACTAAGTTTTCCTGAAAATTGACCCATTGAAATGAATGAGACCAATTTTGCCATGTGCGTTAAATTAAATGGGTCTGCTCTGATTATGACTATTATTGAATACAACCCAATTAATGCAATTTACATAGAAATGTGATACATCTCACCGTAGTGGGGGACAAGGAAGTGAGCAGGGGAGGTCAAGGATGTGACCTGTGTGCCTGCCTGCTCTATCTGCTGACCAGGTGCTGCTAAGTAGAGATGGGCAACTTCAGGGCCCTTCCGGATCTCCTATGGTCCATCTTGAAACCAGACAGCCCGACAGATCAAGGGCACCTTCAAATAGAAGAACGTCCTCTGTAGTAAAGTTGAGCAAGAGTCAGCCACTCTTTTGAGCGGGGTGGGGAACCTTGTCTAGCCTGAGGGCCAAATTCCCTTCCAGGGAATCTTCTGAGGGCCACATGGCAGTAGGTAGGAGCCAATGCAAAACAATGCAAAACAAGATAGGAGCAAAACAAAAGTGGGCAGTGAAACAAATGTAAATATTACCACTGCACAGTAGGCTTGTTTCTACACACACCACTTTTTGTCCTCCATCCAGGCAAGAAATAGACAAATTCCAGCCAGACAACTTCAAATCACTCAGAGATCTCCCAGTAGATCTGAGTCTAGCTTCTGCCTGCCCCTGCTCCACTGCTCCACACACTTCTACAAATTCTTCAGTTATGGATATTGATGCATCCCATGACCAAGCAAAAATGTCTCCAAAAACATACCACTGAAAGCAAATTCAATGGGCTAGGCTATCTTGCAATGGATTATATTGTTATGAGCTGGGGACTGGGGCTGTATGCTGAGACCCCTCAAATGTCTGGCCTCACCTTATAATTCTTGGAATAGCCAGGCTAGCTTTCTGGTGAGGTAATGGGTCATTAAGGCAACATAGGAAGTAGATCTGTGCCAGACAGCAGATGGGCGGGTGACTCCCCCAAATCACAGGTACTTAGAAAGACAAAGGTGGAAATTGAGAGAGAGTAAAGTGATACGAAAAAGAAGCAAATCAGTAAGAGACTCAGAGCAACGTTTGGTTGTGTTTCCTATGGGGGAAGCAAGGCCCTTGTGGGGTGTTAATGCTGTGATCCCCTCCATCATAGGCTCAGGTTGTATATATGTATAAGTAAACCATATATCTTAAGGACACCATAGTCTCTGCTGTGCCTCAATTCCAAAAGAAAACACAAAGCCTGGGTAAGTGTTTGGAACCCCCAAAATTTTACATCACTCAGAGATTGTGGTGGCATGCAACATTATTTGGAATTTCCATATCTGAGTAAGCATCGAACTTCCTTATGCCCTTGACAGCTTGAAACTCCTCCTTAAAAGGAAGACAATGAAGACTCATCCCCTCCTCATTGCCCTTCTCTTTCTCCAGGACTGCTCCATAACTTCAGAGTACCGATCAATGACTGCGAGTGTGCAGTTCATAGTTTTATTTCAAAAGCACTCTGCTCTTAAGAGCACATCTCGGCAGGCCATCCAGTTGAAATGCAGCCAGTCCATAATTAAATGAGCCACTCTGAGAAGAAGCTCAAAGGCAATTATCTTCCAGGGGTGTTTGAGCATCACCGGATCCATACATTACGTTGGTTAAGGGTACACCTAAGATGGTTGAGGAGGGCGCCTGACAAACTTCAAGTGTGACACGGAAGTTCTTGTGAGCACAAGGCTTGACATCAGGCAACTTGGGCTGGCTGTACTTCTCTTTTGATTGTACATCCAGGTTTGCCTCCACATACATGAATTGGCTATTTTCTACCAGGAGGGGTAGCTGGTGACCATTGGGATTGGGTGGGGCCAGGACTGTTTTTCAGCTGGAACTCACTGGAACTCAGTGCCGGCACCACACAGGTGGGCGCTATTGCCATTATAAGAGAATAAAGGAGGAGTTCATGGTGAGTTCTGGCACTTCTTTCTCTAGAAAAAATAGCCCTGGGTGGGGCAGAGTGCAGGGAGTCCAGCAGTAGGTGCAGCTGCAACCAATAATAGATGGAACCATAGCCCAAGACAGGCAATGTCAACAAATTCACTTTGTGTCCCCAGACTCATCCCTGATGAGTTATAAAAGGGCAACATGGAAATTGTGGTGGAGGAAGCCAATAGGCATTGGCACCCCCAGTCTTGCTATAAGTAAGGCAAGCACAGGCTGGCTGAGGACAGACTGAGGTTGGTGGGGCAATGCATTTGCCCTAATGAACCGGCCTCCACTGTGGGTGGGGCATTCTAGACCAAATTACTAAGAACACAAGAACAGCCTCCTGGATCAGGCCAATGGCCCATCTAGTCCAGCATCCTGCTCTTACAGGGACCAACCTGATGCCTGTAGGAAACTCACAAGCAGGGTGCAAGCACAGGGGCATTCTCCCCTCCTGTGGATTCCAGCAACTGGTATTCAAAAGCATTTCTGCTATATCATTTTTCACCAGTTAGCTCATTTTTGCGAGTAATTTTCAATAAAATATAATCTTTTTCTCTATTGACCATTTGCTTGGAGATCTGCACCGCAAAATTCAAGGGAGTGAGAATTTTGGAGGAAATTTCTGATTTGGTTCACGTATTGGTTTGGGAAGTGCAAATTTCATTGGTTCTCATTTAAATTGGAAGCATATGAATTTCTATGCCACGCCACCCCCGCTCAAGAAGAGAGTATAGAATTGCAGTCATATACCTTTTTGAATCTGTACTATGATCTGCCCTCTGTTGATGTAGGTGATTTTAATTGCCAGTTAGAATTCTCTTTGAAGTTGTCAAATGAAACAGCATTCAAGCTCTAAATGAATGAATTAAGGGGCTTCTATCAGCACTCTCCCAGTAACCTAGTCCCTAAAACGATCACACACAAACATTTATAAACCCTTCTTTTCTTAATTTTGCATTTTGTCTCAGGGGGCTCTAGTTAAATATTTCTCTTGACCTGAGCCCATAAGCAGCTAACACCTGCATAGTCAAGTGTACATATGCAATTGGGGAACAGCTTGCTGTTTCAGAAAATGTTTAGTTAAGAAACTAGAGATTATCTGATTTCACTGTCATGGTTGATAATCAATCATGTTATGAATTATGCTTACTGATTGTTTTATTCATGTATGCATGTGTGTGTGTTTAACTATGTTGAAACAGGAATGTGTGCTATTTCCAGATAGCATTTAGAACAGTTTTCAAAAATTACAACACTTCCAGAAAAGGCAGTGTTTGTGTGTTTGTGAGTTAATACATACGTTTTAACAGCCCAGTTTTAGGACTATACTATCTCTGCTGCCATGGCCCAGGAGCTGCAGGTCATGAATTCTGCACATCATTCATTAATCCAGATCCATAAAAAGAACCTCAGTTTTTTCCTCAGGTGTCATGATGATTTTTATTGCTGGCCACTGTGAGGAGCAGGCTAAAGAGGCAGGAGCCATATCTAATGCAGGGTAGACACATCATCCAAAAGAGGAACTGCATTGTGAAAGAGAGAGAAGACACAGGTGTATATAAAATTTACATATATATTTATATGTATAAATGTAAATTTAGAAAGAATTACAATAATTTAGACAGAAATGCAATACATCTCACTATAGTGGAGATGGTCCAGTGACCCATGGGCCTCCGAAATCTGGTGTTCAGGTGCTCACTGTGGGTGGGAAACCTTGGGCCCCCTCTTATTTCCCTTCTTAGGGTTCCTTATCTTTAAA
This sequence comes from Podarcis melisellensis, assembly GCF_964234715.1. Lineage (NCBI taxonomy): Eukaryota > Metazoa > Chordata > Lepidosauria > Squamata > Lacertidae > Podarcis > Podarcis melisellensis. The sequence continues at coordinate 30,052,756 of NC_138546.1, forward strand.
CTGGACTTGGCCAGGGCAGCCTTTCAAACAGAGGACACCTTCAAATTGAGGACTGTCTTCTGTAAAATTGGACACATGGTTGCCCTCATCCGGTGTTCGTCAACATTTGATTTCCAGATATTGTTGAATTACAACTCCCTTAATCCATAATCATTGTCTAAGATGGCTGGGGAAGATGGAAGTTGCAATTCAGCAGCATCTGGGGCCTCAAGGCTGAAGAAAACTGCCCAAGATCTGATACTGGGTCCACATACAAAGTATAATGTAGCGGTATAATCCAGAGGTCATAGAGGACTGTACCATTTCAGAGTGCAAGTGAGGAATGAATAGTATGTGGCTTTATGTTAAGTGAAAGGTCACATAAAATGTGAAAATTAACAGGTAAGGAAATGTCGGGAAGACGGAACAAAGTGCTGTCTGAATGCAGCCATTGCCTACTACTTGATTGGTCGGAGAACAAGGAGGTGTGTGAGTGTGTCCCTTTGTGCAATTAAAATGTAGTCTACTGTACAAAGCTAAGACACATCCATTGCTATCCCCACCCACCACTGGTATTTGGACCCTGACTAGTCCCCAGTGATGGAATATGGATATTGGGGCGGAAAAATGGTCCCTGCCCCTATTGTAGATGGCCTGGCTTGGTATAATCAGGCACCTTCCTGTGTTCCTAAAGTATAGCAGGCAGTACATCAAGCTCTGTTGAACAAACATGGGAAGAATGCCAAGCTCCTCATATTTATAAGAGCCATTGCCAAACTGGATGCTTCCTTCGTTCTACCCATCACAGTGGCCAATGCTACACACCCTTTCTTGGGAGATAGATGGCTGCTAACAATCCCTAGAAGGCCCCTGTGTGATCCAGCATGAGCAACCCTTTAACACAACCTAAGTGATCAAGCTTTGGGAATATGTTTTGGGAGAACAACCTTGGCAGTGCAATTTAGATTGGGTATATATGCACATATATATCTTCATTTCATTGAGAGTAATCATCCACACAAACCCCACAAAAATCCTTTTATTGGCAGGGTGTCACTGCTTCTGGAGAACATCTTTTTCTGACGAACCTATTATGTTCCATGAGAAACATGCAGTCCCATGAGAAAGACAGAGTATTTCTGTGGGAAACTCCAGGAGTGGTAGGACATGAAATCCTGGGAGACTGAGCAACTGGAACCCAACACGAAAAGTGTTCTTGTTTTCCTTATTCCTATGGGAGGGGGAGGAGAGATGCAGGGGTACACACACACACACACACACACACACACACACACACATCAGGCTCAAAGGATGTAAAGCAGTAAACCCAGGTTTTGATGAAATTAACATGGTGCAAATCTTCAATATTTTCTTTCTCTTTTAAAGAAAACACACTCGGTTTTATATAGATCCTCAGATTCCCCATAACTTCCAGTTGTTGGTTTATGATCTTGAAACCATTTTTAAAATTGACTTGAACCTTAACTACATCCCCCTCCTTTCCCCTCCCTTCCACCTCATCTTGTACAAGGCAGGTTTTACAGATGCCATCTTAAAAATCAATTCAAAGAACAGCCATAAACTTGAAAGCTTCCCATTTGAAGTGTATAAGGCACAATGCAATTTTGTTTAATTTTAATTGACAGAGATGTCAGCCTAAGAGAATATTTGAGAATATTAGCCTGAACAGTAAACTCGAGCTTTGACACTTTTATGATATAATGATATAATTCTCTGGGGGAAAGGAGGAGAGGGGGGGGGGAACCCTCTTCCACTGTCAGATTTTACACAAAAGCTGTACGTGTATTCTTTTTCCTTGGTAGAAGAATGACGAATGTATTACTAATTATGCAATTACTTTATTGCACAGAGCCTGTAATAAAATCTTTGACGTATATTCAGCAAAAAACCTGGTTTAATGGAAGTCAGGATTTTTATTATTATTATTTTAGTTCAACTTCTCAGTAAGAGTAGCATTTAAAGTATGCCTTATATGGAATCAGACCAATTGGTCCATCTAACTCATGACTGTCGATGCTGACTGCCAGCGGCTTTCTAAGATTTCAGGAGGAGACATTCCCAGGCCTATCCATGGATGCTGTAGAACTGGACCTGATACCTTCTAGATGCAAAGCAGATGCTCTACCACTAAGCCCTTCCCCACAAAGTACGTTTTAAGAACTCTAGAAATGAACGATGCCACAGGTCACGCCTGTCTCAGAACAACATCCTTTGAATACAAGGTCATGCTCTCTAATACCATAGGTGTGATTACTTCCTGGCTCAAATTAACCCTCAAATTTGAGCCCCCTTCTTAAATTTTAAACCGATACAGTGGTACCTTGGGTTAAGAATTTAATTCGTTCTGGAGTTCTGTTCCTAACCTGAAACTGTTCTTAACCTGAGGTACCACTTTAGCTAATGGGGCCTCCTGCTACTGCTGTACTGCCACCGCGCAATTTCTGTTCTCATCCTGAAGCAAAGTTCTTAACCCGAGGTGCTATTTCTGGGTTAGCGGAGTCTGTAACCTGAAGCATCTGTAACCCAAGGTACCACTGTATAATGTAAAGGGTAAAGGACTCCTGGACAGTTAAGTCCAGTCCATCTTGGCTATGGGTTGTGGCGCTCATCTCCACTTTCAGGCCGAGGGAGCCAGTGTTTGACTTCAGATAGCTTTCCAGGTCATGTGGCCAGCATGACTAAACCGCTTCTGGTGCAATGGAACACCGTGATGGAAACCAGAGCGATACCTGTTTATCTACTCACACTGGGAAGCTTTCAAACTGATAGGTTGGCGGGAGCTGGGACAGAGCAACAGGAGCTCACCCCATCATGCAGATTCGAACCGCTGACCTTACAATCAGCAAACCCAAAAGGCTCAGTGGTTTAGACCATAGCGCCACCCATGTCCCAATGTAATATGGTAGGCTAAAGTGTAGACTCTGAGCCAGGAAGTCTCTGTTTGAAATCTCACCTCAGTTAATGATTTCTTACCCTCAGCTTACATCAGCAATATACCACTAACCCTATGCTACAGAGTTTTGCAAAGATTATTGTGATTATGTACAAACAACGTCTTGGACACTATATAACAACTCCTTTCCTTCTGACAGGGTAGTAGTAAGGCTATACTGAGATTATGTGCATGTAACATTTTTAATATTCTAATATGCTGCCAATGCTTCTACTCCTCCTTCAATATGACTATTCATGCTTAGTTTTCGTATGCAAGCATTAAGTTATCTCCTTTCCTTCCTACTGGAATGGCCCCACATTTTCAGATGCTTTCTCAGGATTGAATGACACAGTCCTTACACCAGAATCTGTCACCTTATGCCAACATTAGGAGACTTTTGAACTGCAGTACCTCCTCATGGAACACCCTGAAGAGGACCCTTAGCCATGATCCTAGGATAAGTCCAAAAAATAATAATACAGCTGTTATTATTTAAACTGCTAGTTTGAAGCTGGAACCATATCAAAGAAAATGAAAGATGTGCCCAGCCTCTGCCTGTTTATGTTTCCTAATATTGCTAAACTGTTTCCTAGTTATGCTAAAAATTACTATTGTTATACAAACAACAGTAAACTTGAAAGCCCCATTATCGCTTCATTCATTTGGCAGAGCAAGGAGGGTCTATCCATATAAGGGCAGGGGAGTTTAAAATCTCCCCTCTTAGCTTGTTTCAGTCATATGCGCATTTACAGTGAGTGATAAAGTTATGACTATCTTAAATTCATATTTAGTGTCTACCTCTTTCTCATCACTGTGACTATCTAGTGAAGAAGTGCACATTAATGGTAATGATAGCAGCAGAAGCAGCAGAATTTCCTTGCTAGGGCAGTTCAAGGACTATCCACAGTTTCAGGCAACCCTACTTGGAGATGCCAGGGATCAAACTGGGGACCTTCTGCATGCAAATCAGATGCTCTTCCAACCACTGAGCCATGGTCCATCCTTAGCTGCAGCCAATACCTTTTGTTGTTGTTGTTTAGTTGTTTAGTCTTGTCCGACTCTTCGTGACCCCATGGACCAGAGCATGCCAGGCACTTCTTCTTTTTTTTAATAATAATATTTATTAAAATTTTATTTGAACAATAAAAAACATACAGAATAACATAGTATTTTCCAGTATCTACATTTCATTCTCATCATTGGACTTCCTCACAACTCTTGTTCCTGCATTCCAAACTCTTAAATTTTGCCAGCAATTTATTAACTTGTTTCAATTCATGTAATGTAATTTTCCAATATTAAGTCTCAAATTTTAGAAAATTTAGATCACTCTTTTGGAAACTTAGTTTTAACATACTATTAATCCAAAATTTGTCTTTTCTTTCAATTGCATTTAGATTTCATATTCCTTATAATTAATTTGTTGGAACCGTGTTATCTAATCTTACCTCTTTCTTAACATTCATACAATTCACAATGTTTTTGTAGATAGTCCTTAAATTTCTTCCAATCCTCCTCCACCAGTTCTTCTCCCAGGTCTCGGATTCTGCCAGTCATTTCCGCCAGTTCCATATAGTCCATCAGTTGCATCTGCCATTCTTCCAGTGTGGGCAAATCTTGAGTTTTCCAGCATTTAGCAATGAGTATCCTTGCTGCTGTTGTAGCATACATAAAAAAGGTTCGGTCCTTCTTTTGCACCCTCTGGCCGACAATGCCTAAAAGAAAGGCCTCTGGTTTCTTAGGGAAGGTATACTTAAATACCTTTTTCAGCTCATTATATATCATTTCCCAGAAAGCCTTCACTCTAGGGCAAGTCCACCAGAGGTGAAAGAATGTTCCTTCAGCTTCTTTACACTTCCAACATTTATTATCAGACAGATGGTATATCTTTGCAAGCTTGACTGGGGTCATGTACCACCTGTATATCATTTTCATAATGTTTTCTTTCAAGGCATTACATGCCGTGAATCTCAGACCGGTGGTCCATAACTTTTCCCAGTCAGCAAACATGATGTTGTACCCTATGTCCTGTGCCCATTTTATCATAGCTGATTTGACCATTTCATCCTGTGTGTTCCATTTTAGCAGCAAGTTATACATTCTTGAAAGTATCTTAGAGCTGGGTTCTAACAGTTCTGTTTCTAACTTTGATTTTCCACCTGGAATCCTATCTTTTTGTCCAACTTAAAAACTTCTTTAATCTGAGCATAATGTAACCATGCCAGGCACTTCTGTCTTCCACTGCCTCCCACAGTTTGGTCAAACTCATGCTGGTAGCTTCGAGAACACTATCCAACCATCTTGTCCTCTGTCGTCCCTTTCTCCTTGTGCCCTCCATCTTTCCCAACATCAGGGTCTTTTCCAGGGAGTCTTCTCTTCTCATGAGGTGGCCAAAGTATTGGAGCCTCAGCTTCACGATCTGTCCTTCCAGTGAGCACTCAGGGCTGATTTCCTTAAGAATGGATAGGTTTGATCTTCTTGAAGTCCATGGGACTTTCAAGAGTCTCCTCCAGCACCATAATTCAAAAGCATCAATTCTTTGGCGATCAGCCTTCTTTATGGTCCAGCTTTCACATCCATACATCACTACTGGGGAAACCATAGCTTTTACTATACGGACCTTTGTTGGCAAGGTGAACTAGCCAATCCCTAGTTCATGGCAAAGGTTTGCAAATCTTTGTTAGCCAAGTTCACACATTCTATTTGTAGGCATATGCTTCAAATGTTTTAGGTGCACACCTGGGGGAATAAGGATGTAATAATGTGTGAAAAGGCTATTAAAAACAAATATTAAGAACCTAAGAAGAGCCTGCTGGATCAGACCAATGGCCTATCTAGCCTTACATCCTCTTCTCACAGAGATGCCTGTGGGAAGCCAGCAAGCGACAATAGCACCCTTTTCCACTAGAGTGTGATAGCTCTCTCTTCCACGAAGTTGTCCAATCCTCTTTTAAAATTACCTGGGTTGATGTCTATCGCTGCCTCCTGTGGCAGCGTGTACCATAATTAACTAGGCACTGCGTGAAGAAGGACTTTATTTTACATTTGGATTAATTGCTTTCCTAAAAGAAAAAAAGAAAAGAAAAGAGAGTTTTGTCTTGGACTAACTAACTAACTAACTAACTAACTAACTAAATGGTAGCTCTGAGACAGAATGGCTGATGTGGTACCAGGGACAGCACTGATTTTAGCACCACTGAACCAAATTTGTCATTTAAGAAAACTCCTGCTCCCTTTATTGAGTTCCACTGTAGCAAACAATTTCTGTCTGCATCCCTTGTGTGTCCTTTTGGTTTATTATCTTTCCCTATGACTTCAGCATCCACAATCAGTTCTGCGAGGAGCCTAATTTTCACTCACCACTTAGAGGGGAGACAATGAGGCCTCCCCCCCTTCCTGCAACCCCTCACCCACCTACCCATTCAACCCCTCCCTGGCTGCACAGCCGCTGCCCTCCCCTCTCCTTCCCTCTTTCGTCTCTTTTCTCCGAATGTTCTTATCAAATGAAGAATTGTGGATAAGGGTTAGGTGCGGATAAATATGAGTGTAGCACTCCCAGAAAAGGTCGTGATCTCCCCATAAGGTGCTTCTTGTTATTCCTGACCTTCAGATTTTCATCATCAGCCCGCCTGACAACTTAATAATGCAGAGGTTCAGGATTCATTTCTCCCCTCTGAGAGAGCCAGTATGGGACGCCCTTTTCCCTGATTATTTCGCTGCTCTCCGGGCTGCCCTTTATAAGCCAACCAGAACTCCATCAATCACGCGCTCCTCTCCTTGCCTCCTCAGCCTGCAGTCCTGGAAGCTGCAGCAGTGTCCCCTTTTGTCTGTTGCCAGAACATGCCCTAGAAGAACAACAGGGAAGAAATAACTAAACTAAAGAGAGAGAGAGAAATCCTCTGTGCCACGCTAACAAAAGCGAGGGATGTATAAAACATGCATCCATTTCAATTATTCAGAACCGTCTCCTCCCCCTGCCCCACAATAATAAATAAAAGAAATGCATGATTTGAATGATCAGGTAATTTTTGGAAGCAGGGTTCAGAATGCACCAAAATATTTGACATTAAAACCAAAAATTTATATATTTCTTCTCATCCCAGCAACTGGAAATACCCATCATGCTCTGTTTTCAATGTAAACACTCACCTAATTTTTTTAAAAAAAAATTATAACAGAAAAAGGTACAAAATAACATCAGCTCATATTAACAATTAGAATAATCCATCAGCCCTAAATTTATCTCATATATTAATATACACCGTCTATATTTCCTAAAAGATATCCAAATGAGATGGGTGATTGTAAGATATATGAACAAATGCAATAATGACAAGTAAGACCACTGAGGAATAGATGATGAGAGTTCCAAGTTGAAGTATAAGTCTCTTTGCAATTGTAAGGGCTTATAGGGTCCACTTTTGTTTTCTATCCATTAGTCTCCACATTACAGGAATACAATTTAAAAGTGTGTGAATCTTCCTGAATATCAGGGATTTCCCCTGCAAAAAACAAACAATATGAACAGCAATGTGTGACCAAAAAAGAAGACACCACAAGACACACTCACCTCACAGTCCTCAAAAAGGCATTAACAACATTAGGTTGCCCGCATCTCTCTGATCTGACAAATTCCTTCCTATGACGACTCTGTGGAGTTGCCTGATATAATATTGTTATGAGTTGGAGGGGTCAGTCTGGACAACGCTCATGGTCCCTTTGACACTTGTGACCCTGTGACTGCAAGGTTAGGCTCTACAAGAGGAAACCCAGCAAAGTGGTCACACTAGTTCCTTTGTTAAGGTAATAGTCACCTGGTCAGTTAAGTACGGCCATCCGTATGTGCTAGGAGGTTGCCACAGATAGGGTTGCCATATTTCAAAAAGTGAAAATCTGGACAGAAAAGTTGTTGAGCTTTTTTGTTGTTAAATAATAATTTTAAAAACTAGGTGAGTGTTTACCTTGAAAACAGAGTATTTTCCTGGACATTTCAGTGATTTCCGCGCAGACACTGTTTCCGACGGCCAATTACCGACTATGTCTGGGAAATTTTGGATGTATGGCAACCCTCACCTGGCTAGATTCCATGTCATCCTAGTAGGGGGAAGAATAAGCTAAGGGCTGTGTTTGGGTGAAAGCTTTTGGCTAAGGCTGAAAGCTGGAGACATAGAGATATGCCTTGCTCTGTGCTAGACCCCAAAGCTGTGGCTTAGGGCTTCTCTGGAAACCTTATAGAGAAGCAAGATCTTTTGGAGTGCAAATGCTGTGAGTCCCTCCATCAGGTTGCATATATGTGTAAATAAAACCATATACCCTAAAGAAACCACAGTGTCCATCGACCTTCATTTCAAGAAGACTGTAATATGGGTTAGTCACTTGGGGTGTGTACATCTGGCACGATCACCTCTGCTTCCATTGCCTCCATCTTTTACCTCCCTCTCCCTGCATCTTTTGCAAACAGAAAATCATTTCTCTCCTTACTGGCACTAACTGCCTTGATGTCATCACAATTACAGAAGCCGGCTTCTTGACACAATGAAATCTGATACTTGGTGAGCATTTCCAAATATGTCCAAAAACAGTTAACAATCTATTGAAAAGACCACTTTGCCATCCTATTTTTAAAAACTGTTTTCCTGTTTGTGTTAAAAAAAAAAGTGTGGTCTACTAGTCTTAAAAATGGAATAATTATAATAATATAAAACAACAACAACAACAACAACAACAACAACAACAACAACAACAACAACAACAATAATAATAATAATTTATTATTGAGACCCTGCCCACCTGGCTGGGTTTCCCCAGTCTGAGTGGCTCCCAACTGAATATTAAAAACACAATACAGCGTGATATTTACAGTCTTTATTAAATATGTACAAAGAACAGCTGCAGTTCAAAATCACACATCCGAACCCATCGAGACAGATTCGGGGAGTGGCTTCCTTTGATTTTGGCACCAACAAAGTAGGTGTGGAAGCCTCACAATACGTCTTTGCTCTTTACATTTCATTTCCCTCCTTGCCTGTGCTAGTGTGCTCGCCTTTTCTGAGTCTGAACTTCCTCCTCCTGGCTCTGGTGGGTTGTAGCGCTCTTCACCATCTCTGACCCCCTGCTCCTCCTGACTATGCCCCGCCCCCTGTTTCGTGTGTCAGCTCCCTGTCTTCCTCTTCTTCCAGTTCCTGCTCAGAACCCTCCCCTGCTATTGATGAAACGGCGCATTCTGACTCTTCCCTGACATAAAGATACAGCTGTCGGGGATATGAGATTGTCTGAAGCACCCAACTGGGCGCACACTTGATTGCAAACCCTAAGTTTATCTTTGTTGAATGTGGGAAATGGGCTATGATGAAGGAATTAAATAGTCAGGGTGGCATGCACAGAATGAATGTATTGAAATCTATGTATGTATATATTGAATAGTTTTTAGTTTGCACTTAAATAGAAGCGTATCAAGTCACATACAAAATTATAATAATAAAATCAGTATAGCATCAATAATTCCCCAGTCTCTGTTCTTGAGAATTATTGATGCTATACTGATTTTATGACTATAAAATATTATTATATTATAAATAGCCTCTACCAAAGGCATTGTGGATTTTGAAGAGACACGGATTTAGAACGAAAGGGAGAAACAATCTAAGAGAAAGACATGTTTGGCATATCCTCATTGTGATCAACTCCTGCCTGGAAACCTATGTCCCCACAGTGGAAGGATGTGTGGATCCAGAATTGGCCTCCACAGTAATTTATGGACACCACTGCCAAGACTGCATTCATGGAAGACAATCGTACTTGGCCACGAGTGATTGCCAAGTAGAGAAGAACCATCAGTAAAAACATCTTTTAAAACTTCAACAAAGCCTCAGTAAATGCTGGCTGGTTAAAAGAGAAATTCATATTGCAATGCAGTTTTCAGAAGACAACTTTTTTTAAAAAAAACCACAAGTATAATTACTGATGAACATCTACTGGCACTAAAGGCCTTAGCAATGGCCAACTAAATCTCAGGGATGCAGGGCACCACCAGAAGTATCCCATCAGAGGATCCCAGTGATCAAAGTGGTGCATAAGGGATCAGTTATGCCCCTAGTTAGTCATGCCAATTGATTGCTACTTTGACTATGACAGTTGGATACAACCTTCAGAATTTGCCTTAATGAGTCCATATACTTTTGCCTTTCTATTTCTTTCTGAATTCACTCTTGTCCACTTGGCCACTCATCTCGTCAAACTAGATGGGGCATTCATAAACAGCAACAAATTCTAGTCCCAGCCTTTTGGCAACTCTTCAGTCCTATTAATTTGCCAGGGGTTTGCTGGTGGCTGCCTCCCACTTTGGGCTGAATCAGTGTCCCTAGACTTCAGTAGGCAATTGAAGCAGACTTCAAGTCCATATTTCATAGCAACCATAACCATGTGAAGGTGCACTTTGGACACAAACCCTGAGAAGTACGCAACCCTCCCCTTGCCTTTCCTCCCTACCCGTAACCGGAGTACAAAAGGCAAATGCACAGACTGGCTCTGATGATTCCTTGGCTGCAATTTTCTCTCGGTGGACTGTTAATTAGATAGAGGGGGGAAATGCAGGTTGTCTTTTGCTGAGCTTTGCCAAGAGAATATGAGGGAATATTCTGGATGCAGACCAAAGGTCTGTGGAAAGATCTAAGGCCTTGCAAATTGAGTTGGCAGGAAGGGATTCTCTTGAGGAGCGAGAAAAACTAGAAAGTTGTCAGTCATCGTAGTAAACACCATATGTTTGTCTTGCAGTATTGGGCAGTGGTAAAGTGGACAGAATCTGAAAGGCTGAGGGATGGAGAGAGAGAGAGAGAGAGAGAGAGAGAGAGAGAGAGAGAGAGAGAGAGAGAGAGAGAGAGAGAGAGAGCGCCAAGATCTGTGTACACCTGTCTTGCTTCCCACACAAAAGGTAGGGTGACTTCTGTCAAAACACAAGTCATAATTTAGTGAGCCTCTGTGAACTTCCCAGTGTTAACCCAGTGTTAGTTGGTAAAATATTTTCACATTGTGAAAATATTTTAGCAACTAACTGCAGATTTTGAAGAGATGCCTCTCTAGAAGAAAAAGCATGAACAACACCAAAACTGTCCTTGATTCCTTAAAGAAGAAGGGTGGGGCAAGAATTAAATCAACAATAGCAACAACATCTTCACAACATAGGAACATAAGAAGCTGCCTTATACTGTAGGTCAAACACATTGGTCCATCTAACTCAGTATTATCGGCACTGACTGGCAGCAGCTCTCCAGGGTTTCGGTCAAGAGCCTTTGTGGAGATGCCAGGGATTGAACCTGATGCTTTCTACATAGAAGACAGATGTTCCACCACTGAGCCACAGACTTTCCCTTAAACAACAACCTGTTTGTGGCCTGAGACGCCACTGACATGCAGCCTCAAGAACACTGCTGAGAAGGCAATGTGGTCCTTGGGCATGAGCAGGTTTCGCACCTCTGGTTTCAGCTCTGCTGCTGCCCCTGAAGTCTATCTCAGGTTGTATATAGTAAATCAACACATGCTGAATATTGCAGAAAACCCTATTGGCATTTGTTCTGCTTCAGTAGTAAACTGTGAGTTTTCCTGGAGAAAGTGGTGGGGCAGAAGAAAAACTTCTCAGACCCGCACCTAGAAATCACAGGATAAATAGAAGCATGGATTAGTCCTCACTGCAAAGCCCGGGAACTAAAAAAAAAACCCATAGATATACATATATAAAATACATTGGTATTTTGTTAAGAACAGAACAGAAAACACATAGCAAGGCAAAGCTTTGTGAAGGCCCTGATCCAACTCATGGAGGGTATAGGCATTGAGATTTGACTCGGAAAGGGAAGAGACCACCCCCTCAAAAAAACCACCTCAATTCATTTAATCATTTCACCTCCACATAAGTCAATACACACTACAAATCTTATGGTGCAGTGTGGAATTTACACAAATGCACATGCACCAAAACAATCCATCGTTTCTGCAGTCTTAACTGCTATGTCTCAGGGAATATTCTTCAAACCAGACTTTTCAAGTTCCTTACAGGCAAAAGCATCAGTTGCAACACCTGATTTGTGACACCTGATTCGCATAACAACAATCGTGTACTAAGACTCAGCGTTTTATTGCACAGAACACCATGAGGTTGCATAGCTCTGAATATATATATATATATATATATATATATATATATATATATATATATATATATAATATATATGCTTTCGTAGATTTTATATCTAATATAATATTATATATATATATATATATTAAGCGGAAGGAATGAAGCAGAGAGAGGCATCTGTATTGCCTCCCCAGAATCACAAGCATCATGATTATAAACCAAACAAACATGTTTTACTGTTGACTCTGTGATACTAGCCCCTGTGAATATAAACTCATTAGTTTCTGGCAACATTCAAAGCCCCACTTGATGTACTAAGCTACATGCCTAAAGGCTATCTTCACCTAACCCAGTAAAAACTGGGTGAATACTGGATCTAAAAGGCATGGATTCAGTGTTTGAATTATGAGTTGGAAAGGGAGAAGAGCTCTTTGAAAAGAACCCACATGCCCCAAATTGTAAAAACCACAAATTGTTGCAGTAATGTAGAGAAGTAAACTTAAGACTGGAAAAATGAGAAAGTGGGAGAATTGAAAACTGACAAGTCCTTCCGTCTCTATTCATATCACTTTAACAGTCAAGGTTTTTTCCAGCGCATCCTTGGAACTTTAGCTTGTTATGGGTGCTGAGAGTTGTTTGGAGATAGGCTAGCAGAACTACAATCCCCAGAGTTCCCTGGAAAGAAGAACTGATTGTGAAACCACTTCAGGAATTCTGTGAGCAGAATAGGGGGTCTCCTAATGACTTTCAATACCCTCAACATTCCCAGGATGTTTGAGGAGTGAGCATTGAGTGTTGCAGTGGTATAAGAGTGACTTAAGTGTGTGGTGTAGCTGTGGCCTTGCTTTCTGCATTGATGCTAACATTAAGTGTGTGGTGCCCTGTGCTGTCTGGTGATAGTATCTGTAGTCTAAAACATCTGGAGAGCATCAAGTTGGTGGAGGGGATGGCACAGTTAAGCAAAGCTCTAGAAAGTTTTCATCAAGTCACAAAGAAAGATGACATACATTTCTGTAGCCGGTCATGGTAAGCCATTAATCCTCCAGTGTCCGATAGAGCAGATCATATTTGTGGCATTAATTGTTGGCATGCATTTTGAGAAAATGCTGTGTGAGAAACACTGTCACCATTGAAATAACCCTTTGCAAAGCAAAGCAGTTGAGTACGTAGCCACAGACAGATTTTTAAAATGTTACAATAAAAACAAAAAGATTAGCTAATGCTAGACATGATAGACAAGCTCTTGAACTTCAAGCTTGAACTTGAAGTTCCTAAAATGTTTATTATTGTGTTATCCTGGACATATTTTGGCAGCTTTGAAGCTGTAGCGGAAATAGCTGAAATAGAATGCTCGCAAGCCTGGTCTTTGCCCCTTCCTAATCCAAATATTTATTGTGTTGTTCTCAAAACTCACACTTTAAGACTCTACTTCCAACAAAAGTCTGATTTTTATTTCCTGCTACGATCCAATTTCCTTCTTGGCTTCACCAAATGACAACCCTGATTTCTCTTTCCTAGGCATGCACTGAGCATGGAGGGCAGGTTATGGAGTCTGTACCTGGGGATCTTGATTCAGGTTATGGACTTCTTGACAGATTTGGGTCTTAGGGGTTGCTGTCTACTGCCTCTCAGCTGTTACTTCCGCCAGTGTCCTCATGAAAGCTGAAAAATCCTGGTGTGTCTCGCTGCCAGGCATTAAAATGGAATCATTGCTACTGTTTCTGTATTGCTGACAATGTTTTGAATGCAACATGGTGCTCAGAATACAGCAGTGAGACTAGTATGTACTCCTTGTAATTTGCTATTTTTGTTTCTGAGCTTTTGAACACTTGTCTTCTATTCAGGATGGAATCTACAGGATTTAGGCCTCTAGCGTGTTGCTTTGTTCCAAGAATGAGAGGTGTGGGGCCTGGATGTGGCCCTCTGGTCCCTTTTATTTGGCCCTTGGGACTCTACCCAGCCAGGTCCTTTTCAACTGTTTTTGCCCTGATGAAATGTGTCATTGAATTGTGATTATTCCTCTTGTTTCTCTCTCTGGAGGTTGGAGAGATGTATGTCCCTGTTTGCCTCTGCATATCCCTGAGTGCATTCAGATGTGGGAATTACTGTTAGTTTTCCTGGTTATAATGCTTCTGCCTCAATTTCCAGTGTCCCTTTCCCACTGCATTACCTGTTGAATCACAGAACTGTGGGGGGTTTTTTTATGGATAACCACATCACACTAAAATTGGGTGTGGTTTGACCCCCACAACAGACATCATCAGACATGTCACCACCACTACCGTTGGTGCATATGTGTGCTTCTGTTCCCCAAGACTTTCTGGGTTAACAGAGCTGCACTCAGATTCTTTTTTTCTGGAAGCAATTAACACGGAAACAAGCACCAAGCTTCTCCTCAAGGCAGCTAGATTTCCAGAAGTGGTTTTTGAGGTCATGTGAAAGATCACATTAAATGCAGAAATTCACAGGTAAGGAAATGTCAGGAATATGCAATAAAGTACGGTGTGAGTGCAGCCTCTGTGTTTGAAAGCCTCTCTGATTTTGGAGTGGCTAGACTGTAGCTTCCTGCACAAAGGTAAGAACCGCATCCATTCTTCCCCCCCACATTGCCTCTTGCTCCTGACATGGACCCTACCCCCAGAAGACTGTCCATGTGGGGATATGGCTTTAAGGCTGAAAAAGGTTTCCCTCAACTCTGTTTCGTAACTTGCATTAAAATGGACATAGCCCTTGAACTGATGCATGGATCAAATAATACTTGAGCCATCTTGTGACCTGAGAAGTCAAATACATGTTCATCCCTCAATGAGTGCCACATCAAGACATGAAGTCCATGCATGCATGAGCCATGACAGATCTCACACCTAGAATTTCCACACCTTGCCCCACCATCCGCCCCACCATCACACACTGCTTTTTCAGTGGGGTCTATTGACAACTTCTGCTGTTGACCATCAAAGCATATAAAGAGCACTTTGGAATTGAACCAATGGTCCATCTGGGAGTTACCTGGGAGTAACCTCTACTGGATTTATACTTTGGCCACCTCATGAGAAGAGAAGACTCCCTGGAAAAGACCCTGATGTTGGGAAAGATTGAGGGCACAAGGAGAAGGGGACAACAAAGGACGAGATGGTTGGACAGTGTTCTCAAAGCTACCAGCATATCAAAGCTCCAGTGTATCTGAAGAAGTGTGCATGCACACGAAAGCTCATACCAAGAACTGACTTAGTTGGTCTTTAAGGTGCTACTGGAAGGATTTTTTGTTTTGTTTTGACTACCATCATGAGTTTGACCAAACTGCGGGGAGGCAGTGGAAGATAGGAGTGCCTGGCGTGCTCTGGTCCATGGGGTCACGAAGAGTCGGACACAACTAAATGACTAAACACCAACAACAAACCTCTGAGTAGAAGTGGTTCAGTTCAGTTGCTCCTTGCAATGACTATCCAGATGCTGGGTAACTCACACGCAGAGCTGAAAGGCAAGGATAGCCTTCTCTTGTGGTTGTTCCCCAGCAGCTGATATTCAGTGACATACTGCAGTGTAATATGAAGGTTCAAAGTTGAGTAAACAAGCAAAATGAAATCAAGAAATAAGCACATGGCATCCATTGGGCAACCAGCCCAGAGTCACCCCCAGAATGAACAGCTTTTGATTATTCTGCAGTGGGGCCATTGAATGTAAACCTAGATGCCCATCATAGATGTTCTCTCTCTTTTTCATTGATAGTTTGGCCACAATCATAGTATGAAGGGTTAAGAAGCCACTGAACTGCTAGGTCAATGACATACTGAGACAGCTCGTCATCCCTCTCTGGCCTCTGCCTTATTAAACACTTGATCAGTTGGCTTAAAAATTAACCATATGGTGTGGTTTGTAGGCCGTGGATTCAGGGCTCAGGCAGGGTACAATCTATTGTGCTTGTCAGAGGGAGAAAAGCTTGCTGCAATAAATGCACTGCTCACTTGCTGTTGTTTTTTCAAATCAATGCAAGGGGAGACTAAAAGGAACAGATGTAACATGGGCAGTGGCAGGAAAGAAAGAAAGAAAGAAAGAAAGAAAGAAAGAAAGAAAGAAAGAAAGAAAGAAAGAAAGAAAGAAAGAAAGGGTGAAGGTGAACACAAAGCTTATATTTCTCATATCAGTCAGGTATGAGTGTATATATACAGATGCCTATCTAGCTCTCAGTGTTGGCTACAACCAGCAGCAACTCTTCAAGGTGCCAGCCAGAGGACTTTCCTTTCTTGCCATCGTTTTAGTAGTGATATGATACTGAGCAAACATGTGAGCTTCTATATGCAAAGGCTAGTCTCTGCTACAGAGCTATGGTCCTGGAGTAGGATGTCTCTATGCAAGTTATAGGGATGGGGGATAAATTAGATTCATGTCCCACCTAAAGGCCAATCTATCACACTTGCACTTTCCAAACAATATGAGGACCCAAACACAAGAATCCTTCAAAATTCGCAGTTACCTGAATTTTGTGATGCTGTTCTCCAGTTGAACAATGTTTTGAAAAACTGCATATACTGGGGAAAACGTGCATAAAAATGAATATGTGAAATTGACATGCAAAATGCATGTTGTTAAGTGAAATTGCTTGGAGGGAAATGCATACATAAGTCAAAACTGCACACAGAAATGTATTTATTAGGATAAATTCACACTTAAATGCTGCAGAAATGTGGAGAATTGACTGTAAGATTTTGGAAATTGAAAAACCAAAATTGATAAATCCTTCCATCCCTATATCCTGCTATGTTGAAAATATTTCCTGGATTCCCTCCGCCCCCACCAAAATCCATTTCTCCATCAACTGATTAAAAAAGAAATCATGGTGAAATTTTCATGCTGGGATGCAGGGTTTCTTTCACAGTGTTAAGGAGGAGTTTTTGAATATCCTTCTTTTTGTTCTACAAATCATCTCTCTGGTGCTCTGTGTTCTGAGGCCTTCCTGTGTACTTGTATTTCCCAAAGATCCTACAATGTCCTCAGGTGGGCTTTCCAGTAAGTATGGGGAAGCTGTCTAAAGTGTGTCTGAAAGCTGTTAATTGTTTTTCTTAAAGTAAAAAAATAATAATATGTATTTGCTTTTAAAGAATACTTTTACTTTTAAATAACTTGTTACTGCTAATACTGCTACGACAAACCATCAGTCTCAAGTGCTGATCACTAGGGATGGAGCAGGGAATGGATTTAGTTCTCATTTAAAGGGAAACTTATCAAATTCACACTTTCTGAAACAATTCATGAACTGAAACACAGACATCCCTTTGAAATGTGTAGTTTTCTTCTAAATTGTTTCAGAAAGTGTTTCAGTTTCAAAAACATGCATTTTATGTGTACCTTAATGCATGCCTGACACATATTTTGACACACATTTAGAATGAATTTTCATAAAGACTTCTTTTAAAATGCAGTTTAACACAGAAATGAGACAGAACCATCATATTCATAAACAAATATACATATGAAATTGACACAAACTGGGAATAAGTTTGACCTGCCCATTCTTAAATGCTGCACAGTGCAATATTTCATTGCAGGGTTGTATTGTTGTTGTTGTTGTTGTTAAAATTTGTATACCATAAGCCGTAGATCTTATGAAGGTTCACAACATAAAAATACAAGAAAATAACACAAAATACATAATAAAAACAAGAATGGAAAAAAACCACAAACCAATAACCCCCCACCTGCTCCCACAAACACATTTAACAGTGTATGGGATGTTAATCAGCCTAAGGCCTGGTTGAAGAATGTTTTCGCCTGGCATCTAAAGGTGTAAAATGAACACATCAGGCAAGGCTCCCTAGGGAGAGTGTTCCACAAATGGGGAGCCTCTATAGAAAAAGCCTGGGCAAGAGAAGCACCCAGAAGGGCCTCAGAAGCTGATCTCAGGGTCGGCTCATATGGGAAGAGCTGGTCCTTGTGGTATTGAGGTCCTTTAATGCTTTAAAGGTCAAAAACAACACTCTGAATTGGGCCTGCCACTAATTGGCAGCCACTGCAGAAACCATCTTGCCCCTGGCCACCGAATTCTGTTCCATCTGAAGTTTCTGAACCATCTTCAGAGGCAGCCCTATGTATAACATGTTGCAGTAATCTAATCTAGAGGTTACCAGAGCATACAGTAGTTAGGCTATGCCTGTCCAGATAGGGGCACAGCTGGGCCACCAGCTGAAGCTGATGGAAGGCTCTCCATGCCACTGAGGTCACCTGAGTCTCAAGTGATGGCAAAGGATACAGATGTACCCCTATGCAGAAGACTGGGATCATATCGCTCTTTTAATAAATTACCGTATTTTTTGCTCTATAAGACTCACTTTTTCCCTCCTAAAAAGTAAGGGGAAATGTGTGTGCGTCTTATGGAGCGAATGCAGGCTGCGCAGCTATCCCAGAAGTCAGAACAGCAAGAGGGATTGCTGCTTTCGCTGCGCAGTTATCCCTCTTGTTGTTCTGGCTTCTGAAATTCAGAATATTTTTTTTCTTGTTTTCCTCCTCCAAAAACTAGGTGCGTCTTATGGTCTGGTGCATCTTATAGAGTGAAAGTCTTATAGAGCAAAAAATACGGTATTTAGTACATTTATATTCCACCTTTTCCTCCAAGGAGCTCATGGTGCCATACAAAGTTCTCCCCCTCCTCATTTAATCCCCACAGCAACTGTGTGAGGTAGGTTAGACTGAGAGACAGTGACTGGCCCAAGGTCACTCAGTGAGCTTCATGGCAAAATGGGGGATCTGTACCTTGATCTCCCAGGTGCTAGTCCAACACTCTAATCAATACACTACTCTCTAGTCTGGTATCAGTTTATTCCTGAAGAAACATGGGTGTTTTTCATGCTCCCACAATATTATTGTGATAGTCCCCATCTTCATTTTGTTATCTTATCCACATAAGGAACACTACAGGTCCTCTGTTGGTGCGATCCAAAAACACACTCTTTCAGAGTAGCTGGGTCTTTTCTTTTCTTTTCTTTTCTTTTTTAAGGTAAAGCAAAGATTGCTTCAAATGATTTTCAGATTGTCTTTGAGCCATTTCATACTGAAAAAGTAAAATGGCTCGGTCAAATAATAATAATAAAAGAACTCTGCACTTGCACTCAGAGTCCATCATCTCCAGCTGACACCAAAATTCAACCAAACTAGGAAGAGAATCTATTTCTATAAAGCTGGTTTGAATAGGCAATTGTCCCAAGCTGGGGTTTTTTTGTTTTTGTTTTTTTTTTAAAAAAAAACTTTAGAAGAGTTGGAGGCACAGTCATATACAAGATGAACTACTTCCCTGGATAGAGAGCTGCACATATCTGCTCAGATTGATGGAGTCATAAGTCAACGAGAACCTAACCTGGGCACAGAGTGAAGGAAATCTGAAAGGATAAAGTCATTCCAGGTGGGACTGAGGCAAAGGAGGCGGGGGACCCTTGACATTCTCTATGCACATATGAGGTCATAACGTCTGTTCCATTTGAAGCCCATATATAAATATTTTAGATTTATATTTTTGGAAGTTTTTAAGCCTCCCTATTAAAAAAGCATTTAAGTTTTAGGTTGGGTTTTTTCTCTCTCTCTCCCCCTTTTCTCCCAAATGGTTCTTTGCACTCACAGCCTTCAATAAAGCAATCTTGACCGATCCAAATGCATAAGTCATGCTGGGTGCTTTTGAAGGCGTGCTTTTGCCCACTCCACATCTGGAAATGATGGAATGCACATATATGAACATATATATATATATAGCCCAGCTGGGGAAGAGCTGAGGCACTGCATCCTGGGGAGAAAATTGCACCAGCCACCCCCAAACAACCAAGGGTTAATGTGAAGAAAGAAACTGTAAGCTGAAGCAGTTTGAATTCCAGAATTAAATCATATTTGCAAACTTCCTCCTTGGATTTTTATCCAAGGTTTGCTATAGTTTGGTGGGATGCTTAGTCCAAACCCTTGTGACAGAAGCATAACATTTTGAATTAGAGTGGCGCTGACCACCGGCTTGCCATAAAGTCACAGGCTAGGATGCCCACTCTCTCCAATCTCAGATAGCTGTACTCATCGAGGAAAAAACACTCTGCACATGCTTAGCCCTATTTTTTCTTCCATTTATAACAATAACTATTTTATCATTTGTACCCCAACCATCTGACTGGGTTGCTCCAGCCACTCTGGGTGTCTTCCAACAAATGTAAAAGCATGATGAAACATCAAACTTCAAACCTTTCTTATACACGGCTGCCATCAGATGTCTTCTAAAAGTCGGACAGTTGTTTATTTCCTTGACATCTGATGGGAGGTCCTTCCAGAGGGCGGGTGCCACTACCGAGAAGGCCCTCTGCCTGGTTCCCTGTAACTTCACTTCTCACAGGGAGGGAACTGCCAGAAGGCCCTTGGTGCTGGATGTAGGAATGACCAAGACGACAGGAGGTTGGATGCAGGTGAGCTGTGCAGGAGCACGCTGGCAAGCATGCTCCAAACAAGCTGCCGGCTAGCTCTACTGAAGCTCCTTTTATTAGCAGAAGTCAGCAATTGGAAACAGTAGTGAAACCACCCTGAACTTAAAGTATTTCCAACTAAGCACATTTCCAGCATTAGTAAATACACGTGTCAGCAGGTGTTTCCCTGAAATGTTTTCCCCGCTACTTGCTTACATCTGCATCCCTGGTCATGCTCCAGCCAAGCGTTATGTCTAGCAAACAATTTGCGAGAGGACAAATGGTCAGGGGGAAAACCCTGTTTTCTAGCCAAGAAGGCAAAAGGTCAAGGAAAGCAGGCACAGTGCTCCTTGACATACTGTTGCATGTGTGGTGCGAGGTTTGCCTTCACAAAGTGGAACATTACCTCCACACTGGGCCTCAATGTCCGGGCAGAACGATGGAGGTGTAGACACTCCTTCAGGCACTGCTTTAAGTGCAGGTGGGGCGCTAGTGAGTGGGGATAAAGAAAGCAGAGAAGTGGGAAACAGGAAGGACCAGAGAGAAGCTCATTTGCCTCAGAGGAGGCAATGGCTGAAATGCATACCCAGGGAGGGTCCCAGTGTCAAGCCAAGAGGTGTGGAGAAAGCAGGGTTTTAGAATCAGGCTGGGACCAATACATGACTGAAAAAACAGAGAAAGAATCCTGTGATGAAAAGGGTACTTAAACAATCAAAGTAAGGGTCCCACCAGGGGATCTCAGAAGTTAAGAGACAACCTGGGCCTCTGAGAATCCGAGGGATCTTGAGGGATCCCACCTTTCTGCTTCCAAAAATGGAAGCACTCAGAGCAGCTTACTCATTTAAAAAGTAATGAAGCAATATACTTTTTTTTAAAAAAGCAGCAGATTAAAAATAAATGGCGGATCCAGTGAATGAACCACCAACATCTGAGCAGCAGGTGAATCAAAAGCATGTTGAAAAAGGAGAAGCCTCCATCCTCCTGAGAGGTCCCTGGGGAAATTCAGAGAAATTGTCTCCCCAATCGAATTACTATTTGTGCACAGCTCCAAATATAACTGACAGTTGTTCCTTAGTCTGATGCGGCTTTGTAATTTGGGGGCCCTTGAGTGTGGGTGTTGCAAAGGAAGGGACTTTGACCGGCTCAAGACAGTGTGTGAGAGACGGGCCGGGAAGGTGGTGGCGAGATGACAAGCTCACAACCCTTGAAGAAATTCACCACCTTCTCCATGAGGCTGGGAGATTGAAGCAATGGATTTTTTCAAGTGACTAATTTATATGGATATCAAGGGTTCAGTTGGAGGATTTCTTAAAGCGGAAAAAGAAAGACTTAGCAATGGGGAAATATGTTGCTCTCCAAATCCCAGTGGTGCGCCACACTCATTTTACTAGAGAATTTATTCTTTAGTACTTTCATGGATTGACATGAGGGAGGAATCCGCATGTCAGGAGAGATAACATCTCCCTGCTGCCAAAGGAACTCTATTCAGACATGCATGTTAGTAGGTTGATAACTTATTCTGTATTTCCGAGAACTCAAAGATAGACATTTCTCCTTTTATCTCCATCTCTCTGCTCCCTGCATACTAAAGATATGGCAAAACAGCAAGATACATCTTAACTAGCCCTTGCAGAGAAAGGAGAGCTTTTTCATTCCTCCCACCCCCTACCCCTCAGTCCATGTCAAGAGGTGAAAATGTAAAAGAATAAGATGTCACCCAGTCTGATAGGAAACATATTATCAATGCTTTTGTTTACAAACATAAATTGAGCTTTGTGTGGGTGGGTGGGACTTTGGGCATGCACGCGCACACAAACACCTCTCCTCCGAAAGCTGCAGCCCAGGAAAGAGTTCAGAAAAATCTGTTTTCTCGCAAAGACCTCTTCAGGAATCTTTAAAAATGCAGGGGTTTTCTACCACGTGTGTGTGTGTGTGTGTGTGTGTGCAGCCTGGGAATGAACCAAAAATACTGGGAACATTTTCAGCAGTGCCCCAAAATGCCTTCCCTAGGGTTTTGGGGGGAAGAAATGGATGTGTACAGAGCTCTCAGTTTCCAATTCTCTCATTTGTCCTCTGTGATGTAATCACTGTTTTGAGAAGCTTTTAATGTTTGAAGTTGTTGTTGTTTCTTGTATTTTTACTGGAAGCTGCTCAGAGTGTCCAGGGCAACCCAGTCAGGTGGGCAAGCTATAAGTATTATAATATTATTATTATTATTATTATTATTATTATTATTATTATTATTATTACCAATGTAGAATCAGCATATCATCCTGTTCACCATGCCTTCCCTGGCTGGGCTGGGGTCCAAGAAGAACTCCCTCAGTCTCCATGCCTTTATTTGCCCTCAATGACCCCATCATGATTGACTAGGCCAGGCACAGCTCACTCCAATTCCCATCAGCCCTTGCCAGTTTGGCTTATGGTTGGGGATGGTGGGAGTCGTAGTTCAATTACATCTGGAGGAGACCACATTGGCACCCATGGAGTGTCATAACATCAAGCTATTTACCATGTGGATATTGATTAGGCGGAAGGTCCCATTAGACTAGGAGCAGAAAAGATCAGCTGGAAGGATAGTGACAGTGAAGAAGCCGCTTCAGCCCAGAGATCCCTGGTTCTAGAACAGTGGTACAGAGCTCCTTTACAGCCACTAATCCCAATAATAGCTAGGGAGGAGCTCACAATTCCTTACTCAGGTCTACAACATGGTAGAAACCCTCAGTTTTTAGGATTCTTTCATATCAACCTGTTACTTTATGATGGCATCACGCAGTGCCGGATATACATATAAACTAAACAAGCTATAGTTTAGGGTCCCAGTCTCTTGGGGGCCCAAAAAAAATTAAAGGAAAAAACCCCTGAATAATTCTTTTTAATTGTATTTCAGTTCAACAATTACTTTGATAAAATGCATATTTTGTTATTTGCAAATGGCTTTAGATACCTATTAGGTCCATAAATTACCATGTAGCATATATTCAACACAAAAAACAGTGACAATTAGTTGTTGACAAGGGACAGTTGGACATATAAAGAGCCCCATTACCTTCAGTAGCTTAGGGCAGTGATGATCAAACTTGGCCCTCAAGCTGTTCTAGGACTACAATTCCCATCATTCCTGACCACTGGTCCTGTTAGCTAGGGATGATAGGAGTTGTAGTCCCAAAACAGCTGGAGGGCCAAGTTTGGCCATCACTGGCGTAGGGCCTCATCAAACCTAAATCCGGCCCTGGCATCACCACTAAGGATGGTGGGGGGCAAATTGGTTTGGGTAAACTAAACAGATCATGCGAGAGGTTTGTGCACTTAAGGATTTTTTTGCAGGGGGGGGGGTTATTTGGTTCACATTTTAATGCCAACCTACCTCATTTGTAGTTCCTAAAACAATGCACAAAACAGCTATGCTTTGAAATCCACACATCTCCAAATCTTGAAATTTTTTGAACTTTGAAAGTTCTCCAACAAAGAGATGTATACCAAAATGTATATATTGGGGGAAAGTGTGCATAAAAATGCATGTATTAATGAAAATGTGAACATACTGAATGACATTGTATTAAGAAATCTCTTGCACAACAAAAGTGTGTATTAAGCCAACTTGCAAACAAAAATATGTGAATGAAGAAGAACATGTTCCAATGAATTTTCAAGGCATTTTAAAAATAAATAAATCACAAAGGCCAGCGTGGAAACCCCTCCACCTTTTTTAGGAGGGGTTGAGATGCTCCACTTTGCACACTACATGACTTGGATTCACAGCAATACCATCTTACATTTCTATTTGCCTGTGTGGCATTTCCAAAGTTTGCTGGTGGGAGCTTTTGGAATGAGAATAAGCCTGTTCTGAAAAACGATCGCATGAACACCAAGCAAAGGAAGGAAGGAAGCGCCCTTTTATTTTATGGATCAAAGGTTTTCCCAATTGACAAGGACTCTTCTTTCCCAAGATTGCAAATTCCTTGCTTCTAATGTTTGTGTGTGTGTGCCTGCTTCTGTTTTTTTTTCCCCTTAAAAGACCTTTTAGCAGCATCATGTCTGCAATACAAGGAGCTGGGAGGGGGATTTTCCGAGGTCCATAATAAGCCAAAGGGTGCGGAGGGGGGAGAAGGAGGAGGGAGGGAAGCACCAGCTTTCTTGCAACACAGATGTTTACCCTCTAACCTTCCCCTTTTAGCCTGAGTGCCAAAAGAGAAAGAAGGCAGGGGGGGGGGGTGAACACACCCAGAAGCATTATAAATGAAGTGACCTAATTGTAGTGGTGAAAATACAAGGACATGCTCCTAAACCTGTGTGTGTGTGTGTGTGTGTGTGTGTGTGTGTGTGTCCCTTAAAAATATGCAGATATGATCTTCACAGCGAGGCAAATCTCAAACATATGCAGAGCAAGGCTTATTTAATTTTACGTGCATGAGAAATTTGAAAATACACAGAGAAGAATTGCCAGCCCGAATCAGCCCATTGGTTCATCAAGTTCACTTCTGGCCTCCAGCAATGGCAAAAGGAGGCCTGACACTCTCGTAGAAGACGACCCAAACTACCCACAATGCACTCAGTTGGTTTTCTACATGGGGAAGGAAGGAGGGTGGAAGTTTTGCTCTGCTCCCTTCGGGCAATTAGCTGGCACGGGAACATGTGCTTTGATCATTTTGCCTTTATTTTATTTCATTTATGCATTTTGGTGGAGGGAAAACTGTTAAGATTGATTTATAAGGACCTAATAATTTGTTGTTCTGCAGGGGTACTGAGATGTATGCATGCATCAACAATACTGGGCTGTTAATTCATTGTGATGTTTATCACTGATTTATTTTCCCACCAGTGTACATATGAACAACTCTTTTCTTGCTTCATCAAATGCTGTGTTATAGTATCATTGCATGCTGGAGCTTGGGTTAAGAAATGAACTTGTGTACAGTGGGGAGCTGAAGAAAATTGGCACCCCCATTCAGCATATGCATTTCGTGACCTTGCTCCAACCAGGGCAGACCTCAATCTTCCAAATTTCAGCAACTCCCTCTGTCAAAATTCAGTACTCCCTGCCTCTCACCTTCCATTCTGCTCAATTCACTAAGTCATAGTTGTAATGTCTTGCAGCGTCCCCTAGGCTTGGCACCCAGTGCAGTGGAACCAGTTGTGCTGCCCAAAATCTGCTTCTGCTCAAACAATTTGTTTACCATTTCCAATTATTCATTGGGAAGTAGCTATAACATCACACTGCTGTGTTGGACAAAAGGAAAGGAGAAGCACCATCACTCCATTTGTGGGGATAGGAAATCAAAAATATTTGACACACCCTCTCCTCCTACTTTTCTACACCAGTTGGGCATTATAAGAGCTTGCAATTAAAGACTTTGTCCCTGAGATGCTTGTTTCCTTATCCCTCCCAGATCTGTTTTCCTTTTGTGTCATGTCCAGGCACATTTCAGAATATAACTCTCATCATCCTTGACCATTGGCTGCGCTGGTTTGGGCTGTTGGGAACTGCAATATATATATTTTTTATTTTTTTTAAAAAAACTATCTGGAGAGAACCAGAGTGGGAAAGACTGTGTTTGCTTGTGTGTGTGTGTGTGTGTGTGTGTGTGTGTGTGTGTGTGTGTGCGCTACTCTAGAAGACTTTGCCAGCTGAAGAGCAACATTTTAAAAATTACATAAATAAAATTAATGAATTTTGTTCCTTGAACTCTATGACTCCAGCACTCCCCCAGGTGTGCCCCCCCATTAAAATATGTTGTTTAATCTTTCCTGCTGTTCCTTCTACAAGGAATACATGTCTATGTAATGCCACCTCTTTCACTTATTTCATGTCCATCTTAAAACCCACCTTATCCAGCTTAAATCTGTGGCTTAATCCAGCCTTCCCTGAGCTTGCTGCCCTTTGCCCAGGTGTTTTGCATCAGGATCCCCATCAGCGCCAGCCAAGATGGCCTTGTTAGCTGGGGTTGATGGGTGTTGTAGTCTACAGCAGTTTGGAGAACAGCAGCTGGGGAAATCTGGCTTGGCCTTTTCTCCCAACCAAAATGATTTATTCTCCTTGACCCTCTAGTTCTTGTCTTCCACAGCATTGTAAGATTGTAAACAAGTGTTATGCCAATTCGTGGTGCTATAGCAATAATGGTTGATCATCAGCGTTTCTAAGGATGAAAAATAGGGTGTGCTTTATGTCTCTACCCCAGTTCCAAATCCCCTGCTTTTGAGCCTCCAAACTTGGGGAGCAAGGGGTGCGTATGTTTGTGTGTTAACTTTTCCAAAAGCTTGTCACCTGCTTTCAGCTCCATGAGTCATGCTGAATATCAGTCTCAAATAAATCAATGTTCTCTACAGCACAATTTTGCCTAGAAGGGATTCCATCCAGACTCACACAGCCCCAGGCTACAATGGAATTAATTTGTTATTACTTTCTACAGGAATCACACTGAGCTCACTTTAGAGTCTACACCAGCTCCATGGATTCAGTGGGTGAATCTGACCCCAGTATTACCTTTCTAACACAAATGGAGGAGCTGAATTTAAATTAAAATGATTTCCCCCACATGGCAGAGACTTGTCTTTAAAAATATATATATTTATGGTATCTTTTTTCCATACTTCCCAGAACTGTCAATTTAGGCTCAACTGATGAGGAGGGTAATAATTTCTAGGATATATCCAGCTCCAAACAAAGAAGTTTGGTAATTGTTGTTACCATTACCTGCTCGGGTTCCCTAGTCCATCTTGAGAACTTCTCAGAAATCCTAGTGGAAATGGAATGTCTAAATCTTAATACTAAAAAGTTGTTCACATAGCAAGAGAGGGCTGATGGAGCCTTCCAATAAACTTCCCAGAATTAGGTAGACCTAGTTATAGTCAATTTGTCAATGGAATTTTTTATCATTAGATCATTAATGGAATATCCCCAAATAGCCTATTTTGGCTCTAACTGCAGATAACCTTTTCCCCAGGGGCACAGTTGGCACCGTATACCTGAAGGAGCATCTCCACCCCCATTGTTCTGCCTGGACACTGAAGTCCAGCTCTGAGGGCCTTCTGGCGGTTCCGTCACTGCGAGAAGTGACGTTATAGGGAACCAGGAAAAGGGCCTACTCGGTAGTGGTGCCTGCCCTGTGGAACGCCCTCCCATCAGATGCAAAGGAAATAAGCAACTACCTGACTTTTAGAAGACATCTGAAGGCAGCCCTGTTTAGGGAAGTTTTGAATTTTTGATGTTTTGTCATATTATTATTATTATTATTATTATTATTATTATTATTATTATTATTCTGTTCGGAGCCTCCCAGAGTGGCTGGGGAAACCCAGGCAGATAGGCAGGATATTATTATTATTATTATTATTATTATTATTATTATTATTATTATTATGGCTTTGAATATGGAGGGTCCCACTGAACTCAATAAGTCTTACTTCTGAGTAGATATGGCTAGGATTGTGTTGTCAATCAATCAATCAAACCTTTATTGCATTAGCATACAGCCATAGCAAGATAAGACAAAAATGCCCACTGGGTAAGACCAAGGGCCCATCTAATCCAACAGCCTGCTCACACACTGGCCAACCAGATGCCCATTAGGGAGAAACCCACAAGCAACGGCACTCTTTCTATCTGCATTGACTGGTACACAATGGCATTCTACTTCCAAGAGTTGAGAAAGAACACAGCATCTTGACTAGTAGCCACATGAAGAAAGACGGGTTCAAGCCAACATAAACTAAACCTAAGACTTGCAAAACTGCCTTAATCCCTCACACACCCAGTAGACTGCTGTGATCGGCAGAAGAGTTTCTCCCAGCTGGTTCTAAAGATTTCAGGAGCCCTCTCTGTAGCAGCTTGGAGCAGGGCCTTAAATGTGGCTTCCCCTCTTCTGTGGAACAGCATTGCTGTAGAGTTGCAACGGGCTCCCACCATGCACACTTTCTGGAAACAACTGAAGACATTTTTGTCCTGACAGGCTTTCCCAGCTGGATAAATGGGTATTTGCCAGGAGTGCCCACTCATTACGGTTTCAGTCTTCCTATAAATTTCTATGCTGCTTTTGTATTTCATTGTTTATTGTTTATCTATAACTGCTGTTAAATACAATAACTGTTGTTGATTGTTTGCATTTAACTGTTTTTAATTATGTGTAAATTGCCTTGAGGTGGCAGTTTAGAAGGCATTTAATAAAGCAATGGTAAAAATAACCGTTAATAATATTGAGAGGTATGGCTGCAACATAGGCTGTCATCCTCACCTCAGACCACCCTCTTGGCTCGACCTATTGCAGAAAGCATCCTTTTCAGCATGAAAATTGACATACTAGAAAATAGATCAATTCCCGTTATGGTTACATTTGTTTTGTTTTCCGCTGTGCCTTTTATTTTGCTGCTGCTCTTCTCTCTCTCTCTCTCTCTCTTTCTCTCTCTCTCTCTCTCTCTCTCTCTCACACACACACACACACACACACAACCAAAAACCGCAGGCACACACACACACTGTCACTCCCCACTCTGTTTCAGCCCCTCTTCCCTCTGGCTTCCTTCTTGAACCATGTGCGCAAGGCCTGAGGTCCCCAGTGTCAAATGTCAGACCTTGTACTGAGCTGTCAGAGAAAGAGAATAGGCCAAGATGATTGATGACTGGAAAGCCCGAAATCCAAACCGCGGCTGCAAGTGCTGCTTTGACAAAAAAGGGTGGATGGTGGGGGGGGGGGAGAGAGATATACCCACCATGGCTCTAGTCAAGGTCAGCTCACATTCCATTACACCCACTGCTTTGGGGCGTCTAACAAGCCAGCGCATTCACAGAGACTTTGCTTCTCTCCCCCCCCCCCCCACCGTCGCTGGTCCACACCCTCCCCTTTCTTAAATTTTCCTGCCAAATTTTGCAAGCACTTAATCCCAATTTTTAAAGTAAGGAGACAAGACTGGTTCTCTCCCTCCACCAGCCTCTCTCTCCCCCCCCCCTTCGCTCCCCCCCCCCCTGGCTGCATTCACTCTGAGATGCCACAGGCTGTGTTTTTATGCCGCACAAGTCAGATGACAAGATTATTAATGGGAGCGGGGCAATGTCATATCTGATTTCATGCATATTCATGAACGGTGTCATGCAGCTGGGACCATGCGCCACGGGAAAAAGAAGGGGGGGGGAGAGAGAAAGTTTTCCACCCTCTCTCAGCCGTGGAGAATCTGACGGTGGAGCCTTTAAAGTTACATTTATTTTATTTTATTTTTAAAAAGGGTGAAAACAGCAACAAAGGGGGCAATTTCTTGGAAGTGACAGTGATGCACTGATTGGTCCACTGATTTTTTATTTTATTTTTTTGTATTTGTGGGTTATTTAGTTGATAGAGCTGCCCAATGATGAGTCTTCCTTGGGCAGCTCATATATGAGACAATGTTGAATATCACACACACACACACACTTAAATAAAGAAAAAGCAATAAAAGACAACAACACCCCCCCAACACACTTTTCCTTATTTCTTTTAATTACTGCATTTCTATCCCACCTTTTTCCACAAGTACCTCAAGGCAGCAGACATGGTCCTCCCCTTCCTCGTTAAATCATTTAACTGTCACAACAACCCTGTGTAGTAGATTAGGCTGAAAGATAGTAAGTGGTCCAAGCTCACCCACTGAGCATCATGGCTAAGTTGACCTTTGAACCTTAGTCTCCCAGGTCCTAGGTCAACCGCTATACCACAATGGCAACAGAGACAGGATAAACAATTGGTAGCCCAGATTTAAAATGCAATGATCAGCACAATCCTTCACATGTTTCCTCAGAGGTAAGCCCATTGAATTCAATGGGACTTACTCTTAGGGAAGTGTGTATAATAGCCTAAAGAGCTTGGGGTTCAAAGGCTCCAATCCTAACTCCACTCACCTGGAAGTAAGTCCCATTGGATTCAATAGGACTTCTGAGTGTACATGGTTAGGATTGGACGATTTAAAGGTATTCATCTGACACCAAAAAGAACATAGAGGAGGTGCCAGGCAAATTCCTGGAGAAGTTATTCCACAATGGGGAGGATGCCACTACAAAAAAGGCCCTGTCCTTTAATTGATGGGAAAAGGAATTATTTGTGGGACTGAATGTAGGTATGTTTGAATATTTTTAAGGATTGTATGAAATGTATGTTTGTATTTAAAAAAATAATAATTGATTTCTTAATTAATTAATTAATTAAGGCCCCATTCTTAATTAATTAATTAATCCAAGAACAATATTCTTAGGAGGAAATAATGGTTATGGGCTCCCTTGCTTATTTTGCTTGCTTTAGGTTATTTTATTGCTGGTGTGAAAGAAGAAATGAGAAAGAGAAATTATTCAAGATGGCATTCCTTCCTTGGTGATGCTGTGTGGCAGCTCCAAAGCTGACTAAATGACAGGTTACTTTATTCATTCTTCAGCAACTCAAAACACACCCAACAAGGAAATAACCCCACAACTAGCAAAAGCATTTCCACTGATGTTTGGGTCCTATGCAAAGTTTAAGTGATCAGTCAAATTATCAACTGGCAAAAAGGCAGCTGGTTAATCAATTACAAATTATTTAATTGATTGAGAGCCTGGGGGTGGGCATGAGAGATGAATGAAGGAAGATCTTGATGCTTCATCTTCACTTAAAGCAAATATACACCAATAGTGTAGAGGTGGAACACCTGCTTGGCATGCAGAAGGTATCAGGTTCAATTCCCAGCATTTCCTTATAGGGCTAGGAAGGACCCTTGTCTGAAACCCCAGGAGTGTCACTGCCAGTCAGTGTAGAGAAAGCCGAAGTAGATGGACAAATGGTCCTACTCGATACAAGACTGCTTTTTATGTTCCGACTGAATATCAACCCTTGTTTTAATTTTGGCAAGTTGGCACATTACATTGTATCTGTGATCATCCCTCCAGTAGCGGGTAATTTAAAGCACTAAAAATGCCATTTTTCTCATTCAGGCAAGCAAGGAAGGGAAAGGAGGGATTTCCTAACCAACAGATTAGAGCAAGGGGAAGAACATGACAGCAATATCAGAACAGGGGAAATAACATGTTAATGGCATTCAATATTCTCCGGGCGTCGCGTCATCAGCATTTTTATTGCCACTTTCCCTCTGAATAAAGTATCAGAATTTATTGAGCCAATATGTCTCCATCAGCTTTTATAAAATATATTTTATTCAATAAGATATGGAATAATATTTGTCTATGAACTAAAAAAAAAAAAAAGGTTGCTGCCATGTGCAAAAATATTAAGAGATGGGATGTATGTGTCTTCTAAAAACTAGGATGATGAGGTGGTTGCCACATGAACATGAATGTTACCTTTTACTTGGACAGCCGTCTGTGACTATGCAAGCTTTTGGGTTGTCCTTAGTTCCTCAGAACGCAAGGCAGCTGCACACCACGATTTTCCAGCTCCAAGAAGCTGAACAGCAGAGGGACAAGAAAATGCCATTTGCTTCAAAAGCACCACTGCTATGTGTCAAAGGGAGGCCCATCCCATTTCACCACCTGAGGTGAAATGGGAACGTGCTGCCCCCATCATGCTCCATCCACACCCTCTTCTGGCACATGCCAGAATGCTTCCCCATCTCACTGACCATGGCGAGAGGTGGGAGCATTCCACAAAATGGTGGAAACAGGGGTGGTTGGGCCACCATCTCTTGTGTTTCTGCTGCCTGAGGTAGGTGCTTCACACTGCCTCCTCAGTGGGCCGGCTCTGCGTGTGTCATTCCCAAACATGCCATTGGTCACATCTCTCTAAACCAAGGGCAGGAATCTACAGCCCAGAGGACAAAGACAGGCCTCCAGGCCTCCCTGTCAGAACTTCAGGACTCATCCCAGCCCATACATCGTCCCATGCCACACTCCCATCAGCCAAACTCTCCTCAGGCTACACACCTCACCAGCTTTGCTTCACACATTCCTTGACGTTTTTCGCCTGGCTGGAATGTGTCTCATAGAGAGGGGTGTGCAAGTGAGAAGAAAGCAGTCCACTGTGAAAAGGCAAAATTAGCATTTATTGATTTGTCCTCTGGCCCTCCCCACCTGTGGTATGTGCCCCCACTCCAAGGTTGTCCAGAAAGGCATGTGGCTCTCAGGGTGAAATGTTTCCTCACCTCTGCTCTAAATGCACCTGCCAGTTAATTCCTGCTAACCAAATATCCCATCACTGAATGACAAATCAAATTTTTACATTTGTGACATTGGTCTTCACATATGCCACATTCAAGGGAGTGTTTATATGTTCATTTCATGGTCTAAATCTTATAATATTATGGCTGCCTTTTGCATCCCATCAGTGTCCATTAACCCAACTAAAGGAGCCAACTCTTAGGAACCGAGGTCCCTTCACCCCTTCCAATAAAATATCTGAGGAGTTCAGGCTTCCAAAAAGTCAAGTAATGTGTACAAAATGCATATACAGTGGTACCTTGGTTTATGAACTTAATCCGTTCCAGAGCCCATTCTTAAACCAAAGTGTTCTTAAACCAAGGCATGCTTTCCCATAGCAGTGTGGGACTCAATTTACAAATGGAACACACTCAACAGGAAGAAGAATGTGTTCTTATTCCAAGGCAAAGTTCACAAACCAAAACACCTACTTCCGGGTTTGCAGCATTCTGAATCCAAGTTGTTCATAAACTAAGCTGTTCTTAAACCAAGGTACCACTGTCCTGGGCTAATATGTGCATAAAAATGCATGTGTTAGTGGAAAGAGCATACAAAAATGCATTGTACTGGGGGAAATTGCTCTGCAAAAATATGTTTATTATGAGAATTTTGCTCTAAATTGCTGGTGGAATTTTCATGAGGACTGTAAAAAATAAATCACAAATTTTGAAATGTGGGTAATGGAGTGTAAAATTGGCAAAATTAAAAATGTAGAGAAACAAAATTTGATAGATTTGTTCATCCCTACATACATACACAGAAATATTTTCCACCCCAAATATATTTGGTCCATCCACTGAAATCAGACATGTTGGCCCTACCTAACCTCCCTCACAGGACTATATTATTCAGAATTCTTTGGATGTGTGTAATTAAACCAGCCCAAGGAACAAACTAAAAATGATGATGGGTGAATTGTGACCAAATTTTCTGTATATTTCTTTTAAAGGTGGGTCAAATAGCATATTGGGGAGGGGGATTCAGAAAAATGGTGTAAGGGTGCAAATTAAGCTCCAATATACTCCAGCAGTCCACTTATGGTGGAATCTTTACTTTCTCTCTCTTTCTCCATTTTCAACCTCATGGCTCTTTCCCAAAGTATTTCAGTGCCTCTGACTCTTTCCACACCCTTTCTTGGCTGACTCCTAACTTACCTGGCCATGCCAGAATTTTTTCCTCTCTCTCTCTCGCTGATTCCACTGACTTCCCTGAAAGCATTGAACTTGTCATTACAACACTTTCTACACCCTGCTGATCTTAGGCTGTGCTTCCTGCAAACAAATTTCAGAGGTGTTTTTGACACACACACACTAGATTTCATGGAAAGAAAGCTTGAATGGAAGTGATGTGTACTTTATGTTATAAGCGGAGCACATCACATGCTTCTATCCAATGCATATGTGCTACATCTGCATGTATTGGATGTGGTATCTTCTAAAGATAAAATCATGTACCAATTGCTTGCTTCTCTCCCATCATGCTCCAGGCTGGGACATGCCAGCCCTCCTGCTGTTTTCCATCCACTTGTCACCAGGGTACCCCCGTCTATCAAAACATGTAGCAGAATGAAGCTCCTGGCACAATTATTGTGGGGAGGGTTTTTTTTTTTTTCATTACTCCATTAGAACAGAAGATCAAGTGCTTTTCACCCCAACCTTGTAATAACTTCTCTGCTGGTTTGTAAGCCAAGGGCCAAGCAAGACAAGACATTGGAGATCACTGAACAGATTTCCCATCACATGCAAAGTATTCTTAGAACAACTTTCTGAAATGGGTTGGGATGGTGGCAGTTGCTGAGGAATTAATCAACTCTTCCTCCATTCTGCCATTTTAAAAAATGTACATCCCTCCAAAATATTATTTCATGGTTCTCCCCTTCTTCAGTCAGTCTCCACAATAACTGTGTGAGGTAAGTTAAACTGCAAGTCCATGGCTGGCCAAGGTCAACAAGTGAGCTTCATGACCAAATGGGAAATTGACCCTGGTCTCCCATGTCCTAGCTCAATACTCTAACCATGACACCACACAAGCTCTTTTTGCCCCACTGGTACATGCATCCCCCCCCAAGGGAACAAATTACAGTGGGGAGAGGAGCAGTTTATAGTGGTGAAATGGCATGATGCAAAAGATTAACACCTTCCTCCCAACATTATAGTTCTGTCAACTTGAGAAGCCCTCACAGATGCTTTTAAAACAAATGTTAAGAATCAGGATATCCAGACATGGATTCCAACATCCAATTTGGCACCCAGAAATGTTAGGAACAATGGTTGTATTCAAAAAAGTTATGCTGAAATTGATAGTTTAACTGAGTTATACCAAAACTGATTAACCCAAGTGAATAAGGTCCATTAACTTTAATGTATCTGCTCTGAGTAGTGCTCACTTTGGACACAACCCAATATATATTGTTTAGTATTATAATTTTTTCTTATCTTCAGTTTATTTGAAAGATTGCTGCATCTTATATGTGCCTGCTCAACTGCTTCAATCTGCAGAACTGGCTCTTTTACAAGTCTCTCTAAATGCACATTTTGAAACGCATGTTGATTGGCTTTTTCAGAACTGTGTTGGAACATTTGGGGAAAGTGTTGAATGACTGAACTGTGATCTGCTCATTCGTCAGGGACATGAAATCAGGTCAGATCATACTGGGATTTGCAAAGATTAAATCCACATAGGATATTTAGACCGATCTTCTTGCTGCCTCCCTTTTGGTCAAAGGCAGGTGATGGTTCTTCATGTTAAATGTAAATCTTCTCTCGTCTTGCAAGCCTGTTGTGAGTTTCATTCCTGACACCAAACAGAGATATGTGGGGAGACAGAACCCAGCCAGGTTGCCTTGGGACACAGCTGTGGTTTTGCCTTGTTTTAGAAGCTCCTGACAAATTAACCATACTTCCAGTAGACACAGGTACCTATTAGGCTGACTCTTCAAAGGAACTCAGGAAGCTGCCTTGAATTGACTCAGACTACTGGCCCACCAAGCTCACTATTGTCCACACTGACTGGTAGCAGCCCTCCACAGTTTCAGACAGGGGTCTCTCCTAGCCACACCTGGAGAAGCTGCAGATTTAACCTGGAATGTTCTGCATGGAAAGCAAATACTCCATCACCAAGCTAAGGCCTCTCCCCCAAAGATTGTCACTGCAGAGAAAATGAAGTGTCTTCCATCTAAACCAAAACAGAGAGAATGAGGATTGGCCAGGAAGGAGACAATTGACTTGAGATAGTACAATTGTTTTCTTTAGTTGGAGAAGGAGCAACTGTTTCTTCCAGAAGCAGGAGAAGCATACGGATCAGGGCAAACAGGTCATACCCTGAAGAAACATCTAAATCTCCTCAGAATAGTGGGTGATGCAATATGCCACCTTGTACTATAAAAGAAAATAGATTTGTGCAGGCAACTACATCCTTAGTTGTTTGACAACTTACCCTCAGTGTCACCACATTAATGTCCCTCTTCCCCTGAGGCAGCAGTACCAAAGAGGATCCCACCTTCCTGATGAAGAGCAAGCGGCTGGGGTCTGAAGGCCTTGCTGGTGCCAACTGGCAGACACACCCTGGAAGCAGCTGAATAGACTAATCCTTTCTCAAAAGATGCAAATTGCTAAGTTGATTCCTAATGCCAAGTTGACTGATTCCTCCAAACCAAAGAATTTAATATAGCACCAGTCCCCTGAGAAGGAAAAAATAGATTAAACCCCCCTCTTGAAAACTTTGGTAGTTGGGTTTTACATACTGTGTGCCTCGGGCTTGCTACTTGAATTTCACTTCAAAGATTCACTGCAAAGTATCTGCTAATTTCCTCCACCAGCCCCTTTCCTATCTGCCTGGTTAGCCTTTAAAGGAGAAAATTTCATTAACAAAAACCATGGATATAAAATATGAAATCAGAGATCAGCTCCTGCAGTGCCAGAGCCAAACATTACTAAAAAGGATTAGTTTCTTTCACTGTCGAGAAATTTCTCATGGAAGACCTTGGCTGCCCTTTCGATATTAAAACTTCCCAACAAGTATTACACAGGAGTTTTAAATTAGAACACACTGTCATTGGGACAGTTATAAACTGTTAAATATGTCCTTTTTGCAGGCTGGTCTCCAGCAAAATGCAAGCCCACCATGTTGTGTGATCTGAAGTAGTAGGGATATCAGTGGACATTTGTGGACAGAACCATTCACTGACCTTGCTGAGGGTGATGGGCTCTTGGATTTAGGTCGTGTTGTGCTGAAATCCGTCCTCCAAATTCTCTCCAGTTTTCTTCCTCTTCAGAAAAGGTTTTCATTTTTCTTCCTCATATTCAGGGCATGTCAGATTTTCTTTAGAATTCTTTAGACTGTCTTTAGAATTCCAGTCAGTGTGGGGTTTTGAGCTTACCTTGCTGTTACACAGTTGCCAAGGCTGTTTTGTGTATTCCCTGATGTCCCAGCAAGCATTTCTCCTGCACACTTAAGTTTCCCTGGCTGCCCATACTTCTGGAACTGAGAAAGCTCCTCAGAAAGCCAAGCAATATCACCTCAACATATATCGAGAAAAATAAAGTATAAAGTAATAAAGTGTGTCTGAGTGCTTGTAGGATGTTACAATGGCTGTAAAACAATGTTCATCCACCTTGTGACCCCTGATGTAGCTGGACCAAAGTCCCACCACCCTCAGCCAGCTTAGCCAATGGTCAAGGATCATGGGAGTTGTAGTTCAACATCTGGGGACCCTTGGTTGAAGAGTACTGCTATAAAACATGGATTAGATAAATTCACGTAGCATGGGTCCTGCAATGTGTATATGCCACAATTATTACTAAAATAACTTCCATGCTCTGAAACTGGGTATCTTCAACCTATGAGTCTGGCTTGTGGCGGTCCTTTATCAGGCACGTTGGAGCATTTACCGGTAGTTGAAATGGAAATAGGAGCAGAACTTGCTGATGCTCGCTTATTCGTATCATGTCTGGAATGGAAATCAACCCAGCGAATAAGATCAGCATTTTCTATCATTGTTGCTTTCAGTCCACAAATAGTGCATAACTGATTACATTCCCCTCCCTAATTTGAAATGTGTTTCCTTTGCATCGAAACGAATGGGGTGGAATGATGTAATGACAATGTTGGTGACGCAATTAACTACATAAATTATGCGGTGAATGAACTGCAGTGGAATGGAAACAGTACTGCTAACAAATTTTGCAGGGTGGAACAGAAAACAATGCCTTCTTACAACCCTTAGGCCCTTATTTGCCCCTGTGACAGCTGCCTCCCTGCAACTTTACGCCTCCTCTAGATGCTGACAACCAATAGACCAACTTAATGCCAAGGTGTCTCACCCACCATCTCTCCTTCCCATCGTCTCTGTTCTTTCCCTTTGTAATTGTCTACAAAGGCAGAAACTCCAGACTCACAAACAGAGCAAAACATACCCTACTCCGTTGCAAACCCCTCTATTTAATTTCCCCTCCTTCTTTGTTTGTTTTTGAGCGATTTTTCTGACAACAATAATCCCCTTTTAAATGCTGGTTCCGCCAGTCACATAATGGACCTTCCCTTCTGTTATTTGACCGGCAGAGCTGGTAATGAGTGTTTAATTATAGTTTATACAGCCCACTTTGGTCTGAGTGGGAAAAGCTGCTTTGTTACAGTCAATGAAGTATTTAAAGCTACGTCCAAGGTAGGGACGGGTTTATTAAACACTTGGGTAAGCAATAATAAACTAACATTGATCGAGCAACTTGATAGCTTTCTTTTATGTGCTTGAGGAAGCGGGGGGGGGGGGTCAGATCCAGGTAGAAGAATTTAAAGTAACTTGGCACAGGGAAAAGAATGTGTTCACATGGCTGCTTCAGGAGGCAACATTGTTTGATGTAACTCAATCTTCCACTTGTATAAAAAGAAAGTTGCTTTGCCACCATCACCACCAATGGGCAGGCTGGTGGGATCCTTTGTAAAAGGGGAGAGGGCAGATTCATGGAGAATTAAGGCTATTAACAGCCACTATGCTTCTGAGCAAAGGTCCGTGTAGTTAAAGCCATGGTTTTCCCAGTAGTGATGTATGGAAGTGAGAGTTGGACCATAAAGAAGGCTGATCGCTGAAGAATTGATGCTTTTGAATTATGGTGCTGGAGGAGACTCTTGAGAATCCCATGGACTGCAAGAAGATCAAATGTATCCATTCTTAAGGAAATCAGCCCTGAGTGCTCACTGGAAGGACAGATTGTGAAGCTGAGGCTCCCATACTTTGGCCACCTCATGAGAAGAGAAGACTCCCTGGAAAAGACCCTGATGCTGGGAAAGATGGAGGGCACAAGGAGAAGGGGACGACAGAGGATGAGATGTTTGGACAGTGTTCTCGAAGCTACAAACATGAGTCTGACCAAACTGTGGGAGGTAGTGGAAGATAGGAGTGCCTGGCGTGCTCTGGTCCATGGGGTCACGAAGAGTCGGACATGACTAAACGACTAAACAACAACATGCTTCTGAGCACCAGCTGTTCCTGTGCGCAGGTCCAGGTCCACTGTGAGAACAGGATGCTGAACTAGATGGGCCACTGGCCTGACACAGCAGAACTCTTCTTCTGTTCTTATGAGGAGGAAGACAGTTCCTTCTCCAAGTCACTACACCAGTTGTCGGTACACTGCTGTCCTCCAGCAGTTTTGGACTGGTAGGCAATGGGAGTTGTGTTCCAAAAGAGATGGAGGGCTCCAGGATGTTGGTAGTCTACTGTAGTCCTTGAATATGAATTATGTCTCAAATGTTTCATATACTTTTACATTGTTAATTTAAACTGAACTGAAGATGTTAAGAAATGGCAGGCTTTAAAAAACAAAAACTTGCTCTGTTTCAGTTGAGTTCTCGCAAACTGATGCAGACATATTGCTGTCAGCGGTTACACGTTACACTGCAATGCTATATCGCTGCATCTTGGGGAAATGGAATTTGCACCGCATGCTTGCTGCAGGAACCTTGGATAAATTTTCTATTGTCCGCTATCATTTATATCTAATATGAAGCATTCTACACAGCTCATCTTTAATCCCCATGCTTGTTAAGGAGCTTAAGGAGTAAAAATCAGTTGATTTCAGGGTATTTTGGAGTTCAAGGTCAATATGATTATGTCCTCTTTCTCCTTCTCCCCCCCCCCTTTCTCTTTATTTAAAGGCACGGTCTCATCACAGTTTCCAAAGTTCAATTTCTTTTTCGGTCCCCTAATTAAAAGCTGTCCAGGAGTATATCAGGAGGCTTTTATATGTGAGATCAACCCCTTGCCCTGGGACCAATTATAGAAAAATAGCTTTACACATTTTACTGTTTGAATATCTGATGTTCATACATGCTGTCATGTTTTATGGTGAAGGCATGATAAGAAGCATACCATTATCAGCCCAGGACACAACAGCATTCTCACAGCATTAAAGCCCAGAATGGAAACATCAGATATTATTATTATATATTTATTTAAAACCCAACTTTCCCCCCCAACAGGTACTCAGGGCGGCTTACATATAAAATAGGAATAGCTAAAAATATGGGGGGGAGGCAATAATTTAAAAATGATTAATCATTAATAGAAAAATACAATAAAAAATCACAGCACCAACCAACCCTTTCCTTAAAAACAGTCAGTTCCCAAAAGCCTGCTGGAACAAAAAAGTCTTTGTATTTTCAATGGAAGGACAAGAAGGAGGGAGCCAGTCTAATTTCCCTAGGAAGGGAGTAGCAAAGTCTGGGAGCAGCTGCCAAGAAGGTTCTCTCCTGCATCCCTACCAAGTGTCCTGAGAAGGTGGTGGGACCAAGAGAAGGATAACAGACAGCCCACAAACAGTTGGGGTGGACCAGGTTTTGGGGTCCCCTTACAGCAGCTGAGGATCCCTAATTGATCACTAGTAGGGGCTGCTATGATCCTTCAGCCCCTGAGCTGGGCATCTGGACAGGAAGTGCTGCCCTCTGAATTTCCTCAAGGAGATCCCCCTCTAGAATGGGTTTCCCTGTAAAGACCCAGCCCAATGCCTCTTCCTCCCCTTGCATTGGTGAGCCCATGTCAACTTGCCACCAGACCCATTATACCTGTAAGCATTCCATTAAGCCATTATGAATGTCCACCTGTTGTTCCACAGTCACCAGTTGTGACTGTTGCTAGTCACTGATGAATGTACTCAGACTGGCCTGCACAGTTCCATCTTTGTGTGTAATCTTTGGGTGTTAAATCACCCAACTGTCATGTGTCTGCACATTCCACCAGATCATCTCGTTAACCTTTTCCCAAGGCCCATTTACCTGGGCAGGGTCTGTCTGTGGCCCTTCTTCCAAAGTTGCCTCTCAAGGAGCTCCAACCAGATAATTAACATTTGATGGTACTTTGAAAGCAAAGCATTCAGTTCAGCAACAGCTGTTGGACAGAGGTGAATTCATTTCCTCTTGCCAAACTCATTGTCCCCGAGTTGTATGACAAGCACACCTTGAGGTCCTGAAGATGCAATCTGAGATGTCACCAAGGGCGTGAAGCCGTCCCACATCATGCCCCTCTGGGCCAACCAGGAAATATGCATTTTGCCACCCAGATGGAGGTGGGTTCTCCTGCCAGATGGTGCAGCATGCTGATGAGCCCAGTTTCCCAATCTGTGCCCGCAAATCCACACAGCTCTGTAGTCAGGACCTGTAGGAGTTCAACAAAGAGAGATAAAACTAGGGGTTTGGTGTGGGTGGAAATACACTCTATATCCTGCCAAGTGCCCATGCATGATGGCCTTAGTACTTAAAGATTTGGGGGAGGAAGAGAAATCGTGTCCCCCCTAAAAGAGGGCACGTGTTGCAGTGAGACCTGGAGACTGACCTCCTGATTGTGGGTGGGTATACTGGACAGCCACAACACCTGATTGGTAGGTCCCTCGTTGCTGGGTTTAATCTGGCCAAAGGGGTGCTGTCTAAATGGACCGAGGGACCTATATATACCTATGCACGTGACTCAGAGCTTCCGCTTTCGGCTTGTGCATTGGAACACCCGCCCACCTCTTCCTACTTTTAGAACATTTTGCGATTTACCTTGCTATGCCGTTGTGTGTTGTCTGTCGTTGGGACAGGGGCACGGCAGGAATTTTCCCCACTTGGCTGATTGGCTGTTGCCATTTGGGTTCCGCCTACCACGTAGCACATCATCAGAACTTGTAAAGTTGCGGATAGGCATTTGTTCAGATGATAGGGATGGGAGAACGGTCTCGCCATCCCTATGTGAAGGGGTATTCTGTTAAAGGAATCCAGGGACTCAACTTGGTTTTGGTCAACCCCCAAGAGGGGGTTGTGCCCATGCCTGAGTCCAGGGAAGCATCTGGGGAGTGAACAGAGACTGTTCCTGGGCTTTCCACCTACCTCAAGTGTTGACCCTTGGCTGGAGCCCTGGGACAGCGCTACCTGCAAGGGTGCAGGGAGCTAGTCGAACCAGAGCCTATGCAACCACTCGCTTTTCTGTAATCAATAAAGTTGTAGCCTAAATTCTGCCAAAAACCAAACTAAAATTTGAGTCAAATGTGTGTTTATTTAGGGGGGAGGTCTTTGGGTCCGAACATGCAAAGGAAAAGTGGCCCATTCTGCTTAGTCACAGCAATCTGGGCTAAAGAGCAAAAATTAAGAGTCTTAAATGGTCATTCCTAATTATTCTATTAGTATCATCCAAATCTTTATTTCTCTTGCTGTATCATTATTTATACTAATATTGTTACGATTACAAATGATGAAGCACTAGCCAAACTCAAAAGAACATGGAAAATATAGAACATGATCACTCCAAAGGTTAAGCCCTTTTCGGTCTGATTTAACGAGAGCTAGGCATGTGCTTAATTCTCTCCCCTTTCAATCAAGGCTACTTAAAATTACTTTAACTTTAGCTGAATAGTTGTGTCCCTGCTTAGCTCATGTCCTTAGATGAAAAAAGCCCATGCATTTCTAACTCTCTGCTGTGCTTGAGGAGAGTTTTAAAATATATTTTACGTGATATTCAAAATGCCATTTCATTCCATATTTCTGTTACTATCCCAAAGGAACTGACTTAATCATGGCGGATGTTTGTTTGGGGTGTGTGTGCAGGAAAGCATGTGCCAATGAAAGAAAAGTAGACAAAGAAAAATAGGAGACTTGAGATAATTTTAACTATGGGGATGGATTGGTATATTTATGTAGAGTATTTTTAGCAGTTCATCATAATCATCCCAGTTCTGAATGTTGCAAATTACAGAAACGTAATAGAACTACCATCCCCTCTAATCTTTGGTCACTGAGTTTGGAAGCAAAATGGGGCTAAACCAGAGCAATGCAGGAACAGCGATTTTCACTGCATTGAAACAGACAGGGATGTAATGTATACATTATGAATTAACTAAATGTCCCCTTTAAAAGAAACGGGTATGAAGAGCTGACTCAGAGATATGGCCTGGCAGGATCAGTTGGTGACTACTTCATGCAGACTCCCAGGCCTCTTCAGAAATAAAATTTGTTAACCATTCACTCCAGACCCTCCAAGTGTCCCTATTTTTCAGGGACATCCCTGATTTAGAGAAACCATTCTGGTTTCTGATTTGATCCCAGAATGTCCCACGTTTCCTTAGGATGTCCCTATTTTCATTGAAGAAATGTTGGAGGGTATGGAGTTATCTGACCCCCAAGCCATCTGAAGGCAATCCTGTACAGGGAAGTTTTTAAAATATTTAGTGTTTTATTATGTTTTTATATATGCTGGAAGCTGGCCAGAGTGGCTGGGGCAACCCCATAAGATGTGTGGAGTATAAATAGGAAAATTATCATTAATGAATGGGACGTCCCTCTTTTCATCAAAGAAATGTTGGAGGGTATATTAACTCAGTTTGTAGTGAGTTTCAACATAATCCACTGAAAAAAACAAAAAAATTCCTTCCAGTAGCACCTTAAAGACCAACTAAGTTAGTTCTTGGTATGAGCTTTCGTGTGCATGCACACTTCTTCAGATAAACTGAAACAGAAGTTTCCAGACCCTTCTATATAGTGAGAAGGTGGGGAGGGGTATTACTCAGAAGGGTGGTGGGAATGGGTGATTGGCAGAT
This sequence comes from Podarcis melisellensis, assembly GCF_964234715.1. Classification (NCBI taxonomy): domain Eukaryota; kingdom Metazoa; phylum Chordata; class Lepidosauria; order Squamata; family Lacertidae; genus Podarcis; species Podarcis melisellensis. Next base: position 30,096,446 of record NC_138546.1, read on the forward strand.
AGCTGTGATGAGCCACTGACTAGAACATTCCCAATGCAGCCAAGGTTCCTGTCTCCATGGCAGGAAAAGTTAAGACTCAAATGAGTGACTTGAATGTGTGTGTTAATAACCCAGCCCACTGCCAGCACTGGCCCCACCCACCACTGGCCCCACCCACTTTTATGTGCCCCCCCCCCAAGCATTGCTGCATGCAAGCCAAGACAATTGCCCACCTCTAGACTAGGTTAACATGGAGCAACTCTTACAGGGTTAAGGTGAAGAATATCTGAGCATGAGCAGGTGCCAGGAAAGGGGAAATTAGAAATTCACTTATAATCTTATTTTTATTTATGAACATATTACAGTGTTGGTGACTCAGACTCAAGACTTGAAATAGAGGTGGGGATTATGAACAGGCTAGATTTCTATTACAAGCCAGGTAGCTGCAAGTTTTACCAGTATTGCTAATTTGATCCACATTTTTTTATTCTCTGCCAGCCCACATATTCTCCCAGGAACCCAAGTCTGCATAGGTAGTTCTATCCCTGCTCTGTCTTCCAGTCTGTGAGGCAGAATAGGCCTGTCACTATCTCTCAGCCTAAAGTCACACAATGAGCTTCAGGAATGGATGAGGTTTTGAGCCTGGGACTTCCCAGTCCTCTTTCAACACTTGCAATATTGGAAAGCATTCCAGGTGTGCTCTAGTGGTGCAAACTTAACACAGAGCAGGTCTCTAATCAACTTACAATCAAGTTTAAAGACTTTTCAGATTCCATTAAATGCCTGGGTAGAGAGGAAAATCCTAACATTGTGCCAAAAGGATGTCAGTGTCCACACCAGGTGGACCTCACTGAAAACAAGTGCAAGAAGGCAGCTGTTTCTGTCCATACCTGTATTAATCACATTCAGGGCCGTTTCCATTCCACAGTTTCCACCAAATACTACATAATTTGTCTTGCCGCCCACTATTTAACTTGGATCAAGTAAGACCAAAACAAAGTAAAAACAAAGTAATATCATTCATTCGCAGATTTAAAAACAGGAATATGAATACCATATTTGCTTGGCTGATTGCTATTCCTGATCAAAGACAAACATGCAAACTGTAGCCATTTTAGCTTCCTTTTCCTTTTCCATCAGGATTTCGTCCCTATCAGGACAGCTGTGTCAGAGGCAGGATATTGAAGATTGCAGGTGGCGGATAATAATCTTTGAGAAAGCTGTCTGTAATCTTTGAGAAGCCTCGGAGAACAGGCGAGGTCCCTGCAGGCTGATGGTGGACAAATGTTGTCCCCAGCTTCATAAAGTGGGGAGAAGAGGTCAGTTTAGGTCAATATCAGGAAAGGTCCTAGAACACATAATTAAACTAATGCATGATCACTTAGAAAAGGATGCTGTGGTTACTAAGAGCCACCACGGGTTCCTAAAAAAAAGTCATGCCAGAGTAATCTTATTTATTTCCTTTTTTATATATGATGTTACAAGCTTGGTGGCTCAGGGGGATGCTGTGGATGTAACATATCCAGATTTCAGTAAGGCCTTTGATAAAGTGGACTGCCTGGGAAGGTGATGGTTTCTCCTTCACTGGAGAGCTTTAAACAGAGGTTAGATGACCATCTGCCAGAGATTCTTCACCTGTGATTTCTGCATGGCAGGGGGCTGGACTAGATGACCCTTGGGATCCCTTGCAACTCTATAATTCAGTGATTCTATCAGAGTGCTGTTGTGCTCAGCTTTTGCTTGTGGACTTCCCATAGGTATCTGGTCGGCCACTGTGAGAACAAGATGTTGAGCTTTATGGACCATTGTTCCGATCCAGCAGGGCTTATGTTCACAGGCCAACAACCCAAAAAGACTCTCTCTGTTGTTACTACACTATGCTTTGATTAAGTTCAAACTCTTAAACTGTAATTCTTTGATTATTGTGTTTTGTAATGTTAGCTGCTCTAAGGGGTTTCAGAAAAGCAGGCTCATCATCATCATCATTGAAAGCAGAGGCATGATACTGTCATGGCAATGCACTTTTAAGCTGATCTCAGCAGGAGGGATTTCAGCACATGCTTAACCCTTCCAGTGACATTAAAGAGTCTTTGAAGTCCTTAAATCTGGCTGGGTCCTGCCCTAAGTCTCCTCTGTTGCATTTACAGGTCATTTCCATCATTCCAACAGTAGGAAAGTGATGCCCCCCCTTTTTTTGTTTTAAGGAGTTTATAAATTATGGAAAACAAGTTGACAGCTTGTCCTTATAAATATGAAGATTGCCTTCCGTACCCTCATGAATCTGAAAAGTCACTGCTTAAAAAAAAAAAAAGCACAAAACTACTGATTCAGCAAACTGAATGAAACTAAGCATTCCCTGGGTAAGTTTTGCTGACCAGGGAATACTCCAGCAATTTAATTTTTTTATTTTTCTTTTTTGGTGGTCCAACATTTGCTGTGCTTTTTCCCCCCTCTTCCAAATATTATTATGTTTACAGAAAGAGTCCTCATTTCCCGCAGAAAGGTCCCATTATTGACAATATGAATATAACAGTGAAATATACTCCAATACCTGAATATGCTTAAAGAATCCAGTTACAGTCCCTGTGGAATGTTCCTTATTTGTTGCTAGCAAGGAAAGCTCTGGGGTGCTCCACATTTTCTGCTTATGCTTCCGACCTTACCGTGATAGAGAAAATGCACAGAAATTTCATCCGATGCCACCATTACTCCACAATTCAACACATGGAAGATATAGCTCCTAAAGGCTCATTCCATGGTAGGAACAGAGGAAGCAGTCTTAGACAAAGTCAACCCATCTAGCTCAGCACTGACAACCCCAGATGGTAGCAGTTCTCTGGGGGTTCAGACAGGAATCTTGCCCAGTTCTACTTGGGGATTAAACTTTAGGCCTTCTGCATGCAGAGCCGGTGCTCGACCACAAAGCAAGGAAGCTTCTTCCCATCAAGGAACATAAGAAGAGCATGTTGGGTCAAATCAATGACCCATCTAGTCCAGCATCCTGTTCTCACAGATGTCAGTGATAAAGCTGCAAAGCAGGATCTGAACATAAGAGCATTCTCCCTGCTCTACAGTTGGCAGCAACTGGCATCCAGAAGCACACTGCTCTGACTGTGGAGGCAGAACATAGCCTCCATTGTGGCTAGCAGCAATTTACAGATTTATTCTCTATGATTTTGTCTACTCCTTTCTTATAGCCTTTTAAATTTGGGGGCCATCACTGCCTCCTGCAGGAGTGCTCCACAGAATCACTATGTAGTGCATGAAGAAGTCCATTTTTATATGTCCTGAATCTTTTAACATTCTGCTTTATTGGACGTCCATGAGATCTAGTGTTGTGAGAGAGGGAGAAAAGCTTTTCTCGGTCCACTTTCTCCATGCCATGCATAAATTTAGATGATCATGCCTCCTCTTACTTGCCTTTTCCTTAAACTACAAAGTCCCCAAAATGCTGCAACTGTTCCTCATAGGGGAATCGCTCCATCCCTTTGATCAAGGCTTTGACCACCATTTCATCTCCCCATTCCTTCTCAGAAGTCCTCCATTATTTTCACTCATTATACAGTGGATGTAGAACATATCCATCAGGTTTAGTGATAAGCCACATCCTCCATGAATTTACTGAATCCTTTAACTTCAAAAGATGTTTAATTTGAGGAATTTGAAGTGACCGTTCCCTGTTACTGAGATTCCAGAGATGAGTATCAGTTTGCCTCCAAAGGTAGAATGGAAATGGTAGGGTGTCAGGAGGCAACAATAGATAGTGGAAGTGGATAAGCATTCTTCTGCCCCTCTCAATTTGCTTTTGAAACCCAATGCCTCATGGTAGGGCTGGCCTTGATTGTCCTTTCATTTTCCTCTCCCAATTCTTCTCCTCCAAAAGTGCCCTGTATTTGTTCTGATTGCAGAATCTTGAATATTTTGGTTGCAGAAATTATACTATCGGGTGGATCCCACCATGTGCAGTTCTCATATATAGAGGAAGTGAATGAAAGAACAAGGTGTTTGGGAAGTGTTTTTTTCCAAAACACAGACACCCCATCCTACTCTTGGGTATTTAATCACCCACCACTTTCAATTAAGTGCTTCCCACTGAAAGAGGGCGGGAAAGACTGTGAAGGAAATTGATTTCCTCCTAGCTAATGCATCTTTCCCAGTCTCTGGCCCACCCTTATAAGCTCCCCATTCCTTTCAGAAGGACACAGATTAGAAAGTCACTTGGTCAAGGGGCAGCAGAGGGCACTCCAGGCCAGAGCAGGTTAAGTTGTGGTCACTTTATCTCTTGTTGTTGACGCAAAGGCCCGAGGCCACGGCCTGAGGTTTTCCGGCAAAAAAAAAAAAGTGTTTACAAGCAGGTCAAGGACTTGTTAGCAGATAACCATTAGCAAAACAACTTTGCTATTGACAAAAGCAGCAAAGAAAGGTATGTTTGCAGATGCAATCCTTCCTTTCTAGGACAATAAGGTTAAATCAAAATGGCATTTCTGAGGGTCTGCTTACCAGAGTTTCCTTTCCCCTGCTCCCCTTGAGCTTTTAAGAAGTTGTCCTGCCCTCTCTCTGTGTCTCAAAAAAAGAGCAAGCTACTATGCACTTGTGCACTAAACTTTTTAGAAACTTAGAACTAAATCAATTCTGGGATTTATTGCTGGTCAGACAGTAGCCAGGGCTTGTTAATGTCTCTTAGCTTTAGACTCTGCTTTCTAATTAGAAAGATGCCCCCCTCCTTCCTTTCCCAACCCATAGCTCATGAAAACGTTTGGCTCTGAGTGAACCTCACCTGGTGTTAGCTTTCATGATTGCCTTCTGAGCACGCCTCCCCCCCCCAGCCCAAAATCCAGAGCAGGTTCATCAAAAGGTTCCCTGAAAAGTTCAGGAGTCGTTCAAGCAAGCCCGAGCCAATTTATGGTTTTGTACGCCAGCAGCTGGGATTCAAAACCAGGGCAAGCTCACCAGACCAAATGAGGCTTTGCCTTCAAATGACACATCTGTTCAAAAGCCAACTAGCCTGGAATTTGCAAAAATGTACTGGGTTTTACACAGGCTTTTTTCCTAGCAAAGGAATTGTTTTGATCTGCCCATCTATCCATCGATCTATTCATCTGTCTCATTCCTTCTAACTAGGACAGGCCAGTCCAATTTCACACTCCTGAATGCAAATCCCAGTCAGACTGTGCACTCCTCTGAATTTTTCAATGTACTCTTCATGTGCAAAAAACACACAAAAAATGTATACTTTCTGTGAACAACAAACACAACAGGCGTACTTTTCTGGCAAATGCATTGAAAAACATTGAAAAGTATGCAATACATATGCATTTATGTATGTATGTATGAGTGCAAGGAGATTGAACAATCTATGACAGAGTGCCAGCAAGACTGAAACAGGATGAAATTAACAGCTTTGCCCATCTTTACTGCTAATATTCCATGCAGAGACTTTTCTCACCCCAAAAACTATTGCTAAGCATCCCCCCCCCATTTTAAATGAAGGAAAGGCTCTGTTTTGCTTATAAATTAACTACTAGCAGCCTTGTAAACAATGCTGATCAGGAATTCGGGGGGGGGTGGAGCAGTGCAGTTTAGAAAGGTGCAATCTGCCATCTTGATTCAAAATTGTGTCCACTGGTAACCAAACACAGAAGAAAACCTATTCCTTGATCTCAGGAACAATTACACAAAAATAGTTGTGATATTGTAAGAGGTGTCTAAATGCATGCAGTTTTGAATAATTCAGTCCACTATTTTGAATCAGATTGTATCCAAACGCTGCTCCTTGATCACAGGAACCAGCATACAAAATCTGATTAACATTGGTGCAGGTTTGATAGGTTCAGTCTGCCATCCTAATTCAAAATAGTGCCCAAAGGTATCCAATAACTCCTCCCTGATCTCAGGAAACATCACATCAAATTGGGTGAAGACATCTTCAAAGGTCTCCAGATGCATAGAAGAGACAAACAGCTTCCTAAAATACCTAGTAGAACTGTGGAATTGCAGATTTGGAAGTGATCCCAAAGGTCATTTATTCCACCCCTTGCAATCAGAAATCATAGCTAACTAATCCCCAACAGATGGCCATCTGAGTTCTGCTTAAAAGCCTCCAATGAAGGAAAATCCACTACATCCCAAGGTAGTCTATCCCACTGTCAAACAGCTCTTGCCATCAGAAAATTCTTACTAATATTTAGCCTGAATTTCCTTTTTTATAATTTGAATCCATTGTTTGGGTCCTCTCCTTTGGAGAAACACAAAATGAGATTGCTCCATCTTTCATATGACAACCCTTCAGAAATTTGAAGATGGCTATCATATCACTTCTCAGTCTTCTCTTCTCCAGGATACACATACCCAACTCTTTCAACCATTCCACATAAGGCTTGGTTTCCAGACCTTCAATCATCTTGGTTGTCCTCCTCTGCATATGTTCCAGCTTGTCAATATCCTTCTTAACTTGTGTCCCGTTCTGGACATTATACTTCTATTGATGCTGTCTGGAATTGTGTTAGTTAATTTGTTATTCAGTTTTTGCTGTTGCATAACACTGTTAACTCATGGTGGAGGTGGTGGTTTGAATATTTTATTAGTTGAATATAAGAACAACATATAATCAAATACAAGCAATCAAATACAGCCCCCCCCCAAGAGCCCCAACTACGTCCAGGTAATTACATTAGTAATATAATCAAATAAAAAAATATTTCTACAGTTGCTGGTTTTAAAAAGCATCATTCCAAATGGCTCCCATGTGTCTTAGTTGGTTTAAATGCATGTTCTTTCTTTGATGCATATGTGTCAACTCATGTTAAGCTTGTGGTCTACTAAGACCTCTGGATCCTTTTCACATGTACTGCTGTCAAACCAGGTGTTCCCCATCCTACATTTGTTTATCTGATTAGTCCTGCCTAAGTACACAACCTTACATTTGTCCTTTGTGGAATTCATTTTGTTAGTTGCTAGATGGAATGGAATGAAATGAAATAGCCCTTCTCCACCGATTTGGAATGCAAGAAGGTGACTTTGCTAATAACGCTGGGGGGAAATATTGTTATCCTACAATATGTTACCAAGAGTTCAAAATATACTTTGCCAACTGCAGTGTTTGGAATTGCACATTGTGGGTTGTATGGTGCCTTACTGCTCATGTGTCAGTATTTACCAACATTTTTCTGTTACTGCTGGAATATCTAACACTATCACAAATCCAATATCCATCCATCTTTTCCTCCTAATTCTTCCCCCTTCCCCCAGTGTATGGACCTATAAAAACAGAGTTGTGCTCAATAAACTCTTCCTATTAAAGATGACAGGTTTTTTGGTTTTTTTTAAACACACTTGATTTTTTTTTGTTAAAAAAAATATGACTGTGATTCCGTGAGAAGTGGAAGAAGTTCCTCCAAGTTCCTTTCCAAGCTGTTAAAGATTAGCTTGATGTAGATAAGCCTATTCCCCAAACTCATTATCTGTCTTCAAAATGCACCTTAAGGACTACTTAATAAAGTCAAGGTTATGTGAAGAGTATTTCAGTGAAAACCAGTGAATGACTGTTAATAAATCTGCATTACAGATTGGAGATTTTGTCTCTGTCTTTCATCCCAGCGATAGATGATCCCTCTGTTCTCTCCCTCCCTCCCTTTCTTTCCTTCTTTTTTTTTCTTCTTCAATAAACACGTGTTGCTACTTTGCTAAGGTCACCAGTTTGAATCAGAGGCAGCTGCAGGAAAATAGGAAGAGCGTTTTCCAGCATGTTTACAATTACCGTGTTCAATGCATTGCAAAAATATTTCCACCACTCCCTGAAAGAAGGCTACAGAGGGTGGTGAGGTTGGCCATTTGCTGTGGCCTCAAGTCCAATAAGGGGAGCATAGCCCTACCAGCACCATCATTTCTTCTTTTGCTCAAAAAGTTCAAGAAGATTTAAAGGTAGGGAAAACAGAATCTTCCCTTTGGCTATACATATACTCTCTTTCCAATTGGGAGAGGTCAACAAGGCTGCATTCACACAGCAGTTTATACCGTTTCTCTGATCTTTCCCAAACTGTTAATTTACACATTATATTTGAGCTTTCAGAAGCCACTTCCAAAATTCTAGTGGAACTTTGGCACTTATTTCCATGTTAATTGTTTTTTTTGGGGGGGGGGATCTGTTTGGAACCCCAGGAAATCACCCAAGTAAAGTCATGAAATTTGGGTAGTATACCAGGTACAGAATACAGTTTTCATGGGGGAATGGTAGAGGAAGAGAAGCAAGCATGTGCAGAAAGGGGGCGGAGCAGCAGCATTGTTTAATGATGTTTGCTGGGTCACTTTTTCAATCCGAGGGCCACATGCCAATGCTGGGTGGGGCCAGAGGAGAAAGTGGGCAGAGCAATTTTACTGTTGCATTGTAGGCTAGTTTCTACACTCTCTCTCTCACACACAGGCACCTCTCTATCTGCCAACCAGACAAGCAAGAGCCACTATCAAGCAAGAGTTGAAGGGCACATTCAAGGACAGACAAAAATAGGGTGAGTAGTTCTGAGAACCATATAGAGAGTCTTTCAGGGCCACATTCAGCTCCTGGGTTTGAGATTCCCCCTGTACGTTTATAGGATAAAACCAGAACCTTGAATTAAGTATATTTCCTTTCCCTGAGATCCTGGTGAGCTGTGCAGTTAAGAAACCGAGGTTAAGGGGAAGAAGAACAGAACAGATAGAATAAAGGACGGTGTGATATGAAAGTCCAGGCATCATTGCACGAAATGGCATTCCCATACACTTGTCAGGGCTCAGAAGTTTTATTACCAAGGAATTTCACTTCTGCCTCTTATTCTTAACACACTGCCCAGCGCTGGGCCTGAGAGGATTTGCTGATCTAATATAGATAGCGATTTTGTAGGTTTGTTGAGATTTATATAGACAGCACCTTGGGATCAGGAATTACATTTTAAAATGTAATAAAATGCTCCTTGGCATTTTTTTTTTCTAAAAAAAAACTTACAAATACCCGTACTTAAAAAAGTAAACATCAAATAATCTCTGATATCTTTCAAGAAAATGTTGACATAGCTCAAGGAGCTTCATCCAGATCCCCGAGTCGTTTGCTAGAGTCAACTTAATAAACTCATTTTCTTCATCCTGCCATGAAGTTTCCTATCCCTGGGAAGATGGAAAGGTAAACCAAAGATTGTTTTCTTTTATACATTTATTTATGTGTAGATCGATAGACAGGTAGAATTTTTTTTTACATGTACTGTATGTATGTATGTTTGTACAGTATGTATATATATATATTTCTTCCACACAATTCACCAAATCCTCAGCCATGGTAGGGGCTACTCCACTACAGCAAATGGGCACTTTGCCTGCAAATGTGGTGTGCAAATTTCGGGGAAGGACTGTATCTCAGTGGTAGAACATCTGATTTACATGCAGAAGGTCTCAGGTTCATTCCCCAGGTAGACCCCTGACTGAAACTCTGGAGAACAGCTGTTAGTGAGTGTCAACAATACTGAACATATATGGATCAATGATCTGGCTATTAGGCAGCTTTCCGTGTTCCTGTGGATGATTATTACCCTCCATATCATTACTAATATAGTGTACCTCTTCAGAATGGGTCATCTCCTTGTCCTCCACCATCTTCTGCAACTTTAGAACTGGTGCCCTCCAACTGTCTTAGACTACATCTTCCATTAGCCCCAAAATTCCTTCAGAACTCTTCAGATAACTTGCCTGAGAGCCAAAGTACATGAGGTGAAGGAGGAGGCTCCTGATTTTGCTTTTCAGTAAAATACACCTTTAGGGGTGGGGGGAGACTGCAAAGTCTGAGCTTGCCTCAAGCTGGGGTGAAGAATTGTGAACCGGAAAAGTTCACATCCTGAACTTGCCCAATGTCTCCATCACTAGTCAACATCTACTTTGCCTTGAACTTTTTCCTTTAGGCAAAATTCAAGGCCAACTCTAGTACAAGAGAATTCCAAGTTTTGACCTACAAGTGGAAGAAGTGATTGTTGTCTTCCAGCCATAAGCCCTGGAAATCTAGAAGTAATAACAGCAACTGTTGCTTTCATAAGATGAATGGATAAATAGGTGGATTGTTAGACTACTACTACTACTACTACTACTACTACTACTACTACTATTATTATTTCTTACCTCCCATTCACTGAAAGGTCCCTGGATAACAGCAATGTAAAAATACAACATTAAAGTAAAAACTACTTAAATAAGATGCCAGACACAGCTCTGTGGTGGAACTACTAGGAGGGTTTCCTAAGCATAGCTATGGCAGTATAATCTATATACCACCCCTCATTTAAAAAATCACAGGATTTTTTATTTTAATTAATTTACCTTTTTTGCTGGCCTTATCACATCAGATGTCTCACCTGAGCAGGACTCTCCAAATCCAATTCAGTGTAACTCTAAACACAATCTTCTCATTTTGTCTTCTCCAACATTGGTTTTCTTGCTCCTGCCTGTCATGAAAGCATTGAATCCAGACCAGCAAGCCAGGGGGAGTGAGGAGGCATTATAGAGAGCCCTCTTTGCATAACAACTTTGCAAACTACCCAGGTCCAGGTGACAGCAGATAGGTTCCACTCATCAATAGTATATGAACAGCTAATTAAACATTAACCAAGGCTTTAATAAATGGTTACTCACGTGTTTGCCAGTGTGGAACAAAGAACCAGTTGCGTGTGGGATGATCACATGACATTCTACAAAGGCAACTTCAGATGAAGACAATGCTGATGATGTGCAGGCTACTTTTCAGTAGGGAAGTTCATCATTCTATGTGTCCCCTGAATAATGAGGGTGATTTGGGGAAGACTCCCATATTCTCAAGTCAGATCATGCCATTAACAAAGTGTCTAGACCAGAGAATCTTAAAAGCAGTTATTTTGCCTCTGATTTTCCAAAAAGCTAAAAACACAACAAGGGATGAGTGTCAATTTTTTTGTTTCTGTTAACTTCTCATTTGTCCAGCCTTAAGTTCAGTTTCAGTGACACATATTTCAGTGACAAACATTTTTTAAGTCTCTCTGTAAATTCATCTGCATTTTAGTGTGAATTTTACCTAACATGCACATTTTTGCAAAGCAATCCCCCCTTTTGTATGTTATTTTCACTAACATATGCATTTTTATGGGCACTTTACCATCATATAGGCATACATATAGACACTTTACCATAGTATAGGAAAACTATTACCTGACTGGAAAATTATTACCTGGCATTGCAAAATTCAGAGAAATGCAAACTTCAACAGATGACTTTCTTGTTCTTGTTGTTCTCCTAGTGTGGGTTGGGCAGGTTCTCTTTTAAATATGAACTGAATCAAATATCTCCCCCATCCCTACACACAACTTTCCCACCCTTTCCCTTTTCCTACCTTGAGAACTGAAAACCATATTGACTCAGGAAACACCCAGAGCTTGAGAGGGGAGGGGTGCAGATGAGAGAGAGGTGATGGACAAACAGGGGAGGGGATATTTTGCTTTGGCTAACAAGTCTAGCTTTTAATCACAATAAATTATTTCCCCGGTGCACTCCCATCATAGTCATTTGTGGAAGGAATGAACAGAGTAGTTCCTTCATGTGAGTTGCAATTCTCCTCAAAGTTTTGGCTGAGATAGCAAGGCATAAGTGGTGGTAAACAAAGCAAAACGGGAAGAAAATTATTGTTGTTGTCTTACCCACCCTTCACCATAAGGTCTTGAGCCAGATTGCAACAATTTAAAAGCAGCAGATAGCCATTGCACTACAGAAGGCACATTTTATTGTGTGGCCAGCAACCTGCTTTTGCATTCTCTTGCACAACAACTGCCTGCTGGTGGAAAACTTTTTGCCAGCAGAAGAGGAATGCTGCAGAGTAATTTAGGATAGCCTTGAGGACTAGACAGTTGCTGGATATCCAGCATGCCCTCTGTTCTGCACCAATTCCCACACACCGCCCATAAACTCACATCACGGCCTCTGGCTATATACTGTCCTGATATACGGTACTTTGCTTCATAGTTTTGCAAAATAATAATAAAAAAAGGTTTGTAGAAATGAAACTAAAGCTCTCCTGCTCAAGAGCCAATTTGCCAGGACGGCCTGGGAATCCCCTTGGAAAGGCGGGGGGGTTGAAAGATTTTATGCTTGCTCACTCCAATTCCACTGACTTAAAGGATTAAAGGGTTGAAGAAAAGAAGAAGCAGGAAACTGAAGTTGACATGAATGCCGCACAACTGTTGAAGTGTATACTCTCCTCCCTCTAGCTTTCCCCTTTTCTTTCCCAGTTAATGAATAACTCTGGATGTTGTAACTTATCTTGCTTGTACTTGGGGGGAAATGCACTTGGGCAGTATCCCTTAATTGGTGTCTTAAGCATGTCAGACATATCTGTCTTATCACAAAGCTTGTAAAAAAAAAATGAAGAGCAGGGCTCCCCCAGATGTAGGGGTGGACTGCTTTAACTTGAGATTAAATACTTTGTAGAGATCAGGCCATGCTCTATCTCTCTGACACACACATACACACACACACACACACACACACACACACACACACACTTTCCATTTATTCTGGGAAAGTTTGCCCCTACCAAGCAATGCAGAGAAACACATCACTTTTCTTCCAAACAGAAAAAGAAATGGATGCTAATTCTTCTACTGAGCTTGAGTTCTAAGTGCAGCCTAAGAAACCCTCTTGGCATTGGCCAGCTGACAGCTGTTTTTCTTAGGGCCTGCCAGAAGGGGTCGCTGCGGTGCACAGATTTCAAAGCTAGATACATGAAGGGGAAGAGGAAGATGCTTTGGAAACAGAACTAAAGGAGAGAGATATTTGGTAAGCTTCCCACCTCCCCTTCTTTAGAAATGTGATGTTTGGCTAAAGTCTAAGCGGAAGTCCTTCCATTGTTGCCACAGCCTTTTTGTGAGTCTAATCCCTCACGCAGGACATTCGATCCTCAAGCCCATGCTATTACCCCACAGTGTATTATGGATGGCAAGCTAGCTCGGGGATTAGAAACACATAAAATGCTCAGAAAAACATTTGTTGAGATTTCCCATGCACACTGATGCAGATGGACAGTTAGATTCCACTGCTGGAATTCAAAGCCGTCCTTTGCCACAGTGTACACCAATGACTACAGGGAACAGAGGTGTTTGCAAAAGTAACATTTTCACAATAATAATGGCCTTTTCCATTAATTAACTCTTTCAAGGGTGTGCATCAAACTACGTTATACTCAGAGTAGACCCACTTAAATCAATACAATTCAATTCATTGTGCTCATTAATTTCAGTGGGTTTACTCTGGGTAGGTCTAACAGATAGAACTCACCGTATCCCCTTCAGATGAGTAGGGTTGCTTCTACACATTGCTCCTGGGGGCCTGCAAACAGGCAAAGGATATACTTTATTCAAGAGCTTATTGAAGTAAATGAGCAAAGAACTGGGGTTTGAGAGTTGAAATCAACCCCAGTTCTTTGCTCACACATTTCTCTCCTGCCTCCATCCCTAAAGGTACTGTACGGTTTCTTCAGAGCCCTCTGTTGCCTCAGACTTCTGTCATCTCTGCCTTTCCCCTCAAATTTCTTATATATCCCTTTTGCATCTCAATTCATTGTCTACACGGTACCCTTCCTTCTGCACCCAAGTTTCTGGACTCCTTGTCCCTCAGATCCCCTACTTCCTGAGAACTTTTCCTGTCTTTGGCCTGCTCCACAAATCTACTCCTGTTCCTGTTCCCTCTGTGATTTTGTTAAATCCCAGCCAAACCAACAAGTTTTCCTTCCTATGATAATCCTGGACTGTAAACATTCCAGAAAATTTACTGTCTTTCCTGTGGAGCTGGAAAGCTTGTGAACTCTTATGCCACCCCACCAGATCAGCCAATCTGAGGATTCATTGTCACAATAGTGCAGATTTCCTGTTGAGGGCATTGCAGTTTAGGCATGGGGCTTGTCCATTCCTGTAGGTCTTTGTCATGCTTCTTTAGGATCTTGCTTCCTTGTTTGCTCTAGCAGTAATCAAAAGAGGAATCACCCTTTTCTTCTACTCAAGTGAGTAATATACATGTGATGCACGTTTCTCATTGATGAAAATGCTTCCATTCACTTGCCTTAGAACAACTTATAATACACATTTTACAGATGTGGAACTGAATCTGAGAGGTGTTATCCTGATGCTGAGCTAAGATGTGAAGCCAAATATTCGGAGCAGATCCACACCATCCATTTAAGGCCCATCCAAAGCACATTTAAAGCATATTACTTTTCTCCAATGAATCCTAGGAACTGTAGATTGTTAAAGGTGCTGTGAATTGCTGTTCTGTGAAGCGGGAACTACAGTTCCCAGAATTCTTTGGAGAAGTCATGTGCTTTAAATATGTGTCGAATGGGCTTTCAGTGTATGGGCTGGATCTGCCCATGGTCACCAGCCACACATATGATCCTTATATACCATTTTCTCTTGTTTTTATTTCTATGGTATAACTACATATACACAAAGTCTGCTTGTTTTAGAGCTCATCCTCCCCTAAATAAAGAAAAAAAATTAAAAAAAATTCTGAGAAACCTTTTGAGATCTCTCATTTACTCACCCCATTCCAAAGGAAAGGCCACATTGCAGAGTTTTCTCAGAATATATCACACTATTTTTGTAATGGCCCCCATCTCCCCCCTGCCACATATGTGCATGGTGTCCTCCAAAAAAAGGTAAGTCTTAGAGATTGCAGATGATGCACAATTGTTGTCAGGCATTAGTAGCAAAAAAAGAAAACCTGGCAGGGAGTAGGAACTGTGCTCTTGCCACAGTTGAGGAAACTATTGGAGAAACTTCTTGAGAATTTATCCTGTCCCTGGAGAAATTTGATGAAATGCTCCCCTGCTCACCATTTCTCTGCCTTCAAATAGGATGGAGAGTTTTGATCGGGCCATTTGCACACAGCTCCTATTTATTTGCACACATTATGAATCACTTTTTCGAATGAGCCTTAATCTTCTCCATTAGTTCCATCAAGGAAAAGCATCATCCTTCTCAAAAGAGGCATTACACAAAAACGAGAAGCCTGTCAGCCCGACAATAAGCACATTTATTCAAAAGTCGGTCCCTCTCCTTTCAATGGACTTTTCTGGTAAAATGTGCTTAGGTTGGCGGTCTATCCTTGCAATTCACTTTGCGCAGCATGGAATTTGACTCCAACCATTTGTGCAGAAAAGGCAATGAGGCAGGACTAATCTTACCAACTAAGATAGTTACCATCCCGTAAAAACTAAGATCTCAAAGAGGGAGATAAGTTGGCTCTCCAATTAATCTGGCCACCAAGGGTGTTTCATTGAGAAGTAATTTTTTAAAAACTTCCTTACATTTGGTAGATCAATTAGTACATTCAGAATAAGCTTCAGATTCCCAGTCGGAAGCCATCTCAAACCCTTCATAGAGGTGGATTTGTGTCATAATTTTCCATAGCTTTGAAAGAACTATACCATATTGAAGAGAAGATGACTAAGATTCAATATCGGAAAGACATGAATGAATGATTTCATGGAAACTACTAAACAGAGTCAACATTTAGAAATCAACATGCCAGAAAATATTTAATCCCACAGTGTTTAATAAATATGTGATAATCAGGCAAGGAAATTGACTTCATTGAACCCTACCCATCATGATATTTTAGAACCTCTAAACCATGATGGGAAATGGTGCAGAGTAGGTTTTGTCTCACCACTTCAGGAACATAGGAAGCTGCCTTATATTGAGTTAGACCATTGGCCAATCTAGCTCAGTACAGTGGTACCTCTGGTTACATACGCTTCAGGTTACAGACTCCCCTAACCCAGAAATAGTACCTCGGGTTAAGAACTTTGCTTCAGGATGAGAACAGAAATTGTGCTCCTGCGGCACGGCAGCAGCAGGAGGCTCCATTAGCTAAAGTGGTGCTTCAGGTTAAGAACAGTTTCAGGTTAAGAACGGACCTCCGGAACGAATTAAGTACTTAACCCGAGGTACCACTGTATTGCCTAGGTCAGAGGTCAGCAAACTTTTTCAGCAGGGAGCCTCAGACATTACTGTCCCTCAGACCTTGTGGGGGGGCAGACTATATTTATTTGGGGAAATGAACAAATTCCTATGCCCCACAAAAAATCCAGAGATGCATTTTAAATAAAAGGACACATTCTACTCATGTAAAAACACACTGATTCCCGGACCATCCACGGGCCGGATTTAGAAGGCGATTGGGCCGGATCTGGCCCCCGGGCCTTAGTTTGCCTACCCACGACCTAGGTTGACTGGCAGTGGCTCTCCTGAATTTCAGACAGGGTTCTCTCGCAACCCCACCTGGGGATGCCGGCGACCGAACCAGGAGAAAAGTTATTGCTGGTGTTATATTTCCCACTACAGAGCACGGTAGAACACAGAGCATTGTTTTATTTAGAGCAGTCCAGGAGCTGAATCACAAACTGAAGCAGAGAATGCACAGAGCGACTCACAAACAGACCAGAATATTCATACAGAGAGGTTCATGGTGAATCTTGGGGTCTGTGCACACTCCTCATATATACTGCTCTTGGACATTTGTCATTTGGGGCAGGCAGGAGAGCTTGGATGCCCTCCTAATATTTTTTTCTGCAGAAGTAGGATGTTTCATTTGGGAAAATACTCTTCTGTTCTCCCTGAATATTGACTGATATCCAATGCATATGTTATTTTTATAATATAAATAATATCATGCTCAGCATACCCACTTGCTGACCATCGTACATTTTTTTTTACAATCAGGAGAAAGGCTGGCTGTGCATTTTTATCGGTATCCAAAATTGTGCCAAGCATCATGGTATTGCTGGAATGAAGACCCTTTCTCCCTTTCCTCCCCCCCCTCTCTCTCTGTGTGTGAAGGCTTCCTTTAATAGCTCTGAATTGTGGGCAAAGCATAAATATGGCTTTTCTGTGGCTAGGACTATCACCCATCTTATTTATGACTGACCTGGTTGGGTACCAGTGACCTTGGGGAGTTTAATTGAGGCTAGGATTATATGACACAGCTTGAAACCACCTGAATTTAAAGGGTGCGACACATATGCTCTCATTTCGATTCTCCTGTGTGAATGGCACCACTGTTCTTATCTCTTGGAATAATGTCTAAATATGTAAGCCATATGACAGTAAAATGGCCTCCCAGTGCCACTGGAATCCTGCTGCCTTCCCCAGCAATTTCCCCCCTTCTTATATCATTTTTTTACAGCCAACTCTTAACTTTTTTATGAATATGATTTTGGCAAAGAATTGAGCTTGTAAAATATAGGTGGGGGGGAAGGAGGGGGAGATACATGGACACAATGTACTTAGCTCTCTGTATTGAGATTGTATTTAACATCCCTTTAATTAAATTGTTAACATGCCTGATGAATGTCCCTTCCTTTCACCCTGCCCATTTCACTGAAAAGTAATAAATTCTTAAAGTCACTTAATGCAACTGAATATTTTTTTTGTTGGGGGGTGAGATTGAGAAAGCAGGGAGAGCTCATAAGAAAAAAGGGTAGAATAAAGCAGAATGGCTGAGATATCAGCTAGCCAGTGTGATATTTTCTCACTGGTGGCTGTCCCAAGATAGATATAAACAGCTCTACTTAAGCTTGCCTGAATTTGCAGGATAAAAAGAGAACACCATTGCTGTTGTTTTATGACACAGACAATTGCCACTAGACACTGAACAGATGATCTTCAACTTATATCATTTACATTCTCAGTTGATCTTCTTCTAACCAGAGTCCTCAATGGGCTTATATATTTTTTCCCTTGCAGCCAAAACCAGCACCAGAAATCAGTTGCATTAAGTGACTTTAAGAATTTATTACTTTTCAGTACTTTTCAGAGTCAAGGAACTGCAAGGCCCATAACCGTTAAGAGCCTTAACTACCGAAGCTGATCATCACCATAAGGGATAGGGGAGATATTTTGTGCAGTTCACATATTAATGCAGACTTACTTAATTCACACTCCCCTCACACACACACAAAAAAAGAATTAAAATGTTATCCTTTGAAATTTGCACTTCTCTAGAATTTGCAATGCAGTTCCGCAACCATTTTTCTTTTCTTTTCTGAAGTATGTATATTAGGAGTAAGTCTGGGTAAAAATGCATGTATTAGTGAAAATAGCAGGTTTCATTTTTAACAAAATGCACACTGATGTCAAAATATGGCCAACTGAATTTAAGATAGGAAAAAGGGAGAAACTTAGAAAAAACGAAACTGCCAGATTCATCCATCCCATTTACCATCTGGGTTCTTCCGCGGTCTAGGCCATTTTCTTAAAAGGCTATTTTAGGGGCTTCACCTAAACTGTTGGAGAATCTCAACCTTAATTGCCCTTTGGAAAATAAGTGACAAAGTGCCTCCCCCACCCCAGTGTGACCACCAACAAGAAGTGAGGGGAACTTCAGATCCAAGTGGGGATCCAACCCACTGTATTTCCATATTGTTTAAGGAAGCAATAGGTTTGGGTCCTACTCATCCCAGATCCAGCTCTGCTGGAATACAGGAAGCTGCCTGTATACTGAGTCAGACCACAGGTCCATCTAGCTCAGTGTTGTCAACAGTACATTGACTGGAAGCAGCTCTCCGGGGGTCTCTCCTTGCCCTACCTGGAGATGCTGAGAATTGAACCTGGGACCTTCTGCTTGCAAAGCATGGATTCTACCACTGGCCCTCTCCTGAGATATGGTCATTGGGAATGGCAAGGGTTGAGGGAAGACTTCAGAAACGAACACCTCAATATGCTCAAGGATCCTTGAAGAGGAGTCATCTCTTCTCCATATGGATTCAGTTGCCATTGCACTTTGCCTCTCCTGACCTATTTTCTGGGGGTGGGGGAAGCCCTCCTAAAAACTCACGAGAGCAGCTGGACATGTCTGGAACAGCAAGAGCCTGCTGGAGATGCAGTGAGTCCTGCAAGAGAAGTTCTAATTGTTGCCAAAGTGTTGTGATCAAAACAGCTTGTAGTGTGAGAGCTGCAGAAGAGGCTGTGGCTGCCAGCATCATTAGGACTAATCTGTAGGCCTGGTGAAAGGAGGTGACAACAGGGAACGGGCATGTCCTAAACCGAAGGGATGTTGGCAGTAGTGTAGTGCTGGGTTCAGAAGTGCCTGGTTCCTTCGTGATAGCCACAGCCACAGCCACACACCCTTACAGCCACACCCCTTTCAAAGAGTATACAACCTTCTGAGATTATAAAGGAATCTTATAATTATATATTAATAATAGTAAGGGATGCATTGCAGTGACCATTGCAGATGTCCATGCACTGACTTTCAAGTAGATCTACTATTTTCTGGGCACGTACATGGGCAAATGAGTCTGACCAAACTGCGGGAGGCAATGGAAGACAGGAGTGCCTGGTGTGCTCTGGTCCATGGGGTCACGAAGAGTCAGACACGACTAAACGGCTAAACAACAACACATGGGCAAATAAATTGGAGTGCTCCAATATCTTCTTTGGAATGACTTAAATTGTGTTTTCCTTAAAGTTCTATCATAGGTAACAGAACTTGCACACCATTCTCTTGAAATGGGAGCAGCTTGTGCTTTCCATGTTCCTTAATGCTTTGTACTGGAGCATACAGAACAACTCCTCCTTGGTGTTCTTCCTGCATGCCTTCTCCAGAATGACTCCAGGAGCCAATCCTCAGCGGAAGACTCACCTCCATTCACTCTGGTTGGCTCCAACCAGCACAAAAGGTGAGAAGACATCTTCTCGGTGGCTAAAAAGCCCCCCTTTCATACAGATTGGAATGCTCTAGGATGCTGCAGAAATAGTAAAGGGTCTTTGACCCCACTCCCCATGACTCCAGACCACAACATCTCTGTGTACTGCACGGGCAGAATGTCAGCGGACAAATAGAGAAGTCTGGTAGGCCAGATTAGATACACAGGCTAGAGTTTCCCGATGCCTGTCCTCGATGATATACATCATGATAAGATTTCTGTGTAGGCAAAGTGGGATCGTACATGTTGTTTTACTATCCAGGTTTAATAAAGCGCTCCTTAAGAAGACTGTGAAGCATTTACCATAGGTTGACCCGTACCTCTTTCAAGAACTAATGGGAGAACAATCTCTTAAGAACAGACATGTTACACCTCTGAAGAAGTAAAGGAAACAACAAAAAGTATCTGAAAAAGCAGGTCTCTTATTTATTACATTTTAATAGAAACTCACTGCTGGCCTTATCTGATGCTATTCGGGTTAGGTTCCATGGTTTGTGTGTGTTTGACCAAATTCCCTTATCTTCTCATTGCTTGTGTTCTGCTCCGCTAGCATCCAAGGCATGCTGATATACTTATCTCCTGTTTTATAATAAAGCTTTGGCTTCCATGAGCTGGAAGGGAAGGAGAGGAAAAAAGGGGGAGAGCAATTTAGAAGATGCCGAACTTATCAGGGGTCCGACTTGTCAAGTCCATCGGTATTTTTAGTCAAGCTGAGGGGGAGGGACACAACACTTGTGCTGGAGTAGATTTATGCAGTGAAGTGAATTTAGCTTATTTAAAGGTTCAGTATCAGGAGATTGGATCTCAAGGGTTTTTTATCTTCTTTTTTTCCTGATTCAGTGAAGTATATACAGAAAGTCCTCAGAGGCAGATTTACCAAAATACTAACTAGCTAATCCACCCAGCAATAAATGGCAAAGCAGAAATGGACTGAGCATCCAAGCGAAATGCCCCAATCAATAGAAAGTTAGATTGGCTACTTTTATATTAAGCCACCTCATTACCTATGGTTAACAAGCCCACTTCAAACCATGGTTTGTGAGGTTGGCTTGCTTACTTGGTGTTGTGTTGAGACCTATTCTCCGAGGTCTTGAAAGTTTTCTTCCCCTGTGAAAGAGGCTTCCTTTTTACTCTTATATTAAGCATTTCATTACCAACAGTTAAGCCAGCTTCAAGTTATGGTGTATGAAGCTGGCCTGTTTGCTTAGCACAGTGCCAAAACGTGTTCTCCAATTTCTAGATATTTATCTGGGGGAAAAGGTTCCATTTTTCTGTCATATTCACAAGCTGCTTTATGATTCATTTAACTTATCATATTGTAGGGTGGTCAAGGACAGTGTATGCCTGCTTTTCTTTCCAGTAAACACATTTACCTAGCACTATGAAGGGATGCGGGTGGTGCTGTGGGTTAAACCACAGAGCTTAGGACTTGCCGATCAGAAGGTCGGCGATCCGAATCCCCACAACGGAGTGAGCTCCTGTTGCTCGGTCCCTGCTCCTGCCAACCTAGCAGTTTGAAAGCACATCAAAGTGCAAGTAGATAAATAGGTACCACTCCGGCGGGAACGTAAACGGCGTTTCCGTGCACTGCTCTGGTTTGCCAGAAGCAGCTTAGTCATGTTGTATGCATGACCCAGAAGCTGTACGCCAGCTCCCTCAGCCAATAAAGCGAGATGAGCGCCACAACCCCAGAGTGAGTCACGACTGGACCTAATGGTCAGGGATCCCTTTACCTATGAAGCCTCCCCAGTGGCCCACACTTTTTCTGAGACCTCTGCAGAGTTTTAGATAGGAGTCTTTCTCAGCCTTACCTGCAGATGCCAAACACTGAACCTGGGAGAGCCTTTTACTTGCAAAGTACTGGGCTGTGCCCCTCCACCAAAGGATATTTGTAAAGACATAAAAAGCTGCTTTAGACCATCAGGCCATTGGTCTATCTCAGCATAGATCTACCTCAGCATAGATCTTTCTTTCTTAAATATATAGATTTTTCATGAATTATAGCTCCTTTAGATAACTCTAGAAGTTTTAAGACCTGTGAATCTTTGGGGCCACACTGAGTTTTGTTCTATGGTTGCTAGTTCTCTGCTTTATGCGATGTTATGGTTTTATTTTTGTATACAGCTGCAGACCCTCCAAGTGTCCCTATTTTCCAGGGACGGTCCTGGATTTACAAAAGTTGTCCCAGTTTCTGATTTGATCCCAGGATGTTCCGCTTTTCCTTAAGACTTTCCTATTTTCATTGGAGAAATGTTGGAGGGTATGGAGTTATCTGACCCCAGAGCCACCTGAAGGCAGCCTGTAAAAAAATGTTTAATGTTTCATTGTGTTAATATTTATGTTGGAAGCTGCCAAGAGTGGCTGGAGCAACCCAGTCAGTGGGTGAGGCATAAATAGTAAAATTATTATTATGGAATAAAGGTAAAGGTACCCCTGACCGTTAGGTCCAGTCGCGGACCACCTTTGAGGTTCCGTGCTCATCTCGCTCTATAGGCCGAGGGAGCCGGCGTTTGTCCACAGACAGCTTCTGAGTCATGTGGCCAGCATGACTAAGCCACTTCTGGTGAACCAGAGCAGTGCACAGAAACGCCATTTACCTTCCTGCCATCTACTTGCACTTTGATGTGCTTTCAAACTGCTAGGTGGGTAGGAGCTGGGACTGAATAACGGGAGCTCACCCCGTCGCAGGGTTTTGAAACGCTGACCTTCTGATCAGCAAGCCCTAGCTTCTGTGGTTTAGACCACAGCGCCACCCGCGTCCCTATTTCCATTGGAGAAATGCTGTAGGGTGTGTAACTACTCTTCTCTTCTTTTTTGTAAGCTACTCAGAGAACCTTAGTAAATGAGTGCTTGGTGTAAGTAAAATAAATGAATAAATAAAAATGACTGCATTATTAATAATTAAATAATTAAATAGTACTCTGTAGATTTGTAACCTGTCTTTTCCCCTGACAGGACTCAAGGTGGCTTATAGATTAAAACAAAAACTGTAGAAAAATCAACCATTAAAATACAATTAAACACTGATAGAATTACAACCACATACATATATAAAATCTGTTTAAAACATACCAGGAATTACAATAAAAACAGCACAGCACCAGCCATTTCATTAAAAGAAGTCAGTTCCCAAAAGCCTGTTGGAACAAGAAAGTCTTATCAGCAGAAAGAGAGCTAGGACGGAGCAAGTCCAGCTTTCTTAGGGAGTTCCAAAGTCTGAGAGCTGCCAAGGAGAAGGTCCTCTCCTGTGTCCCGACCAAGTGTCTCTGTGAGAGTAGTGGAACCAAGAGAAGGGCTTCCTTCTAAAGGGAAAGTTCATATGAGGGAATACGGTCTTTCAGATAGCTTGCACCTAAGTCTAAACCTATGGCACCTTTTACCATCTTGGCACCGGCTACATTTCCCATCAGCCGCCATCTGCTGTTGGTTGAGGGTTTTGTAGTCCAAAGCATCTAGAGGGTGCTAAGGCAATGATGTCTCTTCTACAGCAACAGGCAACTGCCCTGTGCCGTATCAACCTTTTAAAGTCATCTTGAGTATGCACCTCTGTTTTGAAACAGATCCATTCATGTCTGTGATCCTGCATCAATGGGTCACGCATTTAGAAGTGGGATGGCAGCACTGAAGCCCAAGGAATTCAGAATCGAAAGGGGAAATTGCATTATCCACAATAGCTCATCAAAAGCAGGCTTTGTCAAAATTGGCCTAGATTTCTCATTAAATCACTCTCATGGGTTTCTCAGCATTTCCTGTTTCTGGGAATCTGCAGATGCAAAAGTATGGGAAAATAGCAAATTCTCAGAAGTAAAAGAGAGAGAGAAAATGTCATTAAGCTATAACATTTCCCCGGTATAGCAAAATGTAGCCAGTTTCTTACATCACATTAAACAGAAGCTTAGAACCGCTGGCTTATAAACAAGAAATCTTGATGATGGGTTGTATCCAGCTAAATGCTGCTTAATACCAGTTGCTGGAAGCCACAGGAGGGGAGAGGGCTCTTGTGCTCAGGTCTAGCTTGTGGGCTTCCCATGGGCATCTGGTTGGCCACTGTGAGAACAGGATGCTAGACTAGATGGACCATGGGCCTAACACAGCAGGTTCCCCCATGTTCTTATATTCTTTGTGCACATGGAACAACTTCCATAAGTGCAGCAGAACTCACCACTTCTCTCCCTGTATATCCCATAATCTGCACTGGGTCCCGTCCCCCCACAACATCTCTCTGGACCAGATTTGGGAGTAGCGTGGAGGCAGGCTGGGGTCAAAGGTGAGAGGGAGAGGAAGGTCTGCTCTACTCACATCAGTTGTTTTGCATGAGTGTAATGATTTTCTTGGCTAGAACCCAAGGTTTTCAAGAAATAAAATACATAGATGTGCTGCCAGATCTAAGGGAAGCTGAGGCCCTTCACTCTTGTTTGGAGGCAGATGATACAGTTCTGTTTTATAGCTAAGCAGGTCTGTTCCAGTAAGTTGTTTGGATGAGAGACTATCTAGGAACCCTGTGGAGGCTACTTGGGCTACATATAGAGAATGAACTTCAAAACAAAGTATATGTAAGAAACAGTGGTGAGCCCAAACTAACTTTCCCACCAATATTTTCAGTGGCATTTAAAAAAACCACACACATTAGTTTTGGGCAGTTTTTGGACACCCCTTGCATAAACATTTGCTTATCTGCTTACAGTGCCCTTTTTTGATCTAAGCTTCATCTGCCTTTGCATATTTGTGACCTCATCTTCTGTGCTATATGCATTTGTGACCTCACCATGTTAGCTAAATGATCCCTGATTGGATAGACTGCCCAGGTAACTAACCCAGGAAGGTTAAGGTGGCAGCAGTCAGAAGGAAAGTACGTAACACCCAAAGGAAACCATGATACTGGACCAGAACTTGGGGTGGAGGGAATGAATATTTACTCCAACAGTATTTTAGGAAATAGTTCTACTTCAGTGAAATTGATATATTTGAGCTGAAAATGGATAGAAATAGACAACATACAGTCCTAGAAAGAGTTGAATGCAGTCTATTGGATGAGTAGCATGGGAAACTGATCAGTTAGACCATTTGCACATCTACACAGGAGCATCAGAAGCTGCCTTTTACCAGGTGAGACCATTGCTACATCTCTCTCAATAATGTTGAGACATATCCATGGTTGCTCCCTGGGGGAGGAGTCCCTTTCCATTCTTAAGGAAATCAGCCCTGAGTGCTCACTGGAAGGACAGATCCTGAAGCTGAGGCTCCAAGACTTTGGCCACCTCATGAGAAGAGAAGACTCCCTGGAAAAGACCCTGATGTTGGGAAAGATGGAGGGCACAAGGAGAAGGGGACGACAGAGGATGAGGTGGTTGGACAGTGTTCTCGAAGTTACCAACATGAGTTTGACCAAACTGCGGGAGGCAGTGGAAGACAGGAGTGTCTGGCGTGCTCTGGTCCATGGGGTCACAAAGAGTTGGAAATGACTAAATGACTAAACAACAACTCTCCCAGCCCTACATGGAGATGCTGGGGCTTGAACCTGGCACCTTCTGCATCTAAAGTAGACGTTTTACCACTGAGTCGCAGCCCTTCCCTAATATAGTGTCTGTTTTGTTTTGCATAAGCTTTCTAGCATCCCAGACATTGTCCTTTCAGATAACCTGCTACAGTAACCGGAGATTGAAGGGGTTGAACCTGGAACCACCTACATGCATACCATGTTGTTTATCAATGACTACCATAACACAAATATGAGATGATGGTGGTGGTGGTGATTAAAATATTAAAATCCAAAGGCCTATGTGAATAAGAATAATAGAATCATACTCTAGAGTTGGAAAGGACCCCCAAGCTCATCTAGTTCAACCCCTTGCAGTGCAGGAATCACAGCTAGAGAATCCCTGGCAGATGGCCATCCACACTCTGTGTTAAAACCTCCATTGAAAGAGATTCCACCACTTTCCAAGGTCGTTTATTCCACTGTCAAACAGCTCCTGTTTTTGAATGGTGCCTAAAAGCAAATAGTGATGGCGCCAGGCATGCTTCCCTGAGATGAGCATTCCACAAATGGGGAGTGACCAAGGAGAAAACCCGTTCCCACATTGCCACCCACCATCCTTCCCTCAGGGAAGGCACAGAGAGAAGAGCCTCAGATGAAGAATGCAGGGTCCAAATCCATAGCCAATCCCCTCCGGGACATCTATGTGGTCTTGCATTCTAGTTCCTCATCAGCATATTTGAAATGTTGATGGCCTACTTTACATGGAGACAAGGGGGATAGGGATGGCTAGTAGCACTAAACCTCCTCAGTTATCAGAATTTTCCAAAAGTGTTTCCAATAAGCATTTAACTTCCTTTGATAACCCCATTTGAAAAATAAGTGAAAGAGAAATGTTTACCAAGAGAAGATGGAAAGGACCGTCTTGATAACAGTAAGGATATAGCTCCAGCATAATTTTAGCAATGTGGGGGTCAAATGGCTGTACTGTTAGTTACCAGACCTTGAGAATGGGGAATAAGGGTAAATAAGAGGATTGCTTTGATTCTATTGGAGTGGAGAAATGAGAAGGCCCAATGTATATTAGTCAAAGAAAGAAAAATAATATCCTAGAAAATGAATAAGAGATAAGTAGCCTTGGAATAATGCTATATAAATACATTTGCTGTAGGTCACATCAAAGATTCATGACACACACATGTTCAGGTCAAATTACCTTTAAATATTAAATGTCTTCCCAGCGGTGGAGAATTTCCAATTTATGCTGTTTTCACAAGGAAAATGGATGCAACCCGTCCATTATTATTTGCTGTCAACCACACGGCCTCCAGTTCAGTCCTACTCTAGACAGTCTGGCGGGGGGTGGGAGGAGATGGTGACTTTTCTCATTAGAAGGTTCCAGTTTTTGAAGCCTAGTCAATGAGCATTGGTACACCATGAAGATACTAAAATTGGCTGTGGTTAGAGTCAACTTGGTCAATGTTCTGATAATGATTTCTCCATCTGTTCAGTTCCCCATCAGTTCCAGAGTATATATTTATACTGGTATTTAAAGGTTTAAGTAACAAGTTTCACCTGTATAGAGTTCTTGTGTCATGTGAACCACCCTGGTGTTGGCTGGTGCCCATTGGAACTGGAAGGGTGAAAGGTAAGGACCCCAACAGTAGGCAGAAGTGGTGCCAATAGTTGGCGGAGCCAGAGCCAATGACAGGCAGATCCAACTAATTCTAGTTGTGTTCCCCTCCTCCACCCTCCTGAGTTCTACAAGAGGTAGCATTGAGACTAAGGAGGAGGAAGATGACACCAAGACCACCCACTAGTTTGGGGCTGTAAGTAAGAAAGCAGACAGAAGAAGAAGAAGAAGAGTTTGGATTTGATATCCTGCTTTATCACTACCCGAAGGAGCCTCAAAGCGGCTAACATTCTCCTTTCCTTTCCTCCCCACAACAAACACTCTGTGAGGTGAGTGGGGCTGAGAGACTTCAGAGAAGTGTGACTAGCCCAAGGTCACCCAGCAGCTGCATGTGGAGGAGCGGGGAAGTGAACCCGGTTCACCAGACTTAAAGGGGGGGTTCCCCTGAAAACTCTCAGCACCTTTAACAAATTCCTTGGGGGACACAATAGCTGTTAAAAGTGGTACAAGTGCTTTCAATGTGTGGTGTGTATATGGCTCCAGAGTGTTGGTATCATATTAATTCAAATGAAAAAAATATCTGGCAAATTACATTTGGCCAAAAATTCTTCTCCCTCTCTTGTCCTCCTTTATTTTCTTCTAGCCCCAAACTTCTAAAGGAGCCTTGCACAACCTGGTGACTTCCAGATGTTTTGAACTCTCATCATTCCTGATCATTGGCTCTGTTGGCTGAGGCTCATAAGAGTGGTAGTACAAAATATCTGGAGGGTACCAGCTTGGTTCTCCAGGGTTTTAGACAGAAGACATTCCCAGTCCAACCTGAAGATGCCATCAGGGATTGAACCTGGGACGTTCTCCATGCAAAGCTGATCCTCTACCACTAAACTATGACTCTTCCCCCAATTTGTCAGTAGGAAGTCTAGATCAGTCTTCATCAACCTGGCTTCACTAGCTGAGGCCAATGCAAGTTGTAGTCCAAACCATCTGGAGGGCATCAGGTTGAGAACTGCTGACCAATAGCACCAGTTTAGTATTTCCAGCTCACTGTGGTCTTTCCCCATGGTTTCTTCTTTCATTCCGTACTGGAAAACTGTATGTTAGTACATACAAACACATACACCCACACACAAAACAGCATAGAATTCCTCACGATGAGCATTTTGTTCCTATACATTTCACTGCCTGTGTTTTGGCATGGGATGGCTATCATTTTCACACTAACAATATACCTTGGTAAATGATAAAGTCACGTCTGGCGTAAAACTAGACGTTTTATCAGCATGTTTGAACTTACTGTGCTGTACTTGCCAACTGTACATCCTTTTCCTAAATAAAGACATGGTACTCATTTAAAAAAAACACTCTCTGGAGAGGGTGTTTGCTTCTAGAAAAGGTGAGGATTCTTACCTGGTCGATCAGTTCTCCTGATTGGTTCTACTGTTAAACAGGGAAAGAGAGAGACGGAAGGAGGGAGGGAGGGTGCTTGGGAAAGCCTTGCAATAGCCTCTTAGCTCCAGGTTGATATTGTCGGTGTGCATCTCCAGTAGGGATGAGTGAAACTATCCATTTCAGTTTCTCTCTGTTTCTCATATTTCCAACCTTAAGTTCTCCACATTTCTACATCAGTTTGCAATTTTTTTAATTAAAAAAACTGACATCAAAATTCACCAGCATTTTAGTGTGAATTTCTGCTAATATACACATGGTGGCATCCAATTGCAAATTACACAATTCTTTTGCAAAACAGTTTCCCAAAATGTGATGCACACGTTAATCTTAGTATATGCATTTTTATATAGTCGGATGGATAACTGCATTGCAAAATTGGAATAAGTGTGACAGATTTCGAAGGATGGGGCTATGCTTCAATCTGTACATTGTTTCAGAAAGTACAAATTAGGTAGGTTCACCTTTAAGAGAACCAAATCAAAATAATCACCCATTCTCTTGGGCCTCAGCAAGGTTAAAGTAACGCATAGATGGTGGTGTGTTTTAATCCCCCCCCCCCCCGTTAATTATTACTGTTAATTATTGTCAAGTGTTTTAATTGTTTTTGTCCGCTTTTACTGATAATTTAAATATTTCTTGTAAACTCCGTAGAGGTTTTCTTACATTCAATGGTATAGAATTTTTGTTAAATATAAATAAATATATAAACCACTACAAGGTAATGGATTTCTTTCAGCAAATCTATAGTCCATTTTGAAATCTGAGGAGACCTGAGACAACTAGCAATATAAAAGCTTAAAAACAGCATTTCTATCAGCAAAAAAAGCACAAAAAAGCAATGCAGGAATGGTCAAGGACAGTCTTCCCCAGCCTGATGCACTCCAGCTGTTTTGGACCACAATTTCCATCAGCCCCAGTTGGCTGGTTTGATGAAAGTTGTAGTCCAAAACAGCTGGAACACTTCCAGCTGGAGAAGGCTGACCTTGACCATTCTTATTTTCCTTTTATTCATTTATTTATTTGGGGGGGAGGGCAGATAGATTGAGGAGAAGACTATTGATGGAGGACAGAGCTATAGACGCCTAGTAGCCATCATGGTGGCTACACTCTGCCTCTACAGTCAGAGGCAGCAGTGCTTCTGAATACCAGCTGCTGGTATTCAGAAGAGGAGAGTGTTCTTATGCTCAAATCCTGCTTGTGGGTTTCTGCCAGCTGACTGCAGCTCCACTTCCAGGTCAGGCCTGACCCGGGGTCAGAGAGGCAGCAGCAGTAGCACTGGCCAACCCCAGTACTGGAGTCTGACCCCAGCCTTGCAAAGCCTTGCCAAGCCCTTGAAGCAGCTGTGAGGGTTGGGCTGATGTGGCAGCAGTGGGTTCCCTCTGCTCCCCCACCCTGTGGGGATGCATCCTGCATCCCTGCCCCAGGGGACAGTAGCATCCTCACCCCTGCTGTTTCTCACATCTTTTCTCAGAAAATATTAGGAAAAATTGCTTGCAAATTTGTATATTAGGGGAAATGCGCATTAAAATATTGACAATTTTTGTGAGGACTTTTTTCCCCAAGAAAAAGAGGGGACAAGATCTGGAGAGGCAATAGATTTAACTTAAGGGAGGCTGAAATTAACTGATTTTTCCACTCTTACCAAGCACTGTGGATGTTCTGATCCAGCAGGGATCTTAGTATGTTCTTGCAAACATTCTGTTTCATGCATTGGATCTGTGTTAGTTTGTTTATATGTGCACTTTGTAACTTGGCAGTGCAGACGGGTCTCCCGAGAAGTTCCACTAGTTTTCTTGAAACACTTTGGGCTCGCTTTGAAATTCATCCAATGTTTTGGGTGGGGATGACCCCTCAAATCTGCAATTAAATAAATTCAGCACTCCTCAATGAACTAGTTTTCAAAATACTATCCATCTGTATCCTCATAAGACACTTGCACCAAAACAATCCTCTTACACTTTCCCTATACAGTGTTACCTCTGGTTACATACACTTCAGGTTAAATACGCTTCAGGTTACACACTCTGCTAACCCAGAAATAGTACCTCAGCGGTGCGGCGGCAGCAGGAGGCCCCATTAGCTAAAGTGGTGCTTCAGGTTAAGAACAGTTTCAGGTTAAGAACGGACCTCTGGAACAAATTAAGTACTTAACCCAAGGTACCACTGTATATAATGAGGATGCCCGGTGCTTAATGATCTCCTGGTCTTCCTAGCAGTGACCCTAAAACAACCACTCTCTACCAAAAGCAGTATTATACCACCTCTCAACACTTCCCAGGAAAATATAGAAATTTGTGCAAGTGTTATTAATGAGAGTGAGGGTGGGGTGGGGGGTGTTAACTGTAGATCAATGTAAGATTTTGATTAAAGCCCCTTCTTTTCTACTCTTTACATGGAAGGTTTATTATTATTCCCCACACTCAGGAAATGACAGGAGGCATTTTCTAAAGGCAATATATCTGTTTTGCGTGCTACACTTCAGTAGAGCCTTGTTTTATCTGATTTCTTAATGTGCCAAGAGAATGACAGGTAACATTTTGTATCTGCATAAGAGCTTATGAAACAATGCTTATCAGCTATCTTCATCATTGCCGGCATGTACACGAATCATCCTTATCATTTAGGACATAGCTCCACTGAAGAGGGCAATTGCATGGCAGTTCAGCATTTCAAATGGAAAAGGAATCTGAACATTGGTCTCCTAGTGGCCTGTTCCACTCTCAGCTTCTAAAATGATAGCAACAAAAATACCATTTCCCACTGAGATGACATTGAAGCCTGATTTGCAAGTTACCAGAACAGAGTGAGATTTGCTTGCCCCTAGTAGATCACATGCCTATCAGACAAGGTCTATTAGCCACATGGACTTCCTAGATTACATAGGCTGCATTCCATCCTGGACTGTAAGAGAAGGTTGGAAATTATATGAAAAAATCTACACAATATATGATTCAATAGGGATGGATGGATTGGCTTATTTCTGTCACTATTGTATGTGTTCATTCATAAGCTCAGTCTATCCAATTTCTGCACTATCCCTCCCCCCAAAAAATGTGCATGGAAATTTGTGTTTAAATTTCATGCAATATCCACCCATTCTGTGTTTGTCAAAGTGCTGTTTCTGCTCTGCTACACTTCGACTTCTGCCAAAGCCTGCATTATTTACCTTGCTATTCACTATGACCAGAATTTTCCTTTTGAGGGAAAGGTTGTGCTGGGAATGTGCTTTGAAATTATTGTGTGTATGCAGTCTAAGGCTGCTTTGATGCAGCAGGTTATTCCATGTCGCCGACATTTCCCTGTCTGTTAATTTCCACATTATATTTGAGCTTTCACACGATGGGGGGAAAATCACTTCCAGAAAACTAATGGAATATAGTGAGTGTTTAGCACTCAGTTCTGTGCTATTTGATTCTAGGAAAAGAATATTTCTGCAGACCCCTTAACTCAGGAAATTGCAGGAGAAACCTGAAGAAATTTGGGATGGTATACCAGCGTATAGTTCTTTCCTGCTGTTTTCATGGGGGAACAGAAGCACACCTATGCAGAAAGAGTGGAGAAATAGCAACATTGACCAATGACATCTGTTGTTATGTCACATCATGCCCATTGCTGTGAATGAGACTTAGCACAGCATGCCAGTATATTGGTCAAAAAATCACCATTCCATAATGCAACAGGTGCTGCAGTACGAAATGAATATTATAATTGAGAAAACTAATTCAGATATTCTCCATGTCTGAAGGCATCTTGTGTCACCATGCCATGAAAACTGAGAATGTTCAGTCTTCATAGGGCTGTTTTGGGGCTTAACCCAAATTTGGGGGGATGTTCCCACAAAGGCTTCCTCCACTGTAAAACTGAAAGATCCCCTGTAGCCAGCTGATTCCTTCCTCTTATGTGTGATTATGCTGTCTTGCCTACTAACGCAGGGTCTGAACAATGGAAAGAGAGAGAGAGAGGCACTCTGTCCTGACAACCATTTTGTCCACCATATTGGCTCCAAGCCTTATCAATAGGGAAAATTAGGAGGTGAGGTGGCAGTGGGGGAGAGAATACCTCTTTTTAACATTATCTGGCCTTGAAAGTAATCCAGAAGGAGAAGAGAACAACAGCACAGGGCAGGGGGAGGGAGGGAATAAGAAACAAACCTTTTTACACAAATAGAACAATATTATTCTGCCCTGCCCTACCTACTAACCTTGATAAGCACTTAAACCTCTATGAGGAAAGAGAGATAGAGTGAGAAAGAAAATCAATTTGCATTTTCCTTTCTGGAGGCAAGCATAATGCTGTATTTTACAGTTGCCATTAAGGGTTATTGCTATCTTTACACAACACATTAGACAGTTTGTGGCTATTGTTCTTTGCCTGGCCCATCAGAATGTTTCAGGGTGATGGTGTTTTTACACTGATGTTGCTTTTTGTCCCTCCTCAATGCTATTATCTCCAGCGTGTTTGTTCCAACAGGTCTCCTGAAGACCCGAAAACTGTCCTCGGTGAAAACAACAACAACAACATGTCACTCATCACCTCCTCGTATTGTCAGATGGAACAATGCTGAAGGTCTCATCTAACACACTTGTATAGGAGGAAAAAGCTTACCTGGGTGGGCAGTGGGGTAAGGCTGGGGGGGCACAAAATAAAGCTTCTTCATAAAGTGACAACTATATGCGATCAATGGCCCTGAATGAAACGGAGGCATTCAAAAGCCTGCAAACATCAACATCTGAATCTGCATTTTGTTCCTGATCTATTATCTTTTTTCCTTCCTTTTATTCCCCCATCCCCATTCCTGGCCTCAATCTGGCACAATCAAGGCTGTTTAATCTGAACTAAGTACATCCGAATTCTACATGAAAGGGAATCCAAATGCCGAGGGGATGGGGGAGAAAACTCTCACTTTAGTATAGTCAAAGCAGTCTGTTTTGTCATTTGTTTATTACATTTCAAGGCCGCCATTAAACCAAACCAGTGTCAGTGTCAAATACAGGTCTTGGCAAGTGTGTGTGTGTGTGTGTGTGTGTGTGTTGTGTGTGGAGGGGCAGGGAGCTATCGTAAGAAATATGAGAGTCCTGAGTTGCTCAGCTACTAGCTCTTTGCCTTTCTCCACCACGATTTGACCCTTTGCCTGCCCACAGCCAGTCCCCTTTTTGCCGCAGCAGTTCAGTTTGGTGCAATCCTAATTTGCCTTAAATTGCAAATCCTTTGGGGAAGGCTCAGTGACAGAGCATCATCTTGGCATTCAGACGGTCTCATGTTCAATCCTCAGCATCTCAAGGTAGGGACGGAAAAAAAACCTATTTGAAACTCTGGAGAGAATGAACGAATTCCTATGCCCCACAAATAACCCAGAGATGCATTTTAACTAAAAGGACACATTCTACTCATGTAAAAACACACTGATTCCCGGACTGTCCACGGGCTGGATTTAGAAGGCGATTGAGCTGGATCTGGCCCCCAGGCCTTAGTTTGCTTACCCATGGTGTAGACAGTACTGAGCTATGTGGATCATTTTTTCCTGACTTAGTATAAGGCAGCTTCACATGCTCCTAAACCAGGGGTTGTCAACCTGGTCCCTACCACCCACTAGTGGGTGTTTCAGGATTCCAGGTGGGGGTTCCACGGCACATGTTAGTGCAGCACTGGTGGGCGGTAAGGAAATTTTACCATCAAGAAAGATGCATTAGTGCGCGGTAGGTATAAAAGGATTGACTACCCCTGTCCTAAACGAAAGACATGGCATACCCTCCACCCAAAACCCCAAATTGGGACACACATATTCCCATCCATGCTCCTGTACAGAGCTAGATCGCAGAGCCCCAAATACACACGTTTGGGGGGAACATGCTCTCATGGTGTCCAAATTGTCATGTTTTGGGGCGGCACACAATATTGCGACCCCCTAAAAGCAATCAATTTTTTTCAGGGCAAGAGCTTGGTGTGAAACTGCGAGATCATAGTGACCAAAATGGCTGCCATGCTCTCTTGGGGTGGGGAGGGGAAAAACAGGATGTTGCATTTTTTCCGGGACACTTACAGGGTATGACATCTGTCCAGGTTCAATCCTTGGCAACTGCAGTTAAGGCTGGAAAGGACAGTCAGTGTAGACTGCCAGTCTGTGTGGACAATAATGAGATAGATGGACCAATGGTCTAACGCTGCATAAGGCAGCTTCCTGTGATCCTTTCACCTTTTTCTGAATAAAAAAAAAGGAGGGGGAGAAAAAATGTTATTAAAAGTTTACTAAGGAATGCTAGTGCTTATAAAACCACCATCTGTCTGCAGCAAGGTATGGTTTGAAACCTCCTCAGGCTTTTTTGGCAGGGCTACCTCCATCCATCCAAGCAACACTTCTTTGTCTCACCATTGGATCGATTATTCCCAGGGTTGGGGGAAGAGAGGGGTGTAAAAGACCGTTCATCGTTTCATGTTGCAGATTGCATAGAACTGGCCATTGGAGATTAGCTGAGATCACCAAACATGTTACTTACCCGCTCCATACAGGACGGATGATTTCATTTTTATTTTTTTTCATTCCATGTTGTCATCTCAAACACAACCTATTATTTACAGCCATAAATGCTTATCATTACACACAAGGTCATATTTAAAATTATAAAGCTACGGTAAAACATATGTTCCGGGGTTATGAGGCGAGCCCTGTTGCTGCAGATCCTTTTTATAGGAAAAACCCTAAAAATAACAAGCGCTGTGTAAAGTCCAGGGGCCTTTTTTTTTCCCCACAAATGGGTTTCAGCCCAACAAACTGCCTGCTGTATTGAATGAACACCCCTGTTATAGTCGACAATCATTTGGCAGCATAGGTTATTTTAATGGACACATCACTTTAAACCAAGCCTTCGCCATCTGTTCTGCCCTCTAATTACAGATGCAAAAAGAACATAATTCACAATTGCATCATAAAAAAGTAAGATATAAGTGATTTAAATGCATGTGTATGTTCTTTATTCAACGCAGCATGCAGCTGTTACGTTGTTTTCATGTTTCAGACACAAATCAGGAAGAAAATGACTCTCCTTTGATGGAGTGCATTTTCTTGCATGAGCCATTTAGAGTATGGCAAGAGAAACAAAGAGTTCGGCAAAGATGGAATTCAGACTCGTGTAGAGGCCTAAATCAAACAGTATGTTCTGCCGAGGTGCAGAAAGCAAAAATAAACATTGGGATCGAGATGTGTACCTGCAGTGCATCATAAGTTCTTTTTTTTTTGTCCCCACAGGCAAATTATCAACACAGCTATGGGTTCTATTCTTTCAAATGAGGGGGCAATAAGATAAATATTTATTGCTTGTAACCACAGGCTGTTACAAACCATAGACTATCACAAAAAAGAGGGGCTGTCAGTTCACATGCCCACCTCAAAAAACAAAACAAAACCGTGCGGTAATGGAAAGGTTGAGGGAGTGAGGTAGAAGTGGGTAGATCTTTACTGAATGGTAAGCTGGTTTCTGCAAACATACCTCTCCCTAGCTTCCACCCAGGGAAGCAAGAGGCATTCTCGGAGTTCAAGAACCCATTTTGGCTAGAGGAAAACACTTAAGGAGGATGCAAAGCACTGCTGTGAGGATGCAGCCTAGGAAGAGCCTGAGGGCTGGAGAGAGAGAGACCTGAGCCACATGTATACCATCCATTTAAAAGGCTGCTGAGAGGAAACCCCTATTCCTCTCCCAGCACTACAATTCCCAGAGTTCCCTGTAAAGAGGGAATGATTATTAACCCAAAACAGTTGGTTGTAGCTCTGGGTAGGGCCGGATTTAGGTCTGATGAGGCCCTATGCTACTGAAAGTAATGGGGCCCTTTATATGCCCAGCTGTCCTTTGTCAACAACAAATTGTCACTGTTTTTTGTGTTGAATATATGCTTTATGGTAATTTATGGACCTAATAGGTATCTAAAGCCATTTGTCCATGTTGCCATGCAACCAGTCCATGCAGAAAGTAGGCACCCTATATATAGAAATGAGCAAACCAGTGATATTTTAGGGAGAAGGCTAGCAGGAGGGGCCCATTACTTACATCATAAGAGCCTACACAACACAAAACACTGTTGCTGTATGTAGGTTTTATTTTATTTGGGTTTTACCTTATATTTTGGAAATGTGCATCCAGGTGTGTGTTTTTTCCTTTAATTTTTTTTTGGGGGGGGGCTCCAAAGAAAGTGGGGCCCTAAGCTATAGCTTGTTTAGCTTGTACATAAATCTGGCTCTGGGAGGGGAACAGGGGCCTCTCCAAAATTCTCAGCACCCTGAAAAATCAAGAGCTCCCAGAATTATTTGGGGGAAGCCACAGCTGTTGTACCTGGTATCACAGTGCTATAGATGTATGGGGTGAACGTGGCTTTTGCACCCCCAACCCTGAGTCTGAGGTTCCCCACACCTGCCTTGCCACTACAACTGGGGACAAATGATCTTTTCTATCCCATTTATGGGCAGAGAAAGCAAGGGATGGGATTTCGTCAAACTCCTCTAAGGTGATGAGAAAATGTGCACAGCTTATTTGTTCATTTCCCCAAGGTTCATTTTGCTGCTTTCTTGCTGTTGCCGCTGCTGGTCCTCCTTTTTCCAAGTGGTGGTGGCAGCAGTAGTCATTGTCTAGGCAGCGTGGTCACCATTCAACATCCACTGCACCCCAGTGCCATTCTGGGGCATTGCAGTGGGGAAAATGGCAAATGCCCCCCAGAAGTGGTGGAGAATATCCAGAGAAAATTCTGCAAACTGACAGTCGTTTCCCCCCCTTTTTTTCATGGGTGGGGGTGTTAGAAAACTTAAAAGAATAAATAAATAAATAGGCCATTTTCTCTAGAACACATTTCCCCTTGTCTCCTCCTCCTTGCAAGTTTATTTATTTATTCAAAACATGTATAGACTGTCTTTCATATAAAATCTTTCCTACACACACCCCTCTATAACATATATCCAGGCAAGCAAAAGAGTTCAAGTAGACATTCGTGCCTGGCAAAAACATGCAAGTAGGATGTGAAGCAGTCTGAGTCCCAAGGGTCAAACGGAGGGGAGCATGACAGTAAGAGCTTTTTGACAGTGCAGTGGACTGCCTTGGACAGTGGTGGAGTCTTTTACATTGGAGGTTTTTAAGTAGAAGTTGGGTGGCCATCTGTAAGGGATTATTTAGTTGTGACTCCTGCATTGCAGGGGGTTGGCTTACATGACTCTTGGGATTACTTCCAGTTCAACAGTTCTGTTATTTGGTCCCTAGTACCCAACCACTGCTCAAAGAGAAAGTGATTTTTTATCTCAGACCCACCGCAGTCACAGGTATGTTTGGTGAGGGCATGAGATAGGGCCTTCTTAGTGGCTGCTCCCCAATTGTAGAACTCCCTTCTACTGGAGGCTAGGCAGCTCCCCTTTCCTTTTGCAGCCAGGCAAATACTTTTTTTTATTCCTTGGCCACTAACTGGCTTGTTGTGGCAGGGTCTTCTCCCCCCGCCCCAACTGAAAAAACAATTGGGAGGGTTTCTCCCACAAAAAAGAATATTGTGTATTTTAGTTGTACCTGTTTTAATTTATGCTGTGAGCCACCTTGGGTCCTGAACTTGGAAGAAAAGTGGAATATAAATTAATCAACTCAACGTATAAATGAATAATGTCCACAACATTAGGTCACATGCCCAGTGAAGGTGCTTGAAAATCATCCTATTGATCTATCTACAGAAGTGGGAGACACAGTGTTGCCTTCCGGATATTGCTGGATTCCAACTCCCATCAGCCCCGGCCAGTGTGACAAATGGTCAGGGATTATAAATGCTGTAGCTGAACAACACAGTGATCCCAATCCATCTTGTTAGTCTCTATTCTCAGTGGCAGAGGCTCTCCAAGGTGTCAGGCAAAGAGGTCTTTTCCTGTACTGCTAGTCAATGTCCTCAAAATGGGGATAAAACTGATGCCCTGGCCAAATTTTTAGTTCTGCATTTGGACTTCCAAGAGCCATGGGATAAACACATCTACAGTGGTAACCTGAAGTGTATGTAACCTGAAGCCTATGTAACCTGAGGTACCACTGTACTTGCAAGTTGTTGATATTTGTGGAGGAGAGAAAAGAGTGTACTCTGGATTGTTCGAAGCATAGTGTGAATGTTCTTTTCAGTGGAAGTCCATGGAGTCAGTTATTGTTGCCCAACCAATCACTTTCAGTATACTTGTGATACACAGTACACTTGCGATACTTGTGATGCACTTGTGTAAGCAAAGTTCTTAACCCGAGGTACTATTTCTGGGTTAGCAGAGTCTGTAATCTGAAGCGTCTGTAACCCGAGGTACCACTGTATAGAGCACCTTTGCCCAGTGATGCAGCTAGCTTTATGGAGCATTGGAGAAGAGGCAACTTTACCCACTTCACAGCCTTCCCCCACCCCATGTCTATTTTGCTTTAGCTGTCAAGGTGAAGCGAGAAGAGAAAATGCTATCTTTTCACACCTTGAAGACCAAACCTAGAAAAGCAAGAAATGGTGTGGCGAAGTGTGCAGGACTGTAGCTCAATGTTAGAGCATTGGCCTTGCATGGAGAAGGCCCAAGGTTCAATTTCTGGTGCAGGGCTGGGAAAATCTCCTGCCTGGAAGCCCATAGAGACACTGCCAGTCTGAATAGACAATACTGTGCTCGACAGTCGAATGGTCTGCCTCTGTGTAAAGCAGCTCCTTGCATTCCTAGGAGCCACCTTCAGAGGAAGGAAAGGAGCTCCCCTTTCTCTTTTAGCTTTCCACTCCTTTTGGAATGCCTTGCAAGCCCATGTTTGCCCCAAGTGGGTTCTGTGCCAGAGTGGCAATAGTGTATTGGCTCCCTTACAGATATAAGGGATCAGGTGGCATGTGGTTGAATTGTGTGACCGCTGGAAGGAAATGTTATTTTTGGGATGGGTGGATAGAGGAGAGGGGTGTGAGAGAAGGCAAAGTTGTGTGACTGCATTAAAGTCAACACTATTTATTTACACCTCTTGTCATAGGGGACAACAAAGGGCTGCAACTGTTAGGCTCAGCCCTTGGATGGAACAGCAATGAGGAGAGGGCAGGGCCTGGCACTTTCAAATGTCAGTCCTTTTGTGCCGCTTACTACTTTATGAGGCTGATGTCAAGCATCCTACTCAATGAAGCTTTTGTCCTAGGTGTATCGGGCAGGACAGTGGAAAAACCACCCTGTCTTATATCCCAGCCTCATCCATCTTCGGCTCAGCCTGCATCTCCATTTTCTTAAGCCTCCCCCTTGCCTGAAGAGCGAGGTTTCTCCCATCCTGGGTTAATGTGCTGGAAAATTGCTCTGCATGTTTATGAGGGGGTCCCTTCCAAATGAAAGGGAAATGGGGGGGATATATATATAAAAGGGCGAAGTGTGTATATGTGAGTCAGTTTAAAAGGGAAAGGGGTTATGTTAGGAAGAT
The DNA here is from genome assembly GCF_964234715.1 of Podarcis melisellensis. NCBI lineage: Eukaryota > Metazoa > Chordata > Lepidosauria > Squamata > Lacertidae > Podarcis > Podarcis melisellensis. The sequence goes on from NC_138546.1 coordinate 30,136,132, forward strand.
GGATTTTCCCCCCACTGAACTCACAGGGCAGTCCATGTCTTGTCGGTTCTGACCCTGATTAAGAGAATTTGAAAGACTTGCTAGGAGGGTTATTGTGCCTTGTGGCAGAATGCACTTCCGAATGATTTCCCCCCCCCCATATTTATAATCAGTGGGGTGGCTCTCTGTGTCCAACGTTTGGTAACCCTTGCTCCAAAGGCTCTACCTTTAAACAAAACCACAACTCACATCTATCGGGTTTCAAACTCCCCTTCTCGAAACGCATCACACCGATTTCTGTGGTTGAAAATCCAAACATGCTTACTGAGGGAACAAGGCCCTTTGAAAACAGTGGGATTGATTTCAATGGAAACATGCATAGGATCGGACTGGGCATCCTCTAGATTTCACACTGGAATAAATCCCACTTATTTTCATTGGAAACATAAGCACCTACTTCCTTTTGCTCAACACGCTTAGTGAATTTCAGCTCTGTGAGGATAAATTGGCTTGGTGTTGACATGGGCTCAAAGACCACCACAACACAAATATATTTAGCCATTACTTGCTGGCCTTGGATAACTTCACAAAATATGTCCATTGATGGAGATTTTTGCTGTTGCTGCTGTCATTGAAATGGACATTCACATGTTGGCATATGAAGAGAACTTACTGGCTGGCATATATCTGTAAACACCTCAATTGTGGGTGAAATGGCCATAAACAAACTGAAAAGCTTCTTTTAAAATGCATTTCCCCATCTCATAAAGATTGCAAAATCCTAAAAGTTAAATAATAATTTGGAAAAATAATGTTGCGGTGGTTTATTGAAGTTGTTGTTCACTTCCTGTGCAAAAAGATCTCTGCAAGAGGCTTAAAACATATTTAAAAGCATAAGCATGAGTAAAACTGCATTATAATATAAACACATTTCCACAATAACACATGAAATTCATAAAAAAAATACACAGTGCAACCCCCAGTAAGAGCAGCAGAAGCTCTGACAAAAGCTTTGGCTTAGAGTGACAAGGGAAAGACAGCTAAGATAGATTCACAAATAGGGATGAGGAAGAATATGGATATGGTTCACATTCAAAGGCAAACAGAAAGTGTGGCCCAACTCACACATTCTGAAACAATATGCAAACCCAAACAGCACTCCTTCAAAACTTGCCCTTCTCCAAATTTCAATCTCCACCCAAGTAACGTTTACGAAAAAACATATACTAGTACAAAGAATGTGTGCAAATGCAGATATTTGTGAAAATAACATACAAAAACATTATTATTGGGAGGAATTGCTTTGCAAAAAAATGTGTACATTAGGCAGAACTGCATACAAAAAATGTGCATGAGGAGAAATTTGCACTGAAATGCTGATAAGTTTTCAGAAGCCTCCAGATTCCATCAGGCTATATACAAGAGGGAGAGAGGTGGGATAGCATGCAATGTCAGGTTTCTCCTCTCCTCTGGAAATTCCAATAACTCTGTTACTTGAGTCCCATGTGCAATGTACAGTTCAAGCAGCATCACACCACTTTAAGCAGTCACAGCTTTCCTCAAAGAAAACTGGAAACTGTAGCTTGTTAAGAGTTCCATGGGAAGAGGGACTGACTGTTAAGCCACTCTGGAAATTGTAGCTCTGTGAGGAGAATAGGGACACCCTAACAACTCTCAGCATCCTTCACATTTCCCAAGATTGCTTTTGGGTGCAGGGGTAGCCATGACAAAAGTAGCATGACACTGTTTGTCATGCTACTAAAGTAGCATGACACTATTCTTAGTGTTTGGTTTTTCTTTTTCCTTCCTTCCCTCCACCCTCCCAATCCCTTTTCCTTTTGTATTGTGTCTTTTAGACTGTAAGTCCCGGAGGCAGAAACTATTACATTTGTAAGCTGCTGTAGGACACACACACACACTTTTGGCTAAAGAGCAGGATCAAAATACTTTAAAATAAACAAAGAAATTGGTAAGCCTCTGGAATCTCTTGCAAAGAAGCACTTCTAGCAAGTGGTAGGAGAAGCATCCCACTTTTTATTGCGAGAGAACAGTGGCCATTTGGGTTGCTGTGATCTCAAGTGATTTCACAGCACACTTTTCCCCTGGGAAAAAAAGCTTTTTCAGGGCCATGATCTCGCACATGCATTTTGGGGCACCGTGCCTGAAAAAAATGTGGTTGGGGGGGAATGACATGAAATTGCATGAGATCACAACAACCAAAAAGCCTGCCATGCTCTTGTGATTAAAACCAGGAAGATGGAATGCAGGAAGATGGCATCCCTGATTTTGATTTTAAGGTATTGGAGGGTACATTCCTAGAAGGAAGTCCTACTGAATTCAGTAACTGGAGTAAGGACTGCAGCCTTAGTATCTAGGGCTGCTCTGATTCTTATCACAACAAAACCAGGAATTAGGAAGTTTGTGTGTGAGTGTAAGAATGAAGAATAAGCAACAATTGTATTCCCGTGTGTGTGTGTGGGTGTGTGTGTGTGTGCGCTACATATATTATGCAAAATTTCAGTGTCAAGTATCAAATTTCTGCTCTCAGTTTAAAGAAAATATTGCTCACTTGCTTAGGCTGTTTAGAGAGCAAATGGAAACAAGCAAACAAACACACCACCTAATTCACATACTATTTCTGACTCACCATAAAACCAGAGGGTATTCAGACGAGGCATAAAAGGATGCACACACTTTTTTCCCCCTGCCTGGATGCTCCCAGACATTTTGGCCTGTGATGGCTTTTAACTGCCAGACTGAGGCTCATAAACATTGTGCCAACTAGAAATGGCGATTTGGGGACGACGATGACCCAAAAAAGGAATTGATGGGCTCTGCCAAAGCAGCCCCAGGAGAACCAAAACTTAAGCTTCAGCCAAAAAAAAAATGTGGATATGAACATCTAATCTCTTCGTTTGTGTGTCCCTCCCTCCCCCCTCTTTTTTGTAAGCAGAGGTCAGGAACATTTGGTCCCCAGAGACCCTTAACAAGCAGATGTTACTGTAACATGCTCAAGGAATCAAGCATAAATATGACCTCTGACCTCACTTGTCAGCTGATCCACTGAGACTCTTAGAAATATACTCTTAACTTTTAGAAATGCCCACTTTTTCCCACCGTCCCACTCCATTCTTTCAACCGGCTCTCCCTTCTGTTTCCAAGGCCTGTGGCCGTGGCGCTGGCGCTAACGCAGTTGCTCCGAGTCTGACCCCTCTCTTCACGGAGGTCAAAGGCCTTCCACCCAAGGGCAGAGCCTTTTTTCTCGCTGATGAATCATTCCCGACTTGAAGGGAACAGAGGCGGAGGGTGGAGCTTGGGCCTCTCAAAAGGCCTTCAAACAACAGCGGCCTATATATCAGCATTTTACACTGTCCTGACACTTTAAAACTCACTTTCCTTTCTGGGAACGGTAGTAACAAAAGAGGGGAGATTGTGTTGGTGGGGGGAGGATTAAAGATGCTGGAAGGTCCTGGCTGACCGGATGGGTAGAAGTCTAAATGTCAGGCCTCAGAGCGATGTCACATAAAACATCCTTAAAATGCACAGGCATCACATGGGCAGCTTGGGGAAGAAGAAGCTGCCGAATTCAGACGGTTCGACAGGACGCAGCTTCAAACTTTGCACAGAATGAGAAGATCCTTGTGCTCTTGTAATCTCTCCATTCCCACTGCTTGAGTTTCTGGTTGTGCTTTGTGTGTTTGTTGAAAACAGAAGTGTAGAACCTTGTTTAGCCCGAGGGCCACATTCCATTCAGGGCAAACTTCTGGGGTCCACATGCCAATGCTGGGTGGGACCAAAGGCAAATGTGGACAATGCCATAAAGATGGCTTCCCTCACAATCAGAAATCCCTCACAATATTTGAAGCTAGTTTCTACACATGCTCTTCTCTGTCCCTCATCCAAGCAACCGAGAGGTATTATCAAAATTGCAGTTGCTGTTAACATGGATTTATTAATTGCCTTCTAAACTACCACCTCAAGGCTATTTACATCTTGGATAATTAAAAACTTTAAAACAACAAAAACAACAAATACATTTGAAACATGACCAAAACCCTAACAAGGGGACAGTCACAGAGAAGACCCCTTTAACCAAGCCTGTTGGAATGAAAAGGTCTTCAATTGTTTCCAGAAAGTGTAGATATTAAGTGCTAGTCATACCTCAGCAGGAATGTTGTTCCACAGAACAGAGACAGCCACACTAAAAGCCCTGTTCAGCTTCATTAACATGTGACCCTGAAATTTCGGATCCCGCCCACACTGATGCCAAAGTACAGGGCTAGTTTTGTGGTGTTTTGTGCCACGAACCCCACATTCTGTGCCACCCTCTCTGAACTGAGTAATTAACACAGCAATTTGGATCTGAAATTACAGAGCAGGCCTGCTCTGAGTTACTGGGGAGATGGCTTCTGAGATCTTTGGAAACTGAAGGAGAGATTCTTCCCATAGACAGCAGCAATTTACTGGACCTATAAAGGATAAAGCGGTTTCTCAAATAACATGGTTCTGCACTGCATAGGGACTTATATGTTAGTACCAACACCTTGACCTGGTGGCAGATTGGTAGCCAATGCAAATCTCACAAGCAGAGTGTGATATGCCAGAGGCAGTTTGCCTCCACAAGCCACAAGCCACAGACTTCACAGACACATTCCAGCCAGGCAAAAACATTCAAGGAAAGTGAAAAGCAGGGCTGGTGAAGAATGTAGCTCCGAAGGAAAGCCTCAACAGCCAGATAAATGGTCCCCAGAACTTGAGATTCCCTACCACTACATCACGGTCAGCGGAGGATGCCTTGCTTCTTATTCTATCCATACCAGAATCCAGGAAGGTGGTGATGCAAGACAGGGCATTCTTGGTGGTGGTGCCCTGTATGTGGGGACCCCCCCCCCAGTGAACATCTAACTGCCCCACACACAGTGGAAAATATTAAATACAGCTCAAAACAGGCTTTTGAATCCAATTCAATTTGGTATTTTACCGGGACAGTATTACAGAATTATGCTTCTAATTGATAGATTTCAATTGATGGTTTTACTATGATAGAAATGCATTCTAAATAGATTTCCTGTCATTAGCCACCCAGTGCTTCTGTCAGAGGAACGGAGGGTCTTTAAATGTGGTAGACTAATAATTAAATTGAACAGGGGCCCTTGAAGTTGGAATGGACAAATCAGTCTGTTCCCAATTTATATCACCTTCACATGTCTTCATTCACAGGTTTGTCCCACCCAGTTCCCTCCTTAATCTGTGATTGCCATGCAATGCTAACATACAGTTCAACCAGGCAAAAACACTAAGGGGGAGAAGCAGGACCAGTGAGGTGTGTGGTCTGGGAAGAGAGCGTGTGGTCTCAGTAGGGCCTCAAAGGCTGCGCTTGGCCCCCGGCAATGAGTCCCCGGTCTTGATCTGTGTTAAGAGGCTGGGCATTGAAAAATTAAGTGATCTGTGCACCTGCCTAAACTAACCCTAAAAATAATTTCAGAGGTGGTTCACTTCAACTGCCTTTTCAGATAGATAGATAGATAGATAGATAGATAGATAGATAGATAGATAGACCCCTGACATCCATAAAGGTTCTATTGAGATATATATATATATAAATTGTCCAGTAGCACCTTAGAGACCAACTAAGTTTGTTCATGGAAAAGTCATACCTCGGGATAAATACGCTTCAGGTTGAGCAGTTTCAGGTTGCGCTTTGCGGTGACCTGGAAGTAACTGAGTGTGATACTTCTGGGTTTCGCCGCTTGTGCATTTGCAGACGGTCAAAATGATGTCACGTGCATGTGCGGAAGCGGCGAAACACGACCCGCGCACGAGCAGACACGCTGTCGCGTCTTACATTCTGTTCAAGATGCAAACAGGTCTCCGGAACGGATCCCGTTTGCATCCTGAGGTACCACTGTATAAGCTTTTGTGTGCATGCAGACTTCTTCAGATATGTGTGCATGCACACAAAAGCTTATACCAAGAACAAACTTAGTTGGTCTCTAAGGTGCTACTGGACAATGTTTTAATTTTTTTGTATATTTTGACCGTGTCAGACCAACACAGCTACCTAGCTGAATCTGGTTCCATTGAGAGGCAGGGAGTGCAAGTGAAGCAGGAAATTCTACTTGTTTCTCCCTTCAGTGATTTACTGGGCATGCTACATTCCCTTTGGGTGATGCAAGAAATGCCTTTGTGGTATCCCTGCAATCAATTTGTGACAGAAACACATGTTTGCATGTGTACACACAGCTTGGTTACTGCACAGAAGAGCGTGGTGTTTTACTTTGCTTTTAAAACGTGTGTGTGTGTCTGTGTGTGTGTGTGTATGAGAAAGATGTATCTTTCTTCCAAATAAGTACAAAGATAGGGTGAGCCTCCACGCTGCTGGATTCCATCACCTTAATTAAAGAGGGGCTGATGACATGTAACATGATAAATAATGTAATAACCAAAATGCAACATTATGCTAAATAATACTAAACAAAAACAAAAACAAAACCCGACAACAACGCAATGCCCTCAAGTAATTTATTAGTACCATGTGACAGAATGATCTGGTACAAATTTGGTCCTGTAGAAAATAGCAGAATTAATCATAACCTGCTGCATTATTCCTGAATCAATGGGTCTAATTCATTCACAGCTCCTATGCTGGAAGTTCTGGCTATTGTCTTCTATAAACTCTTAGGAACACAGGAAGCGGCATTACAACAACTTAGACAGCTTGTCCTTCTGGCTCACTGCTGTCCTGCTCTCACTGGCAGTGGATCTGCAGAGTTTCAGACAGGAGTGTTTGCTAGCCTTTCTAGCACATGGCACCTTCTGCAAGAAAAAAAGGATGTTCTACCACTCTGCTTCAGCCCATGTGCTACAGTTGTGTTCCTGGCTTGTGGAAAGTCAGACTACTGGTCCATCTAGCTCAGTATTGTCTATGCCAGAAGCTGGCAACCTAAGGCCAATGGGCCGGAAGCAACCCATTAGAGTCGCTTAACTGGCCCATGAGCCACCCCCAAACCGAGCCGCCTGCTCGGTGAGTCCCCGCACGCTGCGCTAAACCAGCACAGCGCGGCATGGGACCTCTCTTCTGCGGCTCCAGAAATCACTTCTGCACGTGCTGAGGCACCGGAAATGGCATCTGCGCATGTCCACAGCACCGGAAATCACTTCTGCGCATGCCTAGACACCGAAAATTGCACCTGCGCAGAAGCAATTTTTGACACCATTTCCGTCTTCATGCTGTGCTGGTCCGACCCATGGAGAATCTCCGCAGGAGTGATCCGGCCCATGCCCAGTAAGCCTTGCTGACCCCTGGTCTATGCTGACTGGCAACCGCTCTCAGGGGCTGCAGGCAGGGGACTTTCCCAGCCCTGTCTAGAGATGGTAGTGATCAAACATGAGACTTTCTGCATGCAAAGCAGATGCTCTAACACTGAGCTGTGGGCTACACTCTTTCAATTAAGCAGATCCTAGGCTGAGAAGGAAATATAGGAACACAACCAGAATGCCCTGCGCTCCCTGTCCCTCAGTAGAACTTGTGCAGATGCCATCGTCCCAAATGGCTGCATTGGTCAAAAGTTGCATAGTCTTGGAAGGGGCTTGGCTTCATGGGTTCTCACGAAGTGCACCTAGGGATGTAACAAAGCATAGTTTCCCACTCTGCTGGGTTCTCATCACATGCAGCAGTGTTCCCATTCCACTGCAGTTCATTTTCCTCCCACCCCATTCATTTCAATGCAAAGGAAATATAATGAAAATGGGTGGTGGTGTATAATTGATTATGTATCATTTGTGAACTGAAAACAACAACTGCAAATACAGTTCATATTCGCTGGACTGATTTCCAATTAAAATATGGGGCAAATAAACAAACACCAGCAATTTCCACTTGCATTTCCACCCGACTCATCCAAGAACTCTAAGTGCACCTGTCCACTATATCACTGGACCAGATCATGCCGCTTGTGTTTAGTTAACAGCCAGTTTATGTACAGTTCTGAATTATCTCTTAAGTTCCATCGGAGTTGCACATCTTTGAAAAGGGAGAGTTGTGTTGGCATTTTGCATAGGTTTGCTTCCTGGATTCTTCTCCCTCCTTTGCACCATCAAGTTTTTTCACCTTTCTAAACTCGATTGGCACAATACTAAGCAAACACAGCCGTGGGTCAGGGGTGAAGGGCTAGGAACCTGGCGGGTGAAAGGTTGAAAAACTTGAAAGGGAAGAGTTACAGTTGTTTTAAGAAAGAGATTTAGCAGGTTTGGGGTGTTTTTAAGTGCTGGCAAACAGCCAGGCCATTTGTATTTGAGAAGGTCACACAACTGGCCTTAACGTCTTTGCAGCTAGGCGTTCCATTCAGTTGGGTTTTAATGATATTAGAAAGTTTTGCTGCCCTGTGAAAAGGCTGTCCTGACGTCTATAAAAATTAACCTTCCCTGGGAAGAGACACCGCAGTGTATTTACACTGTGCTATGCATGGATTCTAGGGCTTGCGAGAGGGTTACTGGTGTAAAGATGGTTCATGGTGACACTTTCATCTCCTCCCACATTTTCCTGTCTTTCAATCACTGTTTGCTGTTTCCAGCACTTGCATTGTTTTAGAAGCACAGCATGTTCTATGCTTAGCACAGGCAGGAGAGGCAGAGATGTCCATGCGTAGGAGTGACAATGATACCAGCTTCTTTCTTGTCCTCATTCACTGTGCATTGAGTCTTCCCAGTGACTGGTTTGGTGATACCTTGCTGAAGAAGATGGGGAGGAGGTTGGAATGGCTTATTTAAAGATTTGTTTTAAAACCACCCATAAAACAGACTTCTCCATAAACAGATGGATAGGGTATACATTTATTTATTTATCTAATAGGACATCCCTATTTTCATTGGAGAAATGTTGGAGGGTATGCACTTCTCTGGTGAACATCTCAGGGTACCCAGGGGCTTTAGGGCTCAGTCTGGGCCTGTGCCCTCTGGAGCACATTTAGGGGTGAGTCCCCTGCTGCTGTCTCTAACATTGTCCATACCACTGGCCAAAGCACTTTAAGAAGGCCTTTAACCTGGAACAGGAAGTCCATGAAAACCCAGAATTCTGTCATGCCCTCTGTGTTCCTCTTGGGTGTGCCATTCAAAGTGCAATGTTGCTGAGCCCCCTTGCTGATTTGGGGACCTAACTGTGCCATACTAAGGACTATGGATGCCTTTCACATTCTTAAAGCTTCCACAGAAGCCACATCAATGTCTTCCTGCCCATCTCTCTTTCACCTCGGCGTGCGAATTCGATACGCCAAGCAATCACTTGGCTAAGTGTCATCACAAGCCCGGGAAAATTGCCTTCCCTCCTCAAATGCCCTCACTTCCCCAGCACTCTAATTATAAGTAATTACCTGCTCTTTTTCCTTTAAGAATCAAGCATCAGCGGCCAGCCCACCTCAGGGAATAAATATGCATTGCACTTTGATGAAATTTTCACATAATACAGGTCAGGTAGTTAATGAAGCCATAAACTGTAATATGTCCGCGGCACTAAACATCACCTCATTCATCTGGCCTCGGCGTTTAAGAGAGCAAGCGATGTTTATTGGCGTGAGACACCCTCTTTGCCTTAAGGATCACCATTCAGAGCCAGCTTTTTGTAAATAAACATATAACCTTTGCAATGGTAATTTAAGACTGTGCAGTAAAGGAGCCACAGCGAGTACATCGAGATAAACATCCTCATGAATAAAAGCTTAGAGCTCCAGGCTAAGGTGTTTATTAAGTCCCAAGCTGTTTCTTCATCTTCCTCCACACCGCATCTTAGCCTCTTCAGTTTTTTCTCTCTCTCTTTGAGCAGAAAACAAAACAATTGTGCTATAATGTTCTAGAATCATAGGACATTTTGCTGTGTGATAGATAGATGATAGATAGATAGATGATAGATAGATATTTGAAAAGGCAGCTTAGCACTGAACTTCAACAATGCAACTGAATAATAGGTGCAGAAAACAGACCTGCTCTCAGCTTGCCCCCTCCTGTTATGTGTAAACAGGCAGTCAGAAATCAAGAGACTAGCTTGCATAATAGGCTTTTACATTCAGCAGCAGGAAAGTTATAAAGGTGCACTTTAAAACAGAGTCAGTGTTACCTGCAGCTGACTAGTTTTTTGGTACAGTGGTGCAATTTGAAAAATGGCCGTCTTCCAAGCCACAGTCATGTTTATGGGAGTTATGAGTAGATGGACAAAGGATGGAGGAGATTTGAGTTTCTTGACTTCTCTCTCAATTGCACCAAAAACTCGCCCAGATTAGGGACAGGGAAGAAATTTGTTTTGGATTTTAATGTGAACCTACATAATTCATACTATCCAAGGGAACACAGGAAACAATTTTGCACTACTCTGAATTTTGCAAAATTGTACGAAATAATCTGCACAAAAATGCACACATGAGGAAAGTGTGCATTAAAAATGCTTATCGTATTTATTTAATTTCTTACATTTATATACCACAGTTTCCTCCAAGAAACCTAAGGTGTTTAACATGGTGCTGTCCTCCCCATTTTATCCCCACAACAACTCTGTGAGGTAGCTCAGGCTGAGAGACAGAGTCTGGCCCCTGGTCCACCCAGTGAGATTCACAGGCTGAGTAAGGATTTGAACCCTGGTTTCCCAGGTCCTACTCCAACACTCCAACACTTGGACCTAAGTTGATAAGAGCCTTGTTAGTTAATACACAAAACTTGAACCTGGCCTGAGAACACATGTATTTGCATCTGACTTTTGATACTGATGCTATAGATATACCACCAAAATGGAATCATGACTTTGCCAGGTATATGAAATATACCCTATCAGGAAGCTGAAACAGAAGATTTGGCTCACTCCCCTTTCTTAAAAAAAACAAAAAACCAACATATTCAGGAGTTAGAAAGTAATACATCTTCCTTCCACTTCTCCATGAACCTTGCAGCTGGCAAAAAGGACTTTCTGTTTGTAATTACCGCAAGCAGATGAGAGAACAGGATATTTGTGTGTGTGTTTTATTTTGACCTGCAGTTATAGAAAAAGTGCCCTCTCTCCAATCCTAATTCATTTCAGAACACAAATGCACAGATTCCTAATGTACTCGGAAATCCATTGCATTTGCCAAATCCCTTTTGGAGCCCTTTCCACAGCTTCTGCCAGCTGTGGGGAAAATAACAAGCCAGGGAATAAATGTGGCCCCCAGCAGCCTCTATCTGGCCCCCTGTGCCCCAGCCATGTCCCTCACTGCACTTATCTCATCATTTTTGTCTGGTGAGACTGCATCCTTGAGCTGTGATGAACCTTTTCCTGGCTGAATACAGAAGTGTGTTGTTGAAAACTTTCAATGCCAGGAATGTATCCTACAGAAAGTATCACATCCATTGCTTTCTCCATTTATTCCTCTGGCTCCATCTACCACTAGAATGCTGTTCTGGAAAGTTACCCATGACACAATGTGGCTCTAAGGCTGAAAAAAGTTTCCAACTTCTATGCTCTTACCTTCAATATTTCTGCGGAATTTCAGCTTCCCAACATAGCGGGGGTGTGGGGGCTGATGGGTACTTTTGAGTTTAAAGATACCATTTTATGGCCATTTGCCATTCACCTGTTGGATCATGTTTCTTCCTGAGATGAGGTGAGGCAGACAAGTGGGCATTCCATCCCCTCCTTTAGAAAGCGAGGAAACACAAAAAGCAGTCTAATTGAACGTGGTCAAAAAGAAGCACAGGTGAATTTGGCATGGTGTAATTATTATTATTATTTGTTTATACCCAACCCATCTGGCTGGGCTTCCCCAGCCACTCTGGGCGGCTTCCAACAAAATATTAAAATACAGTAATGCATCAAACATTAAAAGCTTCCCTAAACAGGGCTGCCTTCAGATGTCTTCTAAAAGTCTGGTAGTTGTTCTCTTTGACATCTGGTGGGAGGGCGTTCCACATGGCAGGTGCGACTACTGAGAAGGCCCTCTGCCTGGTTCCCTGTAACTTGGCTTCCTGCAGTGAGGGAACCGCCAGAAGGCCCTCAGCGCTAGACCTCAGCGTCTGGGTAGAACGATGGAGGTGGAGACGCTCCTTCAGATATACTGGACTGAGGCCATTTAGGGCTTAAAAGGTCAGCACCAACACTTTGAATTGTGCTTGGAACATACTGGGAGCCAATGTCGGTCTTTCAAGACCAGTGTTATGTGATCTCGGTGGTAGTGGCTAAAGTGAGTGTGCTCCAACTCTGGAGGTTGTTGGTTCAAATCTCACCTCTGCTATGAATGGACTGGGCGGCCTTGTCTCTCTGAACCAGACCCCTGCCTCATTTGAAATATGGGGGGTTTAATCTTACAGTGTTGTTGTAAATATTATTCATGCACGTGCCCCCCCTTTCAAATGTTACAATAAATATCCAGCAAGGCCAAAGGGGTATCAACACAGTCTGAGTTTCCAGCTTTCTTTTCTTGCAGGTGTTTTATTTCTCTTCCACAATTCTTTCCAGCAAGCTCAAGCTATTTCGTCACTATCCTTTTATATCAAGAAAGAGAACTACATCTCCCACTTAAAAGTGTGCATATCACTGCAGCCTTTGAGCAGCAGTTAAAACATAGTGGGATGCAGGCTTTCCCCAGTTTTGAAAACCGAAAAGCTTATTATTATTAGAATACAAAAATCAATTGATATGCTGTTATTTTTAATAGAAAAGAAGCAGCAATAATCTTGCCTCTGCCTCCCATAGCCAACCCCCTTCCCAGATTATTCAGAGGCTTGGGGTTTATATTACCAGACCGAGTTTTTCAGTTCCCTGATCTCATTTGTGGTCAGTTATGCCTTCTCTTGTGCCTGCAGATGTATGAAATGAAGAGGAAGCGTGTTCTGCAAATGGAAATACTTTCCAACTTACTCAATGTACTTTGCAGACAGGGCTGGAGAGAGAGAAGCAGTGAATCAGGTTGTTTGACCTTCCTTGGCAACGCTATAATAAATGAACAAGTTAACATTCTTCTACTGCTCCTCTCACCTAATATTTCTGCATTGTGTCAACTCAGGATGAGCCAAAACTGCACTCACTGTTTCATGAAAGATTTTGGGAGTGTCAGAAAAATGCCTCCCTTTTCCAGCTATTTTTGGCACCCACTTGCACAACTCTTTGCCCATCCATTTGTTTTGCCCTTGTTGCTCTCAGTGGGATAGTGTGGGATGGCTCAGTCCAGAGAGCACGAGGTTCTTAATCTCAGGGTTGTGGGTTTGAACCCCATGCTGGGCAAAAGACTCCTGCACTGCAGGGGGTTCGACTCCATGGTCCTTGTGGTCCCTTCCAACTTTATGATTCTATGACTTCACTTACCCTTGGTGACATCAGGTTCATTATCCCACTTCTGATTGGCTCCATCCGCTTGTGACTAAGGATTGCAGCAAGGCATGGCAAACCCGTGCATGTTTTAACTAGGAGGAAAAGTCCCGCTGTGTTCAATGGGGCTCATCTATTCAGTTCCTACACTTGCCATTTATTCATCCGTATCTAGACAAAACAATAAAATGCAATACAACACAATAACAAATTAATTCTAAAAATGGTGAGCATCTATTGCGGCATGATCCTATCCTAGACAAAATAATTCCAAAGTTGTGGCGTCAGTCCTTTCATTATGCTATGGGGTGCTGCAGGGGTCTATCTTATGTCTGGTGCTATTTAATACAGTCATACCTCGGCTTACAGCCACTTCAGGTTGTGTTTTTTCAGGTTGCAGACCGCCGAAACCCAGAAGTGTGCTGTGTGTGGCGAACAGCTCAGCGGGATCCCACCTTCATCACCAGTGAAATATACTCAGAGTTGAGAGTGGATTTCATGCTCTTTATTCAGCTCATAGTGGTGAGGAGGAATGAATGTTCCCCCAAAGTATCTGCTTTATATACATTATTTACACAATGGGCTTCACGTGATTGGCTAATTCCGGAATTCTCCTGTAGGCCAATCAGGTTGTGGATTCACTTCCATCTGGAGCTGGATTGGGTGGCTCCTGCAGACCAATCATACTGCTGCATTGTTCTAGGACCAATCAGACTGCTGCATTCTGAATCCTATTGTTCTAGGACCAATCAGACTGCTGCATTTTGGATCCTATTGTTCTAGGACCAATCAGACTGCTGCATTTTGGATCCTATTGTTCTAGGACATTTCAGACTGCTGCATTTTGGATCCTATTCAACTCAGTACATAACAATTGGAATGGGTTACATCTGGGTTTCAGCAGTAACTTTACGCATGCGCAGAAGCACCAAATCACAACCCACACATGCACAGATGTGGGTTGCGAATGCTGCAGGTTGCGAACGTGCATCCCACATGGATCATGTTCGCAACCCGAGCATCCGCTGTATCTAGATGAAGCTCTTGGGAACAGCCATTAGGTGTTTCAGAGTAAGGTGAACAGCTCCTGCTGAACATCTATTGGCAATGAGTTTCACAGGGTGGGTCCTGCCACACTAGGGACTCGGCCCCAGTAAAGGCCAGCTGAACCCCCAAGCAGCCCCATCAAAACACCTCAGCAATCAAGGTGGAACGTTAAAGTACTTTGGATGCATCACAATAAAATGTTTGTGTTTTGTTTTTTACAACAACAATGAGAAGAAGAGTTTCTTTCTTAATCAACCAATGTGTAGTCCAATCCTAAGCATGCTTACTTGGAAGTAAGGCACTCCTAAATCAGCAAGGCACACTCCTAAATCAGTGCAACTAGGATCATTGCCTCAGCTACCTAGTTCATGTTTTAATGTGGAGTGGAAGAGCTGGTGGACAGGAAAAAAACAACATACCTGGTTCTGGAAAGCAGCTGTGTGGGAAGGAAATGATATTGGCTGATGGAGCCTGTGAAGTGTGGAAGCAGGGGAAGGGGGGGAGAGGAACCAGTCCTAGTTAAGCATGTCTGAATGTGGGGAATCCCAGGACATCGATGCGTTTCGGTTCAGAAGAAGGATGAATGTCGGTGTATTTCCCAACACGAAGCCTTAAAAAAATGAAAATAAAATAAAATAAAAATAATTGCTTCAGGGACCCCCTGAGTTAAAATACGCAGGTGTTTCGAGGGGAACATAAACATTTTTTTCCTAAATGAGGCGTTGAGGGCTGGGAGAAGGGCAGTAAAATTAGTGGAATTACTGGCTGATTTTAACCAGATGATTGCTCCGCTTGGACACCAGCGCGTTTTCATTAGGGACTCTTAATTTACAAGGCATTTGCTGCATACCAGTGGAACTCAGAAACTCCCCAAGGTCCTAAAGAATGCCAACTCCAGTCGTAATAGCAAGCAGAAATGCCTAGCTGCAGGTTATGTGTGTGTGTGTGTGTGTGTGTGTGTGTGTGAGAGAGAGAGAGAGAGAGAGAGAGAGAGAGAGAGAGAGAGAGAGAGAGAGAAACTTTATTTCCTAAAGGCCAAGCCAGTTGTAGTTCCCTATCAAATAAACCCTTTGGATAAAGGATGAGATAGCAAGAATTAGTCGAAGAGACCTTGCATTCATAGGGTTGTCTCAAAAATTGTATGTAAATCACCATTTATATTCCTTAGGACATGTGGTCTTTTTCCAATGCCAGAATAATCCTGATTTATGTAACTGAGCTCTCCATGACATCACAATAGCCTTAAAAACAAATAAATGATTGGCACAGCCGAGGTCTAAAAAAAATGACCTCGCATTAGAACTCCATGATGTCATTGCCCTTCTCTCGTGAAAACCTGCTACGTGTTAGCCCTCAGACTTGAGTGACCACACTCCACATAAATTTGTCGACATTTTTATAGAGGCAAATCGCGCACACACAATCATGTGATGGGAAGGGTTTCAGTGCTGCATTGACCTTTGGGATGTGGTATGACTTTCAAAGATATGAGGCTTCACCTCAAACCGCCTGGCAATAATCAGCAACTGGCTCTTTTTCTCTCCTCCCCCCTTTTTCCTTTTCAGGGAGAGTGCTCAGGCTCTCTGACATTTCTCTGGTTCATTCCACTTATCTTATCCCTGCTCTACCTTCACTTTGTGAAGTACAAAAACTCACAGAAGTCAGGTATGTCTGTGGACATCTGGTGGCAAAAGCAGTGTTTTTTTAAACTCTTTATTGCCAATCATCTCTGAATCTACTAGTTTTATATGTGACAACAAGGGGTAAACCACTTTCCGTATGCCTCTCTCTAGCCATTTGATGAGCTAGTGATGTTATGGAATCCTCAAGAGCATTCCAACTTCTTTAGGGAATACTGAGAGTGAATATTTATTTGTCCAGTAAAATGTGTATAGGTATCCTAACATGAGTTTTGTTTTATTTTTAGTAAAAAAAACAAAAACAAAACCACAGCTGTTTTTATTTCATGGTACTCACAATCCTATCTCTTTGTTTCATTTGGACTTGCAGCACAAATGGTCAAAAAAGTCTCCAGGCAGGTAACAATTGGCTGTTTTGCCCAGCCCTTTCCTATCTATAACCACCAAAAGCCAATTTCAATAAAGATGCCACACAGTGCTTCCAGAAAATGTGCTTGCTTAGGTTTTGGTGAATCTCCAAAGAACTTAATTCATTTTTTATATTATTTTTTCACATCACATTTTTCACTATAAACCCCTTCCTGACGGAAGTGATCTTGTTTGTTTTCTACAATTTATATGCTTCATAAATCATCTCAGGGTTGATAACTAACAATTTAAAATGTAATGAAAACCAACAGCACACATTCAATTAAAACAGTAGGATTCAAGTACAATACAGTGGATTGTATTCAACTAAGTCCTACTCCGGGTAGACCAAGTGGAATTAATGGAACTAAGTTAGTAATGTCCATTAACTTGAGTGGTTCTATGGCTGGTAGAACTTAGTTGAATACAACCCATAATATCACTAAGCTGCCTCAGCAAAGTCCTTATGAAAACATACCTGAGTCACTTCTGGTAATAAAATTATAGGGCTGGGAAACTTCATGCCTTTTGTTCTGCCATGCAACCAATTCAGTGTGCCCAACAGATGGCTTTTGAAATCTGAGTATTTCAAACATAGTTTAGGATAATGTGCGAAAGTCCTGCTGCTATCTAGACAGAGCAACTCTACAAAGCGGTTGACAGGGGGAGTCTATGGTGGCAGAACCACTACTTCCAAGATCCTGCCAGTCTCATGATGAGCAGGTGACAAGGCCTCTGAAGAAGAAGAGTTTGGACTTGATATCCTGCCTTTCACTCTCTTTAAGAGGTCTCAAAGCGGCTAACAATCTCCTTTCCCTTCCTTCCCCACAAGAAACACTCTGTGAGGTGAGTGAGGCTGAGAGACTTCAGAGAAGTGTTGACTAGCCCAAGGTCACCCAGCAGCTGCATGTGGAGGAGCAGGGAAGCAAACCCGGTTCACCAGATTATGAGTCCACCATTCTTAACCACTACACTATGCTGGCTCTGCTTCCCTCTCAGCGGTTCCTCTTTATTAAACACACCCATCCCATAACTTCAAAAGGGGTGGGGTGGCAATTCCATCTCCAGTTCTGGTATAATCTCTCCCCTGTTCCAAAAACATGCCCAGTGAATGAGGAGGCTATAGATTTGCTCAATCCAATGCCACATCCAATATGTCCCCATAATGTCTCCCTTTGGGGTTTTATTTCCCTCAGAACACCAAGAGGGAGATGGTTCAGCGACAGTCATGGAATTTTCAACCAGTGCAGTATTCTGGGAATGGGTGAATCTTGACCTTTTTGGTTTATCTCTCTGTTTCTCATTTTTTAAAGTCTTAAATTCAAATCTGCACATTTCCATAAAGGTTTGAAATGCTGGTAAAAATTCACCAGCATATAAGCGTCAATTTTTCCTAAAGTACATAGGTTTGCCTGCACTTCTACCTAATATACAACCTTTTTGCAAAGCAATTTCCCTAATATAACACATTTCTGTATGTCCTTTTCACCAATATATGCATTTTAATGCACACTTTACCCCACTGTGTCCATTTATTCTACATACTACTTGGTTGGAAAACTGCATTGCAAAATTCAGAGAAGTGCGAATTTCAATGGAGGGTTGTGTTTCAGTATTCACATTGCTTTGGAAAGTGTGAACTGAGTAGGTTCATCTTTACATAGTAAACTGAACTGAATTTCTCCTCATCCCTGGGGTTTTGTGACCTCTGACCTCCCTATCTGACCACAGAGACAGAGGGCTGCCATTTCCAGTTGCCTCTCAGCCGTCTTTGCCAGGAGTTTAGGAACTGCCCCCTAGGTCAGAAATCACACTGGGAGCTTGCTGACATCAGTTCTTTGGATCCCAGCCTCGCTTTAGCCCGGAATTATGAATGGATTGGATTAAAGACTAGGCATCTGCTGAGCAAACACTACCAAAGGAGAAATAAACACACTTTGCTGTCTTAGGCTGGGATAACTCATTCAGTTTTTGAAAGAAAATACAACATAAAAGAATTTTGAACAAAGTCTGTCTAGGTATCATTTGAGGGTGCCTGGGCGAAGGGGAGAGCAGAAATTTCCTTCTTATGTTTTGAAACTCTGACCACACTCCTGTGCAATGGCCAATGCTGACCCCTTTACTCAAAAATATGTTCAGACAGATGGAGAATGAGATTACGGTGGTTTGATTTTCAACGGGGAAAAACTCAAACCTGGATGAGCTAATGTTGTTCCAGATGCATTATCTCATAATCTCCAGGAAGACAATATTCAGAGGATAGGAATATGGAATATTCCCTTTGGCACACAAAGAAAGATCTAAAAGTTACACTTAATCTCTTCCAATGCTGAGATTCCCCCCTCAACCCCCATATCATTGTCCAAGTCAAAGCAATATAAGCACATTGAGCTTCAAGCTTTTTTAAGGCACTGGAAATTAGAGGCTTGCATTAAGTTGCCATTCTTGACTCCCCCCCCCAAAAAAAAGCGAATAGCTACAGATAGAAAACATGATGTAAAGTATCCATATCCCCCTGCCAAGATTCTGCCTCAAGTTCAGCCAAAAAAGAAATTGACTTTTTGTGGTGTGTGTGCATTGTTAATACAAATGTTTAAAAATGAATTTCCACTTTCTCGTGGGTTTCTGGAACATGAATGGGGAGACCAGTAACACAATACGGCATAAAAATACACTATGATGTATTTCAATGGACTTGGCCACCCTGGGAAATTACATTTTCCTGGGGACCCTTGTAGCTTTTCTAAAGGCACCAGGAGTGATACTTCACTGCTGCCTCTGCCATGACCATATTAGATGTTGAATCATAACATCAGAACATGCTGGATGAGGCCAATTGCCCATCTAGCCCAGCATCCTGCTCTCACAGTGGCCAGCCTCAACTGCACTTATCACAGAACTGCATCCATTATTGGCTTTCTGATAAATGTGTCTCGAATGATACGTGTCCTCAAACATTTGCTTGTCACTCACGCATCATATTCTAGGTGCATAATTGCCATTTTGTGTTTTTTAGAAGGAAGATGATAGCTGCACATCTTAGAAACATTATTTGCTAGGGGGACCTGAGTTTCATTAAAGCAATACAATAGTATAAAATAGGGGTGATAAATGTGGTACCCGACAGTTGTTCTTGAACTACAGCTCCCATTTGTGTTGCAAATAAGAGAGTTTTTCATCTCACAAAGAAATATCAAGGCAGTTTACAAAGAAATAAAATCCTACAGGAAAATAACAAGAACCTCACCACTTATATAAACACACACACACACACACACACACAACTACTCATAATTAAAATACATAGTACGTTAAAACATCCATAATTAAATATATGGTTTATTTACAAGCCCATTTAAACAGCATAAAAGTTAAAACAACAATCAAGGCAGGGGATTCAAGTTAGGAGAGCAGGGAAATGCTGGTCTAAACACATGTGCCTTTAACCAGTGGCATACCTATCTCAGTGGAGCCTCTCATATTTCAGCAGGGAGAGCATTCCACAGCATTGGCGCCACCAGTGAAAAAGCCCATCTCTATGTTACTACAAGCCAATATTCATCAAGGCATGGCAAAACTAACCAGGTGCCATTTGTGGATCTCAGTTACCATACCATTCAGTGGAGGCCTACCTGGTCATGAAAACTGGAGTAACCTGGGGTCCAACTACATCTGGTGGGCACCACGTTGGCTACTCTTGCTAAAGAAGACAGCCCAACTACTAAACTCCATATAGCAGGGTGCCACTACAGTGGAACCTTGCTTCTCGAACAGCTTAGTTAAAGAACAAATCGGCTCCCGAACACTGAAAACCCAGAAGTAAGTGTTTTTGAATATATTTTTCAGAAGCCGAACGTCCAACACAGCTTCTGCTTAAGTGCAGGAAGCTCCTGCAGCCAATTAGAAGCCACACCTTGGTTCTGCATCCTGTCCTTTCCAGCGACATACCAGAAATATGGGGAGGGCAGTTGACCCTCTTCTATCAACTGCATCCCTCATCTAAAAAGTGCTCTTCGGACTCCTCACCATTCCAATAAAGCACCCATCAAGATAGATGCAGGTACCATTGTGCTGAACCAGGCAAACTGGCAAGGGGAGGGAGGGTATTTAATAATTATTTAATTTTTTAAAATTATTATTATTGTTGTTATTATTATTATTATTATTATTATTATTATTATTATTATTATTAATACCCCACCCATCTGGCTGGGTTTCCCCAGCCACTCTGGGTGGCTCACAGCATATATCAGAACATACTAAAACATCAAACATTAAAAACTTCCCAATAAAGGGCTGCCTGTATTTGGAGAAAGCAGGAAATTTTAACCTACTCAGTTTGTTCCAGAAGATTCAGGACAAGGTGCTGACTGAGATGCAGCCTTCAGAGCTAGCAGATGCCCAGAGAATCTCAGAAGAGATTACAGCCCCCCCGGTCTCTCTCAGATACAGGTGCAATACCTTCATCAAGATGAACCGTCCCACAATAAGCCATAGATCCACATATTTCATTCAAAGGGAGTCTGCTATTGTTTCTTCATTGACAAAAGGATAAAGAGACATCATACCAGGGTGGGGGAAGCAAAATAAAAAGCACACACCAAGACATCCCCCCCAAACAAAATGACAGCTTTAAGGGGTTTAAAAATATCTAATGCTCCAGGTTCTAAATTGGCAGTAAGCCAGTCTCAGCCTTAAAGGGACCAACACTTTATTATACTTTCTAATTCTTCCAAAGTCTGTCTTTAGGATATATGAGCTCGCTCTAATACGACTACTCTATTCTCATCCTCCAGTGGTATACATAGGTCTCAGCTCATAAATTGAAAATGGAAGATCAGTAAATCAGCGCAGGCCGTTTCAGAGGGACACTGTGAATTTCCAGTCAAATCTTTCAGTTTATCTTAAATATTTCATCTTAATGTCACCTTTAGAAAAATCTTTCATTCAAGTAAGTTACAACAGTCAGTGCTAAACTGATTATACTTCCCCACTGACCTTCCAGAGGGAGACTCCCCCGACGGCACAAATGCCGACTCGGCAGCTCTTGGTTATAACATTAAAAGGGAGAGACTTTTCCAACACAACTGAGATCTTTAAGATTGTTCTGATGCACAGTTGTACTGCAGTGGGTGGGAATGGTGTCTCAGAAACAGAAACTAGGAAGAGGTGAATGGATTAGGCATTCTTTTCCATTTGTTTCCTGAAGGCCTTTGTAATACCCAAAATAAAGGTCACCCTGTACAAACATCAGAAGAGCCTGTTGGATCAGACTAATGGCCCATCTAGGCCACCATCCTGTTGTCACAGTAGCCAATCAGATGCCTCAACAGGAAGCCCACAAGCAAGACATGAGCACAAGGGCACTGTCCCCTCCTGTGACCTCCAGCAACTGATATTCAGAAGTATTATTGCCTTCAAACTGTGGTGGTAGAACATAGCCATCATGGCTAGTAGCTGTTGCTAGCCTTCTCCTCCATGAATTGGTCTAATCCTCTTTGAAAGTCACACAAGTTGGCGGTCACCACTGCCTTCTGTGGAAGTGAGTTCTATTGACTATTCACTGCATAAAGTGAATAGTCTTCTCTGTTCTAAGTCACCCAAGCTTCACTGGATGTCCATGAGTTTGAGTGTTATCAGAGAAGGTGTGCAGAATTGTAGCGAGTGTCCATTACTGGGATTCAATCAGGGAACTGGGGTACATATGAAGTTGCTTTATACTGAGTCAGACCCTTTGGTCCATCTAGCTCCATATTGTTGACACTGACTGGCAGCAACTCTCTAGCATTTCAGATAGGGCCCATTCCTAGCCCTACTTAGAGATGCCAAGGATCAAAGCTAGAACCTTCTGCATTCAAAGAAGAAGCTTGACTACTGAGCTATGCATTAAATCCTGCAATATAAGCAAACCATGGACTTCAAAAGATTTCATTCTTAGTTGAAGAATTATGATTTCACAATGGCTATAATATTGCAGGATCTCACAGTCCCATTCATTTCATGCCCTCCTAAGTTGAGTATTGTCAAGGTTCTATTTACTCTATTGTTCTATTTACTCTATTGAAAGAGAGGGAGAGAGAGACTCCAAATGAAACAAGGATTTGCCTTGAAATGTGTACTAAATTGGCACTTCCCACCTCCGAGGTCTGCTTTGAGAAGGGCAAACTGGCTGAGGAGGCTACAGTTCAATGCTTAGATTGTGCTACAGAGAAAATATTTCCATGGCTGTTTATTCATACAGGGCTCAGTTCCACACTTAACTCATCCTCTGACAAGAACGATGTTGAATCTCCTTGTCATATGATCTTGTATTTAAGAACCTGTCAGTTCATAGGGACTCTAAATAAACCTCCTTTAAAATATTTAATACTCTTCCAATGGTGTATGTCCTCAGGCTACGAGCCTTATCCATCTATCTGTCTTAGGGACTTGTGGAGTGCCCACTGTCAAGAGTCCTAGCAGGTAAATTAAATTCCACATTCTGAGCAACATATTGCGTGGATTTTAAGATATTTCACTCTTAGCTCCTCTGAGTGTAGAAATTCTGCTGGGAGAATTGTGATTTTATAGTGACCATATTTCTAAGAACACACACCCAAAACTGGTTGGTTGAAACTAACCATTGAAAAGTAAGGCTGGAATGGTTTCAGGGAGGCTTTTGACTAAGCCTTGTAGACATTCTGGAAGGGGCAATTTTTGGAGGAGGGGTGTGCCAGCTGCAGCCTCAGACCTTGCACACTTAACTGGGAATCTCCCTGTTTGTTTGTTTGTTTGTTTGTTTGTTTTGCTGGATGCATTTCCATGCAGTCAGCAACTCTGTACATTATAAATGCATTCAACAGAATGCATACATATCCCCCTTTCAGACCTTATGGGGAAAGGCCATAGTTCATTGGGCAGAGCATCTACTTTGCATGCAGAAGGTCCAAGGTCCAATCGCCAGCATCTCCAAGTAAGACTGGGATTATTCCTAGTCTAAAACACAGGTGAGCACCTGCCAGTTGCTGTAGACAACGCTGAGCTAGATGGACCAGTGGGTATGACTCACTGCTTCCTATGACCTGCCCACTCAGCCCCCCAAAATCTGAGGGTACAGCTGGCAGGTGTGATGACATTATGGGGATATCCTATATGGTGTAATGCTTAGAGTGTCAGACAAGGACCTGAGAGGCAAGGGTTCAAATCCCTAAGCAGCCATGAAGCTCACTAGGTGTCCTTGGGCTGGCCACTGTCTTTCAGCCTAACCTACCTCACAGGGTTGTTGTGACCATAAAACATGAAGGTTGGAACCATATACAACACCTTGAGCTCCTTCGTGGGAAAGGAGGCATATGGATGTAATAAATTAATAATAAAATAAATTAATGTGCAGCCCCGATCCTTCACACATTCGTGGTGAACATTTGAACAGGGCAGGAATTATGGACCAAGATTGTGTGAAAATATCTTCCAGTGCAATGTGCAAAGGTCTTTGGCCTGCGTTTCCTTGCCTCTGCTGCTCAGAGAGTTGTTGTGAGGAATGAATCCTGAGAAGCAGAACAGAACACAAGCCTTCCATTGATATATTGATATAACAATAACCATATTTCCCCAAACATTTTGAGGTTAGACCAAGCAATGGGCCTCTGTAGGACTGCCTCTCTCTCCCCACCTCCCACCCCAGCAGGCTGTGTTTTAACAATATAATAAGTAGAAGTCCTAACTCTATCTCAGCTTGATTTACCATTTGACCTACCTATCAACCTTTCAGGAAAAGTTACACTTGCCAGATCTAAGACCGCAAGCAAAGAAACATGATCTATTTCTCTATCTCCCCCGAGGGACCCGGCGCTTTCCTCCCTAAACTGTCAGCTCTCTGTTTTCTCTCCATGATACAGTCTTTCCCACAGGGACTTTTAATTATTTGTCATGACAAGTCGTCCAACTTCTTTGCCGCTATGGCACACAAACACACAACAGATCCTTTGACTCCTTGGAGGGAAGGGTCAAACGCACTATCCGTGTTCACTCCCCCACCCGGGGGGGGGGGAGGTGAGTTGGGGACGCAGGACGACTTGAGGACACACAATAAATCCCAGGTGAGCCTGAGATTCTGTTGTTTAAGCAGAGCAGAGCCGATTTGGGATGAACATTCAGCAGCAGCCAAAGCAGTCTCCCTCACCCTACCACACTTCAACAGGTTTTCTTCTTCTTCCATGAAAAGTAGCTAAAGCATTTGCTAAGAAGCATGGCTGGTGCTGAAGCTGCAAAGTCTTTCTTGCTCATTCTTGTTCAAGCACCTGGGATCCATAGCAGCAGCCTTTGCTACCCTGGTGCATTTTTATTTGCTCAGGATTTGGAACTTGAGGATACTATTTCCATGATGTAGTTTTACAGCAGGGTTGTAGGAAGGACATAAGCAGCCCTCTAAACCTCTCTAGCTCGCCCTCAGAACTTTTCCCAGGCCAACCCCTTGTGTGTCTCGATAGAGGAAAGACAAGGGTGGGTGAGTAGGTGGGTGTGGGTGTGGAAACTAGCCTCCGGCACAGAGGCAAAATTTGCACGTGTTGCCCCACCCACTTTTCCTCTGCCGCTGCTCACCATTGGTGTGTGGTCCTTGAAGTGAAAAAAGTTCCTCACTCTTCTTCTTCCAGAGAGTGTTATCACTGCTGCTTACTCTATTTGTCCTGATTTCTTGGTTTTAAGATTCATAGTGCTTTTAATGTAGGCTTCATGGTGCAGATGTTGCCTCTATCTCATCCCCATTTCTTGGTTCTAAGCCTTCTCGCCTTCCTCACTGACCCCTCCTTGCTCACATCTATATGTATTTTGGAGGCAGTCATCCTTGTTGTCTGGTTGGAACCATGTCAGGAGGTGAGGATGCACTGAGAAATTTAGTTGCTGGCTCATCTTAAACGGTCAAATTATTTCACCTGCACTGATCACAATTTTATAAATAATCCAGCAATTTAAATGCTAGGTATGGCCAAATCTATCCATTTCAGTTTCTTTCATCAGTTTCTCGTTTTTCAAGTCTTAAATTCGATTTGCCATACTTCCACATCAGTTTGCAAATTTGTGTTTTTTAATCCTTGTGAAAACATGTCAGCATTTTAGGGCAAATTTCTCCTGACATACACAATTTTGCAGGCAATTTTCACTAACATAATACCTTTTTTTTTTGTCTGTTATTTTTAGGAAGAGATGCATTTTCAGGCACACTTGCCCCTAATTATATGTATTTTGATACACAGTATTTTGTTGGAGACCTGCATCACATAGTTCAGAGAGGTGTGAATTTTGCAGGATAGCTTTGTTTCAGTGCGCATATGGTTTTGGAAAGGTTCAAAACCTAACTGAACTGAATTTCCTATAGATTTATATTGTTATTATTCTCACACTGCAAATGAATCTCTGGAACCAAGAAAAGGGACTTTGGACCTAGAGATCACTTGTTACGTTCATAGTGGAAGTGAGATTTGCTGGCCAACAAGACATCAATGACACATGAGATAGAGCAAGCCAAGCTGCTGGTGGAGAATGAGAGTCTAGCAATGGGTTGGCTGCAACAAGTTATGTTCAGTGTGAGACTGATGTTTGTGCCTGCTACCAGTGCTGATGGTTTCTTTGTAAGGTGTTGAGCTTGTATAGTACCGTACATGCTATGATCCTGTAGTTAGGAGTGAGTGGATGGAACCGTCCAAGGTGGGATCTGGGCCCCTTTCTGGTGAGAGATGGGAGAGGTGCGTATTAGATGATCGAACAGAGATGGAGCATGAGTCCATTTCTGCTTCAGGTATGATGAGTATATCTGATATGTGTATGTGTGGCAATGACCCTTTTTATTTGAATTAGAATACTGCTGAATGCGAGTGATTTATGCATAAGTTGTTGATAAAGGTAATATTTGAGGTAGTGAATTATTATAGTGTCTGTGTGAAATGGATGGTGAATGAGATTGAATGAATGGCTGAAAGGTTGTATGCATGTTGAGTTTGACATTTTATATTCTACTGCCTCTCTGATTTTATTTATTTTTATTTTATGTTTATGTATTGCTCGTATACATTTGTGTATGTGCATTGCTTGTATTTTGTTATGTGAACATTTGACATAGTTTTATTTTACGTAGTGTGTGTGCAGATATGTGTGTGCATATATACATATGTGTTGTAAAGCACTTCAATGTCTTTCAGGTAGCAAGAAGTCTATAAATGGAAATAATTGTACTTTCGGTCTGCAGTTATATCACTGAGCAGCTGCGCTATATCCCATCTCCTACTCACAGAAGCAAAACGAACATAGAAATGAGTAAATAAACGAATGATATTCTTCAAAAATGGGCAGATGTTCTTTTTTAATCCAAGGAACTGCCTGACCCTCTGATGTGAACCTACCAGCAAGCAATCTGATGAGATAAGCCAGCCTTCGCACTCATGCTAACCTGGGTCATTCTAACAAGACCTGAAATTTCTCTCTCTGGCAAGTGACTCAACCCAGCTCTACACCTGGCTAAGTTTAATTTGTTATTTATGTCAGCTTTGCATATTTGTAAAGTTCAAGGGTTTTATGCCCCAGCCCGACCTTGCCAAGTTGGAGCCCACATGTGGCTCTCTAGTAGCAATTCCTTTCTAATAAACTTTACTTGAAAGAACATGTGTGATAGATTTTGCTGATGATTAAATGAGAACAGGGCTCAGAAATGCTCATTGTTAGCCTGGCCGGTTTTGAAGTTTTGTTGGTGTGTTTTTTTCCCCCTCAAGAAAAGGGGGGTGGAGAAATCACCTCTGATCTCATTTAAACACACACACACGAACAAAAATTGGTTGGCCTACTGATTTTATAGCCCCCTCTAATTATGGTGCAGGTTGAAACATGTACAATTGTTCAGGACTTTCCCTCCACCTCCACCCCCCAGCCCCGCTATAACTCATTAAGTGCAAATTAATAGTGCAGCTCAAAATACTTAATGTCAGCACACCTGCAAAATGTCCAGCAAGCATGTGCAGCCCATAGTGGGGGGACGGCACAAACACACAGTGTGATTCCTTGCACATATTCTGCAATTAGTATTCAGGTGCTGACTATTGCTATGCTTAAACCTGTCCTCATGTTTCTTGAAAGCTTTCTGTCCCCATGAAAGAACACAGTCAAGTCTTTCCTCAAAGAATATTGGGAACTGTGGTTTGTTAAGGGTGCAGAGAGTAGTTCTCTGACTGGTTTAAAAATCGCTCTTTCCAGGGAACTCTTTGAGTTGCTTAAAGCCCAAGGCAGAAGACTGACCAGGACAGACCCATTTATCCCAACCTAGCCAATATAGGGGTTCTAGGTGACAGTGAATTGCCTAGCCAATTCCCTCTCCCATCCCCTTCTGAATTTCTTACCTGATTAGATCCTTGCCTGAGACAATCATTCAAGTCCCTCATTCAAGTTTCCAGTCTCTGATGCAGGTAGGGTGAGCTGGTGGTCATTCATGAAAGTCTTTGGCATCCGGATCATGACGGCTATATTGCGTCTTCAGCGTTGGAGGCAGTATGCTGGGAATCGCAAGTGGAGAGGGAAATGTTGTGCCTAGGTCCTGCTTATGGACTTCTCATTAAATTCATCTAAGGTAGTGACCATCGCTGCCTGCTATGGGAACAAACACCAGTTTAACAAACAAACAGTTTAACTATGTGTTGTGTGAAGAAGTCTTTCTTTTGTTTTTCTTGACTCTCCCATCATCCAGCTTTATTTGATGGTCCCACATTGTAGTCCTATGGGGGGGAACGTTTTTCTATCTACCTTGTGTGCACCATGTAGAACTTTATACGCCTCTCTTGTGCTTGCCTTTTTTCTAAAATAAAGCACTCCAAATATTGTAACTTTTCCTCATAGGAGAGTTGCTCCAATGCCTTTTTGGTTGTTCTTTCCTGACTCTTTTCCAGCTCCACAATATCCATTTTGGGAGGGAGTGAAGCATTCCAGGTTCATGTAGCATTACTGAAAGCGCCAAGCAGTGAGAACCTGTTTTGGAGAGT
The DNA here is from genome assembly GCF_964234715.1 of Podarcis melisellensis. NCBI lineage: Eukaryota > Metazoa > Chordata > Lepidosauria > Squamata > Lacertidae > Podarcis > Podarcis melisellensis. Next base: position 30,164,526 of record NC_138546.1, read on the forward strand.
TGCAAATGTGGTTTTGCATATGGTGTATGCATGAGTGAGGAACAATTCTTATTTTATTTTATTTATTTATTGAATTTATATACTGCCCTATACCCAGAGGTCTCAGGGTGGTTCACAGAAAATATCACAATATATAAAATCAAAATAAGAACAATAACCCAATAATACCCCCTCAAAAAGAGCCATCTTTGAAAAGGATACAGGATGTCAAGCAGGTCAATCAAGGGCCTGGTTAAAAAGGCACATAAAGGTATATAATGAAGGTGCCAGGCAAACTTCCCTGGGGAGAGTATTCCACAGATGGGGAGCCACTGCAGAGAAGTCCCGTTCTCATGTTGCCACCCTCCAGACCTCTCAAGGAGGCGGCACATGAAGAAGGGCCTCAGAAGATGATTTCAGGTTCTGGGTAGGTTCATATGGAAAGAGACAGTCCTTTCTATTTCTATTCTTCTTTCTAAGCAGAAGTTGTTGTTGTTGTTGTTGTTGTTTCTAACTACTCTTTCATTCTCATTAGCTTAATGAAAAGTCTTCCTTTAACATCTCTCCCCACAAATGGGGAAGATTCACCATAGCCCTGCTTAAAGTTCAATTTAACAAGGTCCTCTGCTTTTGAATTTTAGTATGAATTGGAATTATGGACATAAAGTTCAACTCTTCCACTATACTCCTCCTAGCTCCAAAAGTCTCTGCTCTCTCTGGGAAGAATCTTTCACTAGAAAGGCTAAATGTATAAACGCCCACTGTTAAAAACACTGATCCCATCTTGCCTGTCAGGCTGTAAATAAAGGCATGCCTTCCCAGATATGATACCTCTCTCCATCCTTTCTCTCTTGGGTTCCCTCCACCATCCCTTCTTCTTTGTTTAAAGTACGCTGACCACACTGTGACCTCTCGTAACCCATCGGTCGAAAATTACAACCAGCCACACAAACAAGCAGCTCAGGGTCAGAAGGAGCAGGGTCTGCTAAAAGTTAGTAATCATACATTAATTCCCTGACATAATTAATCAAAACGAAGCGCTGTTATCTAGTGCGGAACCTTTAACCTGTTACAAAGGGGTCAATTAGCAAACCACTTGAGCACAGGAGTTTGGTACAAATAGCATGCACCCCTCTCATCTAGGGACACCCTGAGTAGAGGAAAAATGCCTTTGAAGTCCCCAATTTACCAGATTTAGATATAATTTCATCCATCAAGTTAAAAGGCTGCTCTCCTTTTTTAGAAAAAAAAGGGGAGGAAAATCTCTCTCTCTCTCTCTCTCTCTCTCTCTCTCTCTCTCTCTCTCTCTCTCTCTCTGTATATATCTGTCATCTAACTACATTTGGCGGGTGACTGGAAATCCATTTGTTACGTCCTTTTTGTCAGGATGAAGAGGGCTGAAGTAGACTTTACCTGTCAAAAGCACCAAAAGTTTATCAACTTGAGGGCTAAGAGGCATGATTTGTGGAAGATCTGCTGTTGGTCCCCTAAAGGAGCCAGTAAATCTTAGCTTTGTTATGCCGATAAGATGATAATACTTCAATTCCGTGGCTTAATGATGCGTGCGGCTTTCATTTTGGTATGTGTATAATTATATACCCAGCATATGCGACAATTCATATCGAATTATAGATCGAGAGGCCTCGCAGATCGCCAAGTTCAAGCTCCTTGAAACCCAAGGAGGGGAACTCCCAAGAGGGTTGTCTAATCTTGTTTAATATGTATGGAAACAAACATAAGCAAGTGTATGTATATTAAACACATTTATTTATTGCGCCTGGCGACAGGGTTTTTGGCAGAAACGATCCCGCTGAAGGTTGCTGGAGATGCCGTAAATCAGCCGAGTGAATCTCCAGAGGGTTGATGATGGCACCGAGACCCTCAATTGGAATTTTACTCCTAGCCCTGTGTGTGTGTGTGTGTGTTGCTGAGCGACACATTTGCTGCACTGTGCAATCCATTTCATCCTAGCATTTTTCGCAGGTCCACAACTGCTGACTCATTAGGAGTCCCCAGTGAAGTCAATGGAATACCTGCTCAATGGATCATGGTAACAAATCCTTACCTTAAGTCGGGGATGGGCCAATGGCATAGCATGGTGGGGGGCACAGGGGCAGTTGACCCGGGTGCAAAATTTTTAGGGGAGCAAAAATTTTAGGGGGTGCAAAATTTCAACATCCAGTGCTGCCTCCATACAGCTGCACATTTCCATTGCTGGGCTCTGTTGCTGGGCTTCTCCATGCAAACCAGGAAGTGACCTCTCCAAGCAACAGAACAACTCTTATTTTCTTATATCTGTGGCTGCTGTCTCTTGCATGATATAGACATAATTAAGCAGTTGAATGTGCATGCATACTCTGTCCATTTCCCTCCCACCCACCCCTCTGCAAGGCTCCAGACTCTGGCAACCCATGCTATGTCACTGGGATAGACAACCCTAGACCTGGGGACGATATACAGCCCTACTCCAGGCCTCTCTATCTGTCCTCTTGGGACTCTCTCCAGGTTATACTTCCTTCTTAACCACACCTCTCTCCACAAGCCACACACCCTCACCAGACCTGCTTGGCACCCTCATGGAAATTCATCAGCATTTTAATGCAAATTTCTCCTGCTGTACACATATTTGTACGTAATTTTGCCAGATATATACTCTTTTTTTTGCAAAACTATATTCCTGGATATAATGCATGATTGCATGTTATTGCCAATCATTACTGATTTTTATAGTTGCAAATTTAACAAGAAAAGGAGGAAGAAAATGAATTAAAGGAGAAAGAGAGAAGAAGAGGAGGAAAAACCAATACAAATAGCAACAGCTAACCGCCATCAGTTCACACTGCAAATAAAGTGACAATCAGTATATGACTCTTAAATCAAACATGTAAGTTAATATATGCTCTCCAGACGTCCAATTAATCTATTTCCAATAAAATAAAAAATCCTCCTGAAAATTCACGAGCATTTCAGTGTGAATTTCTGTGTTAATATGCACAGGTTTGCATGCAATTTTTCCTGATACGCTTTCTCCTGGAATAATGCATTTTGTTTATTATATTCATTAATATGTTCATTTTATGTGCACTTTACGTGTGTGTCTGCCTCTATTTACAAATTATTTGTTTGGAGAATTTGAAAATTTCTGAATTCCAAAAGAGGACTATGTTTGGGTTTACAGATTGTTTTCAGAAACTGCAAAGTAGGTAGGGCTCACCTCTAAACAGGAACTGAAACAAATTTCTCCTCCATTCCTAGGCAGCAATCATTGTTAATAAAGATAGGCATTTTGTAAGCAGGTCCTTATTTGCATCCGTGAAATGTTGGTGGGTATGTGGAAGCTCTGCATTTTGGGGTGGGAGGGTTCACATAAGAAGATACAAACTGCCTGCTGGATCAGCCCAGTGGTCCATTGAGTCCCCTGTTCTCTCTTTTAAAAAAAAAAAAATTATTGAATGATTTTATGTTACAAAAAACATTACAACCATACTACCACAAAATATAATTTAAAAATTACATACATCAATATTTTGTTTGTTACGTTATTTGCCGTCTTATTTCCTCCCAAACATTCCATACAAAACATACACCCACACAAACACAAAAAATAAAAATAAAAAATAGTGATAATAATGAAAATCTTACAAAATCTTTTCTTCAATTTTGACTTCCTCTCAAGTCTCTTCACATACATTTTATCTTACAATTGAATGTACACAAAACAATAAACCTTTCTATATAGATTTTCCAGTACATTCAGAAAACGTAATAGATCCTTAATTGTTTTCCACCTCCTTTTACTTCCTTTGTCATTCAAACGCTAGCACAGAGTCAAAACTATTATTGTATATTTGGACATATCTTTTATAACCATCCCATTTTTCCGCAAATTTTTGCTTTGAGTTACCTTTGAATTTGCTGGTCAATTGAGCCATCTCCACAAATTCCTCCAATTTAATTTGCCAGTCTGTTATTTTTGGAGCCTCCTGATCTTTCCATCCCTTGGCAACTCGTATTCGAGCCGCAACAGTTGCATACAAGAATATCTCTCTTGAATTTTTTGGGGTCATTGAGTCTCCTGTTCTCACAGTGGCCACCCACATGCCCATGGTAAATTGGCAAGCTGGACCCAAGCACAAGAGCACTCTCGCAACTGTGGCTTCCAGGAGCTGATAGCCAGGAGCATCACTGTCTTGGGGATCATGCACGATGCAGGCAGAACTTACCCATCATGGCTAGCAGCCATTGATAGCCTTATCCTCCATGAATTTATCCACCCCTCTTTTAAAACTATCCAAGTTGGAGGCCATCTCTGTCTCTTGGGGAAGGGAGTTCCACAGTTTAACTATGCACTATGTAATAAAAAAGGACATTATCTGTCCCGAATCTTTCAGCATTCATCTTCCTGCAAGGTGTAAAATTGAACTCTGGAACCATTTTTGCATCAGGCATTCCTTAAACTGCAGTTCCCAAAGTCCACGTGGGAAAAGAGACATGTGACTTTGAGGGAAAAGGAAGGATAGGAAGGGAGGAAGAAGAAAAAAGCCCTGTGATTTATTGCCTGGCTCTTGGACCAGAGGATTATGAGTTCCTGGTGTCTGAATGATTATGACACATTTAAAGTATATTCTCCTATTACAGCTCACTCATTGCCACAGTCCATATTGTGATGTGATAGATATTTTAAATGCAATTCTACTTATTTATATTTATTCCAAGCTTAGTGACAGGCAAAAAGCATCAACAAATCATGGCAATTTCCTCCCCCGCACCCAACTAGTCAGGGCAAAGATTTATTTCAAGCACCGTTAATATGCAAGTTGTTTGTTATTAGGAAGAATGATTCTCACCTGGAGAACTGTTGTTGAGGTAAGTTTAATTAAAATAAAGCACATAAATAGAACAAAAACAAATCAGGAATTTCACCCATTAAAAAGGGGTCATTGGGATGTTGCTGACGCTTGAACAGACTTGTATAAATCACATTAGTCTATATAACAAATAGCAGTATTCTCTAGAAGAGAGGTCGGGAACCTGTAGCCCTCCAGATGTTGATCTACAGCTTCCATCAACCCCTGCCTATGGTCAATGGTCAGGGATTATGGGAGTTGTGGACCGAGAACCTCTTAGATGGCTACATGTTATCCATCCCCACTCAAGACCCCTCTGAAGTTGCTTTTTCTGCATAAAAAACCTTGGCTGGATCAGGCCAGACGTCAATGTAGCTTGGCTTATTTTGCCCCCAGCACTGGATAGTTGGAAGGGTATGGAGGTAGCAGACTCCTTCTCTTGCTTGGCCACAGCACCTGATTTTAAAGAAAGACTTCTCCTGGCTATGGGTGTTCCATCTAGTTCTTTAGTCTTATCACTGCTAATGCACCATGATACTACTTTAAACAGTCAGGCTTTCCCTCAAAGAATTCTGGGAACTGTAGTTTGTTGTGGGTGCTGAGAGTTGTTAGGAGACCCCTACGCCCCCCCCCCCGAGCTACAGTTCCTAGAGTTTCCTAGGAAGAGCAATTGGTGTCTGGAGCCAGTTGAAGGATGGATGGCGGCTAACAGATTGAGGTTGAAACCTGACAAGACAGAAGTACTGTTTTTGGGGGACAGGAGGTGGGCAGGTGTGGGGGACTCCCTGGTCCTGAGTGGGGTAGGTAACTGTGCCCCTGACAGACCAGGTGTGCAGCAGGGAGTCATTTTGGACTCACAGCTGTTCAGGGAGGTGCAGGTCAATTATGTGTCCAGGGCAGTGAACAGCTTCATCTGATACACAGGCTACCTGCCCATGGACTGTCTCGCCAGAGTGGTGCATGCTCTGGTTATCTCCAGCTTGGACTACTGCAATGCAATCTACATGGGACTAACTTTGAAGGTGACCTGGAAACTACAACCACTCTGGGCAGCTTCCAACATATATAAAAACAATAAGGCTTCCCTAGGCAGGGCTGCTGAAAGGAAGCCCCAGTACGTTAAAGGGGTTTACTTTCTAGTAAGACTGCATGCTCACTCCTTCTCCCTCCCCAACACCTGACCATTCTGCCTTTTAACAGCCCCAGCTTCCACCAGGTCATCCAACCTGACATGGGGTGAGTCATGGGTGTCTCAACCCAATTTGGCCAAAACCTGCATTGGCCCAAATTGGGCCAATTTGGTTTGGGATTCTGCCAGATCTGGTGCACTGCCCTACCTCACAACCTAAGGCAGCTTATGAAATGGCCATAGCTCAATGACAGAGCACATATTTTGTATCAGGAAGGCCTTGGGTTCAATCCTCAATGCCCCCAGGTAGGTCTGGGGAATGCCCTATATTAAACCCTTTTGAGTTGCTAGCTGTCAGCACTGACAAAGACGGAGACTTGCTTTGATTTTGAATAAGGCAGCATTCCATGACAAGTTCTACAGAGCAGGACTGAAAAGGAAAGCTTGGTTAATGGTGGGGGGATTTGCAGCAACAGAGCAGATCTAAAATTATAGATATTCTCAAGGAAGATACAGATCTAGGCCATATGAAGATTGCTCACTCCAAAATACTCTACGGATCTGCTCTGCTGTACCCTTTGGAGGTATTTATTCCTAGCTCAAGACAGGTGGGTAGGCTTTGAAAATTAAAATATTTTTAGAAGAAACCAGCCTCTGCAGGAGTCAAAACTTCTTTGACCCAGTTTGGTTAATTATGGATTCTTTCTACTATCCTTTGGAAACAAGAGGCTGCAAAGATGCTGTATCCCAAAGGTCTGGCTAACAGGGGAAATAGTTCTTTAAAACAAACAAAAAGCACCAAGCAGCTAGTCCTGTTGATTCTCCCTCAGAGATAGCATCCCACAAGGAAAATACCAAGGAAAGGAGGAATTTTTCCCTAGTGGACATCATTCTAACAAATATAGCCCCTGGAGCTAAGTCCTACCTGAAATTTAATGAGCTGGCATTCTCTGGGATGCTTTGATCCATTTAAGGCTTGGGTCAACACCAAAATTTAACCCACAGGCTAACCAGCATCCAGGTGTACATTGGAAGCTGCCTTATTCCAAGTCAGATCATCTAGCTCAGTATCAGCTTTCTGGGGTTTCAGGGGGGGATTTTCTCCAGCCCAATCTGAAGATGAACGGGACTCTGAACCTGCCCTGGAGTCATTTCCATGCAAAATTATGACCTTTCCCCAAGGTACTCTTTGCCCTGATATAATATGATCTGAGAAGACATCATTAACAAGGAAGAGCTGTGGTGCAGTGATAAGAGCAGGCAGAAAGTTCTGGGTTCAGTTGCCGGTATTTCCATGATGGGCTACTGCCAGTCAATGTAGACGATACTGAGCTAGATGGACCAATGCTTTGATTCATTATAAGCTGCTTTCTATGTTTCCATGACTCTCAGCCAGGGGTCAGCCATTTTTTTGAGCAGGGGGCCGGCCCACTGTCCCTCAGACCTTGTTGGGGGCTGGACTATATTTTGAAAAAATAATGAACTAATTTTCCTATGCCCCACAAATAACCCAGAGATGCATTTTAATTAAAAGCACACATTCTACTCATGTAAAAACACGCTGATTCCCAGACCGTCAACAGGCCAGATTTAGAAGGCAATTGGGCCAGATCCGGCCCCCGGGCCTTAGTTTTCCTACCCATGTGTCTCAGCTCATTGCTGACCAGATGCAGTTTCTGAACTGTATTCAAGAGCAGCCCCACAGAGAAGCACACCACATACCTCAAATTGCAAGGTCCCCATTTTCCACATTTTCCAGGGGAGAGTGCAGCTGGCAAACCAGCTGAAGCTGGTAAAAAAAATGTTCTGAGAGACAGCTGCAACCTGAGTTTCTAGGACTGGGGGATGAATTCATTCAGCTTGCATCTTAATACAAACCAACTAACTGCACACCTTCCAAATCAACATAGGATCTCAAACACTGCTCTCATTAGCAATCTGTCCTTCTCTGAACTAAATGATGTAGTTAACATGCAGAAATGTGTACACTGGTGAAAAAAAAGTTTTAAATGCATAATATTAGAGAATTGCTTGCAAAAATGCATATACTACACGAGATTGTATCAGGAAATTCTCTTGCATCATTCACTTACCTTCTGCCTATCCCCCACCACCTCTAGAAGTAACTTGGAAAGACAACTGGGGCACACAAATTTCCCAGAAAAGAAGGCAAGGAGAGTTTTTAACAAAGTGCTGGTTTCCCCCATTACTGAACAGCAAACCAGGAAGGAGGGTGGAATGGTGCAATGGAACCTAGAAGCATTTCCTTCATTTGAAAGAACTAACTCCCCTATGCTACAATAAACAAAAGACACTCTCAAGGAAGTATGAGCAGACCAGGTGTATGCTGGGCAGAAGGGGGTGAGAGAGTTAAAGCATATATCATGATTCCCCCCTGGGGTTGGTGCCCATTGATAATGACAGAGATTCCTTCCCTCCCTCCTTCCCCTTTTTTCTTCTTCCCAAGCTTGAAGCTCTTCCCACATTTATTTTCCCACACTGGGCACTGATCCCTGCCTGCAAAGGTGGCAGGACCTGTAATGAAATGACTGCTCAGCTGGAACACAGGGCTTGTTCACAGCCCTCTGCCCTGCAATTGCACCAACACAGTCATTGGTTGCATTTGACCAAATTAAAACCCAAGACTCATGCACTGTGAATTCTGTCTCCTGGTTTCTTCTTATGGGTGAGGAAGTAGAGCACCAACATCCCAGCTTTAGGCATTCTGTATGCTGCCTTTTGGTTTCAAACCAGATTGAGCTGAATTGGCACATATGGAAAAATGAGGTGGCCTTGTCCCAATGAGGCAAAACATCATACCAGTACCACTTTGGGCTGCAAGTGGGAACATCTTTAGGGGAAAGACACACACACAGCCTCACTTTGCAACCAAGCTATCCAAATATTTTCCTCCTCATTGCCACACTGGGCTGAGCAGACAGAATAGGGAGGAAAATCAAGCCCTCTCTGCACTAATCTATATGAAGAGTGATGAAATCTGTATTTTCATCCCCACTGCAGTGCTGTTTAGAAGTAAAACCATTGAATTGTAGAATTGGAAGGTGTTATGTACTGAAGTTCTCACCCTGGGCCAGCAGGGGGATACTGTAGATAGTTTTCACTCAGGTCCACATATGCAAATAAGGGATTGAAAGTGACGTTCATGGATTGGATATTTACAGAAAGTTGTTACAGTTGTGTTGTACTGGAGCTCTATATAAGCAGGCTGGCTGAACCCTTCAGTTCAGTTCTGTTCTGGCCTGTGAATAAACAAGAGCTGTTTGAAGAAGTGCTGTGTTGTCTGATATGTTCACCCACAACTTAACAGAAGGTACACCAAAATGCCTCTTGTCCAACCCCCTGCAAGGCAGGCATTATAGTTAAAGAATTCCTGACAGGTGGCCATCCAATCTCTGCTTAAAAACCTCCAATGAAAGTCCATCTATCACCTTCTAAGGTGGCCTGCTCTGCAGCTGAACAACTCGAAAGTTCTTTCTTGCAATTTGAATCCATTGGTTCAGGTATTCCCCTTTGGAAGAAGCAGAAAACAAGCTTGCTCCATCTTCCATGGGACAGCCCTTCATATATTTAAATATGGCTATCATAGCACATCTCAGTCTTCTCTTCTCCAGGCTAAGCAGACCCAACGCTCTCAACTGTTCCTCATAAGGCTTGGTTTCCAGACTCTTCATCATCTTAGTCACCCTCCTCTACACAAATTTCAACACTCAGATGGGGATGACTAGCAATTAGTATGCACATCATTTTTCCCCCTTTGGTGCCTCCAATACCACCACTGATAAGTAATCTGACAGGTGGCCACTTAAAAAGTTATCATGGTTCAGATCTGGCCTGTGATGGTAGGATCCTGCTTGTGGAGTGTTGTGAATGCAGCACACAAATTCTAAGCACAGTTTTCGATATTTTCTCATAAGTTCCTGGTTGAGACAAGATTTGAACTGGGGGTTTGTAATCTCACTCTCCTGCCACCTACAAAACATCATTATGGGAGGCTCTTACCTCCCCCCCCCCCACACACATTTCTCTCCCCATCACAGAGGTCTCCCCTTTGGTTCCCTTCTAGTCGTGGGATTGGCAGTACCCTTCAGACACATTATTGATTTTCCCTCCCTCTCTTCCTCTAGCTCCTCCATGCTAATTGTACCTCTGTAGCAAAACAATCCCATTATCATGTTAATTAGTGGGAGGGTTGTTGGAGCTTTCCAGTTCATTACCTACTAATTTCAAGATAAATGAATCCACAGGTTGCTAAGTAAATAAGGTCACCTATCAAGTACTTGTAAACATGTTTGTAAACAAAAAAAAATGGGGGGAGTGGAGAACGGGATAGATTTGTGGGCCTTTCATTGGGCTTGGAGCTGACCAAGGGGCATTGCATTGGGTCTTAATCTGGTCAAAACAGCCAGGATGACTCTTCTTTAAAAAAATAAACAACAACAACCTTTTCCCTTGAGTCATTTGTAATTGAAAAACACATGTTTGCCATCCACCTGGCTCCCTGCTGGGCAACTTCCTTCCTGCAGATATTTTTGGGGGGGGTGGGGAGTGGTTCTCAAAGGGACTCTTGGTCCAGATTCTGATGACACTCTAGGTTGATGGTGCGGCTGTTTCTTTGGGAAAGAGTGAAATGGAAGGAGAGAGAGAGAGAGAGAGAGAGAGAGAGAGAGAGAGAGAGAGAGAGAAGTGCTTCCATTCTGAGTGGTGCATGGGCATTAGAAGCATCAATCTATAAATTGATCTATCGCTCTATCAATCTATCTTTGTACCCTTGTATTTTAAATTATTGTAAGTCATATATCGCTTAATTGTTGGTCACTTGTTCTGAATTTTATGATTTTATAAGGTTTTAATTATTTTATTGTACCTCGCTATGATCTTTCTAAACATTCTTGTAAAAAAAGTAACTCTATATCAATATCTATCTCTATCTTTACCTAGATATGTGGGACTGCCCTAAAAAAATCAAATTGAAACTAATAAGGGAAAATGAGATTCTGAGATTATATAAAATTGACATATATTCCTAAAGTCAGCTCACAATCCCATGCCCACAGACATTCTATGTAAATTCTAATGTGTCTTTTGAATAAGATAGAAAAATTGAAGTCATGGAAAGAAAACTTACAAGAAATCGGGGGCAGATTTCTTCACTGCCCTGCCATATTCCAAAAGGACCGCCACACTTTTCCCAGCATTCTTTCTATGGAACAGAGTTCCTAAAAAGGCGAATCAAAGCAGGAAGGATAAATCTATTTTTGGAAGTTCATGGGGAAGAGGGCAACCGTTCTGCACTTGAGTGGCATTAAGAGAAGATTAGGCAAATCCATGAAAGGCAAAGTTATCAGTGGCTACCAGCCAGGATAGCTGTGTTCTACCACCACCGTTGGAGGCAGTATGCTTCTGAATGCCAGTTTCTTGGAATCACAAGTGGGAAGAATGCTATTACCAGGAATAGGCAAACTCAGCCCTCCAGATGTTTTGGGACTATAACTCCCATCATCCCTGACCACTGGTCCTGTTAGCTAGGGATGATGGGAGTTGTAGTCCCAAAACATCTGGAGGGCCGAGTTTGCCTATGCCTGCTATTACACTTAGGTCCTGCTTGCGGACTTCCCACCGACATCTGGCTGGCCACCATGAGAGCAGGAGGCTGGACTAGATAGACCTTTGACCTGATCCAAAAGTGCTCTTCTTATGTTCTTATGGACCGCAACAATACCTAAGGGGAAGGCTGATTTAAAACATAGGAAACTGCCTTATTTTGAGTCAGGCCATCTGTCCACTGGTTTGCCTCTGAGTCTAGTTCTCAGGCAGTTGCCAACAGTGAACTTAATAATACAAGGAGAGCCCTGCTGGATCAGGCCAAAAGGCCCAACTCTTCTAGCATCCTGTTCTTACAGTGGACAACCAAACACCCATTGAAATCCTGCAAACAGGACATAGACACAACTGGTATTTGGGGGCATACTGCCTCTGGACAGCCATTGTGGCTAGTAGTCATTGATAACCTTACAGTGGTCATCACTACCCCTAGTGGGGGGCCACAGTTTAAGTATCTGTTGTTTGAAGCAGTCTTTAATTTGTCTATCCTGAATCTTCCAACAATGAGCTTCATTGGAAGGTCCGGAGTTCTAGTATGATGAAAGAAGACGTCTTGCTGTCCACCATGCAAAACCTTGCACACCTTCGTACAGGAAACAAGTGACATTTTTAAACTAATATCCAGCTAGCTTCATTGTTTATTTTAAAGCAAAAAAAAGTTCTTTTACCTCTTGTGCATATGCTATGGTGTTTGGGTCATCCAAAAGTGTTATCCGATAGCTAACAGATTGGCATCTGAAACACGAATTCCTTCCTCTCCCTCCCTCCCCTTCTCTCTTTTTTAATTAAGATAATAAATTGGTCTTAAATTATCCCTGAAATCAGACCAGTGTTGATTACAATGGGGCTCATGCTGTGACAGCCTGAGATGATGTTATTTTTATTCCTTTTCAATGAGATCTTAATCTCTCCCTGCATGTAAACAAATTGTCACAGTAACCTTGCTCTTTAATCTCCCACTGGAAGACCTTTGGAGCGCCGGGAGATAACAGATCGAACTGAGATTTCATCTGCTCGCAGGCTTTTGCAGATATGGCCCCCATTCTTTTCCTTCTTCCTGCCCCTATCTGCTCCGCAATGGGCCTTTAACATCCTGAAAGAAAGGCAGGTGTGCACATTACAAGTGCTTTGTTCTCAGGCAGTTCTGGACAGCTCACTATGATTATTAAGAGCTGGCAGAACCAGAGATCCTCAGGCCCACTGGCTGAATGCAGCCCTCCGGGGCACTCTGTTTGGCCCTCGGGACTCTCTTTAGACCACACCCACGACTCAGGCCACACCCCATCTCTCCAGGTGACACTCATCAGCTCTGTTCCACACTGCTTTTGCCTGGCTGGAATGTGTCAGTGGTAGAGCATCCATTTTGCATGCAGAAGGTCCCAGATTCAATCCGCAACATCTCCAGGCAGACCCTCAATGTGTCCCTATTCTCCAGGGATGTCCCTGATTTAGAGAAGCCGTCCCGGTTTCTGATTTATTCCCAGAATGTCCCACTTTTTGTTAGGGCATCCCTATTTTAATTGGATAAATGTTTGAGGTTATGGAGTTAGTTGACTCCCAAGCCATCTGAAGACAATCCTGTATAGGGAAGGTTGTTTTATAATGTTTTATTGTGTTTTTATATATGTTGCAAGCTGCCCAGAGTGGCTGGGGCAACCCAGTAAGATGTGTGGGGTGTAAATAGTAAAATGATCATTATGGAATGGGATGTCCCTATTTTCATTGGAGAAATGTTGGATGATATGTCCAGGTGGGGCTGGGAGAGAATCCTGCCTGAAATCCTGGCGAGCCAAGAGGTGCTGCCTGTCAGTGTAAACTGCACTAGATGGTCTAATGGTCTGATCTGGCAAGAGTCAGCTTCCTATGTTCCTTTGCAAGTGAAATAGGGCATAAAAAGTGATACCTTTATATATTGCCCTGCACAGCAACAGAAAATGTCACCAAATTCAAAAAGTACTGGATTTGGGCTGCAAAGGTAGAAGGAGTGCACTCCTGAGCCTAGCTCAAATTGCCCGTGGCAGGTGTGCCTTCAAGCCAGAGATACAAATAAAGAGCTTGGGCGGCAAAAGGAAAGCAGGAATTATTATTATAATAATAATTTATTACTTACACCCCTCCCATCTGGCCGGGCCTCCCCAGCCACTCTGGGTGGCTTCCAACAGGATATTAAAAACAGAATAAAACATCAAACATTAAAAACTTCCCTAAACAGAACTGCCTTCATATGTCTTCTAAAAGTCAGATAGTTGTTTGTTTCCTTGACATCTGATGGGAGGGCGTTCCCCAGGGTTGGTGCCACTACTGAGATGGCCCTCTGCCTGGTTTCCTGTAACCTCACTTCTCGCAGTGAGGGAACTGCCAGAAGGCCCTCAGAGCTGGACCTCAGTGTCCAGGTTGAATGATGGGGGGTGGAGACACTACTTCAGCTATACTGGGCCGAGGCTTGAACATCAGATGGCTGACAGGTAAGTGGCCCTCCCCACTTGTCAAAGTGGCTTGCAAAAGGTAGGTCTCTTCTGTATCCTGCCATCTGGCCAGATCCAGTTCGCCACCCCTGCCTAATGCACCAGCTCTGCTTTGGAAACAAGATCACATTATTCAGAATTCCAAAATCTGGGGAGAAGGTCAAGTGAGGATAATTGGGGGGAGGGGTGTGATTTGGTGCAGAACTGTGACACGTTCCGTCACTTTAGTGGCTATGCACCATGGAAGGAATTTTTTGCTGCAAAGAACTTGTGTTGAGAATCTATATGTCAGCTTAGTTTAGTGAATTCCGAAGTATAAGACCGAGGGCATGGAAGCATCATTATTTATAATGGTCGGACTGGGAGCACTCAAGAGCATCCATAAACCTGGTATGCATTTGCTTAGAGGAGAGAATTATTTGTGTGGAGATGTATGGGGTACATTTTCAGAACTAGGAGCTGCAATATGTCCACAACACACACGCACACACACACACACACACACACACACACACACACACACACACAAAATCTGTTCCCATTTTAAATGGCTTTTGCCCAGGCATCTATTGATGTTTGGAAAACGCACATCATTTATTTCCTGGCATGCCAGTTATTTGTCTATATAACAATGTTCCATCAAACCCAATGATTTATTGTCCTCACTGCTGGGATTTTTTTTTCCTGCTGAAAACTCAGCCAAAAATACTCTTCTCTCCCTATCAAAAACACTCTTCTCTGCCATTTGGGAGGAATGCCGTATGGAGCTGTACAAAGGATCAATGAAGCAGGGAGCTGTAATTCTCATTAGATGGATACCTTTTCAATGTGACATTTCCAAATTAGTGGTGAGAGGGGCTGCTTGTTAAAATCCCAGGAATACTTGCATAGTGTTGGTTAACTAGGCAGATGATGGCTATGTGGGCATGTAAACAGCCAGGCACCTGCTCACCTGTAGGGAGCAGAATAGACTCCAGGTGATCAGGAAGGGACTTGCCACTATGAAGGGAATAGAAGAGAGCTAGCATTGCATAGTGGCAAGAAGGATGAACTGTGATCCAGGAGGTCATCAAGTCAATTCTTTTCTCTGCTATGTGTTCTCTTAGTAGATATTAAAAAGCCACACTCAGCTAGGGTTTACATTCCATTTTAATAGGCATTGAAAGCACACACCAGGGTTACTCTGCACTCCATACATACTCCAATGAGCCCAGAATGCCCAGAATGCCCTTCTAGCTTTCCCTTTTAAAAATAAAGCTCTCTTCATATGGTAATTTCATTTGTGACTTTCTACAAAAATAAGTCGCTAAAGAATCTAAAGACAAACCCTGAAACGCAACCATCCGCCAGTCTGAATTACACTTCCAATAGCACCAGCAGTGTGATTCCAAAGCAGTCAGCACGGCTATTTCGTTAAATGAATTTACACATGATGGCAAATAACGACACCTAATAAATTGGAGGGAACTATAATGATTTTCATTTTGGTGATTGAATTGATAAAAACAAAGCCTACCCATTTAATGGCTTCATTAAGGAACCACCGTGGGAAGTTATTGGGGGAGAGAAATCTACTCCCTTTCTTGTGAAGTGGAGAAGAAAGGAAAGACTTCCTTACCCAGAGTGTTCTGCTTACAGAGAGACAAAATGGAAAGCTATTTAAGCCACTTCCACTCAGAACAGATCATGGAAGAGTCATCTGAACCTCAGCGATGTTGCACTCGGCGACCTCCTGTTCTTCAGCCCTCTGATAACCACTGAACTTGTGCTGCTCTGCTAAGTCATTGATGCTTCAATGATGCATTTCTGTGTAGGCAAAGAAAAGTACTCTGCATTATTACAGTGCATCACAAGTATACTGAAAGTGATTGGTTGGGCAACAGTAACTGACTCCATGGACTTCCACAGAAAAGAACATTCACACTATGCTTCAAACAATCCAGGGTACACTCTTCTCTCTCCTCCACAAATATCAACAACTTGCAAGTAGAGGTGGAAGAATCTCTCAGTTGTGGTTTCTTTCCATTTCAATTTTAAGTCTGACATATAGGCAAAATCTGGCAGAATCTGGAGTTTGTTATCTTTTTGCATCCCAGTTCTGGTTTTTAACAAGAAGAAAGCTTTACAGATTTGACCAGGACACCGCTAGCTGGTTGTCAAATGAAGAGAAAGATCGTATCAGCCTGCTCTTCGAATGGGAAGTTAATTTGGGTACATACACAAAGGAAAACACGGATTGGAAATGTATTACAGTGGTACCTCCAGTTGTGGATGCGATCCATTCCAGAGCTCTGGTCAGATCCCGAGGTTTCCGCAACCGGAGGGACTGCTTCTGCGCATGCGGCAGTAGAGCGCTTCTGTGCCTGTGTGAGCAGCGAAACCTGCAAAAATACTTCCAAGTTTGCTGCATCCACATCCTGAAGGATACACAACCAGAAGTGTGTGTATCCAGAGGTACCACTGTACTTAAATCAGCTTGATCTACAAAATATTGGGGAATCCATCTAAGGGAAGGCCCTGGAAGTACACTGCCCACTACAACACATGAATTGCATCTTTGGGAAGAGTTGAGTGAGATGGGCGGATTTATTGATGGAATCCAAATCATTCAAAAATTTCATCCAAGTCATTTCCTTTTATAGAAATACAGCTCTAGAGTTTTCCACACACACATACAGACTCCGCTACTCAGCTCCCCGGCCTAGCTCGATAGGATTCTGCAGGGAGAAAACAGCTTTGCCATAAACAGATTTTACTACATCAGAGTCAAATTTTACTACATCATTATAAGAGTGTTCCACAGAGCCATCCAATTGGTGCGCCCTATCAGAGCCCCGGTGGTAGTCCTGAAGTGCGAACATGTCATCACACTTCCCCAATAAAAAAGTTTTATTGTGTCTCTGTGCACATTAAAAACAACACAAACTGCATTAATATACTGTAATTTACTTTTTTGTTATGGAACAAATGACAAACTTGGTGCTAATGAGGTCATATTTTCCATTACCCCAATACAAACTCTGGTTTAAGCCAGGCCCCTGAGATTTCCCAGTAGAAAAGGAGGAACAGCAGACGGAGAGAGACAAACACAAAACCTTCATTTTTATTTTTCATGTAGCCGTGTCACAACTATAGAGCCTCATATTTCGAGCCCAATTGAAGGAGCTGGGTTTTAACTTTTACAGACCTAAACAGCTGGGACTGCCCCTCCTTCTTCAGGAGCCTATCTCACCAACCAGTTCCTTCCAGAAGCTATTCCATGGCCCCCAATTGCTTTCAGAAGGAAGCCAAGTAGAGGTCCACAAGCAGAGATGAGCAAACATGGCAATTTAGTTTCTCTCACTTTCTCGTGCTTTGTTTTTTAGTAAGTTTTCAACAGTTGCGTGGATTTGTTTGGGAGCAGAGATTTCATCTGATGGCTCGTTCTCAAACCATTACTGCAGGAGTGGGGAGCATCTTCAGTTTGAGGACCACATTCCTTCATGCTGGTGGGCAAAGGTGGGCAAAGCAACAGCAGGTTCCATTCCAGCAGAACAAAAGTCACATGATTCTACATCTCCAACACACTTCTCTCCACCCTCCAGCCATCCAGGCAAAAACACTCAAGGAGGGCACAAAACAGGGCATGTGAGGGGTGTGGCCTAAAAGAGGGCGTAGCCTTGGGCCAGAAAGAGACACCTAGAGGGCCATATTTGGACCTGGGGCCTGAGGTCCCGTAACCCTTTTTTAGGGGTTCGCCTGTCAAGCATTATGCTTTGATTTGTTCCTGGGAAGAAACTGGTAGCAAAAGTTGACTCCCTCCAGCATCCCTTGCAGTAATGCATATTTCAGATGCGTGGCTCCATAAATGTGAAACTACTATGAGCACATTCATTGTGCCTGGAAGCTGGTTGGGGGAAAGAGAGAGTCTGTTGTTACAACATTCACTTATTTTTAGCAGCAGTGTTGGCAGCCCAGTCTCCCCCCCCCCCTGTCCATACGCCCTTATTAAATTACTAACACAAAGTTTGCCGGGTTAATCAGCCGGTGCAGGTGCCATTCTTGTATGATTAAGACACCTTTTCCCCAACTTTATTTTTTTTTGGGGGGGGTGGGGGGAGTGAATAAGAGAGAAAGAGAGATGGATGAAGTTCATTGAAGGCTGTGTTTCATCACCTCTTTACCTCAGAGTAGTCCTCCTGGCATCCTGCTGAAGTCTGAGTCACTTGGTTGCATTCTAGAGCAACATGTCTAATGATAGCAGTTAATTTTATCTTTTTTTCCATTTATTCCATTCACATCCACCCTCCCCCCACCCCACAAACTGCAAAAGGTTTAAGGCAATGTCCATAGTTATCTCTTCCTCCCTCCACATGATCCTTGCAGCGATTCTGTGAAATGGGTTATGGGAAAAGAGAGAGAGAGAAAGAAAGAGAGAGAGATGGGGGGAGGGAGAGAGACTAGATCCAGATCTCTCATTGTGACTTATGGCAGAGTGAGGATTGAATTCATATCCATTCAGTCACAATCTAACACTCTGGCTCTTCTTCCTTCCCTCAACCTCACACCAAATTCAGCAGGACAAAAGCTATCCAAAGGCTGCAAACCCCTGGAAAAGACTTTGCAAAGCCCCTGTGTGCGATGCAGCCAGGCCACAGAATTTAGGCAACATTGGGAAATTAAGCTGCCTCTTGATTTGGACCTGTGCAGAGAGAGAAGCGAGTGGCCTAGTGGGGAATTCTGTCTTGCAAAAATGAGGAAAGCAAGCAATGGTAAAAGGGCAAATCTTTTTCAGGTCCCCCGAAAGACGTTGTTGCCAAAGGCATCTGATATAAAACTTTATAGAGGTGTCAACTGATATAGTGCAAACACACCAACACTCTCCTGTGTTGTTACTATTAACATATGCAAGGTTGCTCTGGCTAAATATGAAGGATATGAATATGGCCGGCTGTGCACCCTAGTTAAAATGAGGCATAAATACCAATGTGAAGAGCTAATGGCGGCAGGGCGGGGGGAATGCTTCTCTGCTGCTCTGCTTTCCCAAGGTCCGTTTTCAACCCTCTTACACCCTGGCCAGGTTAATGATGGTGGGATTGCTATACTGGGGTGTACAGCTTTTGGGGTGGGGGCGGGAGAATCAGTTAAGATACCTCCCAATAAATTAACAAGATGAATTTATTTTGGTCTTCATTTTTCATTTCCCCCCAATATTCAGTTCCATTTGCCACACTCCCACCTCAGTTTGAACATTAAAAAATAATAATTCCACACGAAAATCCTCAGCATTTTAGTGTGCATTTGTCCAACCAGATACACATTTTTTATCACCAGTTTTTTGCTTCACACATTTTCTGTGTGCTATTTCCATTAACACATTCATTTTTATGGATACTTTCCCCCCAAATATATACATTTTTCTACACAGTTTGTTTGGAGAACAGCACTGTGAAATCCACTGATGCAAACCATGGCAGTGATGCAAACCAGACAGAGGGCCTTCTTGGTAGTGGCACCCACCCTGTGGAACGCCCTCCCACCAGATGTCAAAGAGAAGAACAACTACCAGACTTTTAGAAGACATGTGAAGGCAGCCCTGTTTAGGGAAGCTTTTAATGTTTAATAGGTTATTGTATTTTAATATTCTGTTGGAAGACGCCCAGAGTGGCTGGGAAACCCAGCCAGATGGGCGGGATACAAATTTTTTATTATTATTATTATTATTATTATTATTATTATTATTATTATTTCTCATCATCAAGCATCTACTCACAGGATCCCCTCAGCACCATGCTTATTGGACTTAACAGGACCTTGGATGTTGAAATACCTAGTTTTAGTCAATTTCATGACAGTGGGTGGGAATTTATGACTCACAAGATGTTTTTGGCCTACAACTCCCACCATTCCTGCCTGACCATTCACCATATGGGGTTGTGTGGAGTCCAGCAGCATCTCCTCCTGCTTTAATGAGTGACTGTTAAGCTATGCTGAAGGAGGACTTCAGAGGACTCCCTCTCCTGCTATTTTGGGAAGCTCTGTGCTGGAAATTTCTCCTGCTTCTTTTTAATCCATCAGTTTATGAGAAAAGGAATTGCATTCTGAAATTTGGAGAGAAACTTCCAGTGAAATTCTCAGGGGTGGGGTGCAGGGTGTTTTGTTTTGTTTTTGTCGTGGTTTGCTTACTTCTGAGGTGGCTGAGAAGGGTTTGGGAGTGTTCTTCCTTTCATTGTACAAATTGTCTCATAGGTGTTCTGCACTATGCAGCCTCCCTGGGTGACTGTGTTTCAGTCAGACCACAAAGGACAATTCCTTCCATGAAGGGGGGGGGGTGTTCATGCCAGCAAGTGCCGGCAGCTGGTGAGGCTGCAGAGCACTGGAGAAAACAGGGGGGGTTGGGGGGGGACAGGGTACCACCTTCAACTACTTCACAGTGGCACTGTAAGCTCAAAACATGGTGCCCATGCAAAGTGCAAGGACAATGAGGAGAGAGAAATGGCAGCCTCATTTGTGGAAAAAGAAGAAAACTCCCAAGAAACCAGAGGATGGATTTCTACATAGCACTAAACTTCAGAGAACCATCTTCTAATTTCCAAGCATCAGGCCAGAGGATGTAGTTTTTCTGAGTCAGTCCCAAGCAATTTTGCAAGGAAGTTCCCAGAGTCGGATTGCTGAAACAAAATGCCCAATGTTACTGTGGCATGACTCATGAACTTTCTAAATGCTCTTTTTTATTTCACCCTGGGATCCTCATACCAGGAAAGGCAAGTGAGAAGGGGTGGTGGTGGGTGGGTGGATTGCAGCATTTCCCCTCTAGGTCTGCATCTGGTCACCCTGATGTTGGTCTGATGTTCCCTCTCAGTCACCCGTGTTACATAACATCAGCCAGCAGACTGAAGTGCTCAACTGAGCTTCAAATTCTAACAAATGCAGCCCTTCTTCAAACCCAGTGCTCCCCATTTGTCTGCAAAGCTCATGATGAGCTGGAAATAGACCATTAGCTTCATGATAAAGAGAGAGATTGGAAAGAAATGTGTGCAGGGGAGTGGATTGCACTGCCTTCTCTGAAACAACTACCACCCAGTCGCCTCTAATCCTTTTCTTTAGCCTCACCAGGACAGATGAGAAGGAGCAAACTTTTGCATTCCTCTTTAGACGTGGTGGAGAAGACTCAGTAAAGAAACCTGAGCTGTGAAGTGGAGATAATTAAGAAAGTCAGTCCTGGCCAATTCTGGTACAAACTGACCAAGATCCATACCTCCTAGACCAGAGGTTTTTAACCTTTTTGAGTCCATGGTTCCCTTGATCAACTACATTCTTTCTGTGGCACCCCCGTGGGGCTCAGAAACCCAGTTGTGCCACCCCTCGCCTGCAGAGCTGGCAGCCTCTCACCCTTTTCCAAACACCCTCCCTGATGGAGTGTTCCCTCAGTCTCCTCTCCTCTCTCCTCTCCTTGGGAGTCCTCTGGGCAGGCGCTACTGCTGCCCCTGGTCTCTGGGCTGCTTCAGGTCCTGGCTACCAGCACTCCCTGACCAGCCCCAGAGGCACCATTCACCTGTGGAGCTTGTAGCCAGGACCACTGCAACAAATAGCTGTGCAAGCCTTTGGGAGACAGAGATGCGAGAGGGTATCAGAGGAGGGAGGGAGGGAAAGAAAGAAAGAGGGACAGTGGCCAGTGTTGCCTGCAGCACCGCTGACCATCATTCAAGGCACCCCAGGGTGCCACAGCACACTGGTTGAAAATCACTGTTCTAGACAATCATGCAGATAGGAATCCAGATCAGTCTCTCATTTTTTTCAATCTTAACTTTAGTTCACATTTCCAAAACAGTTTCCAGGGAAATATTTTGTTAACGCCTCATGAAAAGTTGCTAGCATTATGGTATGCATTTCTCCTAACACACACATTTGTGCAAAGCACACCTTCCGTAATATTTATATTTTCCCCAATATAATGCATTATGGCATGTTAATTTCACTAAATATATGTATTTTTATGCATACTTTAGTATATGCATTTTTCTACACATTACTTGGCTGAAATTCTGCTCTGAAAAATTCAGAGAAGCGCAGGTTTTGAAGGATGGCCATGCCTTGCCATACCTTCTCTCCACTTTGCAATAGGAGAATTATTATTATTATTGTCGTCGTCATCATCATCATCAAATTGTTGATAAAAAAGCTAAATAAGACACATCATGATGCCAAACTGGGCTCTACTGTGACATTTTTGCATTGGGAAGTTCTGTCCTCTGAATACTTTTTTACATTGCTGAAATGTTCCTTGTTGTTGTTTCCATTCTGAAAAAAGCATCATGGTTTGTTTGTCTGAATTAATTACATTGTTAACAGGCGTTTATGGAGAGTTCCTCTTTGATGTGGTCAAAAAGTGGGCCAGATGGTGCACCGGGTCTGCTTAATCTGCATAATGCTATTCTAGATGCGCTTAATCTGCATAATGCTGTTCTACTTCTTGTAGAATGCTATGGCTACTGGCCATGACGGCTATTTTCTACCTCTGGGGTCGGAGGCAGTAATGCTGCTGAATACCAGTTGCTGGAAACAACAGCAGAGGGAAAGTTCTCTTGTGCTTGGGGTTCTTACTTGCGGGTTTTCCATAGGCAACTAATTGCATACCCCACAAGTGTCCCAGAAAAACTGGGAAATCCCATGTGAGCATGGCAGCCATTTTGGTCACTGTGATTTCATGCTCAAATCTCTCCCGTGCTTTTTTCAGGACCGCAATCTCACATGGCACCCTAAAAACGTGTGTTTTGGGGCACTTTGAAAGCAAAAGTGCACATTTTGAGCTCCATGGTCTCGCACAGTTCATGTGACTCCTGCAGGAACACATACGTGTTCCAGTTTGGGGCTCAACATGTTGGAGGGTATGTAATTGGACACTGTGAGAACAGGATGCTGGGCTAGATGAACCTTTGGCCTGATCCAGCAAGGCTCTTTATATGTTTTTAGTTGTACGAGCAGCCAGCCAAGGAGTTCTCCAGCCTTCTCTCCCACACAAGTCCTGTGCCAAAAGTTCATCAGACGATAGTCTCAATTTTTCAGCCTCACACAAGATCAAGAGCCATGTTTTTAATGAAGTTTAGGATACAGAGTTGAGCACCAGACAGCAATGTGCACGTATGATTGATGCAGTTGTAGGTACATGGGGACCATCAACCCACCCCAATGTTAAGACTGCCTGGGGAGGCCCTGTTCATAGCAGTGGTGGAGGAACCCTCTCCGGCACCCAGGGCAGGACGCCAAGGGGCAGGGCAAACCGCCCAGTGGTGCACCATGACGTCTGTACAGACAGCGCACGTGTGGCAGCCCATATGGTCGGCGTGTGAGAGGCAGCCCATATGGACGCCCTTATGGACAGCGGGCAAGAGTGGCTGTCTGTACAGCTGCTGTGCAAGCGGCAACCATACTGACTGCACACGGCCTTGGCTGCCCTACAGCTGGGGGTAGGCAGGGGCCATCTTATCTAAAGTGGCACGATGCAGCTTTAAATGCAAAGTGCAGATGGGGGCCTTATACTTAGTACCTATTTCAGCACAAGGGTCTCCAAGCGACTTGCAATATATGTCTATATAAGGTAATAAATACATTATATTTCTGTATGATGTGTTTCTGTATTATTGTGTCCATACTCTAGATACAGAAACACACGGGCTTCTTTAAAAATATACAAAATAACAGCCACTCTAAAACCAAATCCATCGTCATCATAGCCCATCAAAAGCATAGACAAAAAAGTTATGTTTTTACCAGGTGCCTTTTATGCGGCAATAAAGAGCCTGCAGTGACAGCGATGGTTGGTGAATAAATACTGATCTTAAACTCTGGATAATGGATTTTAGCTGAAGGAGTGTTGTTTTTAATGTAAATAAGTATATGGGGAATTTTTAATTTTGTCTTTCGCGTCCGGCCCTTGGGTGCTGATGTAGTCTATGTTGCTGATGTTATTTCTGTTGTCTAGTCTTTGACAGCAATACAGATTGATTGGCAATAAAGTGCTTTTTAAAATGAATGAATGAATATTATTTGAAAGAAGAAAAAGGACATGCTTGAGCAATCTTTCTAGGACACCCTTTGCCCAAAGATTTAACACATCTGCATAAAGAGTCGGTGGCATGAGAAACCAGGCTGAATAGCCCCTGGATCCCACGCTCTTCAGTCAAAGCTTCTTCTTTTGTCCACAACTGTCTTCTTCTTTTTGAGAGGGGGGGGGCACGTGAAAAAATCCAATTGGCCAACAAATTAAAGCCAATTAGCACGTGAGCCAAATAAATCGCGCAAACAAGCAACGGTGTTTGGCTGGAGAGGGTAGAAAGGCGAAATGAGCTGGAGGCATTAGCATCGTTCCGCCTCAGTCGGGAGGCACACAGTGGCGACTCGTTGGCTTAAAGTATTAGAGGTCTCGGAGAGTGAGCAGGGCTGTTATTCTGAGCAACCAGCTGGCAAGCATTCTTGACGGGAGATGGGGGCAGATGTCCAAGGACAATCAAAGGGAGAAGAAAGTTTAAGCCAACGTTTGCCTATCTCATATTCTCGTCTTGATCCTCGCTCCTCAAAGACGAGGAACAGCTGTTGCACTTTGGGGATCTGTCGTGGTCAGCTCATCTACTCTTCCGCTTCCTTCCCTCCCTCCCTCCCTCCCTCCCCCTGTTCCTGACTCCATCAGCTTTGGACTTCAACCCCTCTCAGACCCCCTGCCTGCCATTAACTCCTTAGAGAACAAGGCCTGGTATTGAATAGGCTTTGGATGATCATATCCAATGGGTTTTTATTCACATTCTCCTCTGAGATTCGAATGCTTCAGTCAGATTTCTGCAGTGTACAATATGAGCATAAAGAGCTGCCATCTACTGAATCAGACCATTGGTCCATCTAGCTCAGTACAGTCCACACTGACTGGCAGCAGCTCTGAAGGGTTTCAGACAGTAGTCTCTCCTTGCTCTACCTGGAGTTGCCAAAGTTTGAAACTGGGGCCTTCTGCATGTCAAGCAGATGCACTGCCACTGAGTTACAGTCCTTCCACAAACTGTTAACCCTGGAAGGCTAAATTCATTCATTCATTCATTCATTTTACTCGTATGCTGCTTTTCTGCACACAAAAATCATGCTCAAGGTGGCTTACAGCAAAGAAAGAGGAGTGCATTTCAAATAAGCACTACGAAAACAATTTCGTAATAACATAGCAGGACAATGACATTGCAACAATTCCATAATATAGCAAAACAATAGCATATGTGCTAACATACCCCCGAGAAAAACACATATCAATTCTAGAAATATAACAATATAACATAATGTATTGGCAAGCACATTCATAAGAGTCCTGCCTGGGCATCATGTCTGAACAAAGAATGCCAACATGAATGGGGTTATAGGGGATGCAAACAAGCCTACTCCAACCCTAAACTTCTGAAAGGGGATTCTGAATGCATTCCACTGAAGATGCGTATGTGCTCAGGCACAGAATGGTTGTGGTGGGTGCACGGATGGCAAAGAAGGCAGAAGAAAGGGGTTGGAGTCCAATTAGGCCACAACTTTGATTACAGATGGAACAGCTATGGTGTGCACTCCCGAGTTTGAGTGTGGTCCCTCAGACTCCAGTGTGGCCAAGAGGAGAAGCAACCACCTGGCAGTCAATGCCAGGAGTCGATAGCATACCAGCTTCAGGGTGGCCCCAATCCAAGAAGCCACACCCAGTGAAGTGGGATTAGACAGATGAACATGGACTCTGATAATGAAGCATTTCAGATCAAGCACACTCAGTAAACACATTTAGGACCCCCTTCAGACATTCCTGCTCAGTGTGGGGTGTGGAAGTGGAGGTAATGGTGTGAAGATCTGAGATCTTACACACACACACACACACACACACACACACACAAACACTGCATCTCATACCCACAGCCGGTCTTGAACTTGTGACCTGAAGAAGGGCAGGTAATAAGTGTCACTATAGAAAAGGGGCAGCCCTCTGGGGGTTGTTGAACTCTATCTCCCATCAGTCCCACCCAGCATGGTCAGTGGTCAGGGATGGTGGGAGATGTAGTATAATAATTGTGCGGGCTGCCAATCAGCTACTGGGCTAGGTTCTTGGTAAGTACTGGTGTACAAACTTTATGCGGCTTGGGACTGAGATGCCTAAAAGATCATCACACCCCTCAGTGAACCAATCAATCACTCTACTCTGCAAGTAAGAGCCTCCTGCAGATATCAAATTATCAGAGGTTCCCTCCACAGAATATAGGAATCAGCCATTTGTGTGGTGACACCCCCGCTTTGGAATTCCCTCTTGTTAAATATTGTTATGTGTTCTCAACCCAGAGTTGTGGGTGCTGGGGCACCCATAATTTCTAGAATTAGTAAAAGTCAGAATAAATCAAGGTTTGTTTAACAGAATAACAAACAAGCCCAGGTTGCTATAGCTAGCTGGGAATAATCCATTAAGAAACAAAGGTTGAAATAGCCAGTCCTAAACCCATCAATGGAAGCCATCAACAAGGCAGAAGACTCTGCTGGGCACATTGGAGGAGGTTGCCAGGGTTACAGTGGATGATGATGTCAGCAGAAGGGGAAGCTGCATTTGGCACAGGGTTCTGGGAAGAAGAGCAGGGGCAGAGGTTCTGGGGACTGACTGGTGCAAGCTGTTAAAAAGAAACACAGAGATGGCTGTCTGGCTGCTGTTGAATCCAGTGCTGCACCTCTGTGATTTGAACGCTGGAAATCCCTCTACTGTTGACTCAGGTATGTATAAATAGGTGTAAATATACCACATATCATAAAGACACTGCAGTCTCCGCTGTGCCTAAATGAAACACAAGCCCTGCTTGAGTGCCAAGACCCCTGGAATCTCACACCACTCTGAGATTGGGATGGCCCATAACAATATTAAACAGCTGCCATCTCTGTTGTATTTTAGCGTCTACTGAAGGTCTTCTTCCGATGAGTTTTCAGGTTGAGCTCTTTCCCAGTATGCATCTGTACTGGAATTGTTTTTAGACTTTTTAGAAGTTCTTGATACTTTTAGCTTTTGGTAGTATTTTGGGATGTTTTCATTACATTTCTTTATTCATATTATATCCCACCTCTCCTTCCAAAGAAGTCCAGGGTAGCATGTTTCAATTGTTTTGTTGCTTATAGTATAAGAAGAGCCCGCTGGGTGAGGCCAAGGGCCATCTACTCCAGCATCCTATTCTCACAGTGGTCAACCAGATGCCCCTGTGTGAAACACGTGAACACAATAGCATTCTTCCCACTCATTAATCCCCACAACTGGTATTTAGGAGCAAGATTGCCTCCATCAGTGAAGGCTGGACATAGATATTGTCTCTTGTAGCCACTGACAGATTTATCCATGAATTTCTCTAATCCTCTTTTACGGCCATCCATGCTGGAGGTCATAACTACATATTGTACGAGCAAGTTCCATGGTTTTAACTATGTGCTGTATGGAGGACTTCCTTCTGTCTGTCCTGAATTTTCCCAAATTCAGCCTCCCTGGATGCCCCTAGGTTCTAGTGTTATAAAGGTAAAGGGACCCCTGACCATTAGGTCCAGTCGTGACCGACTCTGGGGTTGCGGTGCTCATCTCACTTTATTGGCCAAGGGAGCCGGCATACAGCTTCCAGGTCATGTGGCCAGCATGACTAAGCCGCTTCTGGTGAACCAGAGCAGCGCACGGAAACGCCGTTTACCTTCCCATCAGAGTGGTACCTATTTATCTACTTGCACCTTGACATGCTTTTGAACTGCTAGGTTGGCAGGAGCAGGGACCGAGCAACGGGAGCTCACCCGATCACGTTGATTCGAACCACCGACCTTCTGATCAGCAAGCCCTAGGCTCTGTGGTTTAACCCACAGTGCCACCCGCGTCCCTTTCTAGTGTTATAGGAGAAGGTAAAAAAAACTTCTTCCTATCCACTTTCTCCACACCACACATGTGGTAGGCTACTATGCTTGGCTGGTGATGCTGTGCTGCATCTTTATTGTTCCAGACCTTATTTTTATGTGTGGGTTTCAGGGTGGATTTTTTTGCTGTGGGAAACCCCAGTGCCAATGAAATGGAGCCATTCAGTATCGCACAAGCAAAAGTGTTTTCTTTCAAGAGGGGCTTGAGTTGGCTGCCCTTCTTCCCAACCTCTTCCTACGTTTTGTTTTGCATTTTGGGGGGCAAGCTGTATCCTTCAAGGTGAATCTGTGCCCCTCCCAAGGACAGAGGCCAGCAACAACATGCTTGAAAGGATTCCGTTATCTCTCCTTCTCTGCCTTCGCAAGACAAGACCACCCAGGGATCTTCCTGGAGAAATACTATACCAAGCAGCAGGCCAGCATGTTCAGAGATGGCCCCCAAAGCATGCTGACAACTGCTCCCCCTGGCTTAGAGAGAGCACAGAAGGATTAATAACTTGGAGAGTATTCCAAGGAAAACTTAAATCGGAAGCAAGACCTCATCCAGGGTACTAGAAGCCAAAGATGTCTTATTGCCATAGCCTATTAAAATCTTTTTTTTCCCACTTGTATCCACTGTCAGCCAAATCTTGCACTGTAAAGTTTTTGCAGTGCAGCCTTCTCCTGGCTAAGTTCCTTCTTTTGAAGGTTTATTGAAATCTGGCTTTCAGACATGCAGCTGTATGCCTGCATAAGAAAAGGAAAGGTCAGCTCCCACTACGTTTCCGAGCACAATTCAAAGTGTTAGTGCTGACCTTTAAAAGCCCTAATCGGCCTCGGTCCAGTATACCTGAACGAGCGTCTCCACACCCATCGTTCAGCCCGGACACTGAGGTCCTGTGCCAAGGGCCTTCTGGCGGTTTCCTCACTGCGAGAAGTGAAGTTACAGGGAACCAGGCAGAGGGCCTTCTCAGTAGTGGCGCCCACCCTGTGGAACACCCTCCCATCAGATGTCAAGGAAATAAACAACTATCTGACTTTTAGAAGACATCTGAAGGCAGCCCTGTTTAGGGAAGTTTTTAATGTTTGAAGTTTTATTCTGTTTTTAATGTTCTGTTGAAAGCCACCCAGAGTGGCTGGGGAAACCCAGACAGTTTGGTAGGGTAGAAATATATTATTATTATTATTATTATTATTATTATTATTATTATTATTATTATTATTATTATACCAGTGCAAGATAGTATGCTTTGAAGGCTATCAAAGATAATTTTGTTTCCAGGGAAAGGAGAGAGATCAAATTCATCTCCTTTCCATTTGTTCACTTGAGTTATTCATTCTTAGTGCCAAAATATTCAAGTTCTGTAATAAAGAGTAAATTCCTTAGCACTTCTGACTGTGCTCAGACCCTTCCAGTTGTGGAAGGGAACAGGGTTGTTCTACATCAGGCTCTGTTATTGGCTGAAATACAAAGTCTGGGAAATGGCCAGGCCAGGTAGTGGACTACAGTAGGAACCTGGCCTTGTTTGCCTTTGCCTGGTCAACAGGACAACACTTTGACTCCCTCATTCTAGCCCAGTCTTTACCAACCTGTTGGGCTCCAGCTATGTTGAACGGCCATCAGGACCACCACCACCCCATACTAAGGTTACCAGATTATTTTCAATGAATCCGGGGACACTTTTCAACTTCAATGGATTTTGTATGGGGACTGATTTGTAAATCCGGGGACTGTCCCTGGGTAAACGGGGACGTCTGGTAACCTTACGCCATACAGTACAGCAAGTTTGGACTACAACCCCAATCAACCCCAGCCAGCATGGCCATTTTTAACTCCAACTCCTACCAACTGCAGCTAGCAGAGCCAGTATGGGCTACAATTCCCATCAACCCCTGCAGCCTTCACAGCCAGTTTGGACTCAGTGGTGCCAGGCTGGCTGAGGCTGATGGAAGTTTTCACCCAGCACACTTGGAGCGCATCAGGTTGGAGGGAAGCTGCTCTAACCACCAACTGCAGGCTTGGAAAATGGCATGCTGGGAATGGATTGGTGCACAGCCACCCAGATTCTAGTCATATCATCCAAGCGATGACTCCTGTGGTGAACACAGACAAGCTGAATCCTCCCTCTGTGGGGGGTGAAATTTTGCTTTCAGTTCATCTCCAGGAAAGAAACCCTGCACAAGCTTTTACTGCTACCTTTACTTTTTGGTGTGTAGATCAAATAAAATGCCCTTCCCTGTGGGTGTGAGAATTTGTGTGGAAACCTTAACTCTCCGACAACCTGCTCCTCACTTATGAAGCATTAGTGGAAGAAATGATTTATCACACAATGGTTAAAAATAAAATTGTCTTATTTTACCAGCTGTCAGTTTTGACAGATGGGGGGGGACATTGGGAGGAGGAGGGGATTTGCCTACTGAGCTTCAATGGCCACTCATGGAGGGTTATCTCACCCCCCCCTCCAAAAAAGCCCATCAATTTAGTATAGGGTTGGGTCAAGATTAGGGTCAGCTCTTTCCTTTAATCCAAACTGGCCTTTCTCTTATTTTCCCCTCACTTCCTTATGAAATCCTTTCAGAGGGTTTTTGGCTGCCTGGTGAGACTGAGTGGCATCCCTCAGCAGTGCTCCAGTTGGTGGCCCACCATTGGAGAGGATTGGATTACACCTCCCATCAACCAATGGGGTTGCCTCTAGACTCAAAAAGATAGAAAATGCAGGAACACAGCACTGCATGTGCTTCGGCTCTTAAGTTCGCTTTGCTCCATGTGTGTGAATCTGCGGAGTGAAGGGGGCATGGGGGACGCCTGAGGACAGAGAGGCTTCTGCTGACAATGGTGGCCCCTGACTTCCCCCCTCTCCGCTTCTTATTATGTCAAGGGAGCTCCGCTCCAGACGAGGGAGATTATGCAACCCAGGAGGGGCTGTGACTTTCGGCGAGATATAGCGCGCACAAAAAGTGTGACCAATCGTGATGACAGGGGCTGCCGTGGCAGCTTGTGATGGAGGGAAATTAAATCCCGAGCCAAACAATGCTCCATTATGCTGTGTTCTATAAACACCCTTGTTGAAGCTAGATTGAGACAGAGAGAAAGAACCCAAAATGGGGCAGGGGGATAATGTACACATACACCCCCCTTCCCAATATTTTTCTCAGCAGTCATGTTAGTTTGAAACTTAATAATAATAATAATATTAATAATAATAATATGCTATAAATAGTCACCTCACAATAGTCTCTAACAGCGACATCTAGGGTGGGAGTCATCAATGGCATGACGAAAGGTCCACAGGACTGGAGTCACATTTGCACCATACATTTTAAGTGCTGTCGTAGTACATTAGATAGTCATGGCTCATCATGAAGAATTCTGGGAGCTGTGGGGTGCTATTCTCCTTCCAGAGCTACAATTCACAGAGTAGTTTAACAATCAGTTTTTCTTCCTTAGGCTCGCCCTGTGAACTGTAGCTCTGTGGGGGGAACAGGAATCTCCTTACAATGGCCCCATTCACACAATACATTTCATGATACAGTTTTTAGACAGCGATGGCTTCTCTCAAACAAATTTAGGAGCTGTGGTTTGCTAAGGGTGCTAAGAGCTGGTAAGAGGCCCTAACTCACTATCGTCCATACTGACTGGCAGTGGCTGTCCAGGGTTTCAGGCAAAGGACATTCCAAGCCCAATGAGGAGATGCTGAGGTGTGCATGTGTTCTGCATGCATCTGGCACATCCACCCAACCACCGAAAGAGGGGTGGGAATGGAAGAGATAAAGCCCCCCTCCCAGGGCTTGCCCAGTTCAAGAAGGAAGACCTTCCCCCCAACAAAAAGCAGAGATGGAAGGAGAAAGAAGGGGGAGAACAGGAGGAAGTAGGGAAGGAGAAGAAGAGGGCGATGCAACCCTGCAAGGCAAAAGAAGAGCCACGGGGGGGGGGGGGGTGCAGACATGTGGAAGGGGAAAGAGGGAGTTCAGTGAGCATTCCTCCCCCACAGATGCCCCCACTTGAGGAAATCATGCCCCTGCTCACCCACGCCCCACCCCCGGGTTCCTTATCTGACATGATGAGGGCTTCATTAGGCTGCACTGTGTGGCCATTGCCCATGGCTATTCAACCCAGCCAGACCAGGCCACACCAAGCAACAGCCCCACCACAATGACGCACATGCATGCACACAATGCTACCCCGTCCTACTGTGATTTCCTAGTGTGGTATGACGCAAGCTTTATGTTGAGGGTATCTGAAAGATTCAGGAGACCATACACTAATGCTAATGGTATATATATTTATGTATTATTGGTGTGACGAATGAATGTGGAGCATTTTGAACACTCAACATGTGCTATATACAGTAAGTGTTAAATGTTATTATTACTTGTATGACCTTTAGTTGTTCCACTAAAAAGCTACCTTTCCAAGTGCTTTGCATCATCTAGCTACGGCCAGAGTAATTCAGCATTCATTATGATTAAGATTAGACTTATTTTTTATGTGAAAAACCATAAAATAGATAATATTTTTATTACAGAGTGCTTTGCAAATTAACTGTCTTATATACATGGAGAACCACTGCATGGATCTATTTCAAGTCTTGCATATAAAACGTAACTGATTTAAGCCCACTGCTGGAACTATAAGCTTCATGGTAACATGTCTGTTACCGATAATGGCTGCTTTATGAAAATTATTACTGCAATAGAAATCTATAATACAGGAGAGATTTATATGTCAATTCAGAACTGAAGTGCTGGAGAACCTCAGGACTAGCAGCTGAATGTGGCCCTCTGGAGCATTCTGTATGGCCCTCGGGTTTCTCTGTAGGCCACACCCCTTACCAGCTAAGCTGTCCACCCTTCTTGTGTGTTTTTGCCTGGCTATTAATGTGTTGTGGAACTCAAATAATGCTTCTTGCTTGCCTTAATGGAGAATAGAGAAGAGTGGGCAAGTACATAGAGAAATTTCACCTACACAAAGATAACATTGACATTTGCTATTCCACTCACTTTTGCTTCTGGCTCTATCCACCACCGGCATGTAGCCCCTGGAAGGTTGCATCGAAGAGAATGTGGCTCCCAGGTTCAAAAGGTTTCTCCACCTTTGATCTACTTTGTAAGCAAGATTAGCTGGAAGGTACCGGTATCTGGACAGAAAAGAGATAGACTGCCATGTTGTTTGTAACTAGGACAGAAGACTTATACTACAATTCCCCTGATTGAAGAGTACATGAATATTTGGATGCAGGATTCTAAAAGCTGGATAAGGAAGCCAACTAAACCTGAGATCCAAGGTGCCATGGACTGAGGACAACAATAATTTTAGGGTTGCTGTTTATGAAAGTGTGTGTGTTGCTGACCTCTGCCAAAGCAAAGCATGAAGGAGTCCACATTCCTATCTCCAAGTATTCTGCTGAAGCACTGCCAGCTCATGCATGGCATCAATGAAGCAAAGTTTGCTGAAATCATGCTCAGTAAAAGCCTTTGACTGTGTCGACCACGGCAAACTATGGCAAGTTCTTAAAGAAATGGGAGTGCCAGATCACCTCATCTGTCTCCTGAGAAATCTCTATGTGGGACAAGAAGCTACAGTTAGAACTGGATATGGAACAACTGATTGGTTCAAAATTGGGAAAGGAGTACGACAAGGCTGTATTTTGTCTCCCTGCTTATTTAACTTATATGAAGAATTCATCATGCGAAAGGCCGGGCTGGATGAATCCCTAGCCGGAATTAAGATTGCCGGAAGAAATATCAACAACCTCAGATATGCAGATGACACAACCTTGATGGCAGAAAGTGAGGAGGAATTGAAGAACCTTTTAATGAGGGTGAAAGAGGAGAGCGCAAAATATGGTCTGAAGCTCAACATCAAAAAAACGAAGATCATGGCCACTGGTCCCATCACCTCCTGGCAAATAGAAGGGGAAGAAATGGAGGTAGTGAGAGATTTTACTTTCTTGGGCTCAATGATCACTGCAGATGGTGACAGCAGCCACGAAATTAAAAGACGCCTGCTTCTTGGGAGAAGGGCAATGACAGGCCTAGACAGCATCTTGAGAAGTAGAGACATCACCTTGCCAACAAAGGTTCGTATAGTTAAAGCTATGGTTTTCCCAGTAGTGATGTATGGAAGTGAGAGCTGGACCATAAAGAAGGCTGATCGCCGAAGAATTGATGCTTTTGAATTATGGTGCTGGAGGAGACTCTTGAGAGTCCCATGGACTGCAAGAAGATCAAACCTCTCCATACTGAAGGAAATCAACCCTGAGTGCTCACTGAAAGGACAGATTGTGAAGCTGAGGCTCCAGTACTTTGGCCACCTCATGAGAAGAGAAGACTCCCTGGAGAAGACCCTGATGTTGGGAAAGATGGAGGGCACAAGGAGAAGGGGGCGACAGAGAACGAGATGGTTGGATAGTGTTTTCGAGGCTACCAGCATGAGTTTGACCAAACTGCGGGAGGCAGTAGAGGACAGAGGTGCCTGGCGTTCTCTGGTCCATGGGGTCACGAAGAGTCGGACACGACTAAACGACTAAACAACAAAAACAACAACAAACTTAGAAGCATTTATGATGTAGTCTATGAAACTGCTCTTAAGACCTCCAGGAAGATTAATGATTGCCTGAAATGGAAAGGAAGGAATGATCTACTAACTCATCAGAGATCAGGTGGAAGAAAGAGACCCTTCTCCCAAAAACTCTCTTAGGACTTTTATTGGTTTTACTGATCCACTTACAATATCTTACTACACCCAACCTGTTTAGAAATCATTATGGAATTCACCTCAGCCAGATTCTGCCCAATTCTATGATGATGATGATGATGATGATGATGATGATGATGATAGTACCCCACCCATCTGACTGAGTCACCCCAGCCACTCTGGGCAGCTTCCAGCATATACAGAAACATAAACCATTAAAAACTTCCCTACACAGGAAACCCTTGTGGTGACAAGAAGCTTGCCTAGCCCTGCTTTGGCTACAACCTCCACCATCTACACTCCAAAAATCAAAAGTCCCAAATGGAATTAAATCTGAGTGAAGCAAAGAAATATTTCTCATAATGATTCAACAATTGTGGAATAAAATCTCTACCAACCTTGTAAGATTAGAAGGTGTGGGGGGGGGCTCTCTTAGTGATTCTGCCACCCTCAGAAGTGCAGCGAATGGCAGCCCAGAATAAGGCATTCTTTGTGGCAGCCCCTAAGTGGTGGAACTCCTTCTCTACAGAGATGGGCCTGTCTAGCATCCTCACTGCACACCTTTCCCCATATGCTGAATAGGCACCTCTTCACCCTGACCTCTAGAAGGTAAGGTATCTTGTTTTGTGGGGATCTGCCTCTTTTGTTAAATTCATACTATCTTGTTCCATCTGGAATGGTTTTGCTTGTTTTATGAGTTACTTGTTCTTCTAATTGTATATTATATTGTTGTAACCTACCCTGTGACCTTATGGTGAAGGGTGGGTAAGAAATCTTAGAAATAAATAAAATAAAACAAATCGGTTATGTTTCATTCATCCTAATTGGCTTTCCGGAAGCTGACAAACAGGGCAATAGCACTCTCGCTCGCTCGTTCCTTCCCTGCCCAGAAACTAGCATTCCCCGGTGCACTGCTGTTGGGCCTTTGCAAATGCAATGGGGAAACCCAGTATTTTCCATCAAGAACACTATGCCCTCTATATGTACAGTGGTACCTCAGTTTACAAACTTAATCCGTTCTGGAAGTCCATTCTTAAATCAAAGCCATTCTTAAACCAAGGCACGCTTTCCCTAATGAAGCCTCCCACTGCCAGTGCCCTTCCACTGTTGAGTTTCCATTCATAGACTGAGTTAAAGTACGCTAACCAGAACACTACTTCCGGTTTTGCGGAGTTCATATCATATACCAAATAGTTTGTAAACAGGGCTGTTCTTAGACCGAGGTACCACTGTACTGGACTATGACTCCCATCAGCCCCAGGTAACATGGTTGTGCTGTAGTCCAACTGGGGAAGCCTGGATGAGAGCACAGCATACCTGGGAGCTCGGCAGCAGAAAGAGGAAAGAGTTATTCTCTCGAAGGCAACACCCTCAGTGCCCTCAGCCACAAAGATTCTGCTCCATTGTCTTTGTATCTTGACCTGAAATGGGTGAGACTACATCCACTGAACTGTAACCTGTGGAGCAGGAAGCAGAGAAGTGGTGTCTCCTGACAAAATTCCCTGTGGCATTGGTGCCCATTGATGCCCTTCCCCATGGCATTCCCAGACGGCTAAATATAATGGTCTTCATCTTCCGGTAAGCCTCTGCCACAATAAATATATCAGAATTTTAAAAACAGCGGGTGGGGAAACTTTATATTTTCTGCCAATGGCCACATTCCCTTGAAGGAAATCTGTTGGGAGCCGCATGCCAGCGGGACTTAAATCTAAAGTGGGTGGGTCTATGGCTAAACGTGAGCAAGACACCCCCTTCTCTCTCTCTCTCTTACTTTCTGACACCCCCTTTCCCTGTGCATCTGTCACCCCTTCTCTGTCCCCCTCGCTCTGCCTCTCTCATTCTTTGACACCCCCTTTACTCTGGGTGTTTCTGCCATTCCTCTTGGTCTCCGACACCCCCCTTTCTGCTGTCTGTTTTGCTACCCCATCTCCACCACCACTTCATTCTCTCTTTCTGCCACCCCCTTTCTTCCTATTTCTTATCTCTCTTTCCTTTCCAACCACATGAAATTAGGCTAAGGGCCTCAAGTTGCCCCACCCTGGCTTATAAAGTGTTGCAGTCCTCTTTGCTTTACTTGATTGTGTGGACTATCCATGCAAGTTAAGAGCATGGGGGTGGGGGGAGAGAAAAAAACAAATTGTTTCAGCCCTCCAATGCTGGAGGGCTCCCCTTCCTTCTGTCCCCTTCCTTCCCTCCCTCCGGACAGTTGCCATGATCCCAGACGTTCAAAAACATTTCAGACTTAAAAGGTTAAGATTTAAGTGCAGCTGATTTTATCTGGGCTTTTAACTAACACAGCCAGGTGGATTAGAGCAATGTGTACAATCTCCTCTCTAGACACTTGGGTAAATATGAACAAGCGGCAGGCCAGCCAAAGAAAGAATCTGCTGTTATTGTCTATTAATTTGAAAGAGGAGATTAAAGAAAGTGCAGAAATCAGTAGTGTAAATATCAAAAAGGATTTCAATTTATATCTAAGAACATTACTCTAGCAGCAGCCTGGCTATTTTCAAATAATGTGGTGGGGAGGGAGATTCTCTTTTACAAAAAGGAAAAGGGGAGAGTTGAAAGAAAAAGGAAATTTACATATTATCCCCCTTCTCTTTGTTTGCAGGAATGGACACCGGTTTGCTTAACAGAGGTGGATATTGTGTTTGTCCTCTGCATGTCTATAGAACTGCAGCAGCGGGGAGAGAATACGAAGGAAGTTGCAATGAAAGTGTAACTTTTTACTTCTCCTTTTTGCAAAGGACAGTTGTTCTAAATATCATCTCCCTCATCCTCCATTTAGAAATCGCTCCAAAAAAAACCACCAAAAATAACAAAACCAGAGGCAACCTCTCTTAAGTCTTCCTTTTTTGCCCCAATTCATAAATTATTATTTCCAGTACATCA
This sequence comes from Podarcis melisellensis, assembly GCF_964234715.1. Lineage (NCBI taxonomy): Eukaryota > Metazoa > Chordata > Lepidosauria > Squamata > Lacertidae > Podarcis > Podarcis melisellensis. The sequence goes on from NC_138546.1 coordinate 30,202,044, forward strand.
TCATCATCATCATCATCATTATTATTATTATTATTATTATTATTATTATTATTATACAATGCTTTTTCGTTTCTTATGCATCTTGGCTTTCATTTGTCCTGGTGAGGAGGTTGCTTTGCTAAAAGTGACATGATACAGATACATTAAACAGAAGAAAATAAACATTTCATTGCATCCCTAGGTTCATCCAGGAACTTCAGGGCAATATACATGACATCATGCAACTTTATCTCGACAAAGAAGTTTGTAGCTTTGCTGGAGTACATTGACTTGGCTAGGTGCACTTTATGGATGAGCAGGGCTCTGAATCTGGGCCCTTCCTGCTATTAATGCTTCTGAATAACAATTGCTAGAAACCTCAGGTGGGAAGAGTGCTCTTGTGCTTGGGTCCCGCTTGCAGGACCAGATGGGCCACCGGCTGGTTCTAGCAGGGCTCTTCTTAGTTTCTCAGCTGCCAGGACAGGAACTTCTCTGAGCTATACCCAAGCAGCACCTGACACTTGTTGTCATGCTCATTTTAATCAAGCATATCTGAAATAATATCCTGCCATAAACGGACGTAGGGATGGGTATATTTCAGCACCAAGAAACTCCATAGGAAGCTGAATCAGACCATTGGCTCATTGAGCTTACTATTGCCTACACTGACTGGCAGCAGCTCTCCAGGATTTTGGACTGGAGACATTCGTAGCTCTATTTGGAATTGCGAGGAACTGAGCCTGTAATCCTCTGTGTGGAAAACAGATGCTCTGGCACTGAGCTACAGCCCTTTCCTAAGTACTAGAACACTAACTGCTGTTGTTCATATTGTGGTGCCTTACCTGACTATACCTGTTTGGAAACATCACTAACAGGAGGCAAAAAAAACAACAGCCAGAATATATGCTCCTGCTATTACCTTCCTAATTTATTTTTGAAAACCAAACAGTTGGCTAGTCAGCTCATAAAAACAAACCCATGAGGGTCAGTCTAATCCTTGTGACAGGGATCAAATTGCAGTGACTTCTGCAGACCTGAGAAACACCGGTTTCCCCACTCAGCGGTCTCTGGATTCACGCCATCTTTCCTTCGGCCCATCACAGGCTCCACCCTTGAGGACGGGGATTATTTTCCAGAAGACACACAAAATAAAGCACGAGTAGCAAAATTGCATACAATGAGCTCCTGTCATACAAGACTGAGTGCTTCACTCCATTTGTTGTCTAAACAACTTTGAAGCCACAGGGTTGTGGCGGGGAGGGGGGCACTGATGGGGGAGCTTAAGAGACAGGAAAGAAACAAGAGTTAAAGGGGAGGGTTAGAAAGACCATATACAGTGGTACCTCGGGTTACAAACGCTTCAGGTTACAGGCTCCTCTAACCCAGAAATAGTACCTCAGGTTAAGAACTTTGCTTCAGGAGAACAGAAATAGCGTGGTGGCAGCTGGAGGCCCCACTAGCTAAAGTGGTAACTCAGGTTAAGAACAGTTTCAAGTTAAGAATGGACCTCCAGAATGAATTAAGTTCTTAACCCGAGGTACCACTGTATAGGAACAGGAGGGGGCAGGTTGCTGCTATAACTTATAGTGAAGAGGGGCCCAAGCTCAATGGTAGAGCACCTGCTTTGCATGCAGAAGGTCCCAGGTTCAATGCCCAGTATTTCCAGGTATGACTGGGAGAGACTGAAACTCTGGAGAGTTGCTGTCTGTCAGCGTACTGAGCTAGACAGACCAAAGGACTCAGTATAAACTCCACTGTTCCCTATTAGAATTCCAGCAGTTGGCAATTATGGCACAATTCTGCACTCCTCTGCATTCATGTTGACATTGAATAAAGCACCTTCCTGTTCCTAGAGGAGCTCTACCTGAAGCCAAGCTAGCCCTGAATGCATCTAATGTGTGCATTAGGAAAAATGAAATTAGCAGCCAATTGACTGACAATTTCTAGGGTTGTGGCTGCTTGGAATTGGGGGCTTAACCACCTCCTCGTCTGCTACATTCAGGTGAAAATCTCTCCTTTGAGCTGCTGTTTTCAGTAGGAGGAAATTCCATTGCCCCCATTCTGTGATTCCCAGAATGCACCCCTTTTCTTCTTTCCCTTTGCCTAGACTGGTGGGGGAATAGAGCAATGTGAGCCAACACAGGGAATTAGGAAGCTGCCTTATCCCCAGTCTATCTAGTACAATACTGTCCACACTGATTGGCAGCAGCTCCTGGGCTTTCAGGCAAGAGTATCTCCCAGCTCTACCTACAGAGGCTGTCAGTGATGAATGTTGGATCCTTCTGCATTCAGAACAGATGCTCTGCTACTGAGCTCTGGTCCTTCCCTATAATCTTAGCTGCACAGTAAAGGAAAGGGCTCTGCCTAGTTTCTTGGGCTGTTTGTACTGGGGGTTTAAAGGATCCATTTCCCTTGACATGGTTCCCCCTGGGATTGAACTGAGTCATTGGTCAGAGGCAACATGACCAGTCCTTCAGCCTTGGCTCGCTTCAAACTGTAGATTCAGATACATCTGCCCACCCAGGGCTCTCTTTTGTTGGACAAATCTGCCTTTTTAGCGGCAGACTCCCAGTGACAGTTCTCCTGTGGGTTCTCTAAAACCCGCAGCATGAAGATCAACATTTCCAAGGGGCGAGGCAGTCGGAAAAGGCCTTCCATGTGCACCTGTTGGAGACGCTGGGCCTGCATTTCCACTCTAACCTGTATTTGATACGGTGTTGTTACAGCTGTGAGCTGGGTATGTGTGGCGGCCGTTGTGTTTAAGTGCCTCCAAATGCTGGTCGGTGTGGCAACCAGCTGAATACATAAACCAGGCTCCCCAAACCCCTCGCTGGCCCCGGGTCAGAGTAAATGGAATAATAAAATCCAAACGCTTTTGTCTCAATTTTCCATCGCTGTAGCCTTCCGCATAAATCTACAGCTTCACTGTGACCTCCCCCGTTTGGCGTCAGGGATGAGGCAGTGTGCCTGAGATCCATTTGGTCTTCGTCTTGGGGTCTTTAAAAGCTTTTTCCAATTAATTTTAACGGGCTTCCATAAGGATCGCGTACAGCTTTCTTCTCCACCCATCGGCTTCCCCCCTCCCCCCCACCCCTCTCGCACACCATGCCCCTTGCTTCTTCGGCCCCAGCCCTCTTCAACCAGCTGAGTGGCAGGACATTAAGAGAAGGATGCCGGAAAATATTGATTGCTTTATACATTGTGTGTTTTCTAAGAAGGGTTAACGGAATGGAATGGCTGATAGATGGAACAAGTAGGGAAGAAGAGGGAGGCTTGCAGCACTTTCTCATCTTATCCTAGCAAAGGAGATCGCTGTGTGGGACATTAACCTTGTCATCCAAAAAAAGTGGATCATCAAACCCTCCTTTCTAATTTGGTGTGGAAAAATTAGTGTCAGGCCATATCAAGAAGCCTGCTTCAACAGAACCTCCAAGTGTCCCTATTTCCCAGGGACAGTCCCGGATTTACAGAAGCCATCCCAGTTTCTGATTTGATCTCGGAATGTCCCACTTTTCCTTAGGACGTCCCTATTTTCATCAGAGAAATGTTGGAGGCTATGGAGTTTTATGACCCCCCCCCCCAGCCAAGGAGATAAGTAACTATACAACCTTTAGAAGACATCTTAAGGCAGCCCTGTATGGGAAAGTTTTTTAAAGTTTAATGTTTTGTTATTAAATATGTTGGAAACCACCCAGAGTGGCTGGGGCAGCCCGGTCAAATGTGCATGGTACAAATAATAAAATTGTTATTGTTGTTGTGTTGTTAATATTATTAAATAGAACATCACTATTTTCATCGGAAAAATGTTGAAGGGTATGGTTTAAGGCATGGGTGAAAAACCTTTTTCAGATTCAGGGCCACTTTTTCTTTTGGACAACTTTCTGGGGTCCATGTCCTACTAGTGGTCAAATTATTGCAACAACTATGGAGTCTCATTCTTTGAAATGAGATAAGTATTTATTTCTTGTAACTATAGGTCATTACATACCATAGGCCATTGCAAGAAATGAGTGGCCGTAAGTTCTGTGCATGTCCACTTCAAGAAAACCTGTCATGTCCCAAAGTGAGGGAAAGTTGAGAGACTGAGGTAGTGCTGAAAGGTGCCTGTTAGTTTTTTGCAGTAAACTCTGAACTTGCTCAGACTAAACAGGGTCTCAAAGGGTTTTCTGAACCAAACCAGAATACCAGATGCAGGCGGCTCAGTTTTCTGTGGTCCATATTCTTCTTTCCTTGCAACAGAGGTAGGGAATCCTTTGCAACCCAAGGCCTGCATTTCCTCCTAGGCAACACTCTGAGGGCTGCATGCCACTGGTGGGCAGGGTCAGGGGAAAGGCTGGCGAAGCAAGGAATGTGAATCTTACCTTTTTGTACAGTACGCTAGCTTCTACACACAAATAACTACCCTGTAACTTACAGACAGCAAGAAAGGTATTATCATAGTTCAAGGACACATGCCACCCAGGCAAAAACACTCAAGGAGGTTGTGGCCTGTGGGAGGGGGTCGGCCTGGAGAGACAGGGGCTTGGGGGTCACATTTGGCCCCTCAGCCTGAGGGTCTCCTGGTTTAAGGAGCAGATACCCAGTTTCTGTGGGTTAAAGCCTCAGCGCCTAGGACTTGCTGATCGAAAGGTCGGCGGTTCGAATCCCTGCTGCGGGGTGCGCTCCCGCTGCTCGGTCCCAGCGCCTGCCAACCTAGCAGTTCGAAAGCACCTCTGGGTGCAAGTTTCCGTGTGCAGCTCTGGCTCACCAGAGCAGCGATGTCACACTGGCCATGTGACCCGGAAGTGTCTCCGGACAGCGCTGGCCCCTGGCCTCTTAAGTGAGATGGGCGCACAACCCCAGAGTCTGTCAAGACTGGCCCGTACGGGCAGGGGTACCTTTGCCTTTTTACCCAGTTTCAACATGTGCGGACAAATTTTCACATTTTGTGCGGACAAATTAAAATTATACTTAATCTGGCATGAGCTGGAGTTTGTTTTTCTCTGCTAATAAGGTAAACTACAAAAAGATTAAAAGAATACTTGTTTACTTCCTTGAACCTGTAGGTTTAAAAGGGTGGAACCAACATTACATGGCAATTGTAAGAGTGCCACTTCTGCTGATGAAAGCAGATAAGTGGGCATGCTTGGGGTATGACAATCCCTTGAGTAAACTAGTCCAGAGCTGTTGAGGGCTCCATGTACTAATAGTAATACCTTGAACTTGGCCCAGTAACAAATCAGCAGCCAGTGCAGATCTTTGAGCAGGGTTACAGTATGCTGACAGGATCTCGCACCCATCAACAATTGTGCTGCATAACTGCACAGCACATTCTGCACTAACTGCTATTTCTGAACCAAGCGTAGGGTGGGGAGGGAGTTAAACAGCCTTAGAGGCTGCCACAGAGAACAGCGGCGTAGTGTGGGGAGTTCGGCTACCGTGGCCCCAGGCACAATTTCTTTGAGGGGGTGCGCTCCCACCACAGGCTCCCTTATTGTGGCTGGAGCTGTCGTGGGCCTGGCTCCGGCACGAGAGGGAGCTGCGGAGGCTCAATGTCCCAACACCACCAGCTGCCCACAACTCCACTCCTGGGTCAGGCCTTGCCTGGAGACAGAAGCAGCAGAGAAGATGAGAGGCGGTATCGGCATCACCACCCTTCTCCTCCACTGGGCTCCATCACATGTTTGCATGCACACATACACACACACACACACAGAGCCGCTTTCCAATGCTGGGATCCAACAGTCCAACACCAGCCTCGTGAAGCTGCCAGGACACTGTGAGTGTGCCCTTGAAGCAGCGGCAAGGGCTGGGGTGGCACGGCCGCAGCAGGCTCCCTCGCCCCCTGAACACCCAGCATGCTGTGCACCCACCCCTGGCAGGCAATAGTGTACACTCAGAGAATGCCTCTGCAGGGCTGCCATTAAGCACATAGAGAAGACGGTCCGAGGATGGCCTATTTCTACATGCATTTTTATAACCAAATTTCATCAGCATCTTCCGCGTTGCAAAAATAAAAATAAAAAGTTCAGATCTTGGTTCGGAGTTAGCAATGCGAGTGCTTCCACCCTCTCTCTGCCAGAGTGTTGTGAGGAAGGCGCAACCTCTTAAATTACAAATTCTTGTCAGCCTCAGTGGGTGAGAGACCTGCTGTGGCCTCCTCTGGTAAGAGAGTGCCTTAAACTGGCATGTTAGCTCTGGAGGCTGCCTTTTCAGCATTGACCTTTATATTAATGCTAATGGGTTTGGGGAAATAAAATGTAAATTTGTCTCTAAATGGATTAGTCTAGGCTGGGAGGGGGCAGAGGGGGGAGGGGTCTGGTATAGCTTGGAACATTTGCACTGAAATTAAAACATTTGTTCCAACACTTAATTTTATTAGTGGCACAGGCAAGTTGCCTCAATGAGTAATCCATTCTTCCTCAACTCTCCCCTTTCCTCCCTCTCAGGCACCAAGTCTCTACATGCCAGCTTGTTAGACTAATACAGTTTATTTACCTAATAAATGTCTTTTTATCCTCAGCAAGATCCCATTTTGTCAAGATCATGATTTATTTATCTCTGTCTCTGTGTTGGTGTGTGCATGTTTTAAATCCGTAGGTTCAGAGAAGGAAGCGTCTATTCTTGTAATATTCTTGTTGCTTCCCTTATTAATGGAGAAAAAGTTAACTCCAGCTGCTGCTAAATTTAAATATGCTTTTCTGGGTGCTCTCCGTATCTTTGAGAATTCATACTAACTCCTTAAAATCAAAGTTTTAAGGGGAAGAGGCTGCGGCTTATAGAGAATATGCAGAAGGTTCAACCCATGGTTTCTTCAGGTAGGATTTGGGATGGCCCCTACCTGAAACACTCAAGAGTCACTGCCAGTCAGTGTAGACAATCTTGAGCTAGAAAATATTGAGTGTAAACAATAACATGAAAACTCACTGACATCCAATGAAGGTTGGAAGATTCAGGACACATAAAATAAAGTTAGTTAGTTAGTTAGTTAGTTAGTTAGTTAGTGCATAGTTAGACTGTGGAATTTGCTACCACAGAAGGCAGTGGTGGCCACCAACCTGGATGGTTTTAACAGAGGACTGGAGCAATTCATGGAGGAGAAGGCTATCAATGGCTGCTAGCCGCAGTTGGAGGCATGAATGCTTGTGAAGACCAGTTGTTGGGAACCGCAGGAGGGCAGAGTGCTCTTGCACTCAGGTCCTGCTTGTGGGGTTCCCACAAGCATCTGATTGACCCCTATGAGAAAAGGATGTTGGACTAGGTGGGCCATTGGCCTGGTTCATGGGGTTCTTCTTATTTTCTTATGAGCAAGGGAGACTTCTTCATAAGGCTTCTAGACGGGTGACTGGGAGTGGCCACCAAGACCACATAACACCGGTCCTGAAAGACCTACATTGGCTCCCAGTAGATTTCTGAGCACAATTCAAAGTGTTGGTGCTGAAATTTAAAGCCCTAAACAGCCTCGGCCCAGTATACCTGAAAGAGCATCTCCATCCCCATCGTTCAGCCCAGACACTGAGGTCCAGCGCCAAGGGCCTTCTGGCAGTTCCCTCACTGTGAGAAGTGAGGTTACAGGGAACCAGACAGAGGGTCTTCTTGGTGGTAGCACCCACCCTGTGGAACACCCTCAGATGTTAAGGAAATAAACAACTATCTGACTTTTAGAAGACATCTGAAGGCAGCCCTGTTTAGGGAAGTTTTTAATGTTTGATGTTTTATTGTGTTTTTAATATTCTGTTGAGAGCCGCCCAGAGTGCTTGGGAAACCCAGCCAGATGGGCAGGGCATAAATAATAAAATATTATATTATATCTTTATATTAACCTGTTATTTTATTTCTTTTTTGCTTACAGAGAGGATTTCTGTTTTCTTTCATATTAAGCTCCCATCTCAAGAACACTCAGTGGCTGAGTGGCTGCACTGCATGCAGAAAATCCCAGGTTCATTTCTCTGCATCTCCAGGCAAGGTGAGGAAAACCTGGAGAGCTGCTCTCAGCCATTGCACACAAAAATGAGCTGGGTGGAACAATAGTTTGAATCAGTATAAGGCAGTTCCTAAAGTTCTTGATATGTAAGGATGGAGCAGAAATTCAGTTTGGTTGGGATTTTAAGGTGAACTTTGCCCTTTGCAAAACAATGCGCAAACCAAAACACAGCTGCCTTCCGAAAATTGCACTTCTCTGAATATTCTGATGTAGTTCTCCAGCGAAATGGGGATATAGATATACATAGATGCATGTATTTATGAAAATGCAAAATTCCTCCCCCTCAAGGGATGAGCCATAACACAGTGGTAAGAGCCTTGGATGCAGAAGGTTGAATCCTCAGCATCTCCAAGTAGGGCTGGGAATACCCTGTACCTGAAATCATGGAGAGCTTCTGCTAGCCAGTGCAGACAATACTTGGCAAGATGGACCAATTGTCTGACTTGTTATAAAGCAACTCCTTAAGTTTCCATATTCCATCTCATAAGGGAGAATTGCTTGCAAAAATGTGCATAATGAAAAATTGCATGCAAAAATGTGTATAACGGGAGAAATTTGCACTAAGATGAGGATAAAATTTCACAATGACTTCATTTAAAGAAATCACAAACAAAAGTAGAAGGAAGATAAGACACCAACAATAGAAGAATGGCAATTGAAAATGATGGACAATGCAGAAATGGCAAAACTTACAGAAAAGCTCAGAGACAATGACATTGAGAAACTTAAAAAAAAAAAAGGGAGGCATTTATTGTATATGTACAAAAACATCGTAAACAAGTAGAAACATTGGCAGGCTTTGACCAAACACTTGCAAGCAGTTAAAATAAGATAAAGTTTATGGAAGGAAATATGGACTGAAACAATAAAAACTGATGGTATGTAATTAAGATAAAATAACAAGGATAAGAAAAAAGAGGTTTAAGTATAATTATGCAGAAAATATATATATTCAATGAACCAGGAAAGGAAATGGAGGGAAGTCAGGAAATTAAAGAGAACCTCCGAAAATATGTTTTTTGTTTTAGTTCTTATATTTCATGTTGGATATTTTGTATTTCTCATTCTTTTCTTTTGATGGAAAATAATTGTTGAATCTGAAATTGTAAAACCAATAAAAATTATTTACAAGAAATCACAAACAGATTTGGAAATGTGGAGAACTTACTCTTATTATTAGAAAACAAGAAACTGAAAGAACCAAAACAGTTAGATCTGCTCATCCCTTCTCTGAAGTATTCTCTCATCTTGTACCTCAGACCTAGTGTGCTTCCCTGCTTATTTTGTACCCCGAATGGTTCAGAAATTCTTTGATACTGCATTGTGGAGGGCCCTGAAAGTCTAGAGCAGTGGTTCCCAACCTATTTTTGGCCATACCCCACCTAAGCATCTCTAAAATCCTGATCCTTCCCCCCCTCCAGTGACATATAATTCTTATTATTCAAAAGGTGGACTCCTATTCACGTGGAGGAAGCCTAAAAGGCCATTCACTGTTAATAACTCATTCTTGAATTGCCCCCCATAAAAATCAAATTTCCTCGCTGTGGGGCATGTGCCCCACATTGGGAACCACAGGTCTAGAGCCAGAACTGCAGCCCCAGTGAAGTTTTTAGCATATGCGCTGCCAGGGTGCAAAGATCTGCCCAGCACCCCCAAATTTAGTTTAGCCCCCAAATTAACTTTTATTATGCTTATGTCAGACACCACGCTTACGCCTTATCTCTTGTTTACGAAAGAAGGGAGGGAAAAGAAACAAACTTTTTTATTTGCTCATTTATTTACAATACACTTATACTTAAGTATACAACACCACCACACTTAAACTTATAAGTATTTTTTGGGCACCTACTCAGGAGAAACATCAGTCGTGTCATAGCAGTGCAGCTCAATACAATACGTAACATAATATTTCGATGTAAGAGTTAATTTCGCATGCACGGTGCCGTTGAGAATGACAAGCACCAACATTGAATCAAGCAATGTCATTGTGAATGATAAGGTCCGCCGCTGGTGCAGCCCATCTTTGGTAAATGAGCGCACAAAGTCAAAAGTCCTTTAGTGAAACAGTAGGTATACATTTCAGTAATACCTAGATATATAGGTATTTTGTTTTTCTAGCTTGATCAAAATTATTTATTATTTCATAACAGGTAGATAGTTATGGGGATGTGGGTGGCGCTGTGGGAGACGCGGGTGGCGCTGTGGGTTAAACCACAGAGCCTAGGACTTGCCGATCAGAAGGTCAGCGGTTCGAATCCCTGCGACAGGGTGAGCTCCTGTTGCTCGGTCCCTGCTCCTGCCAACCTAGCAGTTCAAAAGCACATCAAAGTGCAAGTAGATAAATAGGTGGGAAGGTAAACGGTGTTTCTGTGCGCTGCTCTGGTTCGCCAAAAGCGGCTTAGCCATGCTGGCCACATGACCCGGAAGCTGTACGCCGGCTCCCTCAGGCAATAAAGCGAGATGAGCACTGCAATCCCAGAGTCGGCCACGACTGTACCTAATGGTCCCTTTACCTTTACCTTTAGATAGTTAAGAACTTAGGTGGCTTCAGCGGTAGGCGCCTGGCGCCACCCATAATTTGGCACCCGGGTGCCTCACACCCCTTGCACCCCCAGGTAAAGATGGCCCAGTGCTGCCCTTTAGCCAGTCCCAGGCCCCTCATCCGCCCATGCACTAATTCACACATGCATGCTTCAGGAAGGTGAGGGAACCAGTAAGCAGATACATTCTGTAGTGAAATAGTATCCAATTGCCTAATGTAAACTGTGATTAGTGGCTCAACGCCTGGACAGTGAATGAGCAGTTTTGCAATCCTCCCTCTCCTTCTCTCCTCCCTCCGTGAAGGACTCCGAGTCAGCGTTATGCGTTGCCAATCTGTCACACAGTCAAGCCGCCGCACTTTCTGGTATTGCAATGTCTTCAGCTGGTTTGTGTCAGAAGCCTCCCAGTGTAGAGGGAAGTTTTCCAGAAGCTGCCGATTGAGTGTCTGTCTGCCTGGATCAAGAGTGTTGCCAGTTTAACGTCCCAGCAAGGGGTCTGCCACATCTGGCTAACAAACCGTTTGGTTGGGGGGGGGGACAGGGAGGAAAGGCTTTGGACCAGCAGGATTCAGCGCTTTGCAATGTGATTAACAGTGGGAAGGGTGGCATTCCAAAGAAACCCGCAAGGCTTTCGAGGAAGCGAAGGCTGTGGCCTAGGGAGGCAAGAAGGAAGATTCAGCTCCTCGCGCCAATTCGGGTCTCAAAGCGATGGAGTGAGGCCTCTCTGATTGTGAGCTCCCCTGCCCTGTTACAAATTGAGATTTTATTAGCTCAGAGCCAGATGCTTCTCCTTAGAAGAGATTAATCTCAAGTTCATCATATCACTTGAGACGCGGCGATACTGAGGCCTTGCACTTGATGGCAAACATGTGTAAAATGAACAAGACCCCCGTGATCCGGGGAGAGAGCCCAAGGAAATGTGGACTTGTGTAGGAACGCCCCGCGTGTGAGCAAAGGCCGGCCTGCTTTCTCTTTGCTTTTTTCTTTCTTTCTGGCTTGGCTTTCTCTGAGCCGTACGGATGAGTGCAGCAAAATAAATAAAATTAAGATGGCAAATTCCCCCACCACGGATATGGTTACTGTCTGCCAAGCAGCTGCCAGCTCTCAGATGTTCTTAAAGGAGACGGTGACTATTCCCTGACCAAAAGCAAAGGCTGGGGGTGGAAGAGGGAGGGAGGGAGGGAAAAACAGGACGGGGTTTTTCAGCAGATTAGAGGGCTCATGGAATGGGGTCCTTTTGAGAAGATCTCCAATGGAGGGTTTAATTGTTTCCAAATGAGGAGCATTATGGGATGGACAGCATTCAGGGCCGGCTTTTGAGCCGCTGTCTGTTGAGAGATCCTAAGCCAGCCCTGCCGCACGCAGCAGCTGCTTTACATTTAAAGAGATTCACAGAGTGGATTTGTGAATGACAGTGCAGGAGACAAATGAGACTGGCCATAGCTGGACAGGGAATGGCTCTCTCAAGAGAGAGGGGGTGGACTACTTGTTCAGCTAGAGTTTCAGACCCACACCCTCTGGCTGTATTTGACTATCAAAGCCCAAAATGACCCCAATGAATTTTGATTGCAGGGGCCTAGCATAGAGTGGGGTTCTGTACAGTTACCTCTTGATGTACACAGTCCTGCTCTCTCGTTTCTGTTCTGTTAAGGGTGCCATGTTACTTCCGACCATTCCCTGGCTTAAACAGGAGCATCTGAGAAGGCCATTAAAGGATGAAATAACTTCACTAGTTCCTTCCTTCCTTCCTTCCTCCTCCCTTCTTCCTTCTTCCTTCCTTTCATGCTAGAAAAAAAAGTAGATTTCATGATGTTTGAGAGATTCACTACCAGTGAACTTAATAAAACATGCACAATGGTGCTGAAAGTACAGTCCAACTAAACGCACTCACTCGTAGGCCCTCTCAGTTTCAACAGTGGATTTAAGAGACATCCTCCCATCACTTATCACTCATAGGTGTACCTATTTAACATACACTGATGCGCTAACTGTCACTGGCTGCTAATGTTTGCATCCGGTTGCCGTTGAGCTCCTGCCTCACTCCCCACCCTTATATCCCTGCCAGCTGAGATTTCACTTCATGCATCTGGCAAAGTGGCCTTGGAGCCACAGATGCTTATGCCACAACAAAGTTGTGGCAGAAAACTCTGTTTCAAGAGACTAATGGTATGTTCACACTTAATTTAAGATGCACTCACTGTGTTTCCGGTGCTGTATTTTTAACCCATGTCCAAAAGAAGTTCTCAGTAGTGTGTGTGTCCTGTTTCTTTTTGAAGAAGTAGAAGAAAAGCAGTGTTTTGTTTTGTTTTCAGCTTCACAGTGATTGGAATGCACAAGACGATGCAAATTCATCTTTAAACTAAGGTGTGCACACTGTTACCAAATCCGCCTCTTCTGCTGTGGGCAGACCTCCGGTGGTGACGTCATCGCGGGAGTGAACGGGACCAGATTCAAAAAGTGTGCAGAGTGTTCAGGCTTTTCATACTCAGACTTGACACCGACTAGTATCTCTCAGCAATGTCGCATCTAGATAACTGCTCTTACCATTAAAACTTTACAGATGAGACTGAGCTAAATTAAGAAGAGCTAAATTTTGGTTATGTACTAGCTTGTGTTATTGCCTGCCCCTATTTTTAAAGGGTGTAGAAACATTCCTTTTTAAAGGGACCATTTCAAGTTTGTATGAGAAAACTTACTTCCATATATATATATATATATATATATATATATATATATCACATAACATAAAACATAACAACAACACAACACAACACAACACAACACAATACAACATAACATAACATAACATAACAACATAACATAACATAACATCATAACAACATAACATAACATAACATAACAACATAACAACATAACATAACATAACATAACACAACACACCTGGGGAATGTATGGATACTGTAAGAAGACTTCAAGAATCTTGAATGAAGAGCTTTGATAAGCAGCTCTCTGCATCTCCCCCTGTGTTAGTAGAGATGTTCACACATTACATTCAACAAGTACATGATCTGTAACTATGCACACAAATAGTTGAGTTCTACATTCAGACAGTGATTCATATGTGATGTTCAATCAGTGTACAATCTGTGTGCAGAACTGTACAAATAAACAAGTGTACACTCTTTCACACAAATACTTGTACCGCTATTGAGACAGCTTGAACCTGGACTGAGTGTAACATCTGAATAGTCCAGCTTGGTCAGATAAAGGAGGCGTGCGCTGGGCTGCACTGACCAGAAGCTCCACCCAGCCAGAATTTACAAGTTGCACCACACACCTGGCCAGGTGATATACTGAACCAATCAGCTCCAAATGCCTCCATAAAGCTGGAGCTCACTATCTGCTGCCTTGTTGTCCAGCATCTCGTGCTTCCTGTGGTCAGTCAGATGGCATTGCAAAGCCCGTAAGCAGGCCATGAGTGCAAGGGCAGCACTATCGCCACTTGTGACTGCCAGCAACTGCATCTGACATTCAATGGAGGCAGAACATAGCCACCCTGGCATGTGTGTGTATGTGTCTGTGTGCGCACTGTGGTCTCATATTTTGACCTAAAGAAATAGAATCACAGAATTGTAGACCCTGAGGATCCTCTAGTCCAACCCCCTTGCAATGCATGTATTATACAGCTGTCCCAAACAAGAATCAAATCTGCAACCTTGGCATTATCAGCACCCCACTCTTTATTTCAACTCGGTAAATACAGCTTTAATATTATACACCTCAACATTCTCAAGGAGTTCTGACAAAAAGTTTTCAGAATATAAAGTGTCCGTACACACATGCACAAACTTTTGCTCAAAGGGGGGAAACCCTCTTTTGGTGCTGGATAGAGGGTGGGAATATTTATGATATGATTTTTTAAATGCCTCTGGTTTATTTATGGTTTATTGTTTGTTTTTTGGGGGGATGGTATCTTAAGTTGGTTTAGTTGCATATCACCTCCTTTTTCGTTATTTGCCATATTTGGGGGGGGACACCTTAACCTTTAACAGAAATTTGGCATGTCTTCATGGAAATTCAGTGGGCAAAAAAATTAATTTTAAAATGCTGAAGTATAAAAAAGAATGTAAACCCTATTAACCCTCCAGATAATATGAGCTTGTTTAGAACCTATGATGACCATGAATATAGGTCTATCTATGCACATAGTGTTTTGTGCAGTAAGAAAGAAAAAAGTGTGTGTGTGTGTTTGTGTGTGTGTGCACAGCTAGGTCTCTGCCCTCAGGATCTTACAATCACTTTTTTTACACAGATGGGGAGACCACGAACAAACTGTATCCATAAAGATAATTATATTTGCTAATAACATTTCATATGGCTATATGAGTTTATGCAGATCCTTGCCAACATTCCTGAATGTTTCTGATTTTTTTTACTATGCAATTGCTATTATCAATACTGGAGACTAGCAGGACTGTCTCATAAAACTAAGAAGGTGGTGAAAAAATTGTCTTGTGAGCTATTTACCAAACTGCATTAGTCAAAATACTGCATTTTAAACCCTCTTAAGCTGTTATACATCATCATATAAGTCATCACAAAATAGTGCAGGCAAGTTCCTAAGAATTATGTTGACACAGGAAGTGCCAGGAAATGTGCAGGGAAATTTCCATCTCCCCATATATATCAGAAGTCACATCCTCCCATCAAAATTAACATATTATACTGCTAATATTTCAAGGTAATGTTTTCTCATGCGGAGGCTATATTTTATCCGTTAATATGAGCCATGTATTTTATTTCTTTTTTAAAAAAAATCAATTACAGCATCAACAAACCATGATCCTAGATCTGACAAGTGAATGGTCAGCTTGTAAGGCAGCATTGCAATTGATCATGGCAGAAGCAGTTTTCTCTCTCTGTGTGTATATATATATATATTTTAAAAGGAAAGCAGATTTTTGTGCATCTTGCAAAAGTATAGGGTTTGGATCCAGATGCTGGATTGTATCCAGTGTTAGTCCTGCTCAGAGTAGACCCATTGAAATTAACATATATAACTAACTTAGGTCTGATCATTTCAATGGGCCACTGAGAGTTGTACTCCGAGTACCACTTTGTTGGGTCCTAAGTCATGCTTAGAGCAGACTTCCAGAAACCAGCAGAACTTACGAACTTAATAAAAGTGAAATCACATTTTTTTTAAAAAAATCTGATATAATTACATGACTTGAATCAAAATGACAGAGTGTTGTTGCACCTTAAAGATTAACAAATTCATAATTGTAATATATTTCATAGACTACAGTGCACTTCATCAGAGGAATTTCCTGGACATAGCTAGGATTTGTCTGTGGGAAACAGTGTCCGGAACTGCCATATAATGTCCGGGAAAATCCGGACGTATAGCAACTATGTCAGAAGTGTAGAATTTGGCAAAACAAAACAAAAAAGCTCAGCAACTTTGCCAAAAAAGCTCAGCAACTTTTGTGTCCTGATTGTCATTTTTTTGAAATATGGCAACCCTATTTATTGAGTTCCATGTATATAAATATATAATAAATAAATATACAGTCAGGCAAGCCTGCCCAGATATGCAGAATGTTGAAGTGTGTTTTAATTTGATTGCTGATTTAATTTTTTTTAACGTTTTAAATAGGTTTTTTTTAAAAAAAAAACCATCAAATAGTGTATAGATTTTATGAATTATATATATATGTGTGTGTGAGAGGTGGGGCGAGACAGTAAAAAATTTAATGAAACAAAATGTAAAAAGTACAGCTATAATTAAATGCATAGCAGTGGTCATTCACAAAACAGACACTGGTAAGCCAATGTTCAGAAATTGCTTTAGAGATTTGCTTGTAATAGGTACGTTTTATATATATATATATATATATATATTTGTTTTCGTAGATTTTCACGGGTACAGGAATGCAGGTTTTGGTGTCCTCGGGTGTCTTCCCGTGTAAAAGTTGGGGTGTCTAGGCGACGTTTCGACGAGGTCTCACTCGTCATCTTCAGGCTGGTGCTTTCGGCTTCTTGTTACTGGAACAGAGCAGGATCTCAGTGTTTGAGTTCCTATAAATACTGTTGAGGGGGTGTGGTGTATAGCCTCCAATGTTCTGGGCAGAGAGGAAGTTCCCAGGCTAGTGTGCCTTTTCTTCTTTTGTTCCTTAATTACTTGAGGGATATCTTGAGTGATTTCTTGAGTGATATCCTGAGTACCACTTAGGTGGGTCATTAGGTGTGGATTAGTTGCTAAAGTCTTTGTGTCTTGACCTCTTGAACTTTGTGAAGAGTTTTTCTGAGAAGATGGCTGTACTGCACTTAGTTGTGCTCTGGCTTGGCTTCGTGTATAGGGGCGAGCTGTGGTTTTGTGGCCTGTGTCAGCCAGATCTGTGTAGGGATTGCAGGGGGGTGCAGCATCCGGAGGTGCCACCATGGTTTGGCTACTGGATGGTGTCTGTAATTTATCTGTGGAGAGGGTCTGGGTTTGGGTCTGGTGTGGTTGATTGGTGATGGCGTTCTGTGTGCCTCTGGATCTGGTGTCAGTTTTTCTGGGGAGGGCTAATTTCCAGATGTCTGGCAAGCGGGATGTGTCGTCACGCTTGTTCATGTTGTGAGGGTGTTTCTCTATCTCGATGGCTTCCATGATTATTCTCTTGTGGTGATGTTCCATGTTAAAGAGCAATTTGGAATCTGCAAAATTAATTTCGTGTCCTGTTTCTTTCATGTGTTGGAAAAGAGAGGAAGTTTTTTCTTCTTTTTTGACGGCATTCTTGTGTTCTGCGATACGTGCATTTATTCGTCTGTTTGTTTGTCCAATGTACGTGGCTGGGCAGACTTTGCAGGGTGTTTCATAGACCCCTTGGTTTTCCAACTGGATTTTTACTAAGTGCAGTACAGCCATCTTCTCAGAAAAACTCTTCACAAAGTTCAAGAGGTCAAGACACAAAGACTTTAGCAACTAATCCACACCTAATGACCCACCTAAGTGGTACTCAGGATATCACTCAAGAAATCACTCAAGATATCCCTCAAGTAATTAAGGAACAAAAGAAGAAAAGGCACACTAGCCTGGGAACTTCCTCTCTGCCCAGAACATTGGAGGCTATACACCACACCCCCTCAACAGTATTTATAGGAACTCAAACACTGAGATCCTGCTCTGTTCCAGTAACAAGAAGCCGAAAGCACCAGCCTGAAGATGACGAGTGAGACCTCGTCGAAACGTCGCCTAGACACCCCAACTTTTACACGGGAAGACACCCGAGGACACCAAAACCTGCATATATATATATATATATATATATATATATATATATATATATATATATATATATATATATATTAAATGTCATAGCGTAGTGATAGAGCATCCATTTTGCTTACAAAAGGTTGCAGGTTCAATTCCTGGCGTCTCCTGGTAGGGCTGAGAAAGACTCCTGCCTAAAATCCTGGCGAGATGCTGCCAGTTGGTGTAGACAGTACTGAGCTAGATGGACCAAAGGTCTGACTCAGTATAAGGCAGATTCCTGTGTTCCTATGACTCATAGGCTCATGTCATTCTCTTATGCATGTTATCTACCACGGAAGTGACTTATAATCAGGCTGGCACAGGCTGAAGATCAAACAAAGCACAAATCTTTGAGGCATTGCAGAAACCACCCTGGGCAAGCGAGGTGGTCCCCCACTCTTTGCCTAATGCTCATCCATGGCAGCAGATTCATGCATCACCCCTTCCACCCCCTCTTAGCTGTTGTCCAGGGGCAGCAGCTGGACACTGCCCTGGTCTCTGTGGCCGTGCCCTCTCCCGAAACCATAGGGACGCGAGCCAGTGACTTGTGTAGGTAACGCACAACTCACAAATGCAAAAGCGTAAGACACCGCAGTTGCGTGCCCTAGATTCTTCCACATTCTCCCAAGCCAGTGCCGCCCTTTGACAGCCCATGAAGCGCTCCGGCCCCCTTCTCCCCGTGACAGACCTTCTAATTATCTCTACCGCTTGCAAGATGAGGGCCTCTCTCTGCTCCCCATTCCTCTGCGATTCTGACAGTCAAACAAACTAGACCCATTAGAAGACCAGCACAACTCTGGCCTAAGGCAGGAACTGTGCGCAGCCACAAATCGTCTGGG
The DNA here is from genome assembly GCF_964234715.1 of Podarcis melisellensis. Classification (NCBI taxonomy): domain Eukaryota; kingdom Metazoa; phylum Chordata; class Lepidosauria; order Squamata; family Lacertidae; genus Podarcis; species Podarcis melisellensis. The sequence goes on from NC_138546.1 coordinate 30,220,626, forward strand.
TATTAAAAGTCGGTGCACAGGCAGCTTGCCCTCAGCTTCAGTGCTAAATTGCTGGTTGGGAGACATTCATTGCCATATATTGCATTTCCACTACATTCTGCTTTAATACTCTTCGTGCTGGAGTATGTAAGAAAAATTTTCAAGCCTGGGGTAGCAAGCAAACTGTACCCTTTCCTTAACTACCCAATTCCACTATATATAAAATATCCATTTTTATTATTTTATTTTTCCTACTATGTTAACCTTATATAAACCACCGAGCAAAAAAAACAACCCTAAGTTGCTAAGTAGGAAAGGGTGCATCAGTCCATTTGGTGCAGGCTGCTGCACTTCCCATAATAACCTCAGTCTGCCTTCAGCCAGTTCCCCACCTGACTGCTTTCCTACTTACAGTGGCGTAGCGTGGGTTGTCAGCACCCGGGGCAAGGCAAGTAATTTGCGCCCCCTAACCCGTGAATTTGCGCCCCCTAACCCATGGATTTGCACCCCCTAACCCTAACCCCCAGGTGTTGCGCCCGGTGCGGCCGGCCCCCCCCCCTGCACCCCCCATGCTACGCCACTGCAACCGGTCCAGGGTCTGGCACTGTCTGCTGACTTCCTTCCCCATCCTCAGCAAGGAGGCAGAATGAGACAGCTGCCTCAAGTGGAAGATGGTGGGTGACAAGGAGCAGCAACAAGATTTTGGAGGAAAGAGTTAAACGTGCTGTGTGTCCTGCCCTGAATGTACTAAGTCAGCCTCCTGCCCTCAGGGGTTGTAAAAAAGGCTATCCCACCACAGTGCTGATGCAACTGCCAGTCCAGTCCACTTCTGTATGGGGAATGGCAGGGCATCATTTCATCATTTGCTTCAGGCAGCAAAATTTCTTGATCCAGCCCTGCTCCTTTGGTCACATTTCCACCCCTTGCATAACTCGGCAGAAAGGTGAATGGAGACTAAACCAGAATTGGTTGGGTCCATTACTGTTGTTGTTGTTGTTACCATTGATTTATTAATTGTTTTCTAAACCACCATCTCAACGCGATTGCCATTTCAGATAATTAAAAGCAGTTAAAAACACAAGACTAAGGGCCTAACAAGAGGACATTCATGGTGAAGAACCTTTTTTTATCCAGCTAGGAATGCCTAGCAGAACAAATATGTATTCAACTGCTTTTGGAAAGTGCAGAGAGTAGTCTCCTGTCCTATCCTGACAGCTATTATGACTTTTAAATTGGTACGAGAGTGTTTTAAATGTATGGTGCAAATGTGACCTAAGTTCTGACCTGTACATTAGACTAGAAGGAGCCTATCAGATCAGAAACATGGGAATCTGCCATATACCAGTCAGACCATTGGTCCATCTAACTCAGTATTATCAACACTGACTGGCAAAGGATATCCCGGTGACCTGAAATGTTTTATACTGTGATGCCAATAAGGGTATTTGATTTGATTTGACTGGCAAAGGCTCTGCAGCCCTTCCTGATGACTGAGCTCTAAGAAAAAGTAGTGCTACCACTGAAAAGGCCCTGTCAATGGTTGCCTCCTGTCTCCCCTCTGAAGACTGTGGACTCTCCAGCAGAGCCTCTGATGCTGATTTAAGGTGTGGGCAATTTCACATGGGTAAAGATGGTTCTTTCGATGCCTTGTCTCCAAGCCTTTTCACCTGGAGAAACAAAACTGAGAACCTTACATGAAAAACTGTGCAAAGAGGTCCTATTGCAGTGGGGGGGGGGTGTTTTCTGGGTTTACTGTTAAGCAGATTTTGTGGAGAGGCTGGCAATAAATGGTTAAAACTCAACAGGGAATCAGGTGGGAAAGAGTTTCTGTGTCAAAGGATGGGTAAGAGTCACAGCATCGTGGATATGATAAATTAGATCAGAATCCAAAGAGTACTCCAGAGATCAAGAGGCGGAGGGCAATACAGAAATTAGAATAGAAGATAAGAGGAAGGGAGTCTGTCTTTTTAAAAATGAGGAGAGGAAGATATAAGCGAGAAGAGAGTTGATATATAAAAAAAAGAGGGAGGGCTGAGAAGGAGCCAGTGCAAGCCAACATGAAATGGCAGGAAAGGGTGCTGACCTCAAGTTTGTTTAAGGTGACATGCTCTGCAGTGGGATGAAAGAAATACTTTGCATTTTTTGAAACAGCCAGGAACAAAGGAACGCTCTGCATCTCGAGAATCAATATCACATTTTATGCCTGCTGCACCCTTCACAAAGAATCAAGGCGACATTGATTCAAGTAAGTAAGAACTTCATTGAAAATTGACCTTTGAGTTCTTTTAGTGGAGAGGGACTGCCGGGTTGAAGAGGTGTCTGGGGCGGGGGGAGACTCTCCTTGGTAGCCTGTGCTGGTCAGGGATGTCAGGCGTGGTTGATGCTGAAAGGTTCACAGCTTCATTCCCTGTCACCACATCAGAAGATGGGCCACCTCTGTGCTGACACACACAATGGCCCCACAAAGTCTCTCTCTCTCTCTCTCTCTCTCTCTCTCTCTCTCTCTCTCTCTCTCTCTCTCTCTCTCTCTCTCTCTCCATGCTGGGGATGCAGGAGCTGAAGCAAAAATCCTGGATGAATAAGGACTGGTAGCTGGGGAGAGTGTCAAGGCCAGTCCGCACGAAAGCCAAAATAGAGGGCAAGCTAGTCATACGGCAAATTGGGGTGACTCTCTTCCAGGAATGTAAGAAGCTGCCTTAGATACTGAGCTGAAACATGAGTCCATCTAGATCAGAATTTCAGACAGGCATCTCTTCCAGTCTTACCTGGAGATGCTGGGGATTGAACCTAGGACCTTCTGAATGCAAAGCAGATGCTCTGCCATTGAGATGCAGGCCTTCCCTAGCTCTACAATATCCTTGTTAAGACATGGCAACCAGAAACACACACATTAATCCAAGAATGATTGCACCATACATGATTGTACTATATAACATTGTGACATTGCCAGCTTTATTTGGATTCCTTGCCTAGTGATGGTTACCCCTCTCTGAGTGCAGAAACATAGGAAGCTGCCTATGTCAGGCCAACTAGCTCAAAAATGCCTACTCTGACTGGCAGCAGCTCTCAAGGGTGTCAGTCAGGGAGTCAGGCAAGGGGATTGAATTGGAAACATTCTGCATGCCTAGCAGATGCTCTACCACTGAGCTATGGCCCTTGCCCTCTTCTAGGGAGAACTGAAATCAGGAGTAGCTGAAGCTGTCTCCAACTTAGCAGTCCATTGATGGCAACCAATTTCAGAGATATTCCAAGCTAAAAGTGAGGCAGAGCGGAGGATGATGTAGTAAGTTGTGGGAAACAGAGAGTATTTTCTACTCAGTCTTGACTTCAGATTTGTGCTCTACAAATGCATTGATGACATCAGACAAGGATATCTACACAGTGGTGGAGCTTCATGCTCTGGCACCGGGGGGCAGGGAGCAGGCAGGGGCAGGGCTGGTGAGTGTCCTGGGGGCGTGGTGTGCTGCCCACTGGGGCATGGCACACCGCCTGTGGGGGCATGGTGCCCAGCACAGGTGGGGGAGCAACCACGATGGCACCCCACCAGGATCACGCTGCTGGGGGTGGTGCGCTCCCTCCACACTCCTCTTCCTCCACCAGTGTATCTACAACAAGCTGTCAGGGCTCTAAAGCACAGGTCTGTAACAGGGTTCCCCAATTCCAGTAGGGAAGGCCTGAATGAGTCATCAAAGTTCCACATATGATATTAAAGTGGGATGACATCCACACAAACCACCACAAAAAAAAAAAATTAAAAATGAGTCTCCCTCTCTTCCCCTGGATTAAGAGAAACCTGGTGCTTAGAAGCTGGAAGTAACCTTGTTTCATAAAACTGTTATACTGTCCACAGAGTGTGTGGAGCCTGAATGAGTAACCAAGGTTCAGCAGACAACAAACACAGGTTGGGTGTCAGGAAACTGAACCCAGGGTCAGGTGGACCTGGGTGTATTTATAGCCAGGCCAGCTGAGGGATGACCAATGGGCTGCCTCGAGGGTGGAGCTATGTTGGGTGTCATAACAGTAATGGGTTTTGATAAGACCAGAGATATTTCTCAGGGAGAGACTGTGGGAGTCAAGATTGTTACAAATTTGGCTTCAAGTGAAATTTGCTGTTTGGAGGTTGCTCCTCAGGTGAAACATCTGAGGAATCTTGGGAGAATGGAAGTTGAAAGACACTTCAGCCAGGTTTCTTGTGAGCAGTGGAAATTTTGTTTTCAAATAACGTTCAGCACGCTTGGTGGTCATTGATTTAATCGCTGGTTTGAAGGCTACCAAGGCACATTTCTCAGTGGCCGTATCTGAAATGAGGAGCAATGTTGTGTCCGCTCACTCGCTTAGGGCAACGTTTGCCGAAATGAATGCATGATTGAGTTTATTGTTTAGCAAACAGTTCCGCAGACAGCGGAGGAACAGTTACAATAGCACTTTGCAAATAATTGCCGTTGGTTGAGAATTACTGTCTGCAATGCAGGAGAACTGCAAATAACTCACCAGACCAATAAAACGGCTTGCAAATATCGGGTGCTGTGTGCACATGTAAGAGAACAGGGGAAGTGTGCAATGCTTTCAAAGCACGCTTTGCAAATAATGAAACAAGATGCCATTGCAATTTGCTCTGAATAAAAATCCTCCACCGAAAAGCATTCATCATACTTCTTGCCTTGTCTCCATGCGGCAAACCCAGACGTGGGGAAAGTTGCATGACCCGTTGAGTTGACATTAAAAGCTTTAAATTAAATTACATTGGCAGAAATCTTTAAAAATTGTCTTGGGGTGGGGGAGCAGAACTCCTGACAAGGCATAACAGATGTTGAAAATTAGGAGCATTTAGGAAACATTATCATTGCTGTACTTGGGGAAACGACTTTAATTGCCTTTTCAGGGTGCCTTGGAGGTGTGGTTTTGATTTAAGTGTGTTTTCCCCCCCACTCCAAGTTCCCATCAGGATGTTTCAACTCAAAATGTATTGGTGGGGGTGATCAAACATTCTACCCAGTGTGTTCATAAATAAGAATGGCTAGAGTCCACAAAGTCCAATTCATGGCTGGTCTGGTGAAACAAGATTATTTAAGAAAGGATCCACCTTCTTGCATACTCAAACACAGGGCTGATGAAGCTGACACCCCACTACTCAACTTCTAAGTATGATAGATGGATCATAGCATGGACCTGAACCCTATAAAAAATCCCAAAATATGAATTATAGTTTTCATTGATGTGGTACAGAAGAGTCTTGTGTGGCCACCTATTCTACTTTGGAGAGAACCCTATATCCCTATCTCCCTATTTCCCCTGCCAGTGCCAGTGCTGAGCTTGGGGAGGAGGATGAACCAGTGCTTGCCTGGAGTGGCCGTGGCTGTGAGGGAACATCCTGTTGCCTCTCCATGGCCACTGCTGCCAACCTCCATCTTGGGCAGCTCATAGTGGTTGCTGGAGAGCAGGTGAGGAGGAAGAGAAGCTGCTGCTGCTGCTGCTGCTGAGGCCCAGCCCCATGTGGCACGATGACTCTGAGGGGCAGGAAGAAAAGGGGACTAGAGCAGAGCACAAGGAGTCTTGTCCTTTTTCTAATACTTTGTGCATCCATGTCTAATCTTGCCCCTTTCTAAAATTTGTTTATTGGTTTGTGTTTTTCTTTTTGTAAATCTACGAAGGAATAAAATAAAATCAGGATTAAGGGGTCTACTCAGGACTCTGGAGGGCATGTGTGTTGTGTCCCATTGTGTCTCACCCTTCTTCTGAAGGGTGGGGACAAAAATGGGGGGAGTGTTGAGGAGGGTCAGTTGGGGGGTGGGAGTGAGGAATGTTGGAGAGTATGACAGTGCTTTCCCCACTTATGATTCACAGTAACTGGTACTGGAAGGCATATTGTCTCCAATATTGAATACTTAAAAACAGAAAACATTGTGGATTTAGTCTAATGCTATTTTCAAGTCAACACTATATCTCCTGGGAGTTTGGCTCTGTTCTATGTGAAGAAATGCCTCCTTTCACTCTCCTGAATTTTCCTACATTCAGCTTTGGTGGATGCCCCCAGCCTCTGGTATTACAAGAGCTTCTGCCAGTCAGTGTAGACAGTATGGAGCTTAGGTGGGCCATTGGCCTGACTTCCCACGTTCCTCGTATTGAGTTGGAGCACTTACTCAGGCTTTCCAGTTTAAGTTTTGCTTTGATGGCCCCTCCGTCCAGCTTTCCCCCCTCCCTCGTGGCCACCTGTCCTGCTTGCACAGCCATCTATCATTAAGCTCTAGGTAGTGTGGTAAATGATTTGCTATGCCTTTGCTTTTCAGGTTGAAGCGCTCTCCTTCTGCCACCCCCTCCACCACCCCCTGTGGCTCACTCCTTCATTTGATCTCAGATTTGGCAGCTAGTTAAGTCAGAAACCACGAAGTATTTCCCCACCCCCCAACCATGTGCCTATTTCTGGGTAAATCAAAGCTCACCCCAAAACCCCAGCACACAAATTATACTTCCCATTAAAATCATCATCACCATAGTATTTGAGGTTAGTAAAACATATTGCTGGGGCTATAAAACACTCTCAACTAGTATTCCAAATGTCTCGCCTCGAGCTAGCACTTAAATTAAAGTTTGAGACAGCTGGCACTGAAATCAGAATAAACAGTTTTCCACAAAAGGGGGCCGGTGAACCACGATTATTGTTTTCATAATTTACTGTCAACGTACATTAGCAGGGTCTGATCCATCTCAAGAGCTCATCAGCTTTCAACAGGTGAGCCAGTTCAACAGGGAAAGAGGCAGCCTTAAATTATCCCCAAAATAATTGGATCTCTAATAAGCATTGCATAAAACAGCAAGGCTTCTGTAATTTCCATAATCTGGGTTTAATTTGTTTGCTCATTTCATGGGAGGCTTTGATTGTTTCAGAACAAGGGTTGTGTTGCCATCTCCCACAGACAACTAGGGGATCTAGATGGCTCAGGGACAACTCTGAGGTCACAGCTTGGGTGGCATTTGGTGAATCGGAACAAGAGAGAGAGAAACAGCATTACTTATTGCTTATTTGTTTTTTGAATTTATATTCTGCCCTTCCTCCACAAGGATTCAAGGGTGGCAAATATCTACCATTAAGAAAGCAATCAAGAAATCTGCCTTAAACAGAGTCAAACCCTTGTTTTATATTGTCTACACTGACTGGCAGCAGCTGTCTAGTGTTTTCAGACAGGGGATATTCCCAGACCTACAGTAGTGGGTTGCATAACAGCTGAGTCACTCACTGCTGCATACCAGGAGTGAGAAGGGATGTGGGGAGGTTGTAGTGGTGCAAATGCAGTGGCAGAGCCAATCTGGTGCTCCTGCACGCCACTGCACTGTGCTGACTCCCCGCCCGCAGCGCCTCATTGTTCCCCTCCTCCTCCAAGGGTAAACAGCAACAATGCAGTTGTCATGAGGTCAGGTGACCGCTACTGCTCCACCACCACATCTTCTGGTCCAGTCCGACTGTGAGATGGCAGGGACTGAAACGAAGACTGGGAGTTGTTAAGAGTCCCCTTATTCACTGAGCTACAACTCCCAGAGCTGTTTAAAAACCATTTCCTGTTCCCAATCAAGTTTGAGAATTGTCGCTCTCCGCACCCTTAACAAACTACAATTCCAATGGTTCTTTAGAAGTAGCTGTGACTGGTAGTTCTTTTACTGCAAAGTTCAGATAGGGCCAGGTGCTACTGCTCTTCCCATGATAAAAAGGTAAAGGTAAAGGACCCCTGACAGTTAAGTCCAGTAGCAAACGACTCTGGGGTTGCGGCGCTCATCTCGCTTTACTGGCCGAGGGAGCCGATGTTTGTCTTTCCGGGTCATGTGGCCAGCATGACAAAGCCAATTCTGGAGAAACCAGAGCAGTGCACAGAAATGCCATTTACCTTCCCGCCAGAGTGGTACCCATTTATCTACTTGCACTTTGATGTGCTTTCAAATTGCTAGGTTGGCAGGAGCAGGGACCAAACAACGGGAGCTCACCCCATTGCGGGGATTCGAACCATCAACTTTCCTATCGGCAAGTGGTTTAGACCACAGTGCCACCCGCATCCCTCTTCCCACAATAGGAATGCCTTTTATCAACTTTGACCATTCCTGGACAGGGTTCTATCTTGGCCACTTTGGTCCATGCATTGGGAACTTCAAGACACCATTACTTCAGTGTGTTATATGTGGGGCTGCCCTTCAAGCTGTGGATAGTCTGAAAGGCAATGGCTAGGCTGCTGAACAGAACAACCAATCACCAATACAGAACTCCTCTGCAAAAGGAAGTACACTAGCTGCAAATATGCTACTGGGCCAAGTTTAAGGTTTTGTTACAGGCATATAAGGCCCTAAACAACTTGGGGACAGGTTACCTGAGAGACTATATTTCACCCTTGCACACCTCATGTGGTCACTGCTATCATTTGCTGATGCCCACTTGGTGATGCCTCATGCTCCTGTCATTCACCTTGTTGTGACTTGGTGTAGGGTCTTTAATGTAGGTGGTACTTGCTGTCTGGAGCACACTTCCTCTGAAAATAAGGCATGTGCCAAGAATTTGGGCTCAAACCCTTCATTTTTACCCCAACTTTCACTTGTGAGTGCTGCTGGTTAGATTTACCACAAGCCAGCATCAACACACCAAATTATTGGATTATATTTCTATAGGGTGTGCCCAACTACTTCAACTCAGAGTAGATCCATTAAAATCAATGGGCCTAAGTTAGTCACGTCCATTATTTTTATATGGTCTACAACTCATAAGTAAGACTTAAAGCAGCAATGCCACTGAAATTTGTCATTCCTTCGCTCGGCATAGGAATTTGTCCAGCTCACAAAAATCAGCTGTATTCTGAATCAAGAGCCATTTCCTCCCAAATATCTCTTCCAGTCTAAAATGTAACTTGACAGTCAGTGTTCGGCAGACCAGACACACACCCAGATCCAACAACTTTGTAGGAACATATGCAAAAGTTCTTTAATGCTAAACCCCCTTGTGCTGACCGAACCTCTCCTTCATTGCTGTTAAACCACATGAACTACAAAGCCAGCTGCGTTGTGGGTGAGCACAGAAAGACATTGAACAGCATTAACTCTTTACTAGGGAATTGGGGGAGAAGGAAATTGGTTCACTTTGCCTTTTACTGCAACACTCAGTAAGTCACACTTCCTGAAACAATATGTAAAGGCAGTTCTCCTTCAAAGTTTGGTGAATTTTGCGGTGCAGTTATCCTACCAAACCATGCATACAAAAATGTGTATATGAGGATAAAGTGTGTAGAAACCAGGCAAAAATATTCCTCTTCTCCCAGGACTTTGGCTAATTAAACTAATTTAAACTGGCAGGTATTGTTTTGTTTATTATGCTGTGTATTTTTGAGTTTTTGTACTGTAAACTGCCCTGTGATCCTTGGATGATGATTTTGATGATGATGATGATGATGATAGCATGCATACATGCAGTGCTTTTTCTGGGGGGTGCAGGGGGACACATACCCCTAAACATTTTGTGAATCTTTGTACTTTTGTCCATTTACTGTATTTATTTTTCCCAATTTGAACTATAAAATGGTGATTTTCTTGAGTCAAAATGAGAGTACCCCTAAACAGTTTTTTTAGAAAAAAAGTACTGCATATATAAGTGAAAATGGCATTCAAAAATGTATTAATGGGGAAAGATGTTTTGCTAAAAATATGTATATATGGGGGAATTGCATAAAAAGTATGTTTATCAAGAGCAATTCCTGCCTGAATACTGATGATTTTTCACAAGCACTTAAAAAAAAATCACAAACAGATGCAGAAATGGGAAAAGTGAGAAACTGAGAGAAACCAAAATTGACAGATTCATCTACAGAACTACAATTACCCAAGTGCAAGAACATGCATGTGCAAATAATTAGGAACCAATTCAGAACTTTAAAAACAAATCATTCCTTCATTCCTTGAAGATCTGACCACAACTGACCTGATTCTTAAAGACAGTATTAGAAGTTTTGGTACAACTTGCAGAAGAGGGGTTTGCACAGGGTTATGGCAGATAGAGTGAGAGGTCTCCACATTCCTGGACTGTCCCTGTGCCTTTAACCCATGGGTAGGCAAACTAAGGCCCGGGGGCCAGATCTGGCCCAATCGCCTTCTAAATCTGGCCAGCAGACAATCCGGGAATCAGCGTGTTTTTACATGAGTAGAATGTGTGCTTTTATTTAAAATGCATCTCTGGGTTATTTGTGGGGCATAGGAATTCGTTCATTATTTTTTTCAAAATATAGTCAGCCTCCCCACAAGGTCTGGGGGACAGTGGACCGACCCCCTGCTGCAAAAGTTTGCTGACCCCTGCCTATCAGCTTACCTCTCTGTCTTCTTGTTGTTTAGACTGACATGTCTTAGGTTGTATCCTGTTCACAACTCCCTCTTCCTCACCCTTCTCTCTCAGACCTCAAGATGAGACTTCCTCTTTAACCATCCTCTGGGAGAACAAAGGAGCAAAGCATGGCTGCTTTGTTCTACCCTAGACTAGTTAGGCTACAACTAGAAACTATTCTATCCAGATTATGTATTTCCTACAATGAACAACGTTGTTGCTTTCTTTCCTACAAGTATCTCTCTTTGTGTGGTTGTAACAAGTGAAGTCTACTCTCCAACCCAGATTCACTAACCAAATGCTGCTCACTCTGCAAACAAAGGCAACTGGACCCCATTATCCCAGTAAGGAGCTTGCTCACTGATGCATATTTGCAAACCAGAGAAACAGTTGTGGACACCACACACACACCACTCCCAAACACACACCACAATATGTTTTGTGCTTCGTTTCAAGCCTAATATCGGTGAGTGGGATGGGCAAGAAGACCCAATGAACGCCAGGGAGGGACTCTGTCAGTTCATCTGCATCTCCGGGTGCCACTACAATATGTACACTGCATGCTCAAACTGCTTGAATAGTAATTTATCTCTCCCTGAACTACAATTCCCAGAATTCCTTGAGGGAAATCCCATTGGATGTGATTTAAAACTGATATAAGTGTGTCATATAGGTGAAATGGTTTATTGTGTTTAGAGTCTGTAGAAATGGTTTGTTATTGCTTTTAGTTTATATATATATATATATATATATATATATATATATATATATATATATATATATATATATATATAGATAGATATATAGATATATAGATATAGATATAGATATATATATAGATATATATATATATATATATGGTTTATATTCATTTTGTATACTTCTTTGATGGCCTCTGGCTATAAAGCAGTTTATGAATGTGTACGTCATCAACATGGCTTTCACCTAAAATTTGCAATGAGAAACAATTCAGAAGTTTGAAACTAGAGAACAGTATAACAGAAACAACATAAATTAAAAAAAATGTCCAGTAGCACCTAAGTTGGTCTCTAAGGTGCTACTGGACAATTTTTATTTATTTCTTTCTTTCAACTGCGTCAGACCAACACGGCTACCTACCTGAATCTAGAAACAACATATTTATTGCTATTGATGTTACTATTAAATCTATATACTGCTTAATGCCATAATAGTCTGCTAAGCAGTTTGTTTTGGTGCCTGAGGCAGATATTTCTGCTCCCCCTGGAATGAAGACATAACACACCAATTATGAACTGAAATCAGGGTCTGCAACTTTGCTTATTAACCTATGGAATATTCAGTGGAATGTAACTAATTGTTATCCCTCCTGCTTCCAAGTAGTATGGGTGGGTGACTATTTCTAAGGAGAGAGCTAGGATAATAATTCACGGCCAAAGTGCTTCACAGTTTTATTTTATTAACTGTTCATGCTGGTCAATAAGTAGAGGCACTCTGTTCTCAGAGAACTGAGATGGCAGCCCTTTGCAATTCCTTCAGCAGTATGCAGCAGAACACCATTAAGACTATCAGCAACACTGTTAAACAAGCCAAACTCTGAGCCAAAAGGCCCAAGAACTGCAGTAGGATGACAGCTGAGCTAACATAATGCACCAGAAGCTACCAAGATGGGACCTAAAAGTATGCCTGCCACTGCCTCTAATGGCATCCCAACAAGGTCACAGTAAGTATCCCCTGAAAAACTCACATTGCACAATAGGCTGTTTGCTCTTAACACAAGAACATGCAAGCATTAGAAGAGTCTGCTGGATCAGGCCAATAGCCCATCTAGTCCAGCATCCTGTTCTCACAGTGGCTGACCGGATGCCTGTAGGAAGCCTGCAAGCAGGACATGAGTGCAACAGCACTCTGCTCACCTCAGATTCCCAGAAACTGGTATTCAGAGGCATACTGCCTCTGATAGTGGAAACAGAACATAGCCATCAAGCTGATAGCCTTGTCCTCCATGAACTTCTCAGATCCTCTTCTACAGCTATCCAGGTTGGTGCCCATCACTGCCTCCTGTGGGAGCAAATTCCATAGTTTAGCAATGTGCTGCACTTTTATCTGCACCGAGTTCAGCTTCATTGGACGGCCACAATTTCTAGACTTATTCTAGATTCCTACTCAGCTCCCCTTTGAACTGGCCCAGCCTCTCCTAAATTAGATGTACCCCCTTTAACATACCAACCTTTCATTGGATGCCATAATTTGACTCCCTCCCTCACTTCTGTTCTGAGGTGCAAATCATTTCTCTCTGTTGGCGAGTTTTGGGGTGGTTGATGTAGGGGCAGTAAAGGGGTGGCTGATGGGAGGGGCAAGCCTGCACCATTTTGTGGTCCCGATACCTCCTTCAAATGTAGCAGCCATTATGCCACACTTCCACAACAGCCATTTTTATGACTGGCACTTATAACACATTCTCAAAATTCCGGATGAGTCCATTTGTCCAAAAAGGTTGGTGACCCCTAAACTCTAGTTTCTAGTTAAGGCTCTAGTATAGAAGAAAGCATTCCCCACTATCATATTTGTCCAACAGAGATGACTTAAAGCATTATCACCAACACTAATTGATTATAATTCCCAGTCATTTAATCATTACATTTTTTTTTTCAAACTGTCATGTGATGGGCTGGGAGGGTCCTTGTACTGTCTGTTTTACTAGTATGAAAAATAAAATTATTGCGCTCTGCATAAAAGGCGTCCTGCTTTGTTTCTCCCTTGATGACATGGATGTCGTGCATAGGATACTCTGCACCGGCAGTTTCCCAAAATTTACTGTACCAGAGACTTACAGTAGGAATTCTCCTATTCCTTCTCTGCAATTGTGTTGTTGCTGGATGATTTTCACACGGAGGTGCTAATTGAGTAAACAGGCTGCCCCACAATGGACAATGGATATTTCTGCAGCAGCGGGATCTCACAAAAAGTGGCTGTCATGTATACACTAACCAATGTGGAGGCATCAGTAGTACAGTGATAAATTCAGAAGTGCAGGGTCTCTTCATGGTAGCATGGAGCCATCACTGCCACAGCTCCTTCTAAGATTATGCAATAATCTTATAATTATATAGGAATAGTAATTAGGGGTTCATCACAACGATCAATGCAGATCTCTGTGTGCTGCCTTTCAGCTAGATCTGCTATTTTCTGTGTGCATACATGAGCAAATAATTTGGAGTGTTCCAATATCTTCTTTCAAAGTGATGTAACAGAACTTGAAGACACCTTCTCTTGACACTGAAGCAACTTGCTTTTTCAGTGTTCCTAAGTGATTAGCTTTACAAACACTTTCTCTGTGTTCATCCCATGTACCTTCTCCAGAGTGAGCCTAGAAGCCAATCCTCAGTGGCTGACTTTCACTCCAATCAATACAAAGGGTAGGAAGACTTATTCTCAGTGGCCAAAAAGTTCCTCTTTTGTGCTGATTGGTCTGCTATAGGATGCTGGGTGTAGTTGTCAAAAGGTTCCAAAGTTAAAATGGGCATATGTAGGAGATGTGGCAAAAGATTATTCAGTCTGATGGAACAAAGCCGTGCTAGTGTGGAGACCATACAATTTTAAAAGAGCAAGGGGATGAACACCTATGTGGTGGGTGGGTGTGTAATCTAAAACTAACAGCAGAGCTCATAGGGATGCAGGCAGCAAACAGTGGAGGACATGGGAGATAACATGAAGAGGCTTGTATCCGAAGAAGGATGTGGAGGAGGAGGGTAGAGACAAGGACCTTGCTGGGACCCCATTGCAGAAAGAGTAACAGGAGAGTCCCAAGGACTAGGTAGAGAAACCTGGGACAAGGGTGACCTGCATCCCCTGGGCCTGAAGTTCACCATCCCTAGTCTACACTCATCCACAAACCTGTCACTGAACCCATATGTCTTATGATCAAGTAATAAAAAACAAACTGAGAGCTCCCTCCATAAAACTGTTTCCTGTTCACCCCATTGTACAGTAAACTTGCTCCAAGCAATGGGAGAGACCATAGCTTAGTGTGTGTGTGTGTGTGTGTGTGTGTGTGTGTGTGTGTGTGTGTGTGGCATAGCGGTTAGAGTGTTGGACTAGGACCCAGGAGACCAAGGTTCAAATTCCCACTTAGACATGAAGCTCACTGAGTGACCATGAGCCAGTTACTGCCTTACCTTTCTCGCAGGGTTGTTGTGGGGATTAAATGAGGTGGAGGACAGCCACTTTGGGATCCTTGGAGGAAAAGGTAGGATGCAAATGCAATAAAAACATTAAAAAATACATGCTGTCTTGACTTCTCCACTAAAACAACCTCTGGTAGAAAATTGGAAAAGGTCTCAACATGAGATCCAGGAAGTGTCCACCAGTAAAAATTCTGGGTTACTGCAATAAGCCATGTGTGGGGCTGTATTTGGACCTAGTCTTTAAGCTCCAGCTTGTGCAGAATGCAGCAGCTAGTCTGCTGGTGGGAGCAGGTGCACACCAGCATATGAGACTTCTGTTAGAACATCTACACTGGCTGCTACTGGACCAGGCAGGTTTGAGGCTCTTGTGCTGATATACAAAGCCCTGAACAACTTGGGTGAACTTATATCCCAGAGGATCACTGAGATCCTCCAGAGGAGTGCTATTAGTTGTCCCACATGTTACAGAGGACTGACTGAGCCCAACAGGAAGTTGGGCATTGAGTGTCACTGGTCCTGTGCTGTGGGACCCTCTTCCAGCAGAGATTTGACAGAAGCACCCTCACGTTTAACTTTCAGACATCTCTTGAAGACCTTTTTATGCAGACCAGCCTTTGCGGCTGTTTAGATTTATTCACCAGTCACCTTAATGTTTATTTGTATTGTTCTACTGTGACGTGACATGGTGGTATAGCAATATTTTTGTAAATAAATAAACGAACAGTAAATCACACTGAGTTAGACAGAGTACAAGTCTGACTCAGTCTGAGGCAGCTATGCTCCTATGCCTCTGTTCACTCCAGGGTCATTCAGTCGAAAACAGGATTATTTTGACATAAATAGTTTGGGGAATGCACACATGAACTCTTAATAAATGGTGCAAAAGTTGGATTGGTGTATTTCCATAATGCTGTGCCTGCTGACAAATTAATCCAATTAACAAAGGTGAAAGTTTATAATTGGGGTTAACTTGAATTCAAGTGGTCATTGTTCATGTCCCCCCCATTGTGTTCTCTCCTAAATAACTCACCACGATCCCTCAACCTTGGCATCAAAGAGAGGGGCTGACTATCTAGAAGAAAGTAAATATATAGTTTGGATTTTTTTTTAAAAAAAATATATGATAACTGTGTGAAACAATGGGGTAGTTTCTTTAAAAAAAAAGATTGGGGGTGCAGTGAGGCAAGGGATCATCATTTCCCCCCTTAACCTTTCTTAAGCTTAGAGCATTTTAAAATAGTTCAAGTCCCTATTGTACTTCACAGTTTGCTGCACAGTTGAAAAAGGAATACATCTTTTCTGAGATGGACCCCAGACTCTGCTTTTTAATAGGCATGCTAATGAGATTCGGTGGCTTCATTTCCCAGCGTGCTGAAGACTCCAATAAATCTTGATTGTTCACCACCCCCAGAGAAGCTCAAGACTCAGATCACAGTCCTCTAAACAAGCATTGTTGATATAGATGGAGAAATTTGATTCAGTTCTCATTTAAAGGTGACCCTACCTATTTTGCACTTTCTGAAACAATAAAAGGAACGAAAAACAGCCAGCCATCAAAATGTGCATTTCTCTGAATTCTGCAGTGTAGACCTCCAACCAAACAAGGTGAACAAAACCACATTTACCAGGGCAAAATTCATCAGCATTTCTGTGTGAAATTCTTCTAATATGTATATTTTTGTACACATGCCTAATCCACACATATTTATGAAGCATTTTTCCCTAATGCAATGCATTTCTTCATCTCATTTTTCTCTAACATATGCATTTGTATGTACACTTTACCCTAATGTATGCATTTTTGTGCATATTATCTGGCTGGAATATCGTGTTGAAAAATTCAGAGAAGTGTAAATTTTGAAGGATGGTTGTGATCTATCTGATGAATGAGGTGAGCCGCTGCTGCTCAAAGGACTGGTGGGCCAGACCAGTGGCACACTCAACACTCAAGTCTTCAGAGAAAGAAATCACATAGTCTCAGAATTTGTCTAGCCAAGCTCTGAGAAGCCTTCCTCACCTAGCATGAGAGAGAAACCCTATTCTACTTGTGCAGCTAGAATTGTGTGTATGTGCATTTGCAAACTGAAGTTGCCTCATTGCATGCCAGACCACTCGCTCATCCATCTAGCTCAGTTTTGTCTACTTCAACTGCAAGAGTCTCTCAAACCTTTCCTTCTGCATTTCTGTAAGCAAAGCATGTGCTCTACCACTGAAGCACTTGAGAATAAGGCTGTGTGCACATTACCATTTATTCGACATGCTATGCCTTCCCATTGCTGGTTTTTGAATCTACATACACTCGGCACTGGCCAAAATCCATACTGATCCTGGTCCTGTTGTTTTTAAAACAAACATTGCTGTTTTTGGTGTGTTGTACCTCAAGCTAGCTCCATTTGGACTATAAAACCTGAGCCATGTTTGCTTTACAGTTAAGCCAGGTATGTACATTTGAGACAGCCATCATGCATGCACAGAAGACAGTTTCCTGAATAGGAGTTATGGGAGAGGGGGTGGTTGCAAGCATGGAAAAATCAAACAGGTGGTGTGCATTGGGTGAAGACATCCCCATCCCCTCTCTGATGTGTACAACAATATGCAAATGTGACTTGAAATGCAGTGAAAGGAAATGACCTCATGGTGTTTTAAGTGGATAAAGTCCACCTAGCCTTAATTTTTTGCCAGTATCCCCTCTATTAATGCAGGAGTGGCCAGTGTGGTGGCCTCAAGCAGTTGGTTGGACTAACATCAGCCTGCGTCAATATGGCCAATGGTGAGGGGTGAAGTGATTTGCAGTCCAGTAACATCTGGAGGGCCAGAGGCCCACCATTCCTGGTTTAACATAACACATAGAATGAAGAAAGACAGATCTTAGGACCTGTCTCTAGCATACATTCAAAGCAGTATCATACTACTTTAAACAGCTATGGTTTCCTCCAAAACATTCTGGAAACCACTATTCCCACAACAGAGCTACAACTCCCAGAGTTCCCTGGGAAGAGGCATTAATTGTTAAACCGCTCTGGGAACTGTAATTCTCTGAAAGGGATAGGAGTCTTCTAACAACTCTCAGTGCCCTTAACAAACTACAGCTCCCAGGATTCTTGGGAAGGGGAAGCCATGACTGATTAAGGTTTCATACTTCTTAAGATGCATAGTGCAGATCCATATGTGCAAATAAGATGTCAAAATAAAACTTCAGAAAAGAAGGCTTGTGTTGAAGGAGGAGGAGGAGGAGGAGGAGGAGGAGGAGGAGGAGGAGGAGGAGAAGAAGAAGAAGAAGAAGTCAGGATAACTTACAAATAAAATAAGAAAATGGGGGGGGGAACAATTCCACTTCTGTTCATCCAAAAGCTGTAGGCTAGAATGGAATCTCTGGGTTTAAGTTGTGATATGGTGCAGTGTTTGTGCATCATATGTTGTGTAGCCCTATAGCACTGAAAATGAATTTCTTAACAACTCAGAAATGTACAAATATTAGCCAATACATCAGTCAGTATCAACATGGGACCTTCCACCATGGCCAAGTTGCTCCAAGGACATCTGGGGTAGATTAATAACCTGAATTAATTAATTAGCTTTCTCTTTTCCTGGGTTTCACCTCTCTCTTCCTCATTTCATCTCTTTCTCTTACTCACTTTCCTCTTTTGACCTAGGTCTTGAAGAATAATTTCCTAGAAGACTTTACAAATCCTTTAAGAATGCACTCTTTCTCCAGACATATCCCTGTACCCTCTGCGAAGACTGATTGGAGTTATTTTTTTAAAATTGATTTTTGGCTTATGGAATTGTGTGTTTTTTAAAAAGAAGGAGGGGAAGTGGCCATAAGTACAATTATAATTCTAAGGGATTTCTGTGTTTGTGTGCACAGAAAATATGAGTGACTACATCTGTGATCCTTTCGTTTATACATTATCATTCACCGTGAGATGTGAAAAGCTGTTATTATAATGGAACCACAGTTAACCAAAACCTTAATTTCTACCTTCCTTTCAAGGCTAGCATCTTGGTCTGGCCTGGCCTTACCAAGACTGAGATGGTAAACCTTCAGCCCAGGGGCCAAATCCCTCTCCATCTGGCCCTTGGGAGATCCCTTCTCAACATCAATACATTCCTTGGGTGTTTTTGCCCATCTGGAATGTGTGTGTGAACTCTGATAACACCTCATGCATTCCTTCAAGGAGGATAGAGAGGGGTGCATATGTGCAGAAATTGCACAAACACAAAATTCACACCCATTGTTCTGCCCACTTTTGCCTCTGACTCCACTCACCAGTAGTTTGCCACTCCCGAACCAAAGGTTGCCCATTAGAGAACATAGCTCATGGGCAGAAAAATATTTGTGAAGGCCCACCATAATGTTCATTGCTGACAGATACGTTGGGCCACATGACTTTTCCCAATGGGACAGGGGAGAATAGGAAATGCTTTGAAAACGCAACAACATTCTATTTATACCCTGCCCATCTGGCTGGGTTTCCCCAGCCACTCTGGGTGGCTTACAGCATATCTGATAAAAGCATTGATCCTTAAAGTCTTCCCTAAACAGAGCTGCCTTCAGATGTCCTCAAAAAGTCAAATACAACACAAATGGATGAGGTTAGCTCCCTTCCCTCTGCTCTGCCATCCTGGGTATTCTTTAGTGGTAGTTGCTACCGACTGGGGCTGGTAGGGCAACAATAGGTGGTGCCAGGTAGGTGGGTGGGAGGGCAGCAGATAGAGTACGCATGCTCTAACAGCATCCATATCACCCAGGAGATCAAAGCCACAGATATAAGAGAAGAGTCATTCTCTTGTCTGGAAAGGTCACTTCCAGGTGCACATGGAGAATCTGTTTTCCACAGAGCTCAGCAATGGAAGTGTGCAGCTGTATTGAGGTAGCAGTAGGTGTTGAAATTCTGCACTCCTAGCAATTTTGTGCCCAGAGCAACCCGCCCTATGCTACACTACTGGCTCTTCTTATGTTCTTAGGATGTAAGTAAGAAGGCAGGCAGGTGGGGACTATCTGAGGGCAGACCAAAGTTGGTGGGGCAGTTCCTCATGAGCCTTAATGATCAGCCTCTACTGGTATTATTTATTTTGCTTTTGGCCTGAGCAGACCACGTACAAAAAGTGAAATGGAGCAGAGGTGGCTATCCACCAGAGCAACAAACTCTCAGGAGGGCTTTATAATGAGCAGATGAGTTGCTGATGATTGTTTGGGCAAGCTCAGCCATGCTTCCCCTCCCCACCCGTATCTTTCCACTCAGCCTCCCCCATTGCAGAAAAGTTAAATATATCTGCACAATTCTGGGCCACATTGGAGCAGATGCAGAGCCTTGTTTTAATTAAATCCATTTTCCCGCCACTCGTGTGGCTTCTATGGATGTGGAGGTGTTACCCAAGAAATTTAAAAGAGGGGCAGAGCTGGAGAAAGAGGGAGAGGGAGAGGTGAGTTCAGTAGGGCAATGAGATGGGGGTTAACAACACTGCTTAAGATCAAGGGCTCAAGTGCTGTGATACTGGCAGACTCGAAAACTTTAATTTACTGTCACTGTTAGCCCCCTTTGAGGTTTATGGTGGTATTTATACACACAACATCAATCACACAAAACAAGGAGGGGGGATTTATAGTTTGTTTTAAAGACTGCAAATGCAATGTAATGCAAATGGCATGCCTCATGGGCATTTACGTTTAATGGGAAAATTACAGATGCAAAAGATTGGTAGAACAAATTTTAAATTGACTTTATTACATTGAGTGCTCTGTGTGTGCGTGTGTGTGCAGTTGGCTCTCTCTCTCCTTGTCTCCTTTCTTCTAGGGAGTACTTTTTTATTTTGTAGTCTCTCTCGTCTATATACACACACAGGCAGAAGAGCACAGGAAAAGCCCTGCTGGATCAGGCTAAAAGACCATGAAGTCCAGTATCCTGTTCTCACAGTGGCCCCCCAGATGCCCCAATGGAACCCCACCCCCAAGGAGGACATGAGCACAATAGCACTACTCTACTCCCTTGCGAGTCCCAGCAACTGGCATTCAGAGGCCTCCTAAGCTTAATGGTCTGATGGCTTGAATCAGCAAAAAGCAGTTACATATATCCTGAATAAGCCTTACCCATGGGGATTGTGGTAGTCCAAAGGAACATAAGAAGCGCCTTGCATCAATGGTCCATCAAATCCAGCATCCTGGCTACCTAGATGCCTGTGGGAGGAAACCCAGGGCTGGCCTGTTCATGAGGCAGACTGAGACAGCTGCCTCAGTTGGTAGGATCTAGTGGGTGCCACCACTGGAGAAGTAAGAAGTGGCAGTGGCTTCTGGGTTCTCATGAGATCTCGTCAGGGTTCTCATGAGATCTTGTGGCGTTCTCAAGAGATCTTGATGGAACCTGCCACCAATCAACTTGGGAAGCAAGGCTACAGCAGGGACAACACTTTCCTCTTTTACCCCACGTGGCGAAACAGGATGTGCTGTCCCTGGGGAAACCTGCAAACAGGACCTGAGTGCAACAGTGCTCCCCGCTCCTGTGTTTTCCAGCAACTGGAAGCATACTGCTTCTGACAGTGGAGGCACACACAAAGCAAGGCAATACAGGGATGGGGGTCGCAGTTGGTGCTTTCTAGCTAAAATGACACAGAAGCCTG
This sequence comes from Podarcis melisellensis, assembly GCF_964234715.1. Lineage (NCBI taxonomy): Eukaryota > Metazoa > Chordata > Lepidosauria > Squamata > Lacertidae > Podarcis > Podarcis melisellensis. The sequence goes on from NC_138546.1 coordinate 30,241,731, forward strand.
TAGGACATTCCCTGAAGCAAGTTTCACTGAAAGGAAGAGGAGCTGTGCAACAGGAGTTGGCAAAGGTAGCTCTCATTCACACTCCAGAGGCATACTTTGTCCAACTTTCATTCAGTTTGATGGATACTGTGAAGAAGACCTTCATAGATTGTGTCCTTAACTTCCATATATCTGTGGTGGCCTTGCTTCTTCCATTGTAATTGGTGGATTGGAATTTACAGTAAATATGCCAAAATGTCACATTTCCACCCCCTGTATTTGAAGCAGTGTGCTTGATGAGGGTTCAGCTCCCAAGGTTGGGTCATATCATCTCATGTTCTGAAAGCTTTGGGATATTCCTAATGCTTTAATTAGTATAATGACACAGGAGGAGTGGCCTTGGTTTTCAGGAAACCTGTTTTCCTGCAATGATGACCACAATTCTTCTCTTTTCCATAACAATCTGAGACCATGGTTTGAAGTCCATGTGCTTTTGAGAGTCGTTTTTTTTTTTTTTTACTTTTTCCCCAGGGGAGGGACAGCATTAAAGGATCCGTTTCTCAACATACCATGCTAACAAAAGTGTCCTTAGGAGTGTCATTCATTGCTGGTGCAACATTATAACATCATGGTCAGTTACACCTAAAAATAAAACAAAATGCATGTGTGGTGCTTCCAGTTGGAACAGGGAGAAGCTGGAACCGGTGTTTTCCCCTGAAAACCCATCCAATTCTTGCCACATGCCAAAACATAAACCAGATTGCATAAAGGCAAGGTTTTTCATAATTTCCTCAGATTAGGTTTTTATTAATGCCTGTCAACAGCAAGCGATAGGCATTAACAGCTGCCGGCCGCCACGCCAGCACTGACTTCATTGCTAATCTAAAGCCAACAGTAAGCCCTTTGCGAGCCGGCTGATTGCAAAGGAATTGGTCCCTGTTTGCATTCAACTTCAAAAAAAAGATGGACTTCTCTTTCTTTCGGGAGGAGTGCATAAGTGCTGCTGCAGGAATTCCGGTTTCATGTAGACTAAACTGATTATCATCTACAAAGGTTCCAGGCATCCAGCATGTCTTCAGGGTTGAGCCTTTTGCACTGTGAGCCTGCATCACTTGGGACAAGTTCAGACTGTGTTGTTCCATGGATGAGTCATCATTCCCAGTCTAAACAGATGGCTAAATATAGCCAGGAATTCTGCATTGAGAATAACTGGATAATGCAACTTGCATTATTTCTTATTTAATTTTTATTAATTGTCTTTCCCATGAGTCTCCAGGCAATCCACATTTTTAATAATAATAAAAAACCGAACAAACAATACTTTTTTAAAAAATTAATGATAGATTCAAAAACAATACAAAATAAAGAACTAAGGCAGGGATATCTTCCCAGCTGGAAAACCTTGCTGAAACCAAAATGTTTGCAATTGTCCAAATAATGGGTGCCTGTCGTATCTCAACAGGGATGCTCTTCCACAAAACAGAGAGCACCACACATGAAAACTCTGCTCCAAGTTACTGTGGAGCAGGCTTCTGATATTTTAGGGACTGCAAGGATAAATTCTGCAACAGCGACCCACTGGACATATAAGGGACAAGGTGGTCTCTGTATAAGTTAAGAGTGGAGTGATTTACACAGAAATCCATGAAGATGGAAGTGGAAGTTTAGAGGAACATCAAGATTTATGCATCTGCAGGTTACGGAAAAACAAAAACCGCTAACATTGCATGAATGAAACTGTGCCCGGACAGAGACAGATGAAGGGGTATGGGAGGGGGGAGTTCCCCTACATTCCTATGAAACTAGAAGAAGTCATAATTGATTAACTGTTTTTCTAAAACTTTCCTAAGAAGACTAATTTTGTCAGTTACACTTTGTGCCAAGTCAGCCACTTTGGTGTCATTGAAAAATTAACCAACATTTCTGTGTGGCCAATTGCCTGCGTGACGAACATTTTCTCAAATACGCAATCAGAGGACCGTTACTTTTTCTTCTGAACAGTATTTGTAGCTTAACTCAAAATGAACAAAAAGAGAGATTAAAGATGAAGTACTCAGGAAGTGGCAGGGTGGGTGGGGGTCCTGGGCAAGTAGATAAGCCCAGACCTAGACAAATCTGGGCTTCACGGATACTTGGAAGACAAGTGGGTTCTAAACACACATGAGGTTTGCACACACATGAGGCAATCAAGAGGCATTATCAAAGTTCAAATGCAGACTCCAGTCTGGCAAAAGCATTCAAAGAGGCACATGGAGCAATATTGTGAGAGGTGTGGCCTAAAGACAGGGGCTTGGCTTTGGGAGGGTATGATACCTCAGCCCTTGGTAGCCATCTTATCTGCCACTTCTGTGTTGAGTGAGTTCCCCGGGAGTGCCCTGAGGCATTTTTTTTTTTTTACCCACCCTTCACCATAAGGCTCCAAGGCACACTACATTATTAAAATCAGTTTGAAGCCAACAATAGTCAAGAGAATAGGGTGGATCCTAAAATATGTATCTCTTGTGTCACATATTTAGCATATGACAGAAGCCACATAATGAAGATGCCAGAAACACCCCTGTGAGGAAGAAATTCTGTAACGTAAGGGCTACCACAGAGGAAGACCTTTCCTGGGCTACCACCTTCTCCCCATGTTTCTGAGAGTGGGAGAACTACCAAGCCCCCCCTTCAAATCTTAACAGGAAAGGAGGTGGTCTTTCAGACACTTGGGCAGTGGGCCACAGACGGCCCAAGCGCCAGAGTTTCCCCACCCACCCCTGTCCTAAATTCTGTGGCCTAAAAACAGCCCTTTTCATCTTATTCTATGGCCAACCCAATCAGCCATAAAAGAAGCCACTGAATCAAAATATAATAGAATTGTAGAGCTGGAAGGGACCCAAGGGTCATCTAGTCTAACCCCCTGCAATGTAGGAATCTCAACTAAAGCATCCCTGGCAAATGGCCATCCAACCTCTGCTTAAAAACTCCCAGTATGTTTCCGAGCACAATTCAAAGTGTTGGTGCTGACATTTAAAGCCCTAAAGGGCCTCGGTCCAGTATATCTGAAGGAGCACCTCCACCTCCATCGTTCTACCCAGACACTGAGGTCCAGCTCTGAGGGCCTTCTGGCAGTTCCCTCACTGCGAGAAGCCAAGTTACAGGGAACCTAGCAGAGGGCCTTCTCGGTAGTGGCACCCACCCTGTGGAACGCCCTCCTATCAGATGTCAAAGAGAAAAAACAACTACCAGACTTTTAGAAGACATCTGAAGGCAGCCCTGTTTAGGGAAGCTTTTAATGTTTGATGCATTACTATATTTTAATATTTTGTTGGAAGCTGCCCAGAGTGGCTGGGGAAGCCCAGCCAGATGGGTGGGGTATAAATTATTATTATTATTATTATTATTATTATTATTATTATTATTATTATTATTATTTTCTGATGAAGGAGAGTCCGCCACCTTCCAAGTTAGTCCGTCCCACTGTCAAACAGCACTGACACCACAAGGGGACAATTTATTTTCTCCTCTTTGATATGCCTTACTATGCCCTAACTACGCCTCTCTGCTCCCCCACTGCCTGACTTTGTGACTTTTTGGCCCCCCCTCCCCTTTAATAACCTGGTTATTGAAGCCTGTTCCTCAAGAGTCTTTTCATATCTGCCGCGCAACCAGCAAGCAAATTTCTTCCAAGTTGCTCAACAGTCTATTGCCTCCTTTTCTTCGCTGCTGAAGCATTTCATTGCCGTTCCATTGACTGGGAGGTGTTCTGTTACATTGGAATCAATAGCTTAGGGGCTCTCTGGCACACTGATTAGCTTGTCAGTCAGAGCCGGGGGCAGGGGGGGGAGGTAGCATAAATCCCGAATACCAGGGCCACCAGTTTGAAAAGCGAGGAATGCAGGCAGCTCAGATGGGGGGCTTTAGCAGCCACCTGTCGCTCTCTAACATGTGCAAAGTGTATTAACTTCTTTGCTGCTACATGCCTGAAAGGTCACCTGAGAAAGAGAGAGAGAAAGGGAGACAGAGAGAAGTTTTAACTCTTTTGGAATCCTTTCGCTCATGCTTGTGGTTTGGAAAACCACACTTTGAAAGCACATTTCCCCTCCCCACCCAAAGAATCCTGGGAGCTGTAATGCACCCATCGCAGAGCTACAGTCCCCAACACCCTTAGCAAACTGTAGTCCCCATGATTATTTGGGGTGGAGTGTGGACTGTGGTTTAAACGTATGGTGTGAATACAGTTCAAGTCATGAATGGAAATCATGTTTGTGCACATAAAATAGCAGAGCTAATTGTAATCCAAAACAACTACAGGGGGCCAGGTTGGTGAATCCTGTACCAAGCACTGCACTGCACTGCACTGGCTCCCATGATATTACAGCTCACCATTCAAGTAAGGAAGCAGAGGGAAAAGGGTAGATGCCAAAGTATTTTTATTGCTGTAAAAAAAAAAAGGTGATGTTCTCTCCTGTTGTCACAAGGGTCTTTTTTGCTGTGTATGTGGTATTACGATATTGCCAAAAGTCCAAACAGGCTAGAGGAAAATGACACATTTATGTTCCAGATTTATTTATTTATTTTTAAAAAAACAAGCATTCCACTTTTCAAAGCAGCTAAGATAACGTACAGTGCATTTTAGTTACTTCTTTGATTACATTTATGAATTGCTTCCCACGAAATATCTCAAAGCAATTTCACAGCAGAAAACATCAGCCATTAAAACCAATTCCATGTGTAAAAACAATTCAAACCAATTCCATATGTAAGAACAATTTCGTACATACAACTGAAAACAACCCAACTCACACACACACATGGATTGAAATATACAGACATAAATAGAAAAGCAAAGAAACAATGAAAACGTCAAATTCAGGATTATTATTTTTTTTAATAAAAAAAAAATCTCCATTTGTAGTCCACAGGAGTATCACACTTTAAATACTACTCTAACAGTGCGATCCTATGCATGTATACTGAGAAGTAAGTCCAATCAAGTTCAGTGGCACTTCCTGGATAAGAGTATATAAAATTGCCACTTACCAGGGATCAATGAGACTGACTTCTGAATAGACACAGATGAGATTACTATGAAGAAGTCTAAGTAGAGGAAGAAGAAGGTTGTTACTCTCCAGTCCTAGACTGACATGCTAGTTCAGGGTTCCTAGCTTGCAGCACTCCAGACGTTGTTGAACCCATCTCATTTCTGTGATTGCAAATTGTTTTCATCTGTTTTTAATTATGTTTGTTCATTTTTGTAACCTGCTCTGGAACTTAGGATGAAGGGTGGATAAATAGTAATAGTTAAGTCAAACAAGATTTGACTTAAAACACTCATATAAGGAAAAGTGTGGAGAAATTCATTTCAGCACAATAACATACATACTGAAAGACAAATTTCTGACAATGACTTCATAAACACTGTGTATGAATGCATGGAAAGAGGCATCAGGATCTTTACCTGACCTTATCCACCAGCTCACACATTTAAAGTCTCTTTAACACAAAGGGCAGTGGGCATTCATAAACTTCAGCAACCACTCTTCATTTCTGCAGGGTGTGAAAAACAGAGGTCCCTGAGCAAGCAAAGCCTAGAAAATGTGGAATTAGCAGAAAATGCCACTGGGTTTGTTTTCCCGCCCCACCCTTACCTAAATATTCATTTCTACACACCATGAAGGTCTGCACAAGGCTGGAGAACATCTAATATAAGTAACACATTCTGAATCCAATGGTAAGAGCTCTCTGGAAGGCAAGGATATGGAACCAAATCAGCTTCCAAGTAAAAGTGTCATATTGCCCTTCAAACCCAAGAAAGCCTTCTTGCAGGCACTTATTATCCGTCTTCCTATCTCAGAAGACCACAAAAGGAAATCCTGTGCTTAGAATATTATAGCTTGAGCTTCAGCAAGGATTTCTCTCCTTTTTTGTAGTTAACCACATTTGGGGTTTCCTAGAAACCCTTTACAAACTTACCACAACCCACAAACTACAGCGGTACAGCACAAATTGGGATTATTGCTAGTCCTTACTATGTTATATTAATTCCCTAATTTTTGCTTTTACTATTATGATTAATGCTTTACAAGTCTCCTTAGATTCTGCAAGCCACAAGCTGAGGGCAAGTTGTGCCAATCTGAGAGCTTGCTGAAAAGTCTTGCTATTAACAATGGAAAATAGTGTTAGGTTCAACTAATGGGAAAAGAAAAATGGAGGGTCCTTCTGTTTTTTTTAAGCCTGCCCCCCCCAAAAAAAGCCAAGCATTTTGAAGCTTTGAATTGGCCCAATCCACCAGGCTCTTCTTATGAGTGAGGAACTGTGTCAAAAGATGGAATTTATATCGGTGTTTTATTTATTAGTAATTTGTACCAATGCTTTATTGCATATTTTTGTAACCTTTGCTGTTTTAGTGTGCTGTACATCACTTAGAGATAATGTTCATTATATTAAGCAGTGTGTAAATGATCTAAATAAAGAAACTTTGAACTTGGGAAGAGAACACCATTTGCTGTGTCGCCTCAGGTGGCAAAATGTCTTGGGCTGCCCCTGCTGGCAACAAAATACTATGACTAGAGCCATCTCAAACCTGAAGCCTGCTCTGTGGACTTCATATTATGTAACAGGTGCAGCTGCCATTTCCCCTGCCATAACATATACAACTACATGGAAACCCCAATGGCAGGGAGGGCCCCACTCCAGTGAACAACACCTGTGGGAACCCCCAGTGTTATAAAGATGTGTTATATGAACCAAGGACCTTTGTGATTGTGCAAACGTTACTCAACCCAGCCCTCATCACAATGAATACTGCTAGAGACAGCAAAGATGTGAGATTTCCCTGTCATGGGCAGTGTTGTTAATTCAGCAATCTCAGAAGCAAAGTCAGGCTAAATCATCCCTACAAATGTGGTTACTCAGCAGAGAGATACGTTGACATTTCTTTTTCTTTTCCGCTTCTCCCAATTTTTCACCTGTAAGGATGTTGATTTCTCACCTTCTGCCGAGGGAAAGAAAAGTCATTTTGAACCATGCAAACAACATAAAACTTTTAACCACTCAACAAAACTCTCCTCTATTCCTGACACGGAATATGATTCTTCCTCTTGGAAAATACTGTATTAACTTTCCGTTGACACCTTCACTCACACACTCACACACATGCTAAACATTCTCATATATCTTTCCACCACAAGCCCATTTAAACTGATAGACACAATTAATTATTGTTTTTTCCTCACACGGTTTTGAAAATTACCTCAGGCATCTAAAAACAGGCCTGAAACTTGTAGCCACTTGATGCTTCTGCCAGGGGAAAGGGATTTTTATATATTTTAGGGCTGTTAACTGATCATCATCTTTTTAAAAATAGTTGATTAATCACTTGCTTATTAATCAGTTCATTTCATTTAAATATATCTGCATGTCACCAAAACCAATCTATCACCAAAGCCTTCCTTTCCTTTCCTTTCCTTTCCTTTCCTTTCCTTTCCTTTCCTTTCCTTTCCCTTTCCTTGTATTGAAATAAGTATGAGATAACTTTATGTAAAAGGTATTAAACAGAACAGCTAACAATGTCAGAAGCAAATGCTGCCTTGAATATGTTATTTGGGATCCATTATTTGAAAGACTCCCTGTGTCCATGCAAACTTTTCTGAGTCCTGAGATAAGACACAATCAGAACAGTGGGTACCATGGGCATGACCTTTTCAATGATGGCCCCACATATTTGGAATTCCCTCCTCCAAGTAGTGAGTCTGGCTTCCTCACTGATGGTATTAAAGGAGACGTTTAAAAAAGGTTTTGTTCCACTTGGCATTTGATTGATAGCTTTATGTTACCTCCAGTGCTTTTTTCTGGAAAAAATGTGGGGGAACTCCCCAGAAAGTCAGTTAGTTATTTAGTCAGTCAGTCAGTTAGTTTGTTTGTTGCAGGCCCAGTTGCAGTGCCCCACCCCCTGGGCAGTAGCTAAATGTAAGATATGATTAATAAACTCAAGCAGACAAGGATCTGAATTAGAAATGGCCACAACTTTATTGATTACAGATGTAGATGAATTTTGGCTCAGGCATTGTGTGTATATCCATTCCAGCCCCTTCCCTCCCCCAAGAAAAAAAATACTATCTAATTTTAAACTGGTAAGGGAATTGCCTTCATGGGTGTAGTGCACTGGTTAGAGTGTTGGACTCAGACCTGGGAGACCCAGGTTCAAATCCCCAAACAGACATGAGAGTGGCTTGGGAAACCCAGCCAGATGGGTGGGTTTATTATTATTATTATTATTATTATTATTATTATTATTATTATTATTATGAAGCTCACTGGGTGACTCTGGGCCAGCCGCTGTCTCTCAGGAAGACCTGTCTTACAGGGTTGTTGTGAGGATAAAACAGGAAGAGATAGAGCCATGTATGTTACCTTGAGCTCCTTGGATAATAAATAAAAATGTAATAATAATTACTGCTCTTTTCCCCCAGCACAAGCTTAACCATGTCTACTCAGAACCATGTCCTATTGAATTCAATGGGGCTTACTCTCAAGTAAGTGGCCTTAGGATTGCAGCCTTCATTCTTAATTTTTTGGCTTTTTTAAATGCTTTCTTTGATATTTGCATTTTATTGACTTTTCCTTGGCCACCTTGGGAGGATTTCGCCTAAAAGGCAAGATATAAATGCAGTAAACAAGTAAATCAATGCAGTGCGCAGCCTGCAATTTCACTCACAGAGGAGGCTAATTCTGAACTGCTGATAATTTAATAGGTAAAACGTAGTAATTATATTTTTCCAAGCATATCTTTAACCAAAAAGAGCAGACCTCTTTCATTGTTGTTGAAAAAACAGAACCAAACAGATTATTAGATCCTGTCTGCAGAAAGCTAACATGTCAAGGAAAAGAGTCCTAGAGTAGCTAAATCCCTGGTGTCCTGTTTTTCTATGTTCAGGGATTTGGAGGTATCTTGTAAAAAGAAAAGAAAAAGTGGGGCAAATGTATAGAAATTATTCCAGCTTGCGGTCTCCTAACTATATACTGACATAGTAACCATATAACACCTTGTGGAATTGCCTCACTTATTGCATTGCACACTCTCGCCCTCACACAGCAAACTCCTAATTTGCATATCATCCATCAAATGTGTCTATTTCCTTCTGTTGAATGTTGCAGGACCCACTCTGTCTGTATTTATGTGCTCTCAAAATCCTCATTTCTGAAAAACTGGCATCATTTTGGCCAGGTTCAGAATTTCAGTTCCAAGTCCGACCCCTTCTTGCCAGAGCGATGCTGAGAGTTTGGGCTGTGTCCTAACTGGCAGCATAAGCCATTGTTACGAACACAAAACAGTCTGAAAGACCTCTCATGGCCTCTTTTAGCATGCAATGTCATCTGTTGCCACAGGTTGTGCAAGGCTGAGGGCTACACATGCCAGCCCGAATTATGCAACTTCATATGTGATAGGAAATTCAACAGAGGATTGTGTGTGTGTGTGTGTGTGTGTGTGTGTGAATCAAATCCTTTTGCTGAATTGGTGCTGAAGGTCCTCAGAAGATAGTTGCTCAGGAGCATCCAAAATGCTCATCGCCAGCCTGGTGGGCTGGTTTGTTTTGACAATAAACCATAAAATAAGCGCAAGAAAGGTTTGCAATGCCACAGTTTTTAAAGTATAACTAATGCACTTTTGCAGGTGGGTTTGCTGAACAATGATAGTGGTATATGAAATTGTGCATAGCATTCATTTGGAGCAGTAGGATACAGAGCCGGCCCACACATGAGGCAGGAAGAAAAACCTGTCTCAGGCGGCAAAAATGCAGGAGGTGATGTTCTGCCTGCCCCACTGCTTCACCACACTTGGCAAGAGGAGAGATTCCAGCATGTGCTGTTGCTGCTCATCTTCCTTGTCCCTGAGTGGAGAAGTGGCAACACTTTACAGGACATTTGCAAAGTTTGGAACAAGACGGTGTGTGGCTGTGTGCCATGACGTTGCTGCTCATCTTCCTGCGCCCCTGAAAGGGTAGAAAAGTTGAGCAGCAAAGCTTTGCGAAAGTTTTGTGAGAGCTGGGGCATTTTGGTAGCAGAAGTTGGGGGGCAGCAACGGAAGGGTGGGCAGGCAGTGACAATTCCCATTTCACCTCAGCTGGTGAAATCGGCTGGCCTGCCCCTGCTATGATACTATTCTAAATGGTCACAACTTGCCCCAAAGATTTATGGGAGGCATGTTTGTTTGTTCATTTGTTTGTTTGTTTGTTTTGTTTTTTTACCAACAACCAAAACACAAACAGTGAAACCCCCCAGGCGGCTGATACATTGGGTATACATAATCAATAATAACATATTCACATCAGCCATATGTACAATTTTATATATGTTAACACTTCTCCATCCACAATCTTTATTTAACTTTTAACATTTTAATTGCCCCAGATGGTTCAAGCCTACCCAACTAATTCAATATCTCCTCAAACCATTCCTCCTAGGGAGGTATGTCTGTTAAGAATGCTGGGAGTTGTTATGAGGCTCTAAGTCCCACCACACAGCTAAAATTCCCATAGTGGAATTGGGAACTGTAGCTCTGTGTGGAGAATAGGGGTCTCCTAACAACTCTCAGCACCCTTAACAAACAAAGGATCCCAGAATCCTTTTGGAGGAAGCCATGCGTGTTGAAAGTCCATACGCTCCAACATTTCTCTGATGAAAATGGGGACATCCTAAGGGAAAGCGGGACATTCCGGAAGCAAATCAGAAACTGGGATGGCCTCTGTAAATCCAGGACTATCCCTGGGAAATTTGAACACTTAGAGGGTCTGAAAGTGATCTGAAAGTGTTGTATATGTATGGTGTGAATGTGGTCCTGGATAGACCATTCAAATTTGTTGTGCATTTTCTTTTCCTATAGCAAGGACTCCACCAACCTCAATATTTTGCATTGGGGTGTATGCATGCACACATACACACATGGTTCAGAGAGAGATGTGTTGCAGTTCTAGAACCAACACACACACACTCCGTCCATCCTCTAATCTCTTTTCACTTTTCTTCACTCCCTCACAGTTTCTTGTGAGGCAGCGGTCATACAAGCCGAGACCTGGGCCTGCATTTCAAACAAGAGAGGCTTTCTTTCTTCTCTCATGAGAGAGGCTGTCTCAAGAGCGACGTCTGAAAGTGGCGCTAAGTTATCGCCCGGGCTCCAGCCTTTCTTGCAACTGTCTATGTGTTGTGTGCTTGCGTGTGCGAAACAAGCTCTCGAGATATTCGTAAGAAGCCTTTAACCCAGATTACGCCCCCTCGCTTTCTATGGGGCTCTTTTGGGATAGGGTGTGAAAGGTCACCCTCTCAGACTGGATAGCGATACTCAGCCAATTACAGGGCCCGGCCCTTTCAACAAAAGAGATCTCTGAACGGAGGGTGACAAAGGATTCATTTGAAAGTGGGGGGGGGGTGTTAAAACACGCACACACAGAGATACACACACAATTAAGTAAAAGAGTGAATTATTTGGGCTTCTTTTGAAGCCTTAAACTGCTCCAGCCGATTAGAGGAGGCAAACCGCCTTCCTGTTCCCAGTCGAAAGTATTAAAACCCACAGAACTTCTACGTTTTAAAATGCGAGTGGAAGCTTTCTGCAAATGGTGCGGTTGTTAAAGAGATTAAGCTGGAGAACGCAACTATTCTGATCCAGCTAAAGTCACTTGTGGCTCATTGAAAGCAAAGCGGCTTCAGTTACTCTTGTAATTTCATCAGCTAACTTCAGCAGACAGCAGAGGGGTTTAGCAGTCAATCCTTCTAAAGAGGGAACTCTGAGAATTGCATACCTTTCTCTGATGAAAATAGGGACACCCTGTTTAGTAGTAGTAGTAGTGGTAGTAGTAGTAGTAGTAGTAGTAGTTATATGCCACCCATCTGACTGGGTTACCCGAGCCTCTTCCAACATATATAAAAACATAATAAACATTTAAAAACTTCCCTAAACAGGGCTGCCTTCACATGGCTCAGGGGTCAAATAAGTCCTTACCCTCCAGCATTTCTCCGATGAAAATAGGGATGTCCTAAGAACAAGCTTGGGGACTTGGGGTCAAATCAAAAACTGAGATGGCTTTCACATTGATGATTACCAAACAGTTTTCCTCCTCTTCTCCTCCCCACCTCCCTGCCTGCTCCCCAGTAACAGTGGATCAGGTCCCTTTGACGCACTGGCACTTCTCAGCTACCCATGGGCAATTCAGAACGGTAGGTATGTTAATCCCAGCTATCCCCTGTATGTATCTATTTATTTTCATTGGCTTCCTTGCTCTGCGTTGGCTCCTGTCCAGCCCTTGCGGCAACAACACCACAGGAGACAATAGCAGATGAAGAGAGGAGCATAGACTGTGAGAAGCTGATCAAATTAACATTAAAAAAAAAAAAATCTGGTTTCTGCTGGCATGTAGTTGGCACAGCCGTGCGCAGAGCAAATGCGGAGACAAAGCAGCAGGAGGCAGGAAGGGGAGCAAAAGGTGAACAACTTGAAATATGAGATAGGCAGAGAGAACTCAACAGGTTTGCTGCATTTCATTCGCGTTCTTTACAGATCCGTGGCAACTATATCCTGCCCTTCCTTCAAGGTGTCATACGCAGTTCTCTCCCTCCCGCCGCCACCCGCTTATTTTATCCTCACAAGAACCCTGTGAGGTAGGCGAGGCTAAGAGAGGATGGCTGGCCCATGGTTTCCCATCAGTGAGCTTCCCATCAGCACTAGGTGTTTAAAACACTATTATGCAACTTTAAACAGACATGGCTTCCTCCCAAAGCATGCTGGGAAGTGTCCTTTGTTAAGGGTGCTGAGGGTTGTTAGGCCCCCGTTCCCCTCACAGAACTACAATTCCCAGAGTTCCCTGGGAAGAGGGGCTGGCTATTAAGCCATGTTGACTTTTAAACTTCCTTTTAAACTTCAAACCTTTAAACTTCTCTCCTTCCTTGGATGTTTTTAAGCAGGCATTAGATGGCCATCTGCCGTGGATGCTTTTGCTGAGATTCCTGCATTGCAGGGGGTTGGACTAGATGACTCCGGGGTCCCTACAATTCTATGAATCTTAGTAAACATGTATAGTGGGGATGGGGGATCCTTCAGCCCAGGGTATGTGCTCCTTCCGAGGCAGCCTTCTGAGGGGGGGCCACAAGGCAGTCATGGGCGGAGGAAGAAGAAAAAGTGGGTGGAGCAATGGATACAACCGTTACCTTTGTACAGTAGGGTACATTGCAGCTGTGAAAAAGTAAGAGGTACCTATGCAAACACCCACCATCTCGCCATCCTCTAGTCTAGCCAGTCAAGCAAGAAACATTATGAGAGTTCAAGGACACATTCCAGACAGGCAAAAACCACTCCAGAAAGGCAAAGGGCAGAGCCAGTGAGACTACGGTTGCCAGGTCAGGAGCATTTCAGAGTATGAGATTTCAGAGTCCAAACCTGAAACTTAGGGGTGGTCATGGGTGGTTCTCCCTGTGCGTTTCTCCCCACCGCTGAGCCCTGGAGATGGACATTAATTGGGAGAGGGGAGGAGGGCAGATCCCCGCAAAAGTCTGGGCAATCATTTTCAGCTGTGTTCTGCCAGGTTGGCGCTTGCAAGCTGCATGAAAAACAACAACATGTATATAGGAAGTGCAGTGTAAGCGATGGAAGTCAATCAATGAAATTTTATTATTGAGATACTTGTAGAATAAATTTGGAAGAAATTCTTCCAATTTTTCTTCTTCCTTTTCTCCTTCTTTCTTTTTCTTTTCTTCCCTTTTTCTTTTTTGTTCTTTTTATAATTGTGTGTACTTATCTGAAATATATATGCATATATGTATTTGTATTTTGTAATAATTATGTTAAATAAAATTTAAAAATGAATAAAAAACAACAGCAGCAGCAATTGAAATACATTCTCACTCACCTGGAGATTCAAGCCCCCACTCCCCCCCCCCCTGCTTAGAGCGGGCCAGGGAAGTCTGAAAACTTCAGTAAGCCCTGAAGGTCTGTCAACCCTAGTGAGGAAAGTCCCAAGGGCCAGACAGAGAGGGTCTGGAGGGCCTGAGATTCCGCACAATCACTCCTCTATAGGATTGTGCTTTATAATTCAGTAACAATCCAAAGAATAGTGACTGTTGCAAAGACACTTTTTTAAAAAAAATGCTTGCAGTTTTTCCAAGCTGCATATTCAGGGTGAATTGAGTCTGTTTTTGCACTCACCTCTGGATTTGGACCCGAGCCCTGGTCCTTCTAAACCTCAAACAGAAACACACCCACAAACCAAACTAGTCTGTCTGTCATCTGGGGGCAGAGACAGGGCACAATCTGGGAAGATCATGTGGAACTTAGTAAAAACTCGCTGACCCAAAACACCACCAGGCAGAGCCTGATTTCCTCCCACCTCTTCTGCCCTTGATTCTAATTGTGTGGCAGACTTCCTTCAGCTTCACTGGTCGAACCAGTTAGAAAGAGAGCCCTCTCCCCACCCCACTTCCTTGCAGGCTCGGATCCTAGCACCCCTTTTTCCTTACAAATAAAAGTAAAGCAGGGGGAGGATATCCAGAGCAGTGAAAAGGCTGCAGGACAGCCACACAACTGAAGGTGTTTGGGGGGTGGCTTATTATTCCTTTAAAGTTGGAGGCCAGGTGAAATCTCATTGCCAAGGTCACCCACTGAGTCACCAGGTGGTGTATTTAATTTAAAAGGAGTGTTAACCTTGTTTACTCAAAACAACACCAATATGCAGAGAAGCAGTAAATCCATTGTCGTTAAACAGCAGGGAGGCTGCATGTGCTGGCAGCCTGCCTATAGGCGGGCAGCAGCCTGAACTCAGCTGGCACCAGGCAGAGGCGGCCTGGCGGGTGCTGCGCTCAGGCCCAGCCATCCTGGCAAAGGGCCTCCGCCCGAGAATGCTTGTGGTCTGACCTTCGTCCCCTCCGGTTGACTCTTTACATTCTTGTCAAATATATTTAAACGGAGAGGTGTCCACTTGAAGGGAAACATTTGTTAATCACTTAAAATGCGAGGGCTTGGCCGCCTGCCAAGTTTACATTTTATAAATATGTAGTGTCTTTCTCGAGTGAGGCGAGGATCCACAGACCCTCCCGTGCCTTTGCCAAAAAATGGATATATCTGTAAACAAAGGGAAGAGACGGAAAGGGCTTTGGTGGGCAGCTTTTCTTTTGTAAGCTGCTAGACCAGCATTGAGTTGTTCTCTCCCTTTAATTTAAAATGATATGGATTATGGTGCAGATATATTTGGGGGGGGAAATGGGCATGTTTTTTAACCTACGCATCTCTTAATAGCTATTTGGTATCAAAGTTGTCAGATAAAAAAATGATGAGTGCCTCTGAGCATGTGAAGACTTTTATAAAGAAAGGAAAGAAAGTTTTGTTTTTGTGGGGGGGGGTTATTTTATTTTATTTTTTTAAAAAAACAGCTTAAAGCATTGTGCTCCTGATCACATGCCAAGTGGCCTTGCTTTGAGAAGGGATATCCCCCTCCTCAAAGCAAACTTTTAAAAAGTTGTGTCCAGTAACATAAAGAGAAAGATAAAGGGACCCCTGACCATTAGGTCCAGTCGTGACCGACTCTGGGGTTGTGGCGCTCATCTCACTTTATTCGCCAAGGGAACCGGCGTACAGCTTCTGGGTCTTGTGGCCAGCATGACTGAGCCACTTCTGGCGCAACCAGAGCAGCACACAGAAACACCGTTTACCTTTCTGCCACAGCGGTACCTATTTATCTATTTGGACTTCATGCTTTTGAACTGCTAGGTTGGCAGGGACCGAGCAACGGGAGCTCACCCCGTCACACAGATTTGAACCGCCGACCTTCTGATCGGCAAGTCCTAGGCTCTGTGGTTTAACCCACAGCGCCACCCGCGTCCCATGTCCAGTAACATAGTCAGCCCCAATTATTATTTGTTTGTTTGTTTATTACTTTTATATCCCTCCATTCCTCCAAGGAGAACTCAGGGTTGTGCACATAGTTCTCCTTCTCACCATTTCATCCTCACAACAACCCTGTGAGGTAGGTTAGGTTGAGAATGAGGATCTTGTCTCTGAGTGGGGATTTGAAGTCAGGTCTGCTGGGTCCTTGTCCAGCACTCTAACCACTACACCAACATCATGTGACTAATTCCGTTTGTGTGTGTGTGTGTGTGTGTGTGTGTGTGCGCTAAGCCTAGGGGATTCTGCCAATTTTAGTTTCTTTCCATTTGTCATTTTTCTAATCTTAAATCAAGTTTACCACATTCCTGTATCAATTTGTTTGTGTGTGTTTTTTTAAAAAGCCTAAACAAATGAAGTGCCGTATTTTTCGCTCTATAAGACACACCAGACCACAAGACGCACCTAGTTTTTGGAGGAGGAAAACAAGAAAAAAAAATTCTGAATCTCAGAAGCCAGAACAGCATAAGGGATCGCTGTGAAAGCAGCAATCCCTCTTCCTGTTCTTTTTTCTGGGATAGCTGCGCAGCCTGCATTCACTCCATAAGACGCACACACATTTCCCCTTACTTTTTAGGAGGGAAAAAGTGAGTCTTACAGAGAAAAAAATATGGTAATACACACAAATTTAGCATGCTTATTTTCACAAATGTACACATTTCTGCAAGCAAATTTCCCCAGTATAGTGCATGTCTGGATATGAACTTCAGTGTGCATTTCAATGCACACTCTCCCCCTCTATATACATTTCTGTATGCGTTCTTTGGCTGGAGAACCACATCACAAAATTCAGAGAAACGTGACATTTGAAGGATAGCTGTGTTGCAGGAAGTGTGAAGTGGGCAGGGTGGGTGCGTTGAAATGCAAACCAAACCTATCCTCACTTCCAATCCCTAATGCCTGCACTAACAGCAATAAAGAAATAAGTTAGATATATATTATTTTTGCCTGGATTCATTCCCTTCAGTTCTTCCAGGACACCAAGCAAGTAAAATTCTAGACAGGTCTGCAGGATTTAGTCTGATGCTAATGCGATCTAACAAAGCAAAACTTATCGTCCACATTCATGCCATGCATTTGAAGCACCCTTAGGCCACTATAAACAGTCATGGCTTTCCCCCAAAGAAGCCTGGAAACTGTAGTTTTTAAGGGTGCTGAGAGTTATTAGAAAACTGGTTTCCAGAGCTGCAACTCCAAGCTTGGTTTAACAATAATCCACTTCGCCAGGAACTCTGAAAATTGTAGCTCTGTGTGTACAGAGGCAGGACCTCCTAATAACTCTCAGTGCCCTTAGGGAACTACATTTTCCAGGATCCTTTGGGGGAAGCCATGACTGAACAGTGATATGATACTGCTTTAAATGTATGGTGTCGATGTGACCTTATAAGAGATTCTTAACTAGCTAAGCAATGAGCATCTGATCTTACCATCGTTCTTGACTTGCATTGTCCCTTTTGGAAGGAGGACAAGGAGAACAGATACTTTCCAAGTTAACAGGCTGAGTGGTCTTTTCTCCATTTCTCATACATTTTCTTCCAGGTTGTGGTTATGGTTGTGGTTTGCTGTCACACAATCTCCTACCTATGCAGTCTCCCCCTGGTTATTCATTACACTCTCTCTCTCTCTCTCTCTCTCTCTCTCTCTCTCTCTCTCTCTCTCTCTCTCACACACACACACACACACACACACACACAAACTTACACTTTCCTTGAAGTGATGAACAGATTAAAGTTAAATTCCTGTTGACCAAGGCTGTTGCATTGACATTTCAGTTGTTTACAGGGCTCTGTCTCTGCTAATGACAGTTTGATAAGTGGAGTGAGGTTACTGCCAGACAGCCGATGGGGCAGAAGAAGTCAGATGGTTTACAGAACATCTCCCTTTAAACACACACACCACCACTCAGTTCAACTTTAAAGCTGTATAGGGTTGGACAGTAATATCGTCATCAGCCAAAATAGAAAACGGTGGCGAGAAAATAATTCTGGGTCTGCTTTAGAATATATTTTTTTTTAAAAAAAAAACTCCTTCTCGAGAATAGCATGATGAAAAGAAAGGTCAGGCATTCTGCTTCTCAGTGGGATGGTGTGAGATCCCAAGGCTGCTTAAAATGAAACAAAAATGAAATAAACAGAAGCAGTAAGTCTGTCCAAGGGACTGTCTGTGCAATTGTCCACAACAGGGCTGTATATAAAGACCAGTCGATGTTTGGAACAGGGATAAGGTGAAGAGGTCAGCCAAGGGTTCCTTTGGGGTAATAGTTCCTTGCCCCTCCTTTGGTTATAAAAGAAAATAAAAGACGGATGACTTGATGTCTGAGTCTGGAAATTTGGGCCAGCTATGCCCATAATTCGTATCATTTTTTCTTTGAAGAAGAACAAGAAGAAGAACAAGAAGAAGCTTGCAATAATAAGTTATTTTGCAAGGATTATACCCTACTTATGTAAAATCACTTTGTTCTTATTTTCTTAAGTGGTGGAAAATGGAGAGTAGCATGTCCAGTATGAGATTACTTTAGAGCAAGGGTAGGGAACCTCTGGGCCATGGTTCCATCTTGACCCACCCAGGAATGCAATTTGCCTTGCGAGGCCATATCCCCCAAACCAGGATCCACCTCCTCAATTAGCTGATGTCACTGAACGAAGAACATCAAGTATGGGTAGTTCTGCATGTGCCAAAGCTAAGCATTTATGAACACTGAAAACACTACAGTTTCAAGTGAAGGGTGTGTGATCTGTTATGGAACTTCAAGGAAAACACAATTTAAGTCACTCCAAAAAAAGGTTTTAGAGCACTTCAAATCATTTGCCCATGTACTTCTGAATTTGCCTGAAGCCCTGATGTTCCGTGGATTTCAGGCACCCTTGCCCAACTGAATTGCAGATTCCAGGAGTTATGAATGGAAGCAAATATTCTCTGGCAGCTGGTATGCATCTCTGCTGCAAATACAACTGAGTAATCATATGTAAAATACAAATGGCTCTTCTGTCTTCTTGGCATTCTTTCGAGGCAAATGGTATTCATATTTATGTTGTTTCCCTCCATTTGTTTGGCATTTTACAATGTTTTAAAAGCCTGCTGATCTGTCTGATACTGCGTTTTAAATGGGTTAATGCTAGTGAAACCAGAATACATTATCTCCATCATCTTTACTGCCTTCTGGTGTTTTGGTATGCCGGAGACAATTTTCTTTCTTGAATGAACCTCTGCGCCTGACACAGAGTTGAGTCCATCTAGCGAATCCATTTGGGTTTCCCTGTCCAGCAATTTGGCAGGTGGTGGCTTGTGACGGAGAGGGAGCAAAACGTCCCATCCAGAGGCAATGGTGGGTGAATAAAAAATGTAATGTAAAAGAGATGAGGGGAAAGTGATGGGAAGCTGCCTTATACAATGTCAGTCGCTGGAATCATACAGTCTGGTATTGTCTACAGTGGCTGCAAAAGGCGCCCTTAGCATGGAAATAGGGACGTCCCACTTCATAATGATAATTTTACTATTTATCCCTCACACATCTCACTGGGGTGCCCTAGCCATTCTGGGCAGCTTCCAACATATATAAAAAACATAATAAAACATTAAACATTAAAAAAAGCCCTTCTGTATACAGTGGAACTTCGTGTTATGTACCGTCCCCCTTGCAAATGCTGCAGGTTACGAGCTCTGCTAACCCGAAAGTAGATGTTCCCGGCTGCGACCTTTGCCCTGTGATGCAAGCAGAAGTCACGCACCGGCAGTGCGGCAGCAGTGGGAGGCGCCAACAGTGAAAGCACGCCTCATGTTACGAGCGGTTTGGGGTTGAGAACGGACCTCTGGAATGAATCAAGTTTGTAACCAGAGGTACCACTGTACAGTGGTACCTCGGGTTACAGACGCTTCAGGTTACAGACTCTGCTAACCCAGAAATAGTACCTCGGGTTAAGAACTTTGCTTCAGGATGAGAACCTAAATCGCACAGCAGCGGCACGGCATCAGCGGGAGGCCCCATTAGCTAAAGTTAAGAACAGTTTCAGGTTAAGACCGGACCTCCAGAACGAATTAAGTTCTTAACCTGAGATTCCACTGTACAGGATTGCCTTCAGGCAGCTCAGGGAGTTGGATAACTCCAAACCCTCCAGCATTTCTCCAGTGAAAATAGGGGCATCCTAAGGGAAAGTGGGACATTCTGGGATCAGATTAGAAACTGGGATGGCTTCTCTAAATCAGGGACATCCCTAGAAAAAAGGGACAGTTAGAGGGTCTGGATCCCAGTGCACCAGAGCCAACAGAACCAGGACCAGTCCCCACACTGGCATCTTCCCCTGGACCCAAGGAACCCAAGGAGTTTCCTTAAGGCTGCATTCACACAGCAGATTATTCCCTCCCAACATTTCCCTGTTAATTTCTGCATTATGTTTGAACTTTCCCATGAAGTAAAAGTCACTTTCAGAAAACTAATGGAACGCAGCATGCCATTTCCATGTTGTTTGATCTTGGGCAGGGGGGAACCCCAGGAAATTGTGGGAGTAATATGGCAAAATTTGGGGCAGTATACTGGCATACAGTTCTTTTGTGCCATTTTCATGGGGGAAATCAAGGGAGGACAGAAGCACATGTGTTTGGGTGTTTTGTTTTTTGTTATTTTTTGTACACAGTATGGTATGATTTTATTAAATATACAAATGAAACAACACACGGATGAGAAATACGATACAACATATATTGCAATATGGCACAGATAAGCAGGCAGTATTCATTAGCTCACTCCTATTGTTCTGTTTTCCAAGTTGATTTATGGAATTATTGAAAAATTCGTTGAACTAGTATACTGTAATCATTTCATTATTATGTACTGTAAAATAATAAGTTTAGTACTTTACCCCCTAGTGACCCATTCTTTGTCAGTCTTATCAGTTTTTATGATTTATGTGTGTACAATATTGTAACAGAAAAATGATAACCTCAAAATTACCAATGCATGGACTACAGTGGTCAGGTTGTATGGGATCCTCTGGAAGACCGGAATGGGCCTTGCCATGTGACAGCATATCTCATATATGATCTATGCACTGGGTGAGCAATCATTTTATTTTGTCCTTCCAGAATTTAATGCCCGTCATGAACATCTTGGCTCAGACCATGAGACTCCATAAGGGAAACCTGGAGAGGCTTCCAAACAGAGTACAGTGGTACCTCGGGTTACATACGCTTCAGGTTACATACGCTTCAGATTACAGACTCCGCTAACCCAGAAATATTACCTCGGGTTAAGAACTTTGCTTCGGGATGAGAACAGAAATTGTGCTCCAGCGGCATGGCGGCAGCAGGAGGCCCCATTAGCTAAAGTGGTGCTTCAGGTTAAGAATAGTTTTAGGTTAAGAACGGACCTCCGGAACGAATTAAGTACTTAACTAGAGGTACCACGGTATGTTTGGACTTTTAAGGTCATTTCCCATGAATACAAATAACTAATGGACACAAATATTTCTATTTGCTTACGCCTCTTCCTTCACAATATGGCATGGTGGACTTTGTCTTTCTAACAGGTCTTTTGCAATCTCACATTTTAATTACCAAACTATTCATTCAGCCATTTTACACAGTGAAACAGTTGAAAAGATGTTGGCTGCCTTCCTGACAAGGGATGCTCTCACTAAATGATACATTAGAGGGTTTATGAACTGGGTCTCCATGAGGCAGCGAGCAGGGGGTGGGGTGGGAGGGGGAGAGAATCCTCTGGCAACATCTTTCAGAGTGACGATTATATGCAATTATCTACCTCAGCATAAAAGGCAATTGTGATGTCACTGTAGCTTTGATACTATAAAGGCCCTTTCTCCTGAGACCCTTTGATCTCCATTCATCTGCACTCCAGGTATTGCAGATTTAATTGCCTCATATGTAAATATAAATCAATGGTGAGGGATTCCTCCCCCTGCCATTTTGCTTTTTATATATATATATATATTAAAAAACTTAAAAGAATTTCTTCTGCATTTCTAAAATAGTTTAATAAGGTATGTCTAAATTATTGTTCCTATGGGAGGCTATGGCTAGAGTGCCAAGAGAAATGAATTAAGTAGTGAAGTCAATACAACTTAGCCAGGGAGAATGTGAGCCTGCTGTATGTGTGTCTGTCTCCATATGAGTCACTTCTCTGGAGCTGCCTCTTTCCACTGAAAATAGCCTGATGTTGAGGGTGGGTTATTCAGCTGCATCTGAATGGATATCTGACTGCAGCAGAATGACCTCAGGTTGCATTTTGTGTCTCTGCATGAGTCACTGTTCTGAGCTTCCCCCTTTCCACTCAGACTCTACTGGGTGTGGGTCACTTGGCTGGATTTCTGCATCTGGAGTACAACTGTGTAACTCCCAGGCTGCCAGCAGAATTCAACACCCTTAGAGGAGGCTGCTTGCTGCATCTTCACATGAATTAGTGGTCCTACCTCCTTCTAATCCACAACCACTTACAGAACAGGGGATTTGGCTGCATTTCCGAATCAGGTGATTGGATTATCCCATCAGTCCCAGTCCAGAGACCATGAACAGAATTGCCCAGGCCTGTTCAGAGGGCGGAGGGCAGCTGGATACATTTGCTCCAGGCCTCAGAGGGCTAAACTGGCCAGGGGGGCACTGTCAGGGACCAGCTGTTGTTGTTGGGGGGGTTGGTTTATAACTGTTATAGGAATTCTAAGGTCTTTTATATATATAGAATAAATGTTCATAAATGTATAAGGCAAACACTCATGCTTAAGTATACAGTGGTACCTCGGGTTAAAAACTTAATTCGTTCTGGAGGTCCATTCTTAACCTGAAATTGTTCTTAACCTGAGGTACCACTTTAAGCTAATGGGTCCTCCCGCTGCCACCGTGCCACCGCCGTGCAATTTCTGTTCTCATCCTGAAGCAAAGTTCTTAACCCAAGGTACTATTTCTGGGTTAGCGGAGTCTGTAACCTGAAGCATCTGTAATCTGAGGTACCACTGTAGTGTCTGAAACAGTACAGGAGAGCAATCCTGAAGCCATTTTGACTCTCCCAATTGACCTCAAATATTTCTCTGCAAGGAGGGAGGAAATGGGAAAAGCTTTCCAGTTGTCTTTGGACTATAGGAGCTTACACCTCCCTTTGCGAATACAGTCTGGCAAGTATCTGTTAAGCTGAGCAAACTATCAATATATATAAGAGATTCAGGAACTAAAGTATTTACCATCACAAAAGAATGGCCGGACTGCCTAGGTTGAGCAATGGTTGACCATTATCAGGTATCCTGAGAGACAGGTTTTCTGTTGTAGACCGCCCCCCCCCCCTGTGATGTTTGTATGATGTTTTGGGGGGTGGTCTTGAGCTATAGGGGAAGCAATTTCAAAAGTCTATAAAAGAGCTTGCACACCGTTGTTCGGGGTTCCTCTCCTCCCTCCCTGCGTGAGGGGAATGGGGGACCCTGTTGCAACAGTTTAAGAAAGATCATGCTCTGATATTTTCTCCTACCGATACAGAATCTACTTAAGGACTCTATACAGGCTCTTAGATACCCCATAAGGCCACAAATGCACAGTCTTATGCATTAGAAAAGTGAACTTATAAGGGCAGGAGTGAGAGCTCTTTTCAGTCCAAAGGCTGAATTCCTTTATGGGCAAATCTTTGGGTGGGATGGCAGTGGGGGGGGGAGTATGCCCTTAGTGGGTGGGCCAGATGCAAAAAACAGCTGTGACCAGAGGCAACAGTAGGTGGAACAATGGATGTGGCTATTGCTTACCTTTGTGCAGTAGACTAACATATCCTGCAAGTGTCCTGGAAAAAACAAGACATCTCGTTTTGTATAACAAGAGAGCAGCTAGGCCTATGGTTCCTGACTCCTGTATAAGAGTCAGACATGCCTCCAGTTTTAATTCAGTGTGTGTCAGGTATCAGAAGATTAGGAAGCACTATTCTAACGCAATAGAACCCATCATGCTAATTTATGCTGACCCATTTTCACCTGATAAATATACTGTGAAATATATTATCAGTGTATAACCACAGACTTCATTACTTCTGCTATTATATAGATATTCTGCAATGGATGGGGAGGAAGGAGGGGGAGCTGGGTTTGAGTAGAACGGCTTATAAACAGGTTTATGTCCCAGCAGAATACATTTTCACAATGGGGGGGGGGGGGAATCTTTTATTTCCCTTTAAAAAAATGCTTAATTGGTGCTGTCAGGAAATTGTTGTTCCTGCCTCCTTTGCTCTTTCTATTCTTTATTGTGTGTGTGTGTGTGTGTGTGTGTGTTTCTGCATTAACATTGCCTCCTCATCATAAGAGAAGATAAGTGTAAAGAGAAATTGAAGCTGATTTTGCATGACACAAATTTAACATCAAATTGATGTGGTGGTGCTGTTGCCTCTAGGAGTGTGTGTAAAAAGAGAGAGAAGGAGAGACAAGGGAGAGAGAGAATGCATGAAGAAATAAGGATGCACAACTCTCGAACATGCCTGCACATACCTTGTGTGATGCTCCAGCCATGTGCGGTAACCCACCAGAAAATTCACAAACTTCCTGTTTTAGCAAAATGTTAGGAAGGAACTGCAAAAATGGGGGTGGAGGGGAGGGATCTCTGTCTGACACTAGAGGCTCTCTCCGGGACACACCTTTCTAATGATACACCTTACCCCTAAGCCCCACCCCTCACCTGATTTCATGCCCTCCTTGAATGGTGGTCAGATGACAAAGAGAAGTAGGAATAGTTGGATGAGCCAGACTCAAGAGAAGATCCTCATTGGTTGAGGTACTAAGAGCCGGAACAGATACAGCTCTCAGAATGGAAGAAATAAATAAATCCCCCAATCTTGAGTTAGCACCTAGATGGCAGACATAGTTGGAGCACAGGCTGCCGTTGCCATTTCAGTGAGAAAAATGATAATTAGTAGGAGCTATTATGCAGGGTCAGGGACGCAGGTGGCGCTGTGGGTTAAAGCCTCAGTGCCTAGGACTTGCCGATCGAAAGGTCGGCAGTTCGAATCCCTGCGGCGGGGTGCGCTCCCGCTGCTCGGTCCCAGCGCCTGCCAACCTAGCAGTTCGAAAGCACCCCCGGGTGCAAGTAGATAAATAGGGACCGCTTACTAGCGGGAAGGTAAACGGCGTTTCCGTGTGCAGCTCTGGCTCACCAGAGCAGCAATGTCACGCTGGCCACGTGACCCGGAAGTGTCTCCGGACAGCGCTGGCCCCTGGCCTCTTGAGTGAGACCCCAGAGTCTGTCAAGACTGGCCCGTACGGGCAGGGGTACCTTTACCTTTACCTTTTTATTATGCAGGGTCAATAAACATTTTTAGCATGGGGCCAGTCCACTGTCCCTCAGACCTTGTGGGGGGCTAGACTATATTTTATTTGGGGGGGGGGGAATGAAAAAATTCCTATACCTCACAAATAACCCTGAGATAAATTTTAAATAAAAGTACACATTCTACTCATGTAAAAACATTTTTAGAACACCATTTTGACCACCCCTTGCCAAACATGCATGGCCTACCAGCAACCTATATCCAACTCATTGGCTGGACTAACAATATTGGCTGGATTCCCAGAGATCAAAAGATCCTCTTGACAGAACTAAAAGGTGCTGACAAAACACCTTAATCAAGGTGACACTTCCATTATTCAGCCTTCCCCAACCGGATACCCTCCAGATATCCTATGCTGTGGCATCCTTCAGCCCCAGTCAGCATGGCCAATGATCAGAGATGAGGAGTGTTGTAGACTACAGTGTGGTATAATGGTGAGAGTGTTAGAATAGGACCTGGTGAACCAGGGTTCAAAGCCCTACACAGTCATGAAACTCAGTGGGTGACCTTGGACCAGTCTACTTACTTACTTTGCCAGTTTCTTCCTGCTAAATAGTGGGCCTGTCACTCTACCTAATGTACTTCGAAGTGTTGCTATGAGAATAAAATGAGGAGGAGGAGAACCATGTGGGCCACCTTGAGGTCCTTGGAGGAAAGTTGGGAAATAATAATAATAATAACAATAATAATAATAATAATAATAATAATAATAATAATAATAATAATAATAATCTGGGAGGCATCATTGGCTATGTTATGTACTGAAGTTCTCACTCTGGGCCAGCAGGGGGATACTGTAGATAGTTATGCAAATGAAGGATCGAAAGTGACGTTCAGTGATTGGATAGTTTGCATGCAAATGAAGGATCGAAAGTGACGTTCAGTGATTGGATAGTTTTAGAAAGTTGTTACAGTAACAAGGTACTGGAGCTCTATATAAGCAGGCTGACTGAGGCCTTCAGTTCAGTTCTGTTCCAGCTTACAAATAAAGAGCTATTTTGGAAGAATCGCTGTGTCGTCTGATATGTTCACCTTCAATTTAACAGGCTAGCCCTGTCTTAGATGGTACCCCACTTCCTGGCTGAAATAGAAAACCAAGAAAACTATAAAGCAACATTTATTTCCTTTTTGTACGGAGGCAGAATGATAGCTTTCCCATCAATGAGGATAAACCAAGAAATGTTCTACAAAGCCATCCAAAAAACAGCCCCCCCAAAGCATGATTCCACCCTGTAGGCCAGGCTAAGCTGCATTTACCGTAAAATGACAATGCAATAGGAAACAATGGGAGCCATTGTCTCGCAATAGCATCTGAAAATTGAGAAGTTGGTGGCCTGGGGTGAATCGCAGGGCAGCGAACAGAACCAACTTTCAAGACGTGGCTGGGTAGAACGTCAATAACTATATTGTCTTAGTCAAACCTCTCAGCGTAATCTCCCTTTTATGAGCGCATTGCAAATAAATATTCCTCCTTCATTAAATGGAAATTAGACCAACTACCTGCTTCATATTTCACCATCTGGGGGCAGAGGGAGAGAGAAGTATTAAGGCTGATCAATGAAATTAGCGATTTAAACAAAAAGAAGAAGAAAGAGAAATAAAGAAAACTCCAATTAGAAGTATCCCGGGGTTATTAGAGATAGGAACGCTCATATCCAATTAAGATGAAACCATTTCGCTAGTTTTTATGTGGCACCTCTGGCAGTTTTGGATTATTAGTTTTATCAGACTTCAGAACGGAAAACTCTGAGTGATACGTCCGCGTCGTGCGCCAGTAAAATGAAATGTGGAGATGCTGAGATTAATTGGTATAAAATAAGATGCATCAAAAGATGTTCATTAACCATATGCATTGTGCGGTACTGTTGCATACAAAGATGAAAACATCTTTGCGCACAGCCATTTCAAAGAAAAAGTACATTTAGCTGTTGTCATAGTCAGTTTGATGTCCACAAATGTAGGAAACACCCATCGCTCATAAGCTGAATTCCTTCTCCACAGAGACACTTTGCTGCCTACGGCAGAGGTCAGGATAGTGCCCTCTTACACCCTATGTACAGCAGCTGACCAGCTGGCAAGTGACTCCTATTTTAACAATGGTGATGGACATGAGAGTGGCAACTTCAGAAGTGCAGGGTCCCTCCAAGATAGTCACAGTCATGCCCCCTCACAGCCATGCCCCTTATACAATAGCCTTTTAATTATACAATAAGAATTATGGGTGCATTGTGGCAATCAGTGCAAATCTCCATGTGTTGCCTTTCAGCTAGATCTATTTCATAATCATAATCATAATAATAATAATAAATCTATTTTCTGCACACGTACATGGGTTCTCCAATATCTTCTTTCAGAGTGACTCAAGTTGTGTTTTCCTTGAAGTTCCTTTGTACATAACAGAAACTGCACATGGTTCTCTAGAAATGGAAATGCCCTGTGCCTTCTCCAGAGTGGCTCCAGGAGCCAATCATCAGTGGCTGATTTGCCTACTTTCCGTCTGACTTCTTCTCAGTGGCTAAAACATTCCCCTTTCATGCTTATTGGGCAGCTCTAGGATGATGGAGACAAGGACCCTGCTGGAACCTTGCTGAAGAAATAATAATAGGACATTGACCCTCCTGGTGATGGGTCAACCACTACCCTTCTGGTGATGGAACAGGCTCTTCCATTATACCTGGAGGTAGGCATCTAAGTTTAGTGAAAGGGGTGCTGGAGAATTCTATCCAAAATGGAAACATGAGCAGAAATTGATGGTGTTCACTTGTCCGTCTGATGTCCAGAACAGCAATCAATCCAGAAAATACAATCAATACCTTGGAAGTCAAATGGAATCCATTCAGGAAGTCTGTTCAACTTTCAAAGCATTTGAAAACCAAAACACGGCTTCTGGAAGCTCCTGCAGCCAGTCAGAAGCCCCATCAGACATTCAGCTTCCAAAAGAACGTTCAAAATCCAGAACAGACACTTCCAGGTTTTGATCATTCGGGAGCCAAAACATTCGAGAACTCGGCTGTTCAAAAACCAAGGTATGACTGTATTCCTTGTTGTTGTTTTCAGTCTGCAAATGATATGCCATAGGTTGCCTTCCCCCACCCCCAATTTGGATTGTGTTCACATATGTAATCTGTCTTGTGATCTTTGAATGAAGGGCGGTATGTAAACTAGTTAACTAAATAAATAAATTCACCATGGTGGACAGCAAGACAAAGAACATAGTTTTTGGCAGTTCATCAATTTGGGCGCCCCAAGGGTGCCTCAGCCTGATCTGGCTAAATCCCAAATTGACCCTGATTGGCTTAATTCAGTTCAGGATCTGATGCCCTCTAACTGATTGGGCTGATGGGAGTTGTAGTCCAAAGCAACTGGGGAACACCAGGTTGGGGAGAGCTGGAGCTGGAGAAGTATTATTGGCTGGCCCTACCATTAGGCAGAAGCAGACCTCTGCATCTACCTAAGGTGACAGATAGTTGGTGTCATGAAATCATTACATATGTAATGTATTACTTTTTTGCTCTTTATTTCCAGGGAGCAGGGACAGGTGCTTGCAAGATTTCTTGCCTCAGGTGCCAGAATAACTGACTGTGGATTATTTGTTTGGTTATTTATGTGTTTGTTCATTTGTTTAGCTAAATTTATATACTGCTTAATCAACTATTATGCTTTTTATATTTGTTGGAAGTCACCCAGAGTGCCTGGGGCAGATGGGCTGGGTACCATTATTATTATTATTATTATTATTATTATTATTATTATTATTATTATTAAATGCTATGAAATATTAATTAAAAATAGCAACAGAACAGACCTTTGAAAACAGTAGACATAATACAAATGATCAGAATGCAAAAAAAGCAACTGTTTAACAACAAAACAATACAAGTTCAGACAATAAAATTACAATAAAAGTTTTTACCATACTTTGCACCTTTGGGACATCTGTCTTCAGGGCAGTCTACCACTTACTTGCCTATCTGCATGAGGTGCTGTCCTGGTGGTGGCCCCTCTGTGAATAACTCAACATGAGAAGTGACTGATTAACAATACATTCTTGTGCATATCTACTCAGAAGGAAGCCCCGTTGTGTTCATATAAGATCACCACTTCAGCATCTTGGGGATAGGGATTTACCAGCATATAGTTACAGCATTAACTATAGGTGACACAGGTGGCGCTGTGGGTTAAAGCCTCAGCGCCTAGGACTTGCCGATCGAAAGGTCGGCGGTTCGAATCCCTGTGGCGGGGTGCGCTCCCGCTGCTCGGTCCCAGCGCCTGCCAACCTAGCAGTTCGAAAGCACCTCCGGGTGCAAGTAGATAAATAGGGACCGCTTACCAGCGGGAAGGTAAACGGCGTTTCCGTGTGCAGCTCTGGCTCGCCAGAGCAGCGATGTCACTCTGGCCATGTGACCCGGAAGTGTCTCCGGACAGCGCTGGCCCCTGGCCTCTTGAGTGAGATGGGCGCACAACCCCAGAGTCTGGCAAGACTGGCCCGTACGGGCAGGGGTACCTTTACCTTTACCTTTAGTTACAGCATTTCCTTCTGACATGATGTATTTCCTTCTGACATGACACAGTGCTGAAGCTACATGCTCCGGCACTGGGGGCGGAGAGCAGGCAGGGGCATGGCTGGCACATGTACCACAGGCCATGGTGCGTGTCCCAGGGGCGTGGCACGTAGCCTGTGGGGGTGTGATATGCATCCTGGGGGTGTGGTGCGCCGTCTGTGGGGGTGTGTCACCCGGCGCAGTAGGGGGTGCACAGCGCATGTCCAGGGGCAGCCGCGATTGTACCCCCCTCCCTGATGGTGCTGGAGGTGGTGCGCTCCCCCTGCCTCCCCATTCCTCCACCAGTGACATGACATGACAGAAGCATGCACCTGCAGCAAAGTGAGGGAGTAGCAGTGTTGCCCAATGGCATTTGTTGTGGCGTTGACACCATGCCCACCGGTGTGCACGAAATTTTACTGGAACACACCAGTCCATTCTATAATGCAACAGGTCCTGCAGTGTGAAAGGCACATTAGAAAAGGTGACAAAAACACTAGTCCTATTAGCAGGGAAATTAACACAAAACTCCCCACATCTGAAGGTACCCCTCTCTAAATGGTGGGTGGGGGCAGTATATAAATATGTTGAAGAAATAAAATAATAATAAATAACATATTCATTATACAAGATTGGGCTATAATATTACCAGACTAGGCTGATATTTTCCAAGACCATTCAAAACAGAAGGGGGGGGTGAATTAGCTTGCTTACTGGCTGTGATTAATCCCATTTAAGCTACAGGTGTGGAAAAGATGGGCTTGAACTCAAAAGAACCATTGAGAACTGCCTCTTTATTTTAACAGCACACCCAGTGAATACCCCCCATGGCTCAGTTCCCTAAAACAGTCCCCCGCCTCCTTCCCCATCCATTTGTCTCTAAAAGATCTTCATGTCCACCCACATATAAGGCACATAATTTGTGGCTAAATGGCAGCTGTTTCTCTGTGCTAGAGGCTTTTCCTCAAATTGGTCTTTAATTGGTATAATCAGGCGTTTGAGTTATTGGTTCAACCAAAGGGGGGGGGGGTTAAGTTTCATTCAAGCCCAACAGGATCACTCTCTTTTTTAAAAAAAGAAAAAAAAATGCAATAAATGAATGACTTCTTGAAATGCTAAAGGGAAACTGAAACCTATGCACAAAAGATGGAAATCATTAATAATAATAGTAATAAAAGCTGGTTGCTATCATTCTCATTAGGAGCGAAGGAAGGAATGCGGAATCTTAAAGGCATTTCAGAAACAAACACTGAGCCTGTACTGATGGGGGCAGATAGATGCAACGGCAAAATTGCCATCAATACGACTTGAACCGTGACTTGAAAAGATCATCAACTTAAGAGGGTCTGGTTGTTGTTGTTTTTTAAAAAAAGACATCTTTCTTTATGCCACGGAGCTTATCTTTTTCTCCTTCGTTCGTTTGTTCTCTTTTTTCTTTTTCTTTTTTACCCTGGTCAAATGTTGTTGATTTAAAAGGGGGGGGGGGAAACATGCAAGCAAGATGATTTCAATCTCCGAGCCGTTAAAAAGTAATGCCAGAACTGAAATATTGTTGACACCTGTTTAGAGAGATGTCTTGTTTCATCATATAATCGAGCACGGTGGTGATTATGGGGGAAATTCTCAGATTCCTAGATGCCCAGTGGCATACAGATGTGGGCCTCTGACCACTGATTTAAAGAATCTTGGGTAATCATCTGCCTTTAAACTGATTCATTCGTCATTAAATGTACATGAATGTTTATCTCACTCGAGGCCTGGCTGTCTTTTTGAGTGGTTGACAGAAATGTGAGACTAGAGTGTACTCCAATGGCAAAAATCAATAGATTTCATGGGTCTTATTTTTTATTTTATGTTTATCTTTTCTGCCTCAGGTGCTTATTTGTGTACAGGAAAACACACACACACACACCTGTAAATGGAAAGTGGCTGACATTTGGGGACACAGTTAACTACTGTGCAAGCAACACTATCCTTGGAGGCCTGAAATGCTGAATTACACCTGTAAGGTGCATCCTGGCTGGATTTCAGCCCTGGTTTTATTAAGAAAACATAATACCCTTTCAATTAAATTGATCTCTGATGATTTAGGAAAGAGACACAGCAGTTTCTTCTGTTTTCCCAATGTTTCCTGAACTGTGAATCTATGCATTATATTTGAGCTTTCACACAGCATAAAAAACACTTCCAGAAATACAGTGGAATCTAGCACAAGCTTAGCGCTTCTTTCTGCATTTCAAATTACACAGAAATTGATTTTAAACTTGCACTATATTCCACTCTGTTTCCAGAAGTAGCTTTTACATCTTATGAAAGCCCAGATATAATGTGGAAATTAACAGTTAGAGGAATGTCAGGGAAACAGAATAAACTTGTCATATGAAAGCAGCCCTAGTGAATGAAAATCGATGGTTATCTCTACAAGACGTTATCAATACAACATTGACTAAGGAAATGTTGGGGGGGTGTACTGGAGCTGATCCTGCCACCTGAAGCAATTGCTTCACCTTGCCTTATGCAGGCCAGCCTTGCATTTGTTAGCTGATTTCCATGAGGCCTGAAGAAATAACTTACCTGACTTTGCCTGGGAGAAGAACATAATAAGAGCCTGGCTTTTATTATTAAGCCCATCCTGTCCACCGTCCTGTTCTCACAGTGGCCAATGAGATGCCCACATGAGAAGCTCACAAGCAGGACCTGAGCACAACAGCACTCTCCCCACTCATATATTCTAGCTATTGGGATTTGGTGGCATATTGCTTCTGACAGTGGAGTATATTCAAAGTGCCTAAGTTGCGTGTGAAGACCCCCCCCCAAAAAAAAAAAACACCCCAAAGAAATAAAACACAAAAGACACATAAATTTAGTTTAAGGTTTTTGGCAATAATTTTGGCCACAATTTTAATGATTACAGCATGTGAGTGGTTGCTTAGGCATGGTTCCAGACTACCTGAACCTGCATGGTGGCAGGACAGGACTGACAACTGGACACCACCAGAAGTCAGTAAGGGAAAGCATTCTGGGGGAGCATGAAGCTAGCTTCAGTCTCTCGCCTCACCCCAGATGCTCCCAGGGACTGGCATGGCCCTAGCCCCATGACAGAGTTCAGACAAAAGCAAGGCAAAGCTCCTGGATTCCTTTAACGGAATTCCCTAGCAACACCAATGGAGGGGCAGGCACAGCCAAACACATTGAACCAATGCCTAACCGCCAACCTTACAAAGTTGTGACGATTTGCTACACAGTAGGCAAAAACCAAATGGCACCAGCCAATCAGCCAAATGGCAAAATTCCTACCGGACCCTTGCTCCAAAAACAGACACGTCGCGAAAAAGAGAAAGCTCCACGCAACATGTAGCAGCTTAAATAGCCCCTCTGTTGCCAATTAGAGTCCCCAAACAGCCAAATTCTACCCCAGTAACAACCAATGGGGTGTTGTGGCTATCCAAATGGTCCCGCCCCAACAACAAGGAGGCAGTTTAGGTGATCTCACCACAACACATGCCTTCCATGATGGAAGACACAATATAACAGACTGGTTCTTGCAGGGCCAACCCTATCATTAGGCAGAGTGTAGCAGCAGCCTTAGATGTCACATGATCGTGAGATGTGTTAGTGAGCAGCGACAAAGTACTGGAGGACAGCACTGTGTGAGCTACATGGCCCGTTCTGGGCTTCTTATTGTGATGGAGTTCACTGCCCTTTTTGTCAGGCTCGAAGCCAATCTACTTAGGTTCTGCACATGAAATGTGGGTTTGCGGGAGAGGGGATGCCATCTTGTCCTTTGACAGATGCGGCAAAATGTCTTGGGCCAGCCATGGGTCCTTGGGAACTCCAATTTCTCCTTGGCTTGAGCATTTCATCCTATTTTTTCTCTAGTTGAAATGCTCAGATTCTTGTGTTTGTTTGTTTTCTGAATATGCCCCATTGCTATCATCACATAATCAATATTAAACATTTAAAAGAATTGACCCTACAGCCCCATGCTCTTAAGAGTTGTTGTTGTTGTTGTTTTACTGACCTGGATGAATCCAATTTGGTGATTTAGGGGAGGGGGGAAACATTCCTAGAAAGATCAATGGTTTTCCCACATTGTGGGTGTATTCTTGTGCATGACATCTCCTTTGGTGGAGATAATCTTTGATGTCCGTAACATGTCTTGGCTGATCTGAATTAAAGCACTTATGCTCACACAGACAGTTAACATCATGAAATTGGTTATGGTTCTATCATATGACCATGTTTCCCCTCTGTCACTTTCAACCAAATGTTAAGGGGGGAATTGGAGAAAATCAGGAATACTCACAATATCCCAACAGAGTCTGCTGAGAAGGAGATGTCTTTGTGTTAAAGTTGTGATCATGGGTCCATTGAGATTCTAGCATTTGTGACTTGCCATATAATGACAAAATTACTTGAGTTGCTACAAAATTTAAAATTAAGGTAGCCAGTGAGATAAGAATTTTGTTAATATAGTGGATTAGCTATTCTAAACACACACATACACACACACTCCCTACTGCTCCTTATATCTGAATATTTAACACCAAGGGAGAACCTTAGTCAGTTTCTCCATTGGAATAACAGCAGTTTCTGTTTCTAACTTGGGAAGAATGTGGTGGGGATTGAAAAGTACCCCTGTCCTATTGTTAAACTCCCCCAGCACTGATCCTTGCTTTTAACATCATAATGAAGGATGGTCTTTAGTGGATTATCTTGAGAAGGGATTAACTCCTTCAAGACTTCTTAGAAGGCAAGGTGTTTTGAGCCCTAAATACACACCAATTGCCTGCTTAACTTTTCATCTTATTTTGAAAACTGCCCAGCTGGAATTCAGATTCTTTTCCCCTGGAGCTTGGGTTTTCTTAGTAGCAAAAGTTTTGTGCTGAGAAGGGGAGCAGAGGGAGGGGGGAAGCAGATGCTAAAACAGCAACACTCTTCATGTCCTCAGCGCGGTTGAATGTTTTAGGCATGGCAGGCAAAAACTCAATCAAAACTTTGTTGCAAATTCAGCAGCATCTTAAATTCTGTGCTTGTCACTCAAGGTGCCTGAAATAAGCCTGCCAGGCAAAAAAAAAGAAAGAAAAAGCGGCTTGGAAGCCCAATTGCCACAACTATAAGATGCACTCCCCCTTAAAACACACCACTGATATACAGAGGACAGATGGATTAGAGACAGCTAGAAATTCCATCACCATAGCAGACAAATACACAGGTGAAAGATATGAAGCAATGTATACAAACTAAAACACACCCAGAAGTCCAAAGACCTTTTCTTTAGATGCAGCATGGAGACCTTAAAATGCATATATGCATTTTGATGTAAGCAACATAAGAACACATATATACATGAGACATGCAAATCTTCTATGCATAGAGTTTTCAATAAAAATACAGCCATTCTTTGGCTGTTAACACTTAGTTTTGTTAATCAAATGGTCGGCTGCCATTTTCAAAATGTGTGGTTCCCACACACACAAGCTCACATCAAAATAGCAAAGCAAGTTATTTGTTCAGTGATTTATGTTGAATAGACTACTTCATCCTGTGCTGATTTATCTTAGTAACTGCCCTTTTTTTCTCATCCTAATTGATTGCAAATGAAATACACACTTCCATTCCATGTCCGGCTTACCTATTATCTATTCTTCTCTTTGATATTAACCTACTCTTTTTCTCATGGAGTTCATCCACAAACAGTATTGGAATATTAAAAACTGCAACACAGTCTTCCTTGTTTGGTTGTAACTACAAAACTACTTTCATTGCACTTCTGGAGATTCAAAACATTTTTTTAAAATGATCTCCTGTCAATTCTTGAAGCAGGAGTTTTCTAATCTCAAGATGATCAGACATTCCTTCTATTATTTCTGTCTTTCTTTTGACAGCAGAAAATACTATTTTTTAAAAGAGGGACGTTAATTTTTGCTGCCGCTTTCAATAGCTCAAATACACATCCCTTACCATCACTAGAGACATTTTTTCCAAGGTTAATAAACTCAGCTGTCCTCTAAGCTTCCCTTTGCCTGCATGCCGAGTCTATTAATTCCCATACTGGATGATGGCTAGAGGCACACCAATGTTGGCCATGAAAAATAAATAAGTAATATGAGCCCAATGGCGTCCATCGAGGAAGGTAGGAAACTTCATCAGCTGGAGTCACTGTTTCTGGTAGTTTGCTCTCACTGAAGAAGTATACCCATGTGCAGAAACACAGAGGAGGGACTCCACCTAAGAGTAGGTTACTTATTTTTCCACACACTAAAAGTAAACTTGGAAAGAAAGCAAATGTGTGAAGTGTGCCTTCACAATTTTAATTCCAAAGGGAAGTGTGCCCCAGCTATGAGATGTTTGGGTATGTTGGTCTATTACAGGACTCGTGTTATTTCGATGAATGTGTAAATCAGAATATTTGACACGCACACCCATTTTGCCACATTAAATTAGGATGGATAATTATGGGAAGCTGCTTTTTCTTGGTTCTACTATCAGTCTTTCCACATGCAAAAAGGCCCCTTTGGATCCATCTCTTTGTTACCCATAGTGTTAGAGTAAGTATAGAGCGCATTAAGTGGACATTGCTGACAACAGTAATGCAAAATACCAACATTTAGAGCAAGCTGTTTTTCTTCATATGACCCAACAGAGAGTACCCAGGTGCAGTGGTATTGTGCGCAAGCTCAATAAAAAAATTCCCCCTTTATTCATTTCTCTCCTCCAATTGCAACTGTATTCCACAGCCTATGCTTTTAATTGTAAGTAATCCCCCCACATTCTTTCAATGTAAACTCTTTAAGGAGTCATGAATTTTATTTATACTCTCTCACTCTTTGAGAGTCTTTTGCTTATTTGCTGTTTGGTTCTTTGTGAAATAACACTCCCCAGAGAAAATCCCCCTCTCTGCTTAAGGAATTAGCCCAGAGACAAAGGCAGAGAAATCTTTAAGCCTTGTTTTGTGCTAAAAGAAATGTTTGACATTTTGGTGGAGAGGCGTTTAGTTTGGATTCATTAGGTCTTAGGGACTCTTTTCTCTCTCTTTGGCCTTTCAGGTTCTTTCAGTGTATGTGTGTGTGCGTGTGTGAGCGAGTGAGTGAGTGAACGAGCGAGGGCTTTTTTCTGAATAAAAAAAAAACCTCCTTTCCTCTCTGTGTTTGGTCGACTGAAGAGAATTTGCTCAGTGTGTAATTAGGTTTCCTACATATGAATAGCAGGATCTAGTTGTGTTTTTTAAATGGGAAGGCTAAGCATTCGCCTTAACCAGCAGGCCCATACCTGAAACTTGCTTTGTGAGAAGGTGAATGGAGGGAGGGGGGGAAATAAAAAGAAAATAAAGACATTTTCCTGGGGCTATTCAAAGGAGTGTTTCCCAGACTTTTGATTTCTGGAGCACAGTCCCCCCTCCCCCACCCCCGCTCCACGCACACACACAAATTAAAACTGGAGGCACACTCCACTCTTACATTCAAAAAGCAACACACCATCCCCTCTCTTTCTGAAACTTAGGCAGGAACGCTCTTGCTTATGTAACTGAAACAGCACCTTCTATGCCCAACAGGGAGCTTTCAGCAGCTTTGGGTGACTTCCAAAGAAGAATTAACAAAAATCTGTATGGTTGATGCCGAACTTAGTGCGGACACCCGGCCGGCATAGCCCACAGCAGACGAAGCCTTTCATTTGACGATCCAACTTGAGCCTGGGAAACTCCCTGCTACATGGTGGGGGAAATTCCAAGGAAAGTAACCAACTGCCCCAACAGCCAAATATGGGCTGAGCATGCTCAGTCAGCATGGAATGTTAACTGAATATTTGGGGGTGGGAGCAGAAAATGGAATTGGGAGGATCTGAAAATGGAATATCCTGGGGCACATCTCATTGACCGGAACAGAAAATAGGAGCATGCTACACTGCAACATTTAATTTGAGGTCCCACATGTGCACGCGTGTCACTTAAAAACACAGAGAGAGACATACATCCTACATATTTATTTTATTCATTTATTTAACACAATTTATATACTGCTTGATTATGTGTTAAAAAAAATCCCTAAGTGGTTTGCAAAAGCAAAAAAGCAGTTGATTTATCAATAAAAAGCAGCTATTTGAAATATTCATAATATGATTAAAGTAAAAAGCAGCTAGAAAGAAAGAAAAGACATGTAACTTCTGCATATCTGGAAAAGCTTGACTAAACATAAATGTTTTATACAGGCTTTGGAAAGAGTACAGCAGAGTTGCTTGCCTAGTGTCAAGAATGGGGGGGCTCCAAAATATAGGCGCTACCAGACTAAAAAAAGTTAATGTCTTGCAAGTGCAGGATTACTGTTATGTGGTGCCTCTAAT
The DNA here is from genome assembly GCF_964234715.1 of Podarcis melisellensis. Lineage (NCBI taxonomy): Eukaryota > Metazoa > Chordata > Lepidosauria > Squamata > Lacertidae > Podarcis > Podarcis melisellensis. The sequence goes on from NC_138546.1 coordinate 30,279,796, forward strand.
CGAAGCTGTTGGGTGGGCATATATCTGGTAAACTGGTCCCAAGCAGTGCCAGATTTACGTACAGTATAAGCTAAACAAGCTATAGCTTAGGGCCCCACTCTCTTGGGGGCCCCCAAAGAAAAATTAAAGGGGGAAAAACCTGGATGTGCATTTCCAAAATATAAGATAAAAAACAAATAAAATAAAACCTACATACAGCAACAATGTTTTTTGTTGTGTGTGGACCCATCAGGTCTATAAATTACCATATAACATATATTCAACACAAAAAACACTGACAATTTGTTGTTGACAAAGGACAGCTGGACATATAAAGGGCCATGTTGCCTTCAGTAGCTTAGGGCCTCATCAAACCTAAATTCAGCCCTGGTTCCAAGCCATTAATGGCTTTGCATCCTGCTATCAAACCCATCCCAATTGGTGGCCATCACTGCCTTCTGTGGGAATGAGTTTCATAGAAACAATAGCAACAATGATTACTTCTGGAAAGCTTGATTAATATCGCTTCCTCCTCTTTGCCCATCCAGTTAGGAATCAAAGATTCCATGGTACCATGTTTTCTGATAAATGAGTTTATGAGACTCCTCTTGCCAACTGCAGTACATAAGGGCATCCTGCTTCATCCTCATGCATGCTTCCTCCCCTACAAGTAAAGGACCGTGCTTTTTATGCACATTCCCCTTATTAACTTTTTAAAATAATCTTCTTGCAACTAGAAAGCAAACACAACGAAAAGCGAACTGCGCTATAATATTTCTCACTAGCGTTAAAAAAATCCAAAATGATAACTTGTACTCTAACAGCCTGATCCTAGTCATGTCTATGCAGAAGTAAGTCCTACTGCATTCAATAGGGTTTACTCACTGGTGTAAGAAGGCATTGTTTCTTTATCTGCTCTGCAGACCTTACATGCAGCAGTGTTTTCATTCCACCGCAAGTGTTCTTCTGCCAAGAACTACATTATAATGCCTCACTGTCCACTGTCCACATGAAATGCGAAATTTCATAATGTATGCAATTAATTAATTAATATAAAGTACATTGTCTTTGTATTATTCCACCTCATTCATTTCTGCTCTGAACATGGGACTAATAAGCAAACATCAGCAATTTCTGTTCCCACTTTGATTTTCATCAGAATTCTCTAACATCCCTACTCCCAGGAAGGTAGGGTTATGATCACAGCCTATAAAGGGTCTCACTCCATTCTGCCACCTAATTTTGCTGCATGTGCAAGCCAGGCCTTGATTAAAACCATGTAGATTTGCCTTCTTGGTCTCAGGACTATTCAGAAGAAGAACCAAAATTCTGTACAAGCAGAAATTTATAATAATCTGAGAAGCAGGAAGTTCTCCATAGGACTGACGCAAAGTCAGACATAGTCAAAAAGGACAGTTCTGTGAGTTCTAATCTGTGTTAGCAGCACTTCCACTTAAGGAGTTTTCAAAACATTTGTGAAAGGCAGATTCTGAAGGGAGGCGAAGAGCTATTGGCTATAAAGAAAGCAAACTGGGATCTTCCACATGATCTCCTGAGAATGCAAAATGGGCAACGGAACACAGAATCAAACAGGGAGAGCACATAGTTTCCAAAAGATGAAAGGAATATGAATATATATATATATCCTACCGCTATTAACACGTGGAACTATTTGCCACAAAATATATTACGTTTGAGGTAAGAGCTTAGCAGGGCTTAGAATCTAAGATTATTAGACAGCTATATGCATAATGTGAACACCCACAGTTGCATCAAGAGAGGATAAAACATGAATTAAGGATGTAAATTACTGCTGTGCCGCAGGGCAAAATCAGCCACCAACTGTTGCTAACAGGAAGAAGGGGAATTACCTAGGAGAAGAAGAAAAAGTCTGGGAAATATTGGTTACAGATTCTTTGCATTGTTTGGAGTTGATAGATGTAAAGTGCGCGAACTCTGGTTCTGATAACACTTCTGCCATAAGATCACTAGGCAGCCCTAGGCAGATCACTGTTGACCCAGTTTCTTCACTCTCGTGTTGTTTATTTGTTTATTTGCATTTCTATGCCACCTTTCATCCAAGAAGCTCATGGTGTTGTTCTCCCCACTTCATTTTATCCCAAAACAACACTTTGAGCTATAGATTTTAGGCTAAGAAGCAGTGACTGGCCCAAGGTCACCCAGTGACTTTCATGGCTTCATGGGTAGGGCTTTGAACCCTTCTCTCCCAGGTCCTAGACTGACACTGTAATCACTACATGCACCCACCTATGTGGATAACAGCACCGACCTACCTTACAAGGTTTTTTTATAAGGATTTATTGAAATAGTGGAAATGAAATTCTTTGAATGAGAGGCCCAACTTCTGAAGCAAGTCAGTTCAAGACACTTCACCGAAAGAAACATTCCTCTCTCCTTTTTATCCTTGAAATTCCTGAAAAACCTTTCCAAAGGGGTCAGGGGACACTTCTGAACAATGTGAAATCCTGCCTGCTGGAGACAGGAATAAAATGGGAAATGTTCCTTTCATGAACTTCCTTAAGGTATCTTACCTCAGATAAGGTCTGAGGTTCAATCTCCACCATCTTCAGTTAGGGCTAGGAGAGACCCTGGTCTGACACCCTGGAGAGCTGCTGCCAGTCTGTGTAAACAATACTGGATTAGGTGGACCAATCATCTCACTCATCAGAAGGCAACTTTCTGTTGCAGCAAGGGTCACCACTCATTGGTAGAGCACCTGCTTTACATACTGAAGGTCTCAGGTTCAATCACCAGCATCTCTAGGTAGAGATGGGAATGCACCAAAAGTATAAGGCAGCTTCTTGCGTTCCTGTGTGCTGAGCTACAACCCTTCCCCAAGCTAAATGTCTTCTGCAAAGGATGACTGCAGTGTTAAGCTTGGTATGAGAGCTACATACCAAGCTAGTGGGAGGGGCTGGCATGATGGAAAGTTCAACTTTCTAAATAAGACTGTCGATGCCAAAAGAGAATTCCATAGGAAACTCATTAAAAGAAATCATTTTTTTAAAAAAACTCTTCAGACATTTCCTTGGATGCAACACTCTGTTTCTTTACTATTATTGGAAGTGCTTTATTTATAACTGTCATTTCAGAATGGACCTTAACTTTTTAATAGGTAATAATGATATTGGAACACTGATTGTTCAAACAACTTCCCCTTCTGGTTCTGTTCTCCATACAAAAGCTGTGAGGGGACAATAAAATTTGATGTGATTGGGAGGGCTGCAAAGAAAAAGAAGAAGATATACGGTAACTGAGGTCAAAATAGGTGATACAAGTGGTAGCAGAATTGACTGCCGCTGCCACCAACCTTTAGCCCAGGAGTCACCAATGTAGCACCCATGGGTGCAATGACACACTCAGTCCACAAAACCTAAAAGCCTCCCACCACACACACACACACACACACACACACACACACACTGCCCCATTGATTATTAGCTGATTAGGGTGGTTACCTTTTCCTCCTATGGATAGTACATAGAGCTGAAGGAGGAAGTTGGAAGAGTGACACTTTTTCCCACTTCCTCTTTCACCTCTATCGTCTTTTTGTGGGTCAGATTAATTCTGTTATCAACATCCCTTGGAAAAGCAAAGGAAGTGTGTGACCCTCTTTCTGTCTCTTGGGGGTGGTGACCCAGGTTTATAACAAAGAGTTGGAAGGAGAGATGAGACCAGAGGAGTTGGTGCCCATGGCAAGCATTCAAAAATCCAAGCATGCCCATGGGCCTAACAAAGTTGGGAACCCCTGCTCTAGCTGTCTCCAGTGCTCTGTCTCTTATAGTTACAGAGAGCCCATACAGATGACCACAAGAGCATAGGAAGCTGCTTTATACTGGGTCAGAAACTTGGTCTATCTAGCTCAGGTTTGAAGAACCTGTGTTTGTCCAGACGTTGTTGGACTCCTCCGCCATTCAGCCCTAGCTGGCATTGCCAAATGGTCAGGAATGGTGGGAACTGCAGTCCAGCCACATCTCAGGACTCAGGGGCCTACAACTCATGTCAGCCCCAACCAGAATGGACAGTGGTCAAGGATGATGAGAGTGGTAGACTGGCAACACCTGGAGGGCCGCTGGTTGTAGCCCAATGCTGTTTACACTGACTGACAGTGGATCTCCAGAGGTTTTCTCAGCTTTGCCTTGACATGCCAGGAATTGGAACGTTTGTACACAAAACTTGTACTCTACAACAGAAGTACTGCCTGCCCATTCCTTTTTACCATACATTCTTCTACATCTCCATCTCTGATCACAGGCATACCTAGGGTTCCTTGTGCTAGGGTGTGAGAAACTTTTGTGCTAGGGTGTGAGAAAGACTGGAAGCTTCTCCCTTGTTTGATCTCATCACAATACGCATATACATAATACACTCCCCACCTTCAGTCTGTGCCCCCAGCAAGGGCCAGTTTTGCCAACCTGTAGGTATGTCTCTGCACCTAATGTGTAAACAAGTAAATATGCAATAAAATCTTCCTTACAGTTTGTCAGGAAGATGCAGATGACTAAGCTGCCACCATCTTACCTTGACCATCTCTATGTCCTTAGAAACTTCAGTTTTGACAATTCCCGTTTCCACTGACATTGAAAAATAAAGACTGTGGTGTATTTCTGTGTTTGTTTGGTTTGTGGGGGTTTTTCAAATAAAAAAACTGGCTGTTATTTGAAATATGAAAATCATGATGAATTATGGTCCATTTGCTTTGATATGCTTTGTTGAACTAATTAGAGATGATGCATGATATGAAATTAAGAGAACAAGAAATGAGGAAATATGGAGATGATTCCTCTCACTTCATATCTACATTTAAGTTTGAATTCAACTGGTTTCACTTCTTGCATTAGTTGCCTGTATCCATCGTGACAATATTTAAAAATAAAATAAAATACATGAACATCACGATTTATATATTATACTGTATCTGGCCCAATGGCCAAGAATGAATCTAGGTCCTAGGTTCTAAAGGGCCTTAAAAGTTAAAAAAAAACAGTCATTTGACTTGGGCAGTGCAACTTGCTTAGCACCAGCAAAACATCCACTTCCTCTTAATAATGCAGCTACCACATTCTGAGTCCACTGCAGTTACCAAACCATCTTCAAAGGCAGATAGAGTGCTTTAGGGTAGTCTAACTGGAAGGGCTACCAGAGCATTGGCTCACTAAGGTCAAGCTAGGGTTGTGGCTACATATGAGATCTCTCCCTTCATGGATATGGGAAGATCATCAGTCCTCTTCCAAAATAGTGAAAGCCAACATCTCCCAATGCCTCTTTGGTTCTTCATTTGCTATATTTTCATCCATGTGTTTGTTTTCTTGTGAAAATGCATCAACCTTGTCATTGTTGAAGCAGGGAACAAAACAAGTTTTGCATGCATTTGAGAGGCTGTCCCTTCATTTGAGATTCAATGGCAGATATAAAAGCTTATATTTGATTAGAATTATTGGTGAACTATCTAAAGTTATAAGTTTTGAAACCCCTTTGACTCTTGGAAATGTGAGGGGCAGGCTGAGAACATCTGCTGGAATCTTCATTCTTTATGCAGGTCTTAACACCGGGAAAGCAATTAACCTATGTCCATCTTAAGCATATGTAAATGTTTAAAGGACTTTCCTGAGTAAGGATGTTTCCCAGAGTAAAGCCGAGGAGGCTTTATCTCACATCCACTCACACTAAATCAAAGAGACACCTGTACAGACCTTGTCCACATGAAATATTACGTTGGGACACTTCACCTTCTCTAAACCTATGTGCCCTCATGTACCACAATTGCTTCTCAGAAACAGACTTTCTGAAAGCCCAATTTTCTCTACAGTGACTACCTAATTGAGTCCATATTGTCTTCCACTCTGATGAAGTGCAGGCTTAAGAGGATGGAAAGACCCACTTTTGAACCACCTCTGTCACCTATGACCCATGCCCCAAGGCCACCATGTCAAATTTGAATAGAATAGCCACCAAATTCTGGAAAAGTCTGGTGTTTGAAGGTAGGTTTGTGGGTATATCCAAGTGGAATGTGGAAGCAGTCACCAAATTATGTAGCATATCTGAAATGCCAGGCTTCACTACGCCTGCAACAGGGTTGGTCTCCTCACAAAACCAGGGTATTTCTTGAGCACAGATGTTCAGAAGACAGCAAGTCCCCCAATTCTAGCCAATGCTGGTGGTTGCTAATGGAAAATTGCATTCTGGAGCCCTGATTTTATATTTTAATTTTGCCCCCTCTCACACCTGAACTCAACATGGGTTACAGAGTCCTTGCACACTCCCATAAAATAGCCTCTTTAGACTATATCTGTTCAAGGCATTAGCAGGAAGGCCTGTAGATCAGTGGAAGAGCTTCTGCCTTGCATGCAGAAGGTCCCAGGTTTGGTCCCTGACATTCCCAAATACTGCTGGGAGAGAAACGCACACATGAAACCTTGGAGAGCCACGGCCAGTCAGTGTAGTCCGTGGACCAATGGCAGCTTCCTACATTCCTATGAGGAGAAGGACAGGTGATTTTTAACTCCTTCCTCTGCTGTTTCCTAGCCATCTTTTAGATTGTAAGCACCACATTCCCATGGTGGGTGGCGCCAGAAGCAAAAATAGAACGAAGCAGCAAATGTAAAGTTCATCTTTCTACAGTAGGCTAGTTTCCACACACATTCTCACACACCCTTTTCCATCCAGACAAGCAAGACGCTTTATCAGATTCCAAGGACACATTCCAAGCAGGCAAAAGAACTTGGGGTGTGACGCAAGGTCAGCGAAGGGTGCGTCCTGAGGAAAGTTCTAGAGGGTCTTTTGGGGTCCCTAGGCCTGAGTTTCCCCACCCCTGAACTGAATGTTACGAGCATTCTTAACTTATCTCTGGTGTATACTAGCAGCACCTGCAATGTCTGTTGTTATTAACGGTTGCGTTGGGGAGTTGAGTGAATTTTTCTCTTGCTTTCTTCTCCTCCTCCTCCTCTTCCTTCTTCTTTCTTGCTGGCTCAGTAGAGAAAATATGATATATTTCCACGAAACCTACATGCCGATTTTCAAATTTGTAACAAACTGCCATTTAATAAGTCTGCCTTGACATGCTGTCTTTAATCCAAAAGATTGCGCTGTTTAAAAGCTTCTGAAAGGCGAAGCGCCGTCCTTGAGACAGAGAAGAGCGGAGCTTCAATTTAGAAGACAAGGCTCTCCGCGGTTTGACTGAAATACATTAAGCAGTACAGGACTATCTCTTGTAATTGTCAGCAGATTGGGGATCTAACATCGAAACCTGGCAAGCTTGTATTTAATTGTTGAAATATGACTTTCCAGAAGCTACAGGTACTCTGCAGCTGCGTTAGATTATCTGGGGCTGCAATACGCAACGGGCAGTTTGCAAACACATTTTAGCCCTGGTACGTGAACAACTGTGCAATTGTAACACAAAGCACATCTTACTTCAGCGCAAAAAATAAATAAATGGTAATGCTTTTAACCAGCCCTATTCTGATGCTCTTAACTGGAGCATGGCAGGTAGAAATTAAGCGGGTGAAGCTCTTCCCATGCCTGAGCAAAGGTAGAGGGGTCTGCCTATTACTGGTCTGGTTGGAATTGTATCTTTATGGCCTACATTGGTACCTTGGGTTAAGAACTTAATTCATTCTGGAGGTCCGTTCTTAACCTGAAACTGTTCTTAACCTGAGACACCACTTTAGCTAATGGGGCCTCCTGCTGCTGCCGCACCGCCATCATGCAATTTCTGTTCTCATCCTGAAGTAAAGTTCTTAACCTGAGGTACTATTTCTGGGTTAGCGGAGTCTGTAACCTGAAGCATCTGTAACCCGAGGTACCACTGTACTGGAAAATTAGGAGACCAAAGCCTGACAAATGCAAGGGGTTGGATCCAGTTAAATCATTGTGTGAGTGGAATGCAGGGCCACCCCAACCATGTGGTAGGCTGCTGCAGCCGCCTCAGGTGGTAGACCCCACACCCACTCACCCCACTGGCAGCAGAAAAGCATTGGTGGCAGCGGCATCAGCGTCGAGTGAGAGGACACCAAAATCTCACTGAGCTCTTGTGGAATGTTGTGTGCTCTATGAGATCCTGTGAGAGCTCCACATGATCTTGTGAGATCTCACTGGAACCTGCTACTGCTTCCAAGTAGATGCTGCTGCGCTTCAGCAGGGGCGGGGAGATGGCACTTTCCAATTTCACCTCAAGTAAGGGACACAGGTGGCGCTGTGGGTTAAACCGCAGAGCCTAGGACTTGCTGAACAGAAGGTCGTCAGTTCGAATCCCTGCAACGGGGTGAGCTCCTGTTGCTCGGTCCCTGCTCCTGCCAACCTAGCAGTTTGAAAACACATCAAAGTGCAAGTAGATAAATAGGTACCGCTCCAGCGGGAAGGTAAACGGCGTTTCTGTGTGCTGCTCTGGTTCGCCAGAAGCGGCTTAGTCATGCTGGCCACATGACCCGGAAGCTGTATGCCGGCTCCCTCAGCCAATAAAGCAAGATGAGCGCCGCAACCCCAGAGTTGGCCACGACTGGACCTAATGGTCAGGGATCCCTTTACCTTTTTAAGGAAACAGAACAGACTGCTCCTGGTGGAATGGCTTCTGCTTCCACAATGATAGGCGCCAACTCTAAGGGGCCCTCCTGGTCCCTCTGCCCCACCAATAAAATGTTTAGGGGTTGGGCCCCACAATATTTTCTGCAAGTTGGTACCTCCTTCCATTCTTCCTTTAGGCAGCCACCTCCCTCCCCCTCTTTTCCTAGCTTGGACCCCCAGCTTTGGGTACCATTTCTGAGAGCATCTGAGTTGGGGCAGCTGGGGAGAGGCAGGCAGGCAAACCAGGAGAAGAGGTGAGCAGGTGGTGCATGGATGTGGATGTGGGAAGTGAGTCAGCAGAAACTTCTTGCACACTTCTTGCACATGGACAGGGGGGCAAGTGGCAAGAGGATAGGGGGGAAGGGGAAGCTGGTGTTCAGTTGCACGCAGCGGAGGAAGGTGTGCTCCACAGAAGTGCAAGGAGATGGAAGAAGAGCAGGAGGGCCCCCTCCCTTATTTTGTTCAAGCTGTTGCCTGTGCAACAATGGAACTCTCCCTCCATTTACTCCCTCCTACTCCAAATTGTCCCCCATGGGTTGGGGGAACCCCCAGAGTATAGCAGGAGTCATGGGAGGAGGAGAGGAAGGTAAGGGCTATTTCCATTGTACTGGCACCACTAAAAGCAACATTTGCCATCTATGGCAGCTGTGTCACTCTGTCTAATGGTATGCTGATCTGATCACCCCTACCTTCAAGAGGAATCCTGTAACACACTTCCCTAATGCCCTATGCAAAATATCTCCAAAGTGGTTTTGACTTTGGGGGGTTGTAACACAGGTCCCAGCAGGCAAGAGCTGCCAGTCAACAGAGTGCATGATTTGTGTTTCTCCAGGGTAAAGATTTGTCAACCATTCTTTCTGAAGCTCTGAGAAATTCACCCCTGTGCTTGGCAGTCCTATTATTCATTGCATCATGCAGTTGTCTGTAATCTCCCTCTCTGGGCACCATTGAACACAAGTAATTCTCTGGACATTTTGAATCAATGTCTCCAACTGTTTGTTATGTGTCCCTGGGCATCAGGGACTGTCCTCTGTGGAACATCAATGTTCTTCATGGTAGATTTATAATTTAGCGTTTTACCCAGTGCTTCCAGTCAAGTATATCCTGGACTGATGTGCAATGAGTTCTGTCTGTTCAGAAAGGTGTTACCGCTTAATGGCAGTCAATAACCTTTTTTGTTGTGCATACACAGTGTTAATCCTTTATAATAGCTGCATTAATTGTGTCAGTGAAGGTCAGATGCGCATTCTTGTGGTTGTTTCTCCGCTTGCAGAAAAATACTGGAGAAATGTTGCCTTTTATTCAGGGCTAGCAAGTGCTGTGCAGAAAAATTCCCCCCGCATCCTTACCATCTGAGCAGTCTCCATCTAATTTCTCAGAAAATAAATTGCACTGGTGTGGGCGGGGGGAGGAAAGGGGAAAATTTCAGCAAAATACTCATGCTTGGGGTAGAGAGTGTTTTTGAAATTCTGGTGCTTCTCTTACTTTCAAGGTGTCCAAGGGGTGTTTCTGAATGTCTTTGCTCTGCAAATCATCTCTCCAGTGCTCTGCAGTCTGCCACCTCCCCCAATTCCCATAAGCTATATAGCGCAGTTGGTTAAGACTGAGGTGCTGATAACGCCAAGGTTGCAGGTTCAATTCCCATATGGGGCAGCTGCATATTCATGCATTGCAGGGGATTGAACTAGAATTCAGCGGTCAGCAAACTTTTTCAGCAGGGGGCCGATCCACTGACCCTCAGAACTTGTGGGGGGCCAGACTATTTTTGGGGGGTGATGCAAGAGAACCATGAGCCCTGGTGGCTGCTTACCTGTGTCTTGCAAGCATCAGGGGCTGGCGGTGGTGGGATGATGAGCAGCGTGCAAAAGGGCTCTAGAGAGGGGCTGCTTAAAATGGTGGCTGCTTGAGCACTGCTGCTGCTGGCATCAATAAAGCCCAGCCCCCTTCCTCCTCTAGGCAGGGCGGGGAGAACCCAGGAGGAGGTAGGGGCACCGGTGGTGGCCCCTTGTGGGGGAGAGGGAAAGAATGTGTGCATGCTGGCGGTCCATGTGGCGATTCCCGGACCATCCGTGTGCCGGATCCAGAAGGCAGTTGGGCCTGATCCAGCCTGCAGGCTTAGTTTGTCAACCCATGGACTAGATGATCCACAGGGTCCCTTCCAGCTCTACAGTTCTATCATTCTATGATTCTGTGATCAATGGCTACCAGCCACAATGGCGATGCTCTGCCTCCAGTGTTTGCGGCAGCAATGCCTCTGAAGACCAGTTGCTGGGAAACACGGAAGAGGAAAGTGCTCTTGTGCTCAGATTCTGCTTACAGATTTCCCAGAGGAATGAGTGGCCGCTTTGAGAAATGAATGCTGGACTAGATGGGCCTGATCCAGGAGGCTCTTCCTATGTGCATATATTCATAACATCCACAGCTGGGCTTTTCTGTAAGCACAGGAAGGCCAGGTGGACCAATGGTCTGATTCAATAAACATACCAACATTAGAAAGTCCTTATGGCTGAGATTCATTTCTGACTCCCCCATCTAGCACACTATTTGCATGCATGCAAAGCTCTCCAATTACTAACGTCTGTGAGACATGGTGGTAACTGAGTGAAAATGCATATTTTGATTTATTTTTTGTAAAAGCAGTTGTGTTGCAGGACTGTGGAGGGTGGAGCAGAAGGTCAACTTTATCTTCCTTCTTCCACAGCCCTGACGACAACCAGCTCTCTGAAGCTGTTCTTTGTATTTCAAAGGAATCCACACTTGAGGTTTCTCTTGAAATGCAACTTTCAGAATCAAAGATACATATATATTTTTTGTCATGACTGTGACAGGGAGATAAAAAAAACCCTCCTGTCTACACACACACACCAGTCCTCAGGCTACCCAAGCTTTCCACACAACTTTTCTTTGCGAATAATAAAAATTAAATATGCATGCTAATTGAATTCATGCTTACCTTAGGAAGAGCTGCCTTTTTTGCACTATGCTGAGTCATTTTTAGTGAACTATGCTGAATCATTTGTTTATACTAAAGCAAGTCATTTGCACAGTGCTGAGTCATTCCAAGCAGGTTGATTAGTGTTGCGCACCTACTCCCACATACTTCACATGTGGTTATGGTACTTTCCAGTGAGTTTCACGTACATTGTCTCATTGCAATCCTTATAACACCCCTGTAAAGTAGTCTGGTGTCATTGTACATCCTGTACTGCTGGTGTGGGCTGGCGAAACTGAGGCCGAAACTTAGTGGCTTGCTACTGAGTTTAAGGTAGAGGCGAGATTCGAACCAGGCACTTCTTAATTTGCACTGCAGTCTCTCGTCTATGAAGCTACACCAAGCCTCATACAAAAAGAGAGGGTGGGGCCAGCAAGCCTGACCACGCCCTCCCACTTCATGCGTGATTTGCATGAGGCTGAGGGAACCACAGTGAAGGAGCTCATTTTGCAAAATGCTGCAATAAAAGAAAGAATTTTTTTAAAAAAAATCCCTGCATTATATAAATGGATTGTGGGGGTGTTGCTGTGCCTTGAAATCATAACATAGAAGGACTCCTCAGCACCGCAACTCAGCACTGCAACTCGCAAAGCCCAGAGTGCTAAAAAGGAAGGGGAGGGGAAACGAAGGATGGAGCTCACTATACCATAAGATCTTAAAAATAGTAAATTATCTCGTATCTAAGTGACAGCAATATGTGTTTGTGATTGAGCCAACTGCTGTGCCAGCAAAGCTTAATGTGAGGTTTAGATTACTTTAATAGCTTTTGTAAATAAGGCAGTTTTTCCGTGTTTTTTATTTCATTTTGGAAGGGAACTAAGTCAAAGCAGTGGAACTAACAGGCCCTCATCCTCCCAGAGGTGTGTGTGTATGTGTGTGTGGATAAGGATAAGGCAATCCTGAACACACTTTCTAGAGAGTAAACCACCCTACCTTATGCTGCACATCTTCTATATAGATATAGAATAGTGCCTAGCAGAGGACATGAACCCTGCTGAAATCACTGTGTGGCTTTTCAGATTTGGAAAATCTATTCCATGTAGTTTTTTTATTCCTCTTGATGGACATTAAAGCACAACCCTTTGCACTTTCTAAAAACAAAACAAAACTTTAATCCATGCTATCCTTCACCTGCCCCTCTGTCTGTTGTTCCCCAATGTCTATTTTAGTTCGCAAGCTCCATAGGAGCAAAGAACTGTGACTCAGCAAGACACCATGTACTTCTTGTATAATAATACTAATAGTCAGTGCACTGGTGGAGGAAAGTAAGGGGGGGGCTCTGATGACTCTGGCACTTCTGGCAACTCCTGAGCCCACCCTGCCACAACCATCGCAAGCCAAATGTCACGCTGCCCACTTCCACACTCCTCAGGGAGCAGGACTCTGCACTTCAGCTGGCCCTGGATGGGTGGTGGCAGTGGCCAGACCCCAGTGGGAATTTGCACAAGCTATGCCTCCCCTTGCAGCTGAGCATCTCCAGCGGGGGGGGGGGAGGTGCTGGTACTGCATACCAATGAGTACCACCAGAAAAAAGCACTGCTAATACTAATGTATAGGTTCTGACATGTTAACTTGTATATTTGCTTGCAATTAATGTTATAACGAACAGGGACACGGGTGGTGCTGTTAAACCACAGAGCCTAGGACTTGCCGATCAGAAGGTCGGCGGTTCGAATCCCCATAACGGGGTGAGCTCCCATTGTTCGGTCCCTGCTCCTGCCAACCTAGCAGTTCGAAAGCACGTCAAAGTGCAAGTAGATAAATAGGTACAGCTCCAGCGGGAAGGTAAACGGTGTTTCCGTGCTCTGCTCTGGTTCGCCATGGCTGGTGGCTGAGGCATGTTGGCCACATGACCCAGAAGCTGTACGCCGGCTCCCTTGGTCCATTTACCTTTACTGTCATAACTAGTAGCCTGTGTCACACAAGGTTTGCAATTGACTTCAGAAAGACACAAAGATTTGCAATTGATCTCATAAGAATATAACAGCATGTACCTGTGGGTTGTTTGTCCAATGTTTGTCCTACTCAGATTTGACCCAGTAGAATGAATGAAACTAAGGTACTTGTGTTCATTAACTTCTCTGGGCCTATACTGAGAAAACCTAGCATTGGACACAACCCCAAGTGTCACTATGGCTAGGTTGTCCGGGTCCAATTATGTGGCACCAGCTGAAGCTGGTAAAAGTTTTGCCAAGCCACTCTGACCATGTGGAACTCAAGCAACAGAATCAAGGGGAACTCCCAGACCACATACTTGCTTCCTTTGTTTTGGGGAACAAAAAATACTTCTTGGGGTTTGGTTTCAAGGGACTGATTCTCATCCAGTCCACTACTGTGTAAACCATGAGAGCCAACTCCTAGGGGCCAAGGGGTCTCCAGCCTCCCCCCCAAGTTGATGGGTGTTGCCATTCAAAAGGTGTGTGTGTGCCACATCATGTGATCAATTATGTGGGGAGGGACTTACCTGTCTCTCCCCCCCCCCAATATTTTATTCAAGTTGGTACTCTGGTGTAAACAATGAATCGTTACTATTTTTTATTGTTTCTCGGGTCTCTTTTCTCCCGACATAGCTGAGACCATTATTCTAGTTACAGATAGGTAGCTGTGTTGGTCTGCCATAGTCAAAACAAAAAAAATTCCTTCCAGTAGCACCTTAAAGACCAACTAAGTTAGTTCTTGGTATGAGCTTTCGTGTGCATCACACTTCTTCATAAGTTGCTGAATGGCAACTTATTACCAAACTTAAAACCATGGAGAGACCTGGTCTGAACAAAGACATTGGATTCTTATCTCATTATACATGACAAAGCCATTTTTCACCTTCTCACCCCTTGCTTTTTCCTGTAAGACCTATTGCAGTCGTTAAGAGTCGTCAACAGGCTCATCACAGCTATCTGCCAATCACCCATTCCCACCACACTTCTGAGTAATACCCCTCCCCACCTTCTCACTATATAGAAGGGTCTGGTGACTTCTGTTTCAGTGTATCTGAAGAAGTGTGCATGCACACGAAAGCTCATACCAAGAACTAACTTAGTTGGTCTTTAAGGTGCTACTGGAAGGAATTTTTTTTTGTTTTGACCATTATTCTAGATCATCAGACATGAAGGAGGGACAAAGTTCCTGTGCCCTTAATGGTTGTGTAGAAGGTGACATTTTGGCACATTCAGCAAAATTTATTTCTCTTCTGTTGGCTGCTGTTCCCCTCCAGGGTCTCCCAAGCTCTCTCTCTCTCCCTCTCTCTGAATAGCTAGGAACCAACAGCTATCAATGCTTATTTAAGCAAACACCTTCCAGACATCCATGGCTACCAAGGAATCAACTTTAGCTATTCTGTGAATTTGTCTGTCTGTTTAATAATAATAAAAAAAAACTAAAGAAAAGGCAATTCCCTTATTCTCCATCACCGTAACCCTATTATTGGAGTGGGGATCAGATCATGCCTTGCCTTCCAGGCTGAAATGGCTGGTGAGCTTGCCTTCCACAAAACAACATCCCCAAGCTGCCAACGAGTTAACACACGCTGCCGCTCTGTAAGTGTTTGGTTAATTTGCTTATTAAAACATGGAAAGCTTTTGGGCTCTTTGACACCCAAACAAAAAGGCAAGCAATTGCATGACTTTTGACCTGCGCTTATCAGATGACGGGTGTAATTCTGTCAAAGCCTCATCAGGGCATTGCGAGGAAGGTCGCCTTTTATAAGTGTTTATGACAGTTTAAGGTTCACACTGCCTATCTTTGTCAAGGCTGGAATGATGCAGGTCAACTGACCGGGTTAATAAGACTGGATGCAAGAGGGAGGAAAAATTGGGGGAGGCGGGGAGAAAGAAGAACTTAGCACATATATTTAAAAGGTGAACTTGCAACACAAACAAGCAATAAGAACAACCAGGAATTGCTTAAGAAGTGTGAGCATCCCTTTGGGTCAAATGTGGTGGGTCTGATGGCCCCAAAGATTACCCTGAGCTTTCAACACACCTGTCCAGATCTTCAAGGTGTTTGTCAAACCTGCAGGCTACAGTCATAGCACAAGGTTCAGGGATCTTCCAAAACACTCTTAATACTCATTCATTGATTCATAGAATTGTAAAGTTGGAAGGGACCCCGAGGAACCAACCCCTTGCAATGCAGGAATATGCAGCTGTCCCATACGGGGATCAAACTTGCAACCATGGCATTATCAGCACCATGCTCTAACCAACTGAGCTATCCAGGCTCAATATTCTTGCAGTATCTACACTGTAGTAATATGCTCTCGAGTTTTGTAGGAGGGATCAGGAAGCACAAGCCAGGAACCAGAAATCATGTGCTGGGAGTCAGAAGTGAATACAGCTATGGCTTTGGGGAAACCCCAGATGGAATAGGAAGCATTTAACATACTACCTGATCAGGGGCTGACAATGGCTGTAACTCAATGGTTGAGCATCTGCTTTGCATGCAGAAGGTTCCCAAGTTCAATCCCTGGCATCTCCAGGTAGGGCCGGGAAAGACTTGTGCCCTGGCAGAAACTCTGGTTGTATCGAATATCCGAGCACCAGCTGAATTTATCTGAAAGAGCCCTCATGTGGGGTTTAGTAAAAGGAAGAGACATATGGATGGATAGGAATAATGAGTACAGTGGTACCTCAGGTTAAGAACTTAATTCGTTCTGGAGGTCCGTTCTTAACCTGAAACTGTTCTTAACCTGAGGTATCACTTTAGCTAATGGCGCTTTCTGCTGGCACTGTGCCCCGCCACACAATTTCTGTTCTCATCCTGAAACAAAGTTCTTAACCCGAGGTACTATTTCTGGTTTAGCAGTGTCTGTAACCTGGAGTGTCTGTAACCCGAGATACCACTGTACTGGAAGTTTTAGTGGAAAGAGGGCCCACAAGACAGGCAGAGAAGATAAAAAGTGGAAGGAAACAAAGGAGGCCAAGCAATGTAAAACAAGAACCTGGAGAAAGGAGAGTTGGAAGAGGAGAAGGGAGAAGGTTGGGAGTTGAGAAATGGTGTAGCCAATGAAAGGGCTGAGAGCAGCGGAAAACCTCAAAGGCCATAAGGACAGGAGAGACTGTCTGCTTTAAACCAAAATTAAGGTGGGGAGACTCGTGCATATGAAAACATATATTTTTTCCACAGTGCATTTGACAGGATAGGATAATGTTAACTTATTAATAGCAAGGGTGCAGACAGCCAGATCTGCTAGGGTGGGGAGTCTCATAACTTGGGTGCCATAGCAGAGAAGGCCCTTTCCCGTAACTGCCAACCATACCTTGGCTGGCAGTGACAAACACAAGTGAGGTCTTCCCTTTCAAAGGATACAGGTGAGCTTGATGACCTCAGTGGACTGACCAGATTATGTGGGGTCATTGCCCATGTCAGTGTCAGGAGAAGTCGGCACATGATGACCTTATCCCTGTCTATCCGCCATCATTGGCCATCTGAGTCCCCCGATGCAGAAAAACCAGTAAAGAAGAAGCTGTTTGCAGCTCTGAGAGTTTCTGAGCTAACTTTAGGCAAGACATAACAAGTGAGCGCAGCAACTGTTAGACACAGATTTGAAATGTAAACATGCTGTAGACAGTAAAATGGTCATAAATTCCTCCACCGCAGATAGCTCCTATCAAAGTCTGTCTTGCAATGTAACGTGAAACATGTCAAATGGAATGTTTGTAGCCAATGGAACACATGTTCCGTGGCTGTCACTGCTGGAAAGCAAACTCTCATCTGGATGGCTTCAATAAAATATGTGCAAGGCAGACGCATCAAGCTGGAACAGTTTTGAGTAAGGGGCACGTCTTTCTTTGCTTGCCTCAAGGTAGAGGTGGGCAGATTTGTCAATTTCGGTTTCTCATTTTTCCATTCTTAAGTTCAGTTCCCCACAATTCCATATCAGTTTCTAATTATTATTTTTCAGCTCCTCATGAAAGTTCATCAGCATTTTGGTGCAAATTTCTCCAAATATATGTACTTTTGCATGCACTTGTGCCAATCCACACATTTTTTACAAATAAATTTTCACCAATATAATGCATTTTTGTATGTGCATTTTTATACATTTTACTTGGCTGAGGAATGTCATTGCAAAATTTGTAGAGTGCGGATTTCGAAGACGGGCTGTGTTTTGCTTTATGAACTGTTTCAGAAAATGCAAATTCAGTATGCTCCCATCTAAATGCAACCTGAATCAAATTTATTCTTCATCTTTACAGGTTACAGATAGCACACATTTTCACATGCAAAGTGATTACTAAGGAGCGTATAAAGGGCACCTGATTAGCAGGCAACAAATCACTAGTCTCATTTGCAAAAGCTCTGGTTACGATCCAATCAAGTTGGCTTGCACACGTATAGCCCTCTTAAAAAGCAAAACAACCAAAATCATAACATTTTGTTCCTCAGTGAGTAAGGGGACCAGAGGGACTGAATGCAGTCCCACCCCACTTCCCTTCTACATACATACAACCAGCCCCAAATATTTTGTTGCCTGAGGCAAAGGGCAAGTTAGAACCCCTGCATTCCACATACAGAGCTTGAGCCAACTGGCAGTGGAGTCTTATTTCAACAGTGGGGATGGAACAGCATTCTCCATCGCACCAGCAGACTAGATTAAGAGTCACAGTGTGGAGCACAAAACAAAGGGGAACAGTCCCTGCTGTCCCTCCACAGCCCAGTCCAAGTAGCGGCCTCACCTTCCTGTGCAGCAAATATGCAGGATTTTGACTGTTTACAAAGGAGTGTTGGGTGCACCATCATTACAGAGGCGTTGTGGGCTAGAGAAAATGTTTACTCTTCACATATTTAATGTATTCCTATGCCACCTTTCTCCCAAGCTGGGATTCAAGGCAGCTTCCGGCATTTAAAGCACCGTTTAAAAATACAAAGTAATAAAAACAAACGAGTTAAATACTATAGTTAAAATACATCAAAACACATTAAGAACCAGCAATTAAAATATAGTTTGCTCTGACAGCAGCCCAGTGGTCAGCATCGTCTACCCCTTCGTTTCCTAAGGCCTGTCTGAACAGGAAAGTCTCGAGCTGCTGAAAGGAAGATAACAAAGAGGGAGCCAGTCTGACCTCTCTTGGGGAGGAATTCCACAGTATGGGAGCAGACACAAAAAATACTTGTGTCACCACCAACTGGGCCTCTGATGTTGATGGGACTGAGAGAAGGAGCTCACACAAGGATCTTAACACCCAGTCACGTTTAAAAAAGCAGATACAGTGGTACCTCGGGTTACAAACATCTCAGGTTGCAAACACTTCGGGTTACAGACTCCGCTAACCTGGAAGTAGTACCTTGGGTTAAGAACTTTACCTCAGGATGAGAACAGAAATCACGTGCCGGCGGCGCGGTGGCAGTGGGAGGCCCCATTAGCTAAAGTGGTGCCTCAGGTTAAGAACGGTTTCAGGTTAACAATGGACCTCCGGAACAAATTAAGTTCATAACCAGAGATTGTACCACTGTACAATCTTTGATACAATCTTTGGGCCTGGGCCCAAGCCATATAGATAGGAGCTTCTCTCCCACCCTGCCCAGAGGCACTGCTGGTGGTCATGATTGCCCTGTGGGACACTGATTTGAAACTTCATGGGCCCACTTCCTTTGGCACAGGGAGTGAATTTGTACTGGCACCCACATGTACGTAGCACACGGAGGGAGGGAAAGATATGCGGTTGAATGGAAATTGGCATAAGGCAGGAGAGATAAGCATGGCATGAAAACAGAAGGCAGGAGAAAACATATCTCTCCTTCAAAAGGGGGGGGGGAGCATGTGTGGGCACATTCCTGAGGCTAAGGTTACCTTGTTGTGCATGGCAAACGGATTTGCACAACTTTGTGGAAAGAATTTCCTTATTTGAGGAAAGAGTGATTATTGGCTCACAGCAATGCACAACTTTCCCCCTATCATGGAAGAAGCTAAAATGTCACCACTGGAAGTCCAAACGGCAAGGCTGTGGTTAGGATGAGTTTGTTGGGTGCACCACCAGATGTAAACATGCTTATACCAAAAGACTTCTTCATTTGTGGTGTGACAAAAATGCTTCTGTTTGCTTTGAGTGGCAGGGTCAGGGGAAGAATCTGCCTTTCCAAAACAAATACTCATAGTTGGGTGCCCCACTCACTCTGGGGCTAGTTCTCCAAAATCTACCCATGGGATCATGGGATTTTCTACCCATGGTCATTATTTTCATGTTGTTGGTAGCAATCCAAACCCATGTCAGGGGCTAATGGGACCATTTGGCCTTTGCTACATCCATGGCCTCTTGAGCTGGCTCCGCCCCTCCAAATTGTATTATCACACTTGACGGACATGTTCCAGCCAGGTGAAATCAACAGGTGATTTCAGAGCAGGACTGGTGAGGGGTATGGACGTGGGAATGAGGACGTGACCTAAGGTCCCATGGACCTGATAGAGAGACATGAAGGGCCACATCCGGCCCTTAGACCTGAGTTTCCCCACCCAAATGGAGATGAAATGAAGTGAAACTGGACAAAACTGAGAGTTGATCACATCTTTCTCAAAACATTCGTGTATTGGTAAGTGAATTTTGCAGGGCTAGTTGTTTTTTTAAAAGGATTTTGTGATGTCTTGGTGTAATAAGACCCAAGAAAATGTCCAACCATATGTACTATTTGGAAACACTTTCAAGAGCAACAACTGATACATTTATATCTAAACCAAATGCATTTATACTTGTGTCTTACTATCCCTTCCTGTTTTGGTTTTACCTTATTTCTTTGCATTTTTCTTTTCTATGTGAAGTAATAAAGAAAAGAGAAAGAGAGAAGGGATGGAGATTAAGGGTATGCATATCACAAATCCCTTTGTTGTAAAAAAAAAAAGTGTCAGCCATTTGATCAATGAAAATAACATTGCTTTTTGTTCATATACTGCTTTTTGGCCATTCAGTCTTGAATATAACCAAGAGAAATGTTTTCAGTCCACCTGCCCCACACCCATCCTCCCCTGGCTTGGCTTCTCTGCCTTCAGTTTTGAAACCTGTTTTTCTTGTTGTTTGCAAAATGTGTCACTCTATTTTCAAAGAACTAACCACCCCAGGTTACAAATTTGTTCTGAGATCTAGACTATGCCCAAATATAAGGAACACCTGAATAGAAAGCTTCTTCACTGGTGCTCTGAGTGTGTGTGTGTGTGAGAGAGAGTGTGTGTGTGTGTGTGTGTGTGTGTGTGTGTGTGAGAGAGAGAGAGAGAGAGAGAGAGAGAGAGAGAGAGAGAGAGAGAGTCCCCATTTCACCCTCACAACAACCATGTGAAGTAGCTGACTAAAGTAGAGTGACTGACTGACCCAAGTTCACCCAGTGAGCTTTATGTCTCCCAGGTCTTAGTGCAATACTCTAACCACTACACCACACTGGCTCTCTGATTTTAAGCAGAAAAATGGAGGAAAGAGTTGAGTTAAGCTGAACAGTTTTCCTCCCCCCACCTTCTCTCTGCTCAAACTTACTGTCTCCTGAAGCTTCTGCGCATTCCCCCCCCCCCGCCATATACAGACAAAAAAGCAAAACTCAAAACACGTTGGGGGAAAGATCCATGTGACTGCACGTCATGTCTACTTTAGGCCTAAATAGAAGGTTTGTGCAAAACGCAGGGAACCACCCTCTGTTGCTTAAATACATGCCCTAATGGGTTCTTCAAAAGCCATTACACTGTATAAAGTAAATACATATTTTGGAATGAGAGGTAATTCTGAGAGTACATTATTCTGTTTACATTACATTCCTCCAGGTCTAAAATCTCCTCCATTGAAGTGCCTGACTCACAAATGGATCCTTAATCCATAGCAAGGAAATCACCTTCTCAAACCAGACTGGCTGTCTATAAGTTTAATAAATAGATAGTTGGAAAGGGAAAAAGAGGAGACAGAGTATCACAGTTAAATTTTAACCAACTGTGTGCTGTGCCTTGAGTACTGAACAGGGAAGAGAAAAGCAGAGGGTGCCTACAGGTCTCCAGTGCACTGACAATGGTGGCAGTGAAACAGGAAGCACAAGGGATGAAACAGGAAGTACCTGTCACAGACCAAGGGGCTGGAACTAGGAACCTGAGATTCTGTAGCTGGGCTTAATCTACTATGGTTTGCAGATACTGTGTGCTGGGGTTTCATAATCCTTCTCAGTTTAAGAAGAGATTGTTTGTCTCTGCAATTTGCAGACAATATGAACCTACTGGATTGACTATGCCTGGTACAAATACCAGGGGATCATACTGCCTCCTTTCCTTGGTTGGGGCACAGCTGTCGCTCAGTGGCACACCTACTTTTCACTCAGAAGCTCCAATATCCAGGATTTCTAGATAGGGCTGAGAAGCACCTGAAGACTCACTGACAATCAGTGTAGACCACTGGTCTTCAGATGGTGGGTTGGGACCCACTGGTGCATCACAGCCTGTCCTAAGGTGGGTTGCAATGGTAACATTACATATATGGAACAAAATGAATAAGTGGATATGTTTTTGATAAGTAGTTCCTTGATCTGAAAAGACTGAGGACCATTGGTGTAGAAACTACTAAGTTAGATGGAGCAATGGGCCTGACTAGTTATAAGATTGCTTCCTACTTTGGTCAATGATGCCTTCCATTTGCCACACTTCAAACTCAACATCTTGGTCTTTTTCATCATTCAAGTCACTTCACTGACCTCACAAAAGTCTAACTTGGAGTTCTGATCCTTCTCAGTCTCGTTTTGGGTACACCCATCCTATAGTACTGGTCTGACCTTGAGTAGGCCTCATTAAAAAGTTACTGTAGTTTTATCACACATTCAGGCCACAGCCACACCATATATTATAGCACTATGATACCAGACATGACTTCCCGCCAAGAATTCTGAGAGCTGTCATTTGCAAAGGGTGCTAAGAGTTTTTAAGAGGCCCCTGTTCCCCTCATAGAGCTACAGTTTCCAGAGTGGTTTAACATTTATTCCCTCTTCCCAGGGAACTCTGGGAATTGTAATGCCCTAACCACTACACCACACTAGTGTAACAACAACAACAACAGTTACCTTGTTTTAAAAGCCTCACGTGACTCAAACTGGAGGCATGAAGGGGAGAATGTGTGAAACCAAAGGAATAATGCCAAATGTTCATCAAATGAAGCCATAAAAATCTTTGTTAAGCATTTCTTAGCTCTTCCAGCCATAAGGAGCTTGACTGGTGGACCTTGAATGTTTTTCATTTTCTGCTCCACAGTTCACTGGGAGGGGGAGCAGGAAGCATTCTGATCCCATTCTTCCATTAAATACCAATTGTTCCTTTTGCCAACCTATTTGTTTTAAAATATCATTTTTTATGCAGAATAATGTTATATAGTGGAAAACTGCTTTGTTTTGTTTTTAAGATAGCCTTGGAACTGCAAAAATGTGCCTTTTCTATTATTTTGTGTTCATGCACACTCATGACCTTCTCAGTCCACAAGTATAAGGGCTGTTATGCTTGTGGATGGGCAAGTTTTAATGTTGTGCAACAGAGAAACCCAGTGCAACAGTTGTGCTGGTGGAAACTTGTTGTGCAACGGACGGTGCGCAACATATTGCACAGCAAAGTTACCAGCAATCTGCTTATGCATTCATCTTGTGCAAAGATGTTACATTAGCCCGAAACATTTTGTCAGTGGTAGAAGTATACACTGCTAAGTGACATTAACTTAGTGATACATTGCACACAACCCTCAATATGTACACACCACCGCCTGCTCCTCTGCTGTGGCCACGTCACTGCCACAGCCTGCCCCCTGGCCCTATGGCTGTGCCTCCACAGTGCTGATGGGGGACACCCACAGCAGTGGTGTGGTATTTCAACAGTGGAGGAGGAGGGGGCGGATCCTGTTCACATCCCGAGGTACCACTGTATTCTTATGCAATCCAACAGGTCCCCCATCCTTGATCCAATACTTCCCAGCAAGCAGTATTGCATGGGCAGGACATCATCTGCCCAGTGGCAGAGCTTCATGCTCCGGCACTGGGGGGGCAGATTTCAGGTGGGGGTGTGGCACGCCACCCATGGGGGCGTGGCACACCACCCACAGGGGTGTGGCGTTCCACCCGCAAGGGCACCCAGCACAGACAGGGGGACAGCCGCAATGGCACCCCACCAGGATCGTGCTCCTGGGGGCAGTGTGCTCCCCCCCACCCCCCTCTTCCTCTCCCAGTGCATCTGCCTCCCAAACCATGGTGATGCTGAGCATGCTCGCTTGATGACAGAAGCTTGCAAAAAGACGCTCAGCACTTCCCATATTGTTTTGTTGACCTCTCTCCCCCCGTTCTTTCACTCCCTCATATTTGTTGCTACATCTTGCATTCCCTCCCAAGTAGAAAGATGACCCTTATGGGATGCAAACACATATGTTCGTAGTAGTAGCTTTGCAGTACAAGCCAAAAAGGGAGTGGGGGGTTGCAAGAAAAGGCCCCCAAGAAGGCAAGGGGATGTTTCTCTTTTTTATGCAAAAGATGAACAGAACAGCGTGAGCTTTGGCTAAGCGAGGAATGCGAGCCATAATAGAAAACATTGACTTGGCTACAGCGAAACATCCTCGCACATGCAAGCATATGCTGCCAATGTACTCCCAAATTAAGAACGACATCAAATTGTAGGAAATCCTGCATCCTTCTCTTTACTCAGGGCAGGCTTTCCTGGAAGCCTTGGTGGCCCTGGCTCTGTTTCTTGTGAAAGAACAGGAGAAAAAAGGTTAATTCAAAAGTAATGTTTTGCCAGCCATTAACTGTGTTGTCATTAAGAAGATTAATGCACATTCCTCTATGCATAACCGGCTGCAATTTCTACCCCCAGCCCTTTTAAACAACTGCTCCTATTAAAACCTAATGAGCACAGCAGCACCGGTTAAAAGAATCAGGCCATTTCTGCTGGCCGAGGTGTTCTCTGTAATGTGTATAAAGCCCATCGGATTATTATAGATCTAATTGAAGGGCAGCTGACAAAACCTGTTCTCTCCTCAGACCGCAAACTCTTGGCAACCCCAGTGCACTTCATCACAATGAACCGATTATTCTGGGAGGAAGGACAGAGAAGCATCTGCTTCCCCTCTTCACTCTTTTCCTCCAATCAACACTCTTCCTTCATCACACACTCCTGGGGAAGCCTACCGAGGATTTATCCTGCAACACGCTCCCCCCCCCCGCCTCATTAGAGCCAAATCATCATTGAATTATTACCATAGATGTTAACACTTACTTGGATCATGCCGAGAGATTGCAGGAGACAAGTTTGCCAACTGCTTTGCTTGGAAAGATCCCGAGATAGGAACATTTCGAGTTGCAGAATGTGGGTTTCTGAGAAACCCGGCTTCTTTCTTTCAAAGCAGCAAACACACATCTCTCAAAATTGCAGAAAATAAATTGGCAACATGCAGGATCTGCTAAAAACTCCAAAATCAGAAGGGACCCTGTCATAGCTAACTCTCCCTCTTTGAGGAACAATTCAGTATAGCCCAATCCTACAAAGAGGTAAGTCCCACTTTGTTCTTTTGGACTTGTTTCCAAATATATGGGCAAAGGACTAAAGATTTTAGTGCAACTTGGTGAAGGCTTACTATGAATTCTCCTCAAGTTCCATCAGTTTAAAACTGTTTTTAATGTTGTATTTAAATTGTTGTGACCCACCCTGAGAGTTTAGGGTGAAAAGCTGGCAATTGATACTGATGATTATATCATCATCATCTTCATTTCTAAACTGCCCTTCACCAATTAAGCTCATTCTCATGCCAGTGTACATTGGACAGAAGCCTTAAGCTTAAACCCTAATCTGATAGTAAGCCCCAATAAATTCAATAGCATTTCATTCTGAGTAGACATGGTTAGGATTATGCTGTTAATATACTTGATTTCCACTGGTCTGCATTTTGCAGCCTTTCCAAACATCCACTCTCTCTGGAAACCCCATAATGTCCTTGGGTGGCCCCCTACTTTCTCAACCACAGTTTAGGAAGACAGGTTCATTGTTTCCAAAATGAAGGAGACAAAGGGCTGTATCCAACATAGCGCTACATTTAAGTCACTTAGTAGTACACTTGTATCATAGGTGAAATGTTTTGCCCCTGCTGAATGTGTTGCGCAAGAGAATGCATAAACAGATTGCTGGCTGCTTCGTTGTGTGATGGATTTCACAATGAGTTTCCACTAGCACAAGATCCTTCACACAAGTGACCAAAGAATGTTGGGTGCAGCCCATAATGAATCATCCTCATCACCACCACCAAATGTATATGAATGTATGTATTCTGGGCTGCATCAATAGGAGTATAGCATCTAGATCAAGGGAAGTAATAGTGCCACTGTATTCTGCTCTGGTCAGACCTCACCTGGAGTACTGTGTCCAGTTCTGGGCACCACAGTTCAAGAAGGACATTGACAAACTGTCCAGAGGAGGGCAACCAAAATGGTCAAAGGCCTGGAAACGATGCCTTATGAGGAACGGCTAAGGGAGCTGGCCATGTTTAGCCTGGAGAAGAGGAGGTTAAGGGGTTATATGATAGCCATGTTCAAATATATAAAAGGATGTAACATAGAGGAGGGAGAAAGGTTGTTTTCTGCTGCTCCAGAGAAGCGGACATGGAGCAATGGATCCAAACTACAAGAAAGAAGATTCCACCTAAGCATTAGGAAGAACTTCCTGACAGTAAGAGCTGTTCGACAGTGGAATTTGCTTGCAAGGAGTCTGGTGGAGTCTCCTTCTTTGGAGGTCTTTAAGCAGAGGCTTGACAACCATATGTCAGGAGTGCTCTGATGGTGTTTCTTGCTTGGCAGGGGGTTGGACTCGATGCCCCTTGTGGTCTCTTCCAACTCTATGATTCTATGATTCTAATTCTATGATTCTATGTTTAGAACCAGTCTCGTTGACATTGTCATAGACAATTGCCCCCCTCCCAAAATGATTTCCCCAACTTCTTTCACCATCACCAAATGCATCCACCCATTTTTAGCCAACTCAGCCTTGCTTAGGAACTCCACTGAATAAAGATGAGTTTATGTTTAAAAAGGAAACAGCTGGATTGCAAAAGCAAAAGGAGTTGGGCAGCTCCAGTTTCATTAGCTCAGGGAAACTCAGGGGCCTCAGAGGAGAAGAACTGGGAGAGGAGCCACGAAAGAAGAGGAGTGGAAGGGGGGCTGGTAGGAAACAGAAGATCATAAAGAACTAATAATGAAAAATGGAAAGTGAGAAGGAGCCAAGAACAACAAGCAATAAATAGACTCAAAAGGGGGGAAGGAGGAAACCGATGTGGAGCAATGGAGCAGGAAGAGATGAGGGCCCGATGCATGTGTTCCATTATCCCAGAAATATTAGTATTTCCAAAAGGGTGGGGGCTTGAGATGCTGGTGGAAAATGTAAATAGGAGTAGCTTTTTCAAAGCAGGGTCTGATTTTAGATGTTTAGGTGACACGGTAGAAGTTTATGGAGAAAGCAGAAAGAGAATGCTTTTTCTCCCTCTCTCACAACTGTAGAGCTCATGGGAGTCCAGTGATGCTGAATGTTGGAAGAATCAGGTCAGATAAATGTACTTCTTCATGCAGCACCTGGATAAACCATGGAACTTGCTCTCACAGGTGGCGGTGATGGCCACCAACCTGGATAATAATAATAATAATAATAATAATAATAATAATAATAATAATAATAATAATTTATTATTTAAATCCCACCCATCTGGCTGGGCCTCCCCAGCCACTGTGGGCGCCTTTCAACAAAATATTAAAATACAGTAATGCATCAAACAATAAAAGCTTCCCTGAACAGGGCTGCCTTCAGATGTCTTCTAAAAGTCTGGTGGTAGTTGTTCTCTTTGACATCTGGTGGGAGGGTGTTCCACAGGCCAGGTGCCACTACCGAGAAGGCCCTCTGCCTGGTTTCCTGTAACTTGGCTTCTCGCAGTGAGGGAACCGCAAGAAGGCCCTCGGCACTGGACCTCATTGTCCGGGTAGAACTATGAGGGTGGAGACGCTCCTTCAGATATGACTTTTAAAAAGGATGGGACAAATTCATGGAGGGGAAGGCCATAAGTGGCTACCTACCATGATGGCTATACATTCAGAGGAAGTAATGCTTTCAGAAACCACAGGTGGGAAGAATGCCATTGCACTTGGGTCCTGCTTTCAGGCTTCCCAGAGTCATCTGGTTGGTCACTGTGAGAAGTGGATGCTGGATTAAATGGTCCATTGGCCACATCCAGCAGGCCTCTATTATGTTCTTATGTTCTCAGCCAGGAGTGAATTGCCCTACCCTAATGAAGGAGGAAGGCTCAAAAGACTTCCAGAGGGAGGCGGAGATGGTGGACCAATCATAAAGTGCCTGTTAATGACCTATAAAGGCCATCACCAGCCCTATGCTGACCTGCCTGCAGGTTTCCCACAGAAATCTGGTTGGTCATTATGAGAACAAGAAGTAGGACAAGAGAGTCCATAGAGCTGATCCAGCAGGTCCTCCTTCTGTTTCTCTTTCCTCCTTTCTTCCTTCTTCTGTATTTTTCTACCATTCTCTTTCAGTGAATCAGAAGTGAAATTGCATTTGTAAATTATCAAATTTATCTATCTTTATCTATCTATCTATCTATCATCTATCTATCATCTATCTATCTATCATCAGTGTGACTGGGGTGTGAAGTTTTTTGCTGCACTCTTTTTACCTTCAAGCTGGTCAATGGGTTTTGTGTGTGATATTTCATTTATTCTACAAATCCCCTCTCCTGTGTGGCAGAATACATTTGACCCATAGTTGGGTCATCTTGTGAACAGATTAATTCTCCCAGGCCCAAAAGTTTTTATTGTTTTTCCTTGAGAAAATCTCGTCTTACTCACTGAATCAGAAGTTTGGTAAGCAAAATTTCTCTTTGGATTTCCCACACATCAGATTTTCACAAGGCACAGCCGCAGAACAGCAAGAAAAGCTCTTGGACCCAGAGGAATTAATTTGTTCACAATATGGTCAAAATGTGGGTCAAGTGAAAGCGTGGGTGAGCCCATCGTTACTTAGTGTACTTGAACTTTCAAAAAGCTTTTGATAATGTAGTTCACCAAGCCCTCCTGAGTAAGCTTAGCAGTTGTGGAATAAGACATGAGGTCCTTTTATGGATCAGGAATTGGTTAAGTTGTAGGAAGCAAAGTAGCCACTTATCCTGATGGAGGGATGCAGAAAGTGGACCCCCACCCCACCCCAAGGTTCTTGGGTCTTGTGCTTTTTAACTTGTTCATATATGATCTAGGGTTAGGGGTGAGCAGTAAGGTGGCTGGGTTTGCTGATGATACTAAACTGATCCTTGTTTAAAAGAACAAAGAGCTCCCAAATGACCTTTCCAAGCTGAGTGAAAGGGTTGTAAAATTGCAAATGCAATTCAATATACAGTGGTACCTCGGTTTTCAAACGTAATCCGTTCTGGAAGACCATTCGAGTTCTGAAACATTTGAAAACTGAAAACTCAATAACCAGCAGCTAGGCCTCAGGATCTTGTACTCAGCGAAAGCCATGTGGTATGTTCGATTTCCAAGGCGTGTTCAAAAACCAAAGCGTTTACTTCCTGGTTTACAGCATTTGAAAACCGGAATGTTCGTCAATGGAGACGTTCGAAAACCGAAGTACCACTGTAAATTAATGTAAACTGATGCATGTAGGGGCAAACAACAACAACAACAAAACAAATGTTTAATTTCACATATAGCTCAAAGGGTGTGAACAGGAAGTGACTGACCAAGAATATGACCTTGGGGTCATAGCAGCTAGCAGATGATCCCCATTGAATTCGATGGGATTTGTTTCTGAGTAAAGGCTGCAGTAATGATGATTGGATTGCTGTCACTGTTAGAACAACAGTTTCTCTTTATTCGGCATTATTATTTTCCTATTTCCTGTGCATTCCTCAAACCCTTCTGCTCGATTGATCTGCCTCCCTGGTTAGAAATGCTTCAGCTGTTTGTGGCCCACCCCCTTTTTCTGGGGCCAGCGGAAGAGTTTAAAAGGGCACACGCCTTCCTAATAACGCTGAGCTGTTTGCGGCTTCTGCTATGTAAATCTCTTTATCCAATCAATCAAACTTGAAATAAAATACAGAACAACCTGATGCTTGGATAGCATTGAGATCCCAAATTGCACAAGGCTGGGTGAGAGCTGTAATGAAGCAGAAGGCTTATTTTCATTTGCCCTCCTCCTCCTCTCTCTCCTCTCCCCCCCCAACTCCCCCATTCCAGGTCTCCCCACACATTCTGCAAGGTGATCCCTGCCAAGCTCATTAGAGTAAAAATATTTGGGGGGAGGACAGGGGCCGCGCCACACACTTCTTTCTGTTGTGCAAAAAGAAGTGGGTGGGTGCGGGGGAGAGAAGGTTTCACCAAAACAGTTAACACAGCTCATCTGATGACATTAGCTTTGTAACTACATTCCATGATGTCAAGGGCACAGTGGAGATTAAAGCAGGATTAAGGTCTTCTAACAGAACCAAGGCATCACAGTAAATTGACTTGACTTGGCAGCCGGCAAACTCAAGTTGGCAAGTTTTCACTAACTAATCATATAAAATCCAGGTTGGCAGTGTTAGTTAGGCCAGGCTTTTGCAGAGGCCAGAAATATTAAGCTCTCAAGGTGGGAGGTTTCACTTGAGGTTCGGAAATGAGAGGGGAGACATTATTTTTTATTAAAAAAAAAACAACAGCCACTGGCAACGTTAAGATTCAAGGGGTGGGGTGCAATAACTGCTGAGGCAGACTTTCCCATGGTGCTTATTTAACAGGTATGGGAACCATTGGTTTTGTTTCACTTTTAGATATTTTTATTCAGAGTAGGCACTAACCTATTGCTAAAAAAAGGAAATGCACCGTCAAAAGAGCGAACAAATAAAAAATGTTGGGGTGAGTTCAGTGAAGCGCTAAGGAGATAATTCTGTGAGTACAGGCTTCATGGCTTGACCAACACAATGATCACACACACACACCCATGTGTGCTGACCTGGGGTTTCCCTCAACTCCTTCCCTGAGTCAATTGGGAGGTGCAGGGGGAGGAGGGGGGCAAAAGGCCCCATTGCATACCTCTGTGAGGTAGAACTGTTAAAGGTGCAGGAGCCCTGTGCTCTCTTGCATCTGGCCTTTCAACATGCAGCAGAATGAGGCGGTAGGATGCACTGAACCACTTCAGGATGCAGGAGGGGGGGTCATTAGTTAATGCTCCCCTAGACTCAGGGATCAATAAATCTGCCAATTTCATTTTATTCTGGGTTCTCATTTTTCCAATCTAAAATTCTGTTGTACACATTTCTGCAACCATTTATGATTTTTTAAAATTCCCAATGAATTTCCATCAGCATTTTAGACAGTATTTCTTCCTAATATACATGCTTACGTATGCAATTCTGCATATTGTACACATTTTTGCAAGCAATTCTCTCCAATATAGTGCATTTTATAGATAATTTTCATTAATAGATCTCTATGCACAGTGTCGCCAATGCAATCATCTTTGTGCAAATGATTTGGTTGTAGAACTGCATTGCAAAATTTGGAGAACTCAAAATTTCAAAGGGTAGCACTGTTCCAACCTATGTATTGTTTCAAGAGGTGAATTTCAGCCCTATCCCTAAATACATTATGAAATAAACACCCTGCAAGTAGAAAAGTAGTGCATCAGGCTAATGTCTGGGCTACAGCTTTTTCTCCTGATGCACTCGTTTTCTATTTCAGGGGTTGTTTTTATGTGGGGGATAATTGAAATGTAGTATTCTCCCACCTGTAGCCTTAGGAAAAGCAATCCACCCTCCCATCTCAGCATCCCACCACCTCATTTTGCCATATGTGTAGAGCAATGGACACAAAATAATATCATCA
This sequence comes from Podarcis melisellensis, assembly GCF_964234715.1. Taxonomy (NCBI): domain Eukaryota; kingdom Metazoa; phylum Chordata; class Lepidosauria; order Squamata; family Lacertidae; genus Podarcis; species Podarcis melisellensis. The sequence continues at coordinate 30,311,171 of NC_138546.1, forward strand.
GACAAACAATAAACATCCATAAAAATGGCAAAAATAGTTACTTTCCCAAATAGCTTTTATCTTGATAGCAAACACAGTAAATAAAAAGTTCACTTGTGATATACCAGTGGTTCAGTGCTCAGACGTCGTTCCGGTAATCTGACATTTCATTGCTAAAGAGCTTAGTCATCGAGTTTTGTAGTAAATAATATGCAAGAGAAGACAGTATGTAAATGACCTGTTTAACAAATTGAAGGACATCGTCCTCTTACTATGCTCCTCCCGATGGAAACATGCATATGGGACTGATATACTGCTTTAAGTCATTTACATACTGTTTTCTCTTGTATATTATTTACTACAAAGATCAATGACTAAACTCTTTTGCAACGAAACATCAGATTACCAGAACGACATCTGAACCACTGGTATATCACAAGTGGAGTCTATTACTGCGTTTGCAATTGTTCAAGATAAAACCTATTTGGGAAAGAGAAGAAATGAGCACTGAACCACGGATATTTTACAAGTGAACTATTTAGTGTATTTGCTATTGTTTAAGATAAAACCTATTTGGGAAAGAAACTACTTTTGCCATTTTTATGGACGTTTATTGTTTGTTTACAGAAGTTTATTGTTTGTTTGTGTCCATTGCAGTAGTCATTGTATCACCACCCTGTTCATTGTTTTATTGATATGTGTGGAGCAGCCTGGCCTTTATCTTGAGCAACTTGATCCGTTTGGCTCCCAAGATGCTTGTTCCCCTTTTCCTCAGCTGAAAGGAATGGCCCTGTCAATCAAGCTAAGACACATTCTGACAGATTAAGGAATCCAAACCCCTCCTTGCTGTCCTGAAGAAACTGATCCTGCTTGGAATTTCTCTCGCAGTCCTTAAGGATCTACGATCAAGCTCCCAGTGAGCCCAAAAATTATCAGCTGCATCATGTTGACTTTCAAGGTTATATGGGGAGTCTACAGACTCCAGCAATTCCTCTTGTAACCTTAGCCTGTTGAGAGTCAGAAGGTCCCCAAATCAGCTCTTGCCTCAGCCATGGTTTCAGTAGGTCACCTTAGAAAAGACTTAGACTGAGTCCCCCAACTGCAATGGGGTAAGAATTACATGCTGCTGCCAGAGTTATGGGCCTAACCACACATTGCACTCAAATGCATCTAACAAATCCAAACAATGCTTTAATTTAGAACAGAGAAGCAGTGGTGGTTAGGCAGTGCTTAAACATTTCTCTGACCACTGCTTTCCCTCTCCAAATTGCTTCTTCAATGCAGGCTCCATATTCCACCTTTGAGACCTGGAGCAGGGAAACCTACTTGGACAGGGGCTGTATTTTGGAATAGCCAGCAAGTGGCAGGCAAAGTAAGTGTGTTAAGCACCCTTTCACATTAAGCACCCCTTTTAATTGCAGCTCTTCTTCATTGTAAATGCAATTTTCTATAGATGTGTTTGTAGCTGTTCCAGAAATTTTTTTAGCTGAAGAGTTTTATGAAAGGCATGTAAGTATATAAATACATGCAAACATTATGGGTGGTTTTAGCTGTCAAATTCAGTTTCTCTTCCTTTTCCATTTTTCAGATCTACATCAGTTTCCATGTTTTTTTAAAAAAAAAAATCTTCATGAAAATCAATAATCATTTTAGTGTGAATTTCTCCTAAAACACTTTTTTTTTTGCAAAGCAATTTCTCCTAATATAAGGCATTTTTGTATAATAGTTACACTAATACCTACAATTCTATGCCAACTTCTCCCCGTTGTAGACATTTGTACAGAGTACTGAGCTTGAAAAACGCATCACAAAATTGTGTTTCGGTTCGCTTATTGTTTCTGGGAGTTTCATATTAATAAATGAAAATGAAAACCAACCTGAATCTCTTTCCCATCCATAACAGACATGCATACATGCAATTGTGAGTTGCATTTACAACAGAGATCTGGGGAGTTTGCAGAAGGGGGACATAAAAGGGGATATGATATCAAGGAAATTCAGTTTATCCAAAACAATTATTTCACTCAAATTGGGGGGGGGCATTTGGGAGGTGGGACTGAAGATTTTCCTTTAAGTCATCGCTGATGGAACTCCCGATATGAGATCTCTCTTCTTACCCCTTCATTTGGAGAGGTCTAAAGGAGTAGGCCAGGCTGTGATTTCTGAAATGAATGGCATTGCATTGTGGCAATCTTCCATGGTCAGCACCTGTGCCTGCCATCTGATACCCGCGTTACTGCTGCCTTCCTCCCCACCGCCTCCTTCCTCCTCCATGCCTAAAGGAATGGCTATATCAAGCGAGCTAAGAAGCATTCCAACAGATTATGAAGTTCAACTATTCTGGCCCCTGCTGTTCAGAAGTAACTGAACCTGATAGGAATTTCACACATGGTCCTCATAGACCTGAGCAGGGCAGGGGCTGGGCTGGGGGGCAGGGGCGGAGACCCCACCAGCTCCAAGTCAGTAGCCCTCCTGACAGATGACGCGTTCCTGCTCATCTGTGACCGGGACTCAACATGGGGGCTTTAAATGCTATGCTTAGGTCAAGGGCAATGGCAGCAGCAACTGTTAGAGGAGAACTGGGAGCCAATGACGTGGCCAGAATGTTAGGGAAAGGCAGTAAAAGGTTGTATGTAGCCATGGAAACATTCTGTGGGTTTTACCGAACCATTTTAGTGGTTCAACCAGATGCTCCCAGTGAATTTGCTGAGGAATGATGCTGGATTTTGCATCTTTACCAGGAAAGAAGTCTAATAATAATAATAATAATAACAAAAACAAAACTGCATGTCAATTGTTCAATACTGGAAGCTATTGCATGTTGACAGTCAGATAGTCAAGTTGACAGCTTCATGTCAGTTGCTGTCAAAAACTAACTGAATGGCTGCAGAGAATAAAAGTGAATCTCTCTTTAGTGGCCTAGAAACAATTTCAGAGAATGGTTATCCTGAATCAAAAGTATGATTACTTTATCACCTTGCATGTATCCTAACACCTTCCAATTTCATTCCAAATATTTTATGAAACACAGCTCTCCTCCTATTAATAGCTACCTTTAAGAAAGGATATAATATCCAGATTTTACACAGATAAATCCAAGTGAGTTGTCCAACCAGAATGTACTCAAATACATTCACATTGTGAGATGAATTTGGATTGCATAATTCTTTCTCTCTCCTAACATAGTTTGGAATTTGTTGACTACTGAATATTTGTGATCTCTGGAAGCTTTGAAGGAAGGTAGATCTTCAGTCAAGTGCCTAATTACATTAATTACTATTAGTTACTTATTACTAGTAATTAATTACATCAATTACTAGTAGTAATAGCAGCAGCAGCAACATAGTAGCAGTAGCAACATTTATTATATTTATAGTAATAATAAGAATAATAATTTTCTTATTTATACCAAGCCCATTTGGCTGTAGTAGTAACAGCAGATGAATTTATTATGGTGGTAATAGTAATAATAATAGCAGCAGCACAGTACTAGCAGTAGTAGGTATTTATTATGTTACTGAAGTACCAGGAATCCAGAGCCGTATTTGGCACAAGGGAAATGGATTTCCACATGGTCATTATCAACCTTATCCAGGATTGAGTTCCAGCCGCTTGAAGGGAAACTTGAGTCTTACATGTATGTCCCTGATTTATGCCTGATCCAGGATAATTCTTGGATTATTGTCCAGCAGAGAAAGAGAGAGAGAAAGAGAGAGCCTTTGTGGTGATAGAACAGTGCCAATTTAAAAGCCTATTCTTGCCATTGACTCCCGTTACCCAAGAAATTGTGCTCATGGAGCAAACCACACTATTTTTGTTCGGTTTTGGAGCATGAAAAAAGAGGAGGAGACACAAAAGACACAATGCACACACACACACACCACCCCCATGCAGGGAAATCCATGTGTATGACCTACCTCTTGGGTGGGGTAGAGGGAAGTAAGCTGTGGGGCTTTGTAGCAATGAGCAGTGGCCCCCTATAGCTAGACATGCCAGAAAATGACACATGCCATTTTTCAGGAAATATCTGCAGGCTTGCCCTTGTTTGCAGCTGGGCTATTTTATGTTCCTGTGTGACCTTTAATGGAACGAGGGCGCTCATAGGCTTTCTAGCAATGTAAACACACTCAAGGATGGAAAAGTCCCTGGTGTTCTCATGATTGGAGATCAGCAGCACATTGGTTCCCACAAGGCTGTGTAATAATAATAATAATAATAATAATAATAATAATAATAATAATAATAATAAACGAGTGACTCTGGCTGTTTGTGTTTTGCACAGTCCTCTGCTCCTCTGACCCAGGAAACAGAGAGCGACCCACCACAGCTGATCCCTCCAGGCCACCAGCCTTCAAGTAAAGTAAGAGAAAAAAGCCATTCCTTTCATTATGCAGCTGACATTTTACAGGTCAGAAGCAAATGTTGCTCTCAGAATAGTGTCTCTTTTGCTTGGGTCTGGGCTGTGGCTCCAGGTTCCCACATGCCTATTGGTTGTTTTGGGCCAAGAGGAGTGTGGGTGATTTGCTTGACAGCTGAGAACAGCTGGAATCAGAGCGGGGGAGCTGCACTAGGCAGAAGTAGGAATGGGTGAATCTGTCAATTTCAGTTTCTCTCTCTTTTTCCCCCAGTCTTAAATTCAGCTCTCCATATTTGCACATCAGTTTGTGATTATTATTTTTATGTCCTCATGAAAATTCATCGCTGTGTTAACATTCATTCAAAAGACACATTTTTTTGCATGCAACTTTGCCTAATATACAAAATGTTGCAAAGCAATTTTCTGTAATATAATGCATTTTGTACACTATGTTCACTAGTAACTGCAATTTCATCATATATATATATATACCATAGTATATGTGATTTTGTACACATAACATGGCTGGACAACTGCATTGTAAAATTCAGAGAACTTCAAATTTTGAAGGTTGGCTCTGTTAAATTTTGCATATTGTTTTGATGAATTAAATGCAAACTTCTCCCCTGAGGATTTAAGCCCAAACATGAGGGTGTCATTTACTTCCAGGACCAGATCCAGCTACAGTAGAGGCTGCAGCATTTCTGAAATAATGTCAGTTTCAACAAATAGGAATGTCAGAGGATTTCAATCCAGGCCAGATCCCACCCTGTATTCATCCTGACAAACCAGGACTGCAAATAACGGACTGCAGGTAGGTGAAACTAGCACAGTTCAGTCCCTGTAGCCCATCTTGAGTTGGGTCCAGACTCCTGTGTGCCTTGACCAGTTCAAGACCCGCCCCTTTGTCCCTCCCTCATGTTCTCCATTTGGTCCATTGACTGACAGCTTTGGGGCCTAATGGGGCAACTTCCTCATTTTCAGGGCATTCTCTTTTTCCTCCATCGCTTTCTCAGTGTCACTCTCTAGGAGAGTTTAATGAAAGTCAATGGGCATGTTCGTCATGGTCCTTTGCTTTGCTATTGATCCCCTTACTCCTGCCCCCGCTGGCTCAGTGGGCAGGAATAGCTGAGTGGTCTTCATTTTATCTCAATTACACTCAGAAAGGAACGAGGCATTTTCTTGTTGACTTGTGGAAACTCTGCATTAAAAAAAAAAAAGTTTAAAAATTCTCCCGGCTTTGTGAGCAGTACCACTAACCTGCACTCACTTGAAAGCCTCTGCAACTTCCTGATACCTAATGGATGTGTGTAGGAGTGTGTTTGTGTTCCAGTGACACCATTGTGCTTATTTACCGAGTCAATTAACAAAAGATAACCTTCCATTGTGCAATCACCAATAAATCAATTGTGTTAATACTATCTTGAAATGTTCACCATTATTTAGCTGAATATTGTTGACTCTCGCCACTTGAGAGAGGCAGAGTCCTCAGTCATCGAGCTTGATTGAGAGCAAATGGATTTTTGTAGTTGCGGTTAATAAATATCAGTTGCTTTTTGGAGAAAGGTTTAAGCTGAACAGAGCTTAGTCGCCTTTTTTTTTAATAAAAGAGAGGAATGTGTCCTTGAATTACTCTGCATGAATGTGTGTTACTGCATGAACTTGTTTATATATTCTTGCAATAGCATATAAGGGCCCCAATCCAGAGACAGGAAGCTGCAATTCAGTGTCACTGAAATCAGTGAAACAATTTAGCCAACATGTTTGGGATCCAATAGTCATAGCTGTCAACTTTTCCCTTTTTTTAAGGGAAATTCCCTTATTCCGAATAGGATTCCTCGCAAGAAAAGGGAAAAGTTGACAGCTATTGCAATAGTGTGGCTTATTTCTGAGTAAACAAACCTCCTCAGGATCCCAACCAGTGAAGTAAAAACTTTCTGAGTTACACTGTAAGATGGATAATCATGTTTAGGTTCCAGGAAAGACAAATTTCTAGAGTGGGGATGGAGAGTCTCAGGCCCAAGGTTGAAATGTGGTCCCTAGACCTCTCTACCTAGCCCTTGAGGTGCTCCTTAGGGCACACCACTGCCCAGGTCATGTTCTGCCCCTGCTTTTCACCCTCAGTGAGTAGTTTTGCCTGATTGGAATGAGTCCTGCAATGCTGATGATGACTCCTGCTTGCCTGGATAGAGAACTGAGCTGGTGTGTAGAATCCAGTCTGGTGTACAAAGGTAAAATTCACATTCACTGTTCCATCCACTTTTGCCTCTAGTCCTGCCATTTGGACGCTGGAAGATTGCCCTGAGCTGAAAAGTTTCCCTGCCTCTGCTTTGCAGAGAAAACCACTAACATCATAATCATTATGAAAAGCGAGGCGATGTGCCCACAATACATTTAAAGCACATCCCTGCCCCACCCCCCAAAAATGCTGGGGAACTGTAGTTTGTTAAGGGTGCTGAAAGTTGTTTGGAAGGTCCACTACCTCTCAGAGAGCTGCTCTCCCAGAGTGCTTGAACAAACAATCTCTTTTTACAGGGAACTCCAGGAATAGCAGCTCTGTGAGAGAAATAGGGTTCTCCTAATAGCTCTCAGCACCCTTAACACATGTCAGCTCCCAAAATTATTTGGGGAAAGACTATTTAAAGTGGCATCACAGTGCCTTAAATGAATGCAGTGAAGGTGGGCTTAGTAGTGTAAGTTGTGTTTGGATTACCTATATTTTTATTTTGAAAAACCACACACAAAAGTTCCCTTAAAGCCAGTTCTATATCCAGGAATCCTGTGCACCATTTGCTTTTCTACCTCAGGCAACAAAACATCTTTAACTGGCCTTGCTCTTATGATACCATGTGCTTTGGACTTTGGCCTGTGAGGCTTAGGTTGAAATCCATCTTAGGAATGTTTTTGTTGGATCATCACCTTATGGAAATTGCACACACTCTCTCTATCTGTCTCTCTCTCGGCATCAGTTAACTAAGGGAGACACACTTCAGAGGTCGCCAACATTTTTGAATGCGTTTACAGCCTTTCATAGGCAACATACACACAAATATACTGCAACCAAGCATGCACCACAACCTAGGGGAGGACCCTAGCTCTGGGATAGAACAGTGCCCTTCTCTACTGCCACTCGTTGGTATCATTGCTCATTCCTCTGATCATAAGAATATAAGAAGAGCCTGCTGGATCAGGCCAATGGCCCATCTAGTCCAACATCTTGTTCTCACAGTGGCCAAACAGATGTGTATGGGAAACCAGCAAGCAGGATTCAAGCCCAAGAACACTCTCCCCTCCTGTGGCTTCCAGAAATGGGTAGAGCAATCTGTTTAAGGAGTGAGTAGTGACAGAAGCAAAGAAAAGATGCAGCAGCCTTTGACTTGTGTCGGTGTGAAGTGGGTGCAGAGGGAGGTGGAATAGGCAGTAGCAACAGCAATGTGGAGTGGGGGGGGGGGTACTCTGGGACTGTATTGTTGATAATTCCAGGTTTTGGAGAGGCCTTGGTCAAGACATCTTCTGTGGGTTCTCCTCCCTCAGTGAGTCCTCCTCACTGCCGTTGGTTTGTATCCAATTCAAGTCCTGATCACAGTCAACCCGTTGAAATTATTGAACTTGACTAACTTAGGTGCATTAAATTCAGTGTGTCTACTCTGAGTTGTTGGATATATTATCAAGCCAATGAGCAAGCTGTGGTATCTACTGTTTCTTCACCACCAACATTTTCTGCACCAGCATGAGAGGCAGGTGATCAAGGAAGCAGGTTGCAACAGTGAACAGTGGCCTTAGTCTATCTGGCCCAGTAATGCCTACTCTGCAGTAGCCAACCTGGTGCCTTCCCTACATTGTGGACTGCAGTTCCCATCAGCCCCAGGCAGCAAGGCCAAGGGCCTGACATGGTGACCTCTCAGTGTTGTAGACTACAATTCCCAATCGCCTCAGCCAGCAGAGTCAATGGTCAGGGATAATGAGAGTTTGAACCCCAAATATCTGAAGGGCATTATGTTGGATACCACTGCCTTAGAAAACTGAGGGTCCCAAAACTAGCCAATAGGAAGTCTGTATGTTCTTAGGCTCCTTGCAAGTAGCAGTTTGAAGCACATGGAAGTCATGGGTAGGTCCAATGAAGGTGACCCAGATCACCTCCAACCACACATTCATTCGTATCCAAATGAAAGCATATGAAGTGCTTTCAACAACCCTTAAGAATAGAGAGGCAAGCTTCTTGTCAGCGATCCCAGCTTCAGACTCTATCATTCCAAAGCCAAGTTGACTTTGAGGTAGGAAATCAATTCCTGCTCTTATCCTCCTCTTGCTTCCAAAGTCAGCAGCCTTGACCGTAAATTGAATATTACACCGCTGTGGAGAGCTTCTTCCTTGTCAGGCCTGTAGTTGCATTCTTCCATTGATGATGATTGGTGGCTTTAAAACTCACATGACTGCCAGATAATAAATGAGAACTGTCATTGCTCGTGGACTGTTGTTGGCTAGATATTCTTCTTTGTATTTTGCTCTGACCTCAACGTGATGTATGGTTTACTTCAGGGTGTTTTCAAAATAGTGAGGGAAACAGACAAGGACTTTTAAAGAAAAAAAAAGAGGGAGAAAGAGAGAGGGAGGGAGGGAGAGACCTCTAATTGGATATCTCTCTCAGACTCTCCACTGACCCTGTGAGGATGGACTTTAATGGATGAATTCATCATACAAGATGGTACAAGTCAGGGCCAAATTTCCCCCTTCCACGGGGAATGGAGCAGCTTTCATTCACAGACGTTCTCACGAAGTACGTTTTTCCTCTTGGTCACCATAGTTTTGGTAGTGTCAGAAGTAGAGATTTGGCAGGAGGGTTCCATTCTGTTTGCATTTAAAGATTAACAGATCTAATCATTCCAAAACAATATGCAGACCAAAATGCAGGCATGGTTCAAAATTTGTATTTCTCTGAATTTTGCTATGCTGTTCTCAAACCAAGTACTCCAGTGTCTACAAAAATGCATATAGCAACATAAAGTGTGCATAAGAAAAAATATAAACAAAAATCCATTATGTTAGGGGGAAATGCTGTTATAAATGTGTGTATTAGGTAAAATTGCATACAAATGTGCCATTTGGAAAAAATAGAATGAATTCACTGATGAATTTTCGTAAGTACTCCCCCCCCCCAAAAAAAATTGCATATTGATGTGGCAACATGGAGAGCTGAGCTTAAGTCTGGAATAATGGGAAACTGAGAGAAACTGAAATTAACAGATTTGCCCATCCCTAGTCATGAGCCATGGGATCCAAACTTTGAGCCTTTGTGCATCAGCCGCCATTATTTTCTATTCTGCTGGACAGTGGATGGAGCTACAGTCGCTGTTAATTATTTGTTTTTGTGGCAGTCACTGTTTCTCTCAATCCAACTCCCACTTGTAAACTCCCCTAGTTTGGGTCTAGGGTGGTTGCCAGGCCACTGAGAGGGGAGTCGTGTTGCACAAGAATCATTTCCTTTACCAGTGTTTTCTTCCAGGTTTTTAAAGATAAACCATAGGCCTGGGTAGTAGGAATGTTTTTGCCTGGTGCCTAAAGACATGTAATGATGATGGTGCCAGACGGCATTTCACAATTGAGGATCCACCACAGAAATGGTCTGTTCTCTTGTTGCCATCCTCCAGGCCTATCTGGGAGAGGAGACATAGAGAAGGGCCTCAGATGGCTAGCACAAGGTCTGGATCAGTTCATAAGGGGAGAGGTGATCCTTAAAGAATTTAGGTCCTGAGCTGTGTAAGGCTTTATAGGTCAACCCAGAAACTAATTGGCAGCCAGTGCAGTTTTGCCAGGATTAGTGTTATATGCTCAAACTGTCTTGTTCTGGTGAGCGATCTGGCCATTGCATTTTGCAGCAGCTGAAGCTTCCAAATTGTCTTCAGAGGAAGCCCATCATATAATGCATTGCAGTAACCCAACCTAGAAGTCACCAGAGCATAGGCCACAGAAGTTAGGCTTTCCCTGTTCTGGTAGGGGCATAGCTGGGCCACCAGCTAAAGCTGACAGAAGGCACCCCATGCCACCAGGTTCTAATAATAATAATAATAATAATAATAATAATAATAATAATAATAATAAATTTATACCCCGCCCATCTGGCTGGGTTTCCCCAGCCACTTTGGACTGCTTCTAACAAAACACTAAAATACAATAACCTATTAAACATTAAAAGCTTCCCTAAACAGGGCTGCCTTCAGATGTCTTCTAAAAGTTTGGTAGTTATGGATTTTTGTGTGTGGAATAACACAGAAATGACTGCTCAAAATGCACCACATACCATTAGTTTTCCAGAAATGGCTTTTATATTGTGTTAAGGCTAAAATATATTGCAGACAGTTAGGGAATCGTCAGGGTAATAGAATAAACTGCCATGTGAATGCGGCCTAAGCCATGTTAGGGAACAAGATCAGGAGAGTTCTATTGTTCCTCGTGCCTTGTTTATAGGCCTCTCAGAGGCATTGGATTTGATACAGTAGGAAAGAGGATACTGAACTTGATGGTGAGATCCAACAGGGCTCTTATGATGTGCAGGTGTCAGAAAACCGTGTCGCCCCACGTGAATCGGCACAATTGGACCCCAGGCCTGGGGAAGCCTGCCCCATTACATTCCATTGAAATTAATGGGATAGGTGGTTAGCTTGGATCGTAGTGCATGGAAAATGAATTGAAGGGACCACCAGCATAAGTGGAGTGAGTGGTGTAGTGGAAAATGGAACATGAATTCCAACACCTTAGAGGGCAGTTATTCCAGAAAGTTTGTAAATCCATATTAACCTACTCTAGCCTCTCGCTTCCTCATCTTTCTACTGAAACTCCAGTATACATGCCGCTGAGTACATTTTTTTTAATCTTTCACAGAGCTTTGCCTTGAGGTCAGAGTGTCAGCCGTAGCTTTTGTCGGCTTTTCTCATGTTTCATCATGGCGTTATTTAAACATAGGTCTCTGCATTTAATTTGACAATCTTTATGTAGCGGCTGGCATGGTAATTCAGCCGACTTGTCTTTTCCGGGACACCAGGAGTGTCCCTCTCCTAGTCTGAGAATTCTATTTATTACTTCACTCACTGAGGAAGACAAGTTGAGTTATCATTCAGTACGCAGAACCCGAAAGGCATTTATATGCTTGGAGTACTGTATAACTATCCCGTATAGCAATGCCGCTTATCAGGAAATGTGCTACAGCATGGACAAATTCCTCTGTAGGAATATCAAGCCCAGCTGACTCCTCCATGGGGAGTAGAGATCTGAAAGCAAACTGCCCAATCTGGAGGGAATGTTGTTTCATATGTGGCTGTCTTGTAAAAGGGTAAAAGAGTATAGGGAAATGATCCATAATGAATTGGGGGAAAAAGTTTAAAAGTACTCCCCCCCCCCAAAAAAAAAAAAAACCAACAACACTGGAGTTCTTTCTGTTGGGGATAATTCAGACTGAAATTCCCAGATGTCAAAAAGGGTTATTTATGTATGCTACAACTGTGGCCCGTGTTTCGTAAGCCCAAAAATGGAAATGAGCAAGGTCCCAACCAAAGAAGAATGGCAACTTAAGTTGACAGAATATGCACAACTTGCAGACTTAACATACAGAATAAGAGAGCAAGAAGAACATATGTTTAAATAAGATTGGAAAATGTTTATTGATATATGGGAAATAATTGTGTACAGCTGAAAACACAGGCAGCATTACCATATGTTCTGGCGTATAAGACGACTTTTTAATTCAGGAAAATCTTCTCAAAAGTTGGGGGTCATCTTATACACCAGGTATGGTTGTGGTAACGCGGAGCCACCTGTTGGGAAGGAGGAGAGGCAGCCGGTGAGTGCAGCTCGCTGCTTTGCTGGACGGCCGATCAGGGCTCGCTCACCTCACCTCGAGCTGCTGCTGCTGCTGCTGCGACGGCAGAGGCAACGGAGGGGTGCGCGCTCTGCCCCTGGCAGCATTCAACAGTGTAAATAAGTTTTGATGGATGCAATAATGGAATACTGATTGGCAGTGCCGGATTTATGTATTGGCTAAGTAGGCTGAAGCCTAGGGCCTCTAAATCTAGGGGGCCTCGCCAGCTCCCCCGCTCCCCAGCAGGCAGTCTCCCCTCTCCCAAACTTGCAAACCCAAGACTTCATGCAAGGGCAGGGCAACTCAAGCCTCTAAATCTAGGGGGCCTCAGCAGCCTGCCCTCTCCCCAGTGCTGCAATCTCCACTCTCCCAAAATTGCAAACCCAAGACTTCATGCAACGGCAGGGCAACTCAGGCCCAGCAACTATGAGACTCAGGGCAAAATCTGATAGATATAAATAAAATCCATCTAGATTGCCCTGGTGTGGGGGGGGGCCTTAGGAGTGGCACGCGGGGCCCAATTTGGCCAAATTGCTCCAATTGCCTTAAGGTCAGCCCTAATGAGACTGTGCAGGGGTTGGACTGACAAGCCCTGCATCTTCTGGGTCCCTGGTGTCACTATTCAGAGTACAGACTATCATATTTCCTCTCCGTTTCCTCTTTACCAAGTTAAGCATACCCAACGCCCTCAAACATTCCTCATAAGGCTTGGTTTCAAGACCCTTGGTCATCTTGTCCACCCTCCTCTGCACTTGTTCTACCTTGTCAATATCCTTCTTAAATTGTGGTGCTTAGAACCGGACACAGTACTACAGGTGTGGTTCCAAGCACTCTCCCAAGACTGCAATGAAAACTGCTAATCATAGTGAAGTTGCAGCTCAACAAATGAGAAAATGCAATGGGATGTTTAGAATGGCATAAGGCCATAAGAAAAGTCCTGCTGGATCAGCCCATCTAGTCTCACAGTGGCCTACCAGATTTCCATAGGAAGCCTCTAAGCAGGGCCTGAGCAGTCTCCCCAGTTGTGAAACCAAGCAACTGGTATTCAGAAGCTTGCTGCCTCCAACCGCAGAGGCAGAACATAGTTATTGTAACTAGTAGCCATCAATAGCCTCACCTTCCCTGCATTTGTCTAATCCTCTTTTGAAGCCATCCAAGTTAGTGGTAAATTCCATGGTTGGACTAATGTGTGAAGAAGGCCTGTCCTGATTCTCCAAACACTCATCTTCATTGGATAACCCACGTTCTAGTATTAGGAGTGAAGGAGAAAAATCAGAACACTGGCAGGAAAATTTAAAATGCATCATATTTGCATTAGTACAGATGACAGGCAATCTCATGGTAGGGAATCTTACCATGTGGTAAGATTATTGCCTGTGTTCATCCACTTCCACCACTAAATAACAAATCATTTCCGGGATTGGCTAAAGTCAGCTTTTTGAAACATCGACAGTCGCAGTGCCTAATATTTAGCCAAGAGAAGCATGGATCCAATAGGCACAGTGGGCATTAGGGTTAATGGAGAATGATTAGCTAATATGAGAGAAATCCTCCAGACTTCTGGAATTGCATGACACTGGCATTTTGAGAAAACGTGTTTTATTCCACGGCCCTCTTCTTATTTTAAATAGACAAAAAGGGAGCAAGAACTTTAGAGAAAGATTCCTACAAGTAAATGCCCCCCTCCTGTTTTTAACTGGCTACTTTTGTCTTCCCTGCTTCCCCCGCCCCTCCCAAAAAAAATCAAAATTGTAGTCTTTGGCAAGCAAATGGCACTTTATCTGAGCTTTCTCTTTTCGAGATGGAAATCTTGCAGGGGCTGATTAGACAGTCAGAACGTGCAGGGAGCATTTTAACTATTTAAAAAATGTTTGACATTTACAGGCCAAGAGCCTGGTACTCCATTGCAAAGGTCATCATTGTGTAAACAGATATTAATGGTTAGCTGGGTAATGGGTACATAAACAGGTCACATTAATAATTAACACAAGCGGGAAGCTGGCAGTTTGGACGAAGCGTGAGGAAATAATGATAGACGCCCTTTCTGGAAAAGGGCAAGGACTACAATTAAACAGGCACCTTAGGAATCAAACCTACTCTGGGGTGGTTTCGAAGGAGCGATTTCTCGCTCTCCCCCATCTTGCCAACAGAAATGTGGTTCCAAAATGTGGGAAGTGTTTGGGCAAGGGTCATAACTCCGTGGTGCAGCATCTGTTTTGCATGCAGAAGGTCCCAGATTCAATCCCCAGCATCTCCCAGGTAGGGCTGGGAATGTTCCCAGTCTGGAATCCTGGAGACCTTCTGCTAGTCACTGTATACAGTGCTGAGCTAGATGGACCAATGTGGAAGCCATGTGGAAAAGATCACTGGATCTTGAAGGAAATGAGATCCACACATGCTGGACTCCATGATATCATCTGGTTTGCCATGTTGGCAAAGGTGGAAGATGAAAAGGAAATATTTTGCCACCTTAGTGGGATTTGTTTTAAATCAACATGCATAGGATTGCACTGGTGGTGTGACCAATATAGGTCTGAGATTAGATTTGCAACTGCTTAAATGCTTCTGTTCAGAAATGGGTATAGTAGTCAGAACTTGATTTTAGTTTCTAGTCCCCAAGATTGTTATTAATTGGCTTGAAAGGATCTGTGCAATGCCTCACGAAATCTATGAAGCCAGGTCTCTGGAACAGGTTTCTCAGTGGAGATGGGGGAGGAGTTCAGCATAACCCCATCTCCCTTCCCATGGTTGAAAGAAACAAAATGATGCAGGGGAAATAATCCCATACATATGAAACTGCATGATGTTTACAGGTAACAGAATCAAGGTGTTGTCTGTGCTGAATTTTGACCCTTTTTAAAAACACAGAATAAGCACTGATTATATTCAATGCATAACACACTGAGTTCCAAGGTGTTTAGGAAGGAAAGCAAATTTCAGCAGAGATACACAAATGAATGGGCATATAAAATGGCCAGTAAATCCATGAGCTAAACATGGGAAAAGACATTTAAAAGCTTTTTTCCCCTCTCCTTCCCCTCCCTGCTTCTCAAATAGGTCTGCTATTATGGAATCCTTAATGCACAAGGATAGTGTTCTTGAATAAATCTTTAAGTAATTCAAAAACAAGGCTCTTCAGTAAATAGTTGAAATTAAAGAGGGAGTCGGAGTCATCTGGTTTCCATTAGGATGATAAAATAGTTCACTTGAAACCTTTTACAAGATGCATTGTTACTGGGAGGTGTCTGCATGGCTCACTCCATCACTAGCTGGTTGACACAACATAAAAAGTCTTCAAAAGGCAGGCGAGGCCTCTTAATCAAAAACTAATTGTAATAGATATTGGGGAGTGTTAACACAGTGACCGCTCGGTTGTATGTCTGGTACGTAAGCAGGAGCGAACATTAAACACAACCCTCGTTTGATAGGGCTTATCGGCATCTCAGAGTTAAGTGCTAAGCACTGTAGGCCAGTATCACCAAGCGATTGCTTTGTACCACTTTTGGAGTTAATTGCACCCTCGGACTTCACCTTCCCCACAAAATTTATGGGGTTGTCAAAGAACATGGAAACATGCTGGAGATACCATCATGGTGCCCAAGTATTCATCAAAACTACAGAGAGTTCAAGACAGGAGAGAAAAGTTTTTTGTTTTGTTTTTTTAAAAGAGTCTTCGGAATGCACTTCATCCCTAATGAAGTGTTTTTCAAACTTTCTGTCTTGAGGGAGGCTTTTCTGCACATAAGTGGCTGTGCTCCTGAGCCCCTTGTGTGTTGCAGAAGTTCCTGGGCCATATTAAATTCACATGGGGACTGGCTGAGACTGTGGCTGGGCCCTGCAACAGCCTTAGACAAACTAAGGGTGTACCATTGCTCATTACCAACTAAGGGTAAACCATTGCTCATTGTTCACATAGCGCTATCAGCATGTAATGATTTATATAGTGACATAGGTAAAGGTAAAGGGACCCCTTACCATTAGGTCCAGTCGTGACCGACTCTGAGGTTGCGGTGCTCATCTCACTTTATTGGCTGAGGGAGCCAGCGTACAGCTTCCGGGTCATGTGGCCAGCATGACTAAGCTGCTTCTGGTGAACCAGAGCAGTGTATGGAAACGCCATTTACCTTCCTGCCGGAGTGGTACCTATTTATTTCCTTGCACTTTGATATGCTTTCAAACTGCTAGGTTGGCAGAAGCAGGGACCGAGCAATGGGAGCTCACCCCGTCGCGGGGATTCGAACCGCCAACCTTCTGATCAGCAAGCGCTAGGCTCTGTGATTTAACCCTGTGGTCTAGCCTGACTGGTAGATGCTCCTCAGTGTTTTAAACACGGGTCTTCCCATTCCTACATGGAGATGTCAGGTATTGAACCTGGAACTCTCTGTATGCAAAGCACACACTCTATAGACTGTTGGTTCATAGTTCTCAATTGCTCATTGTTCACATAGCTCTATCAGCACGTAATAATTTATATAGTGACATAGGTAAAGGTAAAGGGACCCCTTACCATTAGGTCCCGTCGTGACCGACTCTGAGGTTGCGGTGCTCATCTCACTTTATTGGCCGAGGGAGCCGGCGTACAGCTTCCAGGTCATGTGGCCAGCATGACTAAGCTGCTTCTGGCGCCCCAGAGCAGCGCATGGAAACGCTGTTTACCTTCCCACCGGGGAGTACCTATTTATCTACTTGCACTTTGATGTGTTTTCAAACTGCTAGGTTGGCAGGAGCAGGGACCAAGCAATGGGAGCTCACCCCATCACGGGGAATCGAACCGCTGACCTTCTGATCGGCAAGTCCTAGGCTCTGTGGTTTAACCCACAGCGCCACCCGCGTCCCTAGATGACATCAAACAGGCTCCTAGGAGAAGGATAATGGCTAAGCTGTCAGAAAGACAGGTACTAGTTGGGGAGGCATAATATGTTGCTCTGCACATTATTTCTGCTGGGGTGGCCTCTTGCGACTTTTGTGTGATGACCCTGGGGCCAGATTCCCCTTCTTCAGAGGATGAGATTGAGGACCCACCACCACCAAATGTTTTTTACCTGTCCTACAATGTGTCCTTGAACTCTGATAATGCCACTTGCTTGCCTGGATAGGGGACAGAGACAGATGTGTATGTTTTGAAACTATGGTACAAATGTCACATGGATTTTTTTTGCTCCACACACATATATCTCTGGTCCCACCTGCAGCTGGAATGTGAACCATGGAAGGTTGCCCAGAGGGGAATGCAGCCCTTGGATGGAAAGAGCTCCCCACCCCTCAGGGCCTACATGGATAGAAATGCTTCCCCAATACAGAAGTTATCCTTCAGCATGTGAGGGACTGAAAGAACTCATGTGACCTTGGGAGGGGGGACCTCAATAAATGCTCCCTGCATTTGTTTCTTTTTTTACATTGCTGCTTTGCAGGAACTAACTCATGAAGAAAGCTGTGGACTTTTGTGGTTGCATGCCCAACCATAATTCTGAATATTTTTGGGTAGGGGAGGTGAAAGTATTGTTACATACCACCCCAATATTTGAGTGGTGGGGTTTTCCAGGGGTTCTA
Organism: Podarcis melisellensis; assembly: GCF_964234715.1. Classification (NCBI taxonomy): domain Eukaryota; kingdom Metazoa; phylum Chordata; class Lepidosauria; order Squamata; family Lacertidae; genus Podarcis; species Podarcis melisellensis. The sequence goes on from NC_138546.1 coordinate 30,328,909, forward strand.
GCCCTTGCTCACAGTTTGGTTTTCTTGGAATGAAAATTAGTGGAGACCGTAGTGCCTTTGGAATATAAGGTTTCGAATACACATACATATCACTTGATCATAGGATAGAGGGGCTCACAGCATTGACACCCCCGGAGATCTTGCTTCTCCATTAGTCACAGCCTTGAATCCAGCACAGAGCAAGCATGTCTCTGTATATCCAGCTTCCAGACAACTTCCAGTTAGCTCACACATACCACTCTATTGTTCTCCTACCTAGCACTAGGTGAGGTGGCGGTGGGAAGAAGGCTCACCCATTTGTTCTATGGCACAGAGCAGCTTCTTTGTTTATGCTAATCCTGGTGCTTAACTAGTCAGTCAAAGTTCCTTAATGAAGGAACTAGTTTGGCAAGTTGCTCTCATACATTCTACCCCTACAGATACAGGATCCTAAGAATTAGAAAGGATGCAGACTACCCTCCCAAATGCATAACATTGTGTTTCAGCCCCATCCATATTCTTTATTTCAGCCCTTTCCAAATGTAATGAACTATAATTGATTGCATTACTTATAGATCTGATCCACGGTTAAAGCATCCTTCATTCTGCCTGGATAGCTCAGTTGGTTAGAGCATGGTGCCGGTAACACCAAGGTTGCAGGTTCAGTCCCCGTATGGGACAACTGCATTTGCTTTGCAAGGGGTTGGACTCGATGATCCTCAGGGTTCCTTACAATTCTATGACTCTGTCTAAACAGCCTGTTAAGAAAAGTCTACTGGATCAGGCCAATGGTCTATCTAGTCTAGCATGCTTTCCTTAAAGTGTCCAGTCAGATGTCCTTGTGAAGCCCAAGCGCAGAACCTGAGCTCAATAACACTCTTCCCACTTGTGATTTTCAGCAACTGGCATTTAGAGGTATACTGCCTCTGACTGTGGAGGTACAACACAGACATTGTGACTAGGGGCCATTCTCCTCCTGACTTCTCATGGGAACCAGTTCCATAGTTTAAGTCTGCTCTGTGTGAAGAAGTGCTTTCTTTTGTCTGTCCTGAATCTTCTTGTTATTCCCCCCCCCCAAATGTAGTAGTACAACTTCCAGACAGCTGTTCCTTCCTAGCCCACTTTTGCTCCTGTTTCAAGCAATATAATTAAAAAAGGATTCGTTGTAATGGAGACATGTCCCCCCCATTTACTCTGGAATGCTGGTACTATCAAATGTTAGCTAGTCTGTAAATACCAGATTATGATCTGCAAAGGGGTGTGTGTTGCAGATGGGGGGGGAGCTCTTCTTCTATAAAAGAACATTCAGAAGGGGAGAGGGAGGAAAACTCAACCTTTTCTTGCAGATGAATAAGCTGTATTTGTTAAAAACCCGTAATTATCTTTAATGTTCCAAGAGAGGCTGAGAGAGTGATGCGTTGAGATGGACCGCAAGGCCACATTTTTGCGCACTTAAATGGGGGCTGACGAGAAAGGACGGCCTTTTCTCCTATTAGTTTACTATATAAATGGGAAGACATTACATAGTTTGAAATTTAATTAAAGTAATTGACTGGATTACGTTTTGTAGTCGTTACTGTCATTAGCTGCCCTGACCCTTCTGTCAAAAAGACGTGCATGAGATTATTTCTAAGGGGGTATTTATTAGGAATATTAACCTCTTCGGTAAATGCTATCAACAGATTAAAATTCATTTTAAGCATTATATGGCAGGCAATAATGCCCGACCAATTGCTAAGATACAAGGAACTTGTTCAGGGCCAGATCAGCTGTTGCACTAACCACTCCACAGAGCAGGGTTCCAGCCAAACACATGCTGTCACCTGGATAGTCTGGAATTTCTCAGTGCAGAAACATACCTTTGATGTTTATTTTCCTCCCAGGTATCCACAGCAGCTGCTGATCTATCAAAGACAAGGGAACTGTGGCCATTTTCCAGATGTAAATACAGGTTGTAAAATATTTGACCAGCAGGAAAAGTAAGATGTTTAATTGACCCTACTTTGTGTGTGTATGTCAGTAGAACAGACAATGTGCAGCTGGCTCAAACCCGATTAATGCATTTTACTGGCATGTAGGATACCTATGTATAGAAACAGGCGTGGTGTCAGGCTTCTGGTACTGTTCCAGTGCTACATCCGCATCACTGTGCTACTCCCAAATTTGTCAAGTGGAGCTCAGAGGTTTGAAAATGGAAAACCTTGTGTGATCGATAGTTCACGCATAGGGATGGCGAAGAAATTAAATTCAGTTCTCATTTAAAGGTGAATTTAGCTGATCGGTACTTTCCAAAAGAATGTGCAAATTGGAATCCTTTCTTGGAAATTCGTCCTTCTCTGACTTTTGCAATGCAGATCTCCAGCCAGGTAATGTGGTGAAGAAAAGCATATACTAGCGTAAGTTGTGCTTAGAAATGCCTATATTAGTGAAAATAATATATAGACATGCACTATATTGGAGGAAATTGCTTTGCAAAAATATGCAGATTACGCAAAATCACATACAAAAATATTAAGAGAAATTCACACTCAATGGTGATGAATTTTCACAAGGACTTTTGGCACTAGTTTGATATTGAATGCCACCCATTGTTTTTAACTAGACAGTGGATTTTAGCTGTGGTCTTCTTCTATTTTATTTGTAAACCATTACGAGTATTTCCTGATCACATGGTTTATACATATTCTAAATAATATTAATAAATAAGAATGGCTTCACTATCTATCCCTCTTCCAGGAGAACTCTGGGGATTGTAGCTCTGTGGGGGGGGGGGATAGTGGGGTCTCCTAACAACTCTCAATACCCTTAACAGACTAAAGTTCCCAGAATTCTTTGGGGGAAGCCATGAAGGTGGCATCATATTACTTTAAATGTATGGTGTAAATGTGGTGTAAGTCTCATCAGTACCTGGAAAAGTAATGACAGTTACAGATTCAGTTACAGACACCCAAAGATGGTTTCATTTCAGTCCTCCCCACACCAGCCTCTGGCCAAAGCAGTTCCCATATAAATTCATGAAGAGGGGCTGCTAAACAAAGTCATTTGGAGTGCTCCCAAATGAATCCTTACCTCACCTCAAGCCCCACACAAGCTGCCACAAATTATAAAAGTACTATATTTGAATATGTATTACAGGTTCATTAGTTTGTAAGGGTCGTTGGGCAATCAACTGCGCTGAAGCACAAATTTGGAGAATTTTGCCACGTATCTCCATGAGAAGCTGGAGACTTTTTCCCTATGCATTCATTGCCTTTTGCAGACTTCTTGGGAAAGAGTGTAATTGTATAACTAGAGTCAGCCACCATCGTGTACAAAGGATCCGGTTTGCAGGTGTTCATCTCCCTTGTGCTACTTGTATACCCACAACAAACAATTCAGCTCTGGCATCTGATACCCTAAGTTTTATCAGTCACACACCTGTCTGAAGGGGAGCAGGAAAGGAGAGGGAAACACACCTTTTCATTACTTTTTCCAAGGTGCATGAGAACCTGTGTTGAATTACTTCATTCTCTGTGATGTAATGGAAGCTTGTGACATGATTGTGGGTGGTTCCCCCCTCCCTCTTCGGAACAGACATTTTTCTCACTGTGTTAAATAACAACATCAGGATGAAGTGTGGAGATGAGAGAGGGTGGGAAGAGTGGAGACAGAGACCTGGGGAAGGGTGGGGAAGACAAAGAGGGAGACTGGAAGTCTTTCAATCTCTCTACGTTATAATTTGACCCAATATAAGTCTGTTGCTTCTTCCATAAACCTGTAAGATTACTGAAGACATCATAAGAACATAAGAATAATGCTCCTGGGTCAGACCAAAGGCCCACCCAGTCCTGCATCTTGTTCTCACAGTGCCCAACCAGATGCCCATGGGAACTTGCCAATCAGAAGGTCGGCAGTTTGAATCCCTGCGATGGGGTGAGCTCCCATTGCTCAGTCCCTGCTCCTGCCAACCTAGCAGTTCGAAAGCACATAAAAGTGAAAGTAGATAAATAGGTACTGCTCTGGCGGGAAGGTAAACAGCATTTCCGTGCGCTGCTCTGGTTCGCCAGAAGCGGCTTAGTCATGCTGGCCACATGACCCGGAAGCTGTATGCCAGCTCCCTCGGCCAATAAAGCAAGATGAGCGCCGCAACCCCAGAGTCGATCATGACTGGACCTAATGGTCAGGGGTCCCTTTACCTTTACTTTTACCTAGAATCCCATTGACGAAGGGTGGGGAGCTGCTTTCAGCCTGAGGTCCACATTTTCTCATGGGCAAGTGGGTGTGGCCAGAGTCTTTTGCAAAGTAGGCCATATCCCAACAACTCAAAGGTCAGATATTTATACACCCCCAGCTGCCCATTCACCAGCTAGATAAGCAAGAAGCATAGTCATGATTCAAAGACGCACTCCTGCCAGGCAAAAGCACTTGGCAAGGGTGTGGAGTAGGGCTGGGGAAGGGTGTGGTCTGGGGAGAGTCCTGAGGGCAAGATAGGCCTTTGGTGTGCATGCCTGAAGTTCTCTACCCCTGCCAATGACCTTCATCACAGCATACAAATAAAATCCATAGACCAAAACCAGACATGACACAAAACATCCATGATCAGGCCATCTAATGTTTTGGGATACACACACACACACACACACACACACAGTATTATTATGAAGTGTTGGCTTGAATCACTTGAATATATTGATAAAATTTCAATAAATATGTATTGCAGGGTTGGAGAACCAGGTGAACTCCAACTCCCATCATTCCTGACCACAGAACATGCTAGTTAGGGCTGGTCGGAGTTGAAGTCCAGCAACATCTGGAAGGCCACAGTTGCCCCACCCTGTGTAATTCTACTATTAACATGGGAGGTCAAATATTGATCATAGAACTGGTCTTTCCATTTTGCCTCATGCACAGTTTCAAATATTCCACTCAAGAAGAGGACATCCCAATGTCTAATCCACCAAGGCACATGTGGCCCAATGACCAACTTCCTCAATTTATGCAATCTCAGAAAAACAGCAAGGGATTTATCAAGCTCTGTTGGATCATCATGCATTCACAGTTCACAAGCAAAATCTGGAAAAAACATTTTCACAGGCAATCCTGTAACATAGTGAATGGACTGGTTCTCTTGCTTCAAAGCGACTAAGTCAGGACACAGAAGATAGCACTATTTCATGCAAGACCAAAACCCACCTCCTTTCAAAAATCCCATTTACAATTCTTAAGAAAACCTCCCCAAATTGTCTGGCAGTTTTGCTGGAGCAGCAAAACGCAGCTGTCATGGGAGGTCATGATAGATGGCTCCACTGTGACCCTTTTAGAACGTATATGTTCATATTACATTCCCAGAACCTTTGTGATCAATAGTCAACTCAAATATTATTTTTAAAGAGAAAGAAAGAGAAGGCTAGGGAATTATTCTGAAAGTGGGTAAAGATGTTTCAATAGCTGTCTGCCTTCTGGAACATAAAGTTGTGGCATCTCCAGAGCCACTGAGGTGGCAGCCAGCAATCCGGTGTGTTGTGTTTGCTTTATAATGAAAAGGTTGTTAGTTAAAAAGAAGAAGTACAAACAACCGCTTCTCATTATGGGAGGCAGAAGAGCTTCAAAACAAGTGGCATGTGATACTTGCCATATTGCTCTTTACTTTTTGCACGGTGCAGGATGCCAGCTTGTTCCCTCAAATTAAGACAATATGCTTATAGGGATGGTCCTTATTGGCTATCCATCTTCCTTTTTTTGTAATCTGGCTCCCATCAAGCTGAAATGAAGCCATTTCTTCTGACTGTGGCTGATTAAACACAGAGTAAACCTAGATCTCTAAGGAGGCTGTAATGATTCTCTGCAGACGTAATGTCACTCCTGCACCTGCAGCTTGCAGCTCTCCCCATTTCCATCGTAAAAAGAAGCATCTGTTACGGAGAAGTGTTATCTCTCTCTCTTCCCCCCACCTCCCTCTCTCTCTTTTATCATCAATGGTTATCTTTCTGTTTGAATACACCTACTCCATTTGGGATAAATTACAGGTCATTGGGAAGGTAATGAATGGCCACTCCGGAAGCACTCAATTCTGGCGGTGTGTGAGAGAGAGAGGAGGCCAGAACGCCTTCTAGGAGAGTGTTATTTATCTCGGTGTAAGTTGAACACTTGGTGGCCTGTGGAAAACCTTTCCACAGACAACAGATAGGAGTAGAGAGACATCAAAGTTGGGCGCTGGCAAGATACTGACAGAGTTCACTCCCCTCTCTCTCTGCTTCCTGATCAAGTGTTCAGCCGTCACTCATTAGGTTACTTAAAATGGAGAGGAACGAGGAGGCACAGGCATTCCTTCAGTCCAGCCTGAGTTTCTAGACAGTAAATAAAAGCAATGGGTGTTTTGGGAGAGGAACTTTCAAAACTTCCAAAACAATAGACTCCCCCATCCAAGCTTGCAACACGCATGATCTGAGTCCAAGTCCTCATTCCAGCAAACCAAAAGCATTCAAAGCAGGCCCAGTAGGTGGGATGACTGGAGAGTGTGCATGACATGGGGTTAGTCCCATGGGTTGGAGAGAGGTGTCTGGAGAACCACAATTGGATGTATATCATAGAAGAAATGGAAGCTTCCATTGGATCAAAGGGTCTTAGCAGGACACCAGGACTTGTATGATTATTTACTGTATATACAGTATGCTTGAAGCTGGTTGTGTCATTTCATCCTTATAAATAGCACTATGAGGTAGGATGAAAGGGGGTGATTGACCCAACATCACCTAGTGAGCTTCAAAGGCTGAGCAGGGGTTTGAAAGCTTGTCTTCCTGCTCCAAGATGGACACTTTGTCCACCACACCATACTTGAATCAACTCAAGTTGGCATCATTGAGTCAAGTAGGGGGTAAAAATGTCCATGTGAATGAAGGATGTCTGCTTATGCAGGATAACTTCCCCTCCTTCTTCTTCCTCTGTATTCTCCCAACACCACCCCCTTATCTGCTTCAAAGGCATGGGGGTTAACTTAGAGCTGATATGAGGAAAATTGGGGGAAGGAGAGAGAAAAGAAGTTCTGTAACATCTGCTGCATGAACTGTTACATTCAATCTTAGTTGGATACACAATATACAAGCTTGTGGATACCATAACCATACTCAATACCTACAATTTGTGGCAGCTACCTCATTCTGACTAATGGTAGGGCCAGGCCTAACATTGATCTGATCACCCTACTTCCAAGTAGAACCCTATGCTCTCTGCCAACAATAAAGTTGCTGTCTCAATAGGTTATCTACAAGGATCATTATCTATTCATTGTCTATCTAACACATCACCCTCTGTAAATTCTACTCTTATTTAATACAGTTTCTGCTTGCCCAAAGTCTTAACACTTTCCAGATTACTTGGAGTATTGCAGTAGTACTGTCTTCTCACATTACCTTTCTTGGATGCATTTCTATGCCAATGGTTTTTGTTCAAGCTCTTTCTATATTTGATACTTTCTTAGACTTTTGAGGCTTCATTCATAGATTAAAGTTGGTTGGGATTGGTCACAGTTTTTTGACGAATCATTGCACATCACTGTGAAGCAGTGCCCAGAAGTGTCTGACAGACAGACACACACACACACACACACACACAGAGAGAGAGAGAGAGAGAGCTGACACCAGCTAGCATCACTGCATCTTACCAAATGTCAATAGCATAAATGTATGAAAAATGTTTTGCTATCACTTGAGAGGCAAGGACCTCACCACAAAAATTGATCTTTCATCATCATATCTGTTTGCCGCATCAACAGAAATGCATTTGCACAATACATCATCAGCGTTATTGATTTTTTCCCATTTAGAGGCCTTTTCACCAAATGACCACATAGTGAACAAAAGTTCTTCTGAACTATCACATTGGGAATGGTCGATTACATATATGATGATGCGGAGTGGATAGAAGGTAATAAAAGTCACAAAAGGTGTGAACCGCCAATTGTAAAGTATTCGCTTTGATTCATGCATACAATGTCTCTTATGTTGTGGCCTTTGTGGTTCTCTGTGAGTTGGAGATGACAAGGAGGGTGTAAACATTTGTGAGACCCTCATCCTGCTCCACCAGCGCGCAGTGGCAGGATCCTTTTATGACAGTCCCCGTGACAGCCATGCCCCTTCTAAGATTATACAATAATCTTATATTTATATAATAATAATAATAATAATAATAATAATAATAATAATAATACAGTGGTACCTCTGGTTACGAACTTAATTTGTTCTGGAGGTCCGTTCTTAACCTGAAACCGTTCTTAACCTGAGGTACCACTTTAACTAATGGGGCCTCTCACTGCCGCCACACCACCAGCGCGCAATTTCTGTTCTTATCCTGAGGTAGAGTTCTTAACCCGATATACTACTTCTGGGTTAGCGGAGTCTGTAACCCGAAGTGTTTGAAACCCAAGGTGTTTGTAACCCAAGGTACCACTGTAATTAGGAATGTATTACAACAATCAATGCAGATCTCCGTATGTTACCTTTCATCTAGATCTACTCTTCTCTGTGTACGTACATGGGCAAACGATTCCAAGTGCTCTGATACCATGTTTCAGAATGACTTAATCTGTGTTTTCCATGAAGTTCCACTGTACTTAACAGAACTTGCACACCATTCTCTTGAAACTGAAGCATCTTGTGTTTTCAGTTTTCCTAAACACTTAGCTTTGCCTCATACAGTGACTAAAAAAACCTCTGGTTTAATGCTAATTGGGTGGCAATGGGCCTCTGGAGACAGCAACCCTGCTTCAGAAATAGTAATGGGTCTTTGACCCCCTGTGACCCCAAATCACTAACCATTGTTGCTCCTCAGAGCCAAGACCAAGAGCATGCAGAGGTCTCCATCATCAGCTAGCTCCATGGGCAGCATGGTTGGGAAACTCAGCTCCATAAGCCAAATGCAGCCCTCACAACTTCTTTAACTGGCCCTCACTTCCTCCAAGCCCTGAACCTACATGCCCTCATCAAAGGCTTTTATCTGGTTGGAATGTATGTTTGAACTAATGCTTGCCTGGAAGAAGGATGGATATAAACCTCTGACTTGAATATAGCCTATTATAGAAAGATAAGATTCAGAACCATTGCTCCACCCACTTTTGCCTCTGTTCCAATCCACCTTTTGTCTCCAGCCTACCACTGGTTTATGGCCCCCAGAAGGTTAACAATGAAGGAATGTGGCCCTTAGGCTGGGAAAGGTTCCCCATCCCTGATATAAAGTACCAGAGAAACCAGCAGATGTCCAGCCTCTTCTGGGTCCATGCTTCCTCCCCCTGTCATCTGCTGCAGGGTAGACCCAGGCGCTTTGCCCAGTAGCCAGTTGCTACCTGCCTTTCCGAACTGTAAAGATGTGAACTGAAAGCCAGGACTTTGGATTACTTTGGCAACAACCTTTCACAAATGATCTTCAAAATGTTGTGAAAACCAAGACAAGGCCCATATGTGGTGACTGCTAAGTAAATAGACATGAGCAGATGTGGACTCATTGTTCTATTTATACAAGATTTGTCTGAGATTACTGGCATTCAGCCACTTTGATGGCTTTAAAGAAGGATTTGACAAATCCATGGAAGATAAAGCTACTAGCCATAATGGCTAAGTTCTATTCCACTGGCAGTGGTGGCTTGCCTCTGAATACCAGATGATGGGCTTCCCATTGAGGCATGTGGTTGGCCACCATGCAAACAAAATGCAGAACTACATCAGACTTTGACCTGATCAAGCAAGGCTATTCCTACATTTTTATGAGTGTCAACTTTTCAGCTCACTATTGTGGTCTGCTCAACGTAGCTTGCCTCAAATCGTCTTGTACATGACCGGTAATATTGGTAAGTTTTGCAATGGCTTCCGTTGCCATAGTGCTAAGAGCTAGGTCTGTGCAGCAGCTATGGCCAAATCCCAGATCCCGAACTGAATTGGATAGATTCTGGTCAAGCTGGGATCTGGGACTCTTAAAAAGGGGGTGGTTGGGCAGTGAGGGGAATGGGGGAGGAGGAGACATAGCTCAGACTACCTGGGTGCGTCATCACTCACCCTCTCAGTCACCCCAATTAAAGACTATGCAAGGGCCCTGAGTCATCTGGGTTGTGTTGTTTCAGATTGTCCCTGGTCAGATTAGGGCCCCACATTGGATGGGTGCGGGAGTGCACAAATAAGTCCCTATAAATCTGTCACCCACACAAATCCACAGCCTTTGACTTCTTTACACTTGACAACTTTACTCATGAGGATTGTCAGCTGAATATGCAAATTGTGGGACATTCTAAAACTCCTTCATCTTTTTCATCAGATCTGTGATAATGTGATACTGCATTCACACGTGTGTAAATGGAGGGTGATGATGATAAAAATATTACTGTTTTTCCCCAAAAAAAGTTCCTCCAAACCAACCAGTTCATGATTTTATGGGTGTCTAAGGATGGCATTGCCCCTTGAGCTAACAGTCATCAAATATCAAACCCATATGTGTGAATTCAACTCTAAATTAACTAGTGACCAGCTTTCATTTTAATGGATTTTCCTCCTTCTTTTAGTTGTGGTTGGAGAAAAGCAATGGGTGGGGGACCAACAACCCTGGGTCTAAACTAGACTAAATGCCTCCGTGAAACAAAGTATCGGTTAAGCTTTTCAGCAAAGCACTGAAACGTTCAAAGAGCAAAATTCTTTTGACATCCGTGCAATCCCATTGACTTCAATGAAGCAAGAAACAAACATACACACAGAGAAGAGATTTCAGTCTGTGTTGTTGTCAACGTTCTTTATTTGGTGAATAATGTGCAGAAGCCAATTTTTTAAAATATATACTTTTTTAGTGTTGTTGTGCTTCATGGACTTAAGAAAACACCGAGTTCCGTGTTCTCTTTAAAGTGTTCTGGCAATGCATAGTGGGGCTTAAATGGGATCAGGCTTTCTCGTGATGGCGCACAGTAGGTTGGCTAATAGTTTAGTTCCACTCCACAATTTCAAAGGCCTCTGTCAACTCTTTTTTTCCAAGAGAAACTTCCTCGCTTTATTTTTAGAAAACATTGATCAAAGTGCTTTTGAAGACAATATTTCTCAATTCATCAAGAGGAAGAAAGAGTCAAAGAGAAAATAAAATGTGGACCATTAGCAACAGGAACTTAAATAAGACATCACGAAAGGGTTGCCTGGTTGGATCAGTTGGAGGTCTTAATGGGCCAGTGTTGGGCTGGAAGGCAGCTGTGCCTGGTGTCCATTGGGACTGGTAAGGTGGAAGACAGGAAGCCCAAGGTGGTGCCAAGGCCAATGACAGGCAGAGCCAACTGAGACCATCTTTGTCCCCATCCTTCTTCCTTCTGAGTTCTACAAGGAAGACAACATTGAGACTAAGGGGGAAAAGAAAATTGACACTTAGCATCACACTCTGGACTGGTTGTAAATAAGAAGGGAGGAAGATTGGGGTTGGTTGAGGTTTAGAGGGCAGTTTCCCTAATAGTGCTCCCCAAATGGGGGGGGCCAGGACATTCTAAGGGGGCCACAGGAGGAAAATGCATTAATGAGAGGCCACAGCAAGAGTCTGGGGGCCACAGAGGGAAGTGAGAAGTGAAGGGGAAAAATCCTGATTGACTGGCTATCCACTTGGCCAATCACAAGCGGCTAAGGGGGCAGCCCACCAGGGCCTAGTGCTCCTTTTTGCCATGTGCATTTTGTTGGAGCAGTCCTGGTTTGTTTCTGGTGGGAGAGGGTGGTCGCTGAGGCTCCCATTTTGACCAGTAGAGCCTGTGATCCAGAACCCACAGGTCAAGTAAGTGCAGTGGTGAGGTGGCAATGGGGAGGGCTGGGCGAGCTACAGCTGCTTGTTGCTGCCACCAGTGCGGGGCCCATTAGCAACCTCAGCCTGACTCTGCAAGGTGCAGGGTGCGATCCACCCCAGCCTTTGGATGTTGCTGGGCCTGTCGGCAGTGATGGCCCAGCTATTTTGTTTCTTTGCTAGCTACTATAGCTGGTAAAGGGCCAATCTGCTCCCTAGAAATGTACAAAATCCTGTTGAAATATACTGCAATGATTCATTAATTTCCTGTATCCAAATCCATCACAACTGGAAAGGGATGCAAAATTTGGATTTGTTGTTTTTTCCCTAGCAGAACACTCCCTGCTTCATGTATAGCCTTCTCTCCTTTCACCGCCACTCTTCTCATTCAACGCCTCTTCTATCTTCCCTGTCCACCCAACTTCTTTGCCTCATGCTTATCAAAAGAAATTTCTCTAAAGAGTCCATTTGCTATCTTACTTCCGAATCATGCCATTGTCAGCATTAAACCAACAAAGCTCAATAGGTTACAATATAATCCATTTATAGTGGGGCATTATCATGCAAATAATTCAAGGTGTCTAACAATCAACTAAAAGGGGGATGGATGGATAACACCCCCCATTGGAACCACATAGAAAAGAAACCTTGAAATTTACTTTTCAAATCAGTAATGCAGCTTTTCTGCTCTTTTGAGACACAGAGATGGTTGTGAGTTGAGGATCCACAGAAGTAACACACTCTAGCAATGCTATGGTGGCTGAACAGGGATGCGGGGAAGAATTGGATTCCATTTACATTGAAAGGTGAAAATTCATATTTTCCCGAAACAATACACAAACTGAAAAACAGTTATCCTCCGAAATGCACAGTCTTCTAGATTGTGCAATGCAGTTCTCTAGCCATGTTATGCGCACAAAAATCCATCTAGAGAAACGTGTGCGTAAAATGCATATATTAGTGAAAATGGCCTGCAAAAATGAAACATATTAAGTCAAAATTGCTGTGCAAAAATGTATGTATTATGAAACTTTGCATGAAAATATGTATACCTTATGAGAAACTTATACCAATTTATTTTTTAAAAAAAAAATCATAAAGTGATGTGGAAGTGTGGACAAATAAGTGTGGAAGACTGGAAAAAATGAGAAACTGAAGACACAGTCACACCATACATTTAAAGCACTATAGCACCACTTTAAACAGCAAAGGCTTGCCCCAGAGAATCCTGGGAACTATGGTCTGTGAAAGGTGCTAGGAGTTGTTAGGCGATCCCTATTCCCCTCACAGAGCCACAATTCCATTACTTCCCTTTAAATATGGGTTGATTGTTAAGCCACTCTGAGAACTGTTGCTCTGTGAAAGGACTAGGGGTCACCTAACAACTTTCAGGACCCTTAGCAAACTACAGTTCCCAGAATGTGGACTCAGTCATATGCGCTTTTAATTGCAGTCTGATCCAGTGCTATGACAGAAACTAAAATTGACATCTTCACCCAACCTTAAGCCCAAGCATCTTTTAAAGCAAGGAGCTCCTGAGGCAAAGGACAAGATGGTGACCTCCTAATTTCAGATGAAGAAGCTGACTGGACTGGCAGCTGAATCTTACTTCAGTACAGTTGAGTGCAGCGAGGCAGTTTAGTGAGTATATAACAGGCCTGTGGTGCATATAGCTTTGGTCTCCAACAGAAAGTGTTTCCTAGGAGGTTCAGGAGGATCAGGTGTAATGAACATTGCCACCCGAGGCAATTGCTTCACTCTGCCTAATGATAGGCCCGGCCCTGTTAGGACACATTCCCAGCCAACCTGATTAGCCGGACTTTTATATATGGAGTAATCAGAATATGCAGTAATAATGGGATATTAAAAGGAACCAAGGAAGCAGTGGGAAGGGAAGTTGACGTTCGATGTATTGTTTAATTGGCTAATGTATAAATGTGGAAAATGTGTAATAGAAAATTTTAATAAAAAATGATTAGCCAGACTTTTAGTACTCAAGCTTAAACCAGAAAAAGAAAGTGGGAATGTTTTGACCTTTTTTAGATTAAATGAAATTTGATTGTGTTTTGATGGGGGTGGCTGGCTCGACTGCTTTTCTTCCACACACATACGCATACATAGCATCAAACCCACGAGCTGAAGGAAAGCACATCTATAAACAAGAAAAGCTAATTTTACAAGCTAGATGGGTCCGTGTGTATCTCACCTGCCTCCCCCACCCGCCTCTGAATCCCGTCTTCCTTGCTGAGCTGCAACTTGGAGAGAGTTTTTTTTACGGCGGAGTTGTAAAAACCTGGAAAACAGGAGAGTTTATGGTGGAACCACTAGCAGACCTTTAACTATAGCAGTATTCATGGTTACCACTACAAGGAAGGTATTATGTTGGGAGGGTAGTAAAGTTAAACCTGCCCTCGGGGCATTCTGAAATGTTAACGGCTCGTGCATACACTTAGGTTTTCAGAGCACAGGTGTGTGTTGTGGAAGAGCAGGGTGCCCAGAACAAAGCCACCACCAGATTATTTTTTGTTGTGTTTTTAATGTTTTGCTCTGTGCTGGTGGAAACATTTCTCTACTTGTGAACAACTACATTTGATTAAAAGCTGTCAGATTTATCTACTTAGGAAGAGGGAAGAAATATGTGCTTCCCCCTAGAAAGGAAATCAATGTGTCTCTTTGATAGATGCCGACTTGGAAAGCAGGGTGAGTGTCCCTTTAAATGGCCAAGGAAGCGAGCTGGCCAGACACTACCATTAGCCAGGGACATAATTGTAGTGGAGGAAAGCTGGTCTTTATATCGCATAATCCATGTTTACAGAATTGCTTTCTGAGGGCAAGGCAACGAGACTATTCCAAAGGAAGGAATTGGTGATGGGAGGAGGCAGGATAGAGGGACCAATCGGGGAGGTGCATGTGCAGAATGAACCTTCTGAGGAAAACTTCCAATTGGCTGATGCAGGTTCCATTAGGGCCTTCCCATAGGGGATGGATTGTTCAGCGGCCTGTAATTTACTGATCTAACCAGTAAAACTAGAGTTCTTGTATGTAGCCAGCATCAATGTACCGGCAGCCAGTAAACTCTGCCTTGCTCCATTATTCCATTGATCAGTTTTTAGCAGGAGAGGTTATCAAATCCACAGGCTGCCTTGCATCTCCCATACCCACCCAGTTTCCTCTGTACCAGTATTCCCATGTATGGTGTACTGATCATTTGCACCTTGACCCAATCTAGAAAAGAAATACAAAATCTTTTGAAATAAAGAATGCTGTAATAATGTCAGGGCCTTATTTAATTCGATGGTTTTTGTCTTCTAGGGCACAGTGCTACAACACCCCCTCCCCACCTCCAAAACCCTCTGTTCCATCATGAGGACTTGAAACTTCCTTGAGGAGTGCTATCACTACAAATTTGAACATGGCTGCACCAGTTAATTTAAATGACATGACAGAAAGGCTCAGCAACCTTCCATAAAGTGAAAAAGTTATCAAGTATCTCCATTTCTATTAATAGCCTGCCCATCTCTTTATGCAGAATGCAGCAGCTAGACTGGTGGCCGCCGAGACCACATAACACTGGTCCTGCAAGACCTACATTGACTCCCAGTACATTTCTGAGCACAATTCAAAGTGTGGGTGCTGACCTTTAAAGCCCTAAATGGCGTCTCCAACCCCATCTTTCAGCCTGGACGCTGAGGTCCAGCTCCGAGGGTCTTCTGGCAGTTCCCTCCCTGCAAGAAGTAAGGTTACAGGGAAGCAGGCAGAGGGCCTTCTTGGTAGTGGCACCCGCCCTGTGGAATGCCCTCCCATCAGATGTCAAGGAAATAAACAACTATCTGACTTTTAGAAGACATCTGAAGGCAGCCCTGTTTAGGGAAGTTTTTAATGTTTGATGTTTTCTCATATTTTTAATATTCTGTTGGGAGCCAGCCAGATGGGTGGGATATAAATGATAAATAATTATTATTATTATTATTATTATTATTATTATTATTATTATTATTATTATTATTATGCAGTGACAGAAATCAAGCACAGCTGTCCTACTGCATTTATGCCCTCATTGCCCATTGCCCCTGATGCCACACATATTACATACTGAAATACTTTTCTTCTTATTTCGCTTGCGCACCATCACAGATAGTGTCGGCTTTTTGATTAGAAGACGGTACAAGCAATCTTATTTATGAGAATTAATCTCTCCGACATCATAAAAGCCACGAATACACTATATGTTTTATAATGAAATTGGGCTTTAAAAAAGAAAAGAAACTTTCTAGCCCTAGCTCAGGAAGTCAACATTGTGTTAACATTTCTTGCAATACATAAATGGTGCCAAAACCTATTACAGTTGTAGTAAATTTTGATTACTGGAGTTGTTTGTGACTTTATGTCTAGAAGATAAAGATAATATTGAGAATCGCCTCCTTCTTTTTCATATATAAATTACTTCCATAAAATACTATGTTTTGAAAACAGAGAGAGAGAGAGATGGTTTTATTGCTAGGCTGGAGTAGGCTTGACAGTAAAGTTGCAATCCTTAGAGTAAGCCCAGCTGAACACAGACAGGTTTACTTCTGAGTAAACATGCACAGAATTGCATTTTAATGCTACAGTCCTAAGCACACTTAATGTGAGTAAGCCCTACTAAACCAACAATTCTGAGTAAACATGCATAGGAGGAGTGTACTATAAATGTGTCAAAATGAGCAACTACAAATCTAGTTTCTCTGTCCTTTCCCCCTTCAGATCATCTAGCTCAGCCTTCACCAACCAGGTGTCTTCCATAAGTTTTTGATTCCATCAGTGCCAACCAGCATGATGGGAGTTGTAGTCCAAAGCATCTAGAGGGCACTAGGATGGGGAACGCTCATCTAGTACGATTTGCCGCATGCTTTCCACATTTCTACAACTCTGCTCAAAGCCATTAGCTGGTGGGTGCGGGGTGGGTGGCATGAAAAGGGGCAGAGACAGAGAAATAAGGGTCACTGTGACCAGGATCCATGCATAATAATGCATAATAATGAAGTGATCCTGAGCAGGCTTTTTAAAAGGACTAACCAAATTCAGAAAAGATACCGTAAGCTCTCCCAATGGCTCTTCGCTAATCTGAACCTACATGAGCCTATACTACCAAGGAACACGTTAGGCACAAACATCCAGTGGTCAGCGTGTGGCTCTTCGCATTTGTCAAACATTCTATTATTATGGGAGCCCAGATCTCTGGAGCCATGTGGTAAAAGGTAAAGGTACCCCTGACCATTAAGTCCAGTCGCAGACGGCTCTGGGGTTGCATGCTCATCTTGCTCTATAGGCTGAGGGAGCCAGTGTTTGTCCGCAGACAGCTTCCGGGTCATGTGGCCACCATGACTAAGCTGCTTCTGGCGAACCAGAGCAGTGCACGGAAACGCTGTTTACCTTCCCACCAGAGTGGTACCTATTTATCTACTTGCACTTTGACGTGTTTTCGAACTGCTAGGTTGGCAGGAGCCAGGACTGAGCAATGGGAGCTCACCCCATTGTGGGGATTCGAATCATCAACCTTCCGATTGGCAAACCCTAGGCTTAGTTTAGCCACCCATGCTGAAAAGGTTAAATAAAGAATAAAAGAATGAATGAATGAATGAATGAATACATCATAATAAAGAATAAGAGCCATTGTTGCACACGGTGTAAATAACAAATAAATAAGGCCTCTGCAAACAATCAGTTGAGACCTCCAGCAAGAGAAATTTGTCCCTTCCCTGGGTGGGAAAGAGAGAGGAGAAAGAGTGCTAGGGAGAGGGAGGGTGAAGGGAGACTAGGTTAGCAAAACGGAAAAGAAAAATGGTATGTTTAGCTCTGGCTCCATTTTTTGCTTCCTGCTCTTACCAACAGATTACCTCTGAGCAGTGGCGTAGTGTGGAGGGTGCAGGGGGGGCCGGCCTCACCAGGCGCAACATCTGGGGGTTAGGGGGCACAAATCCACGGGTTAGGGGGTGCAAATCCACAGGTTAGGGGGTGCAAATTACTTGCCTTGCCCCGGGTGCTGACAACCCACGCTACGCCACTGCCTCTGAGGGGATGCAGCTCTCAACAGAAATTTCCCCCTCCCTTGCCCTTGATTTAAGTCAGGATCATGGAGCCTGGAGTGGAGACTTTCTGCATGCCATATGTTCTGCCTTTGGGATATGGCCCCTTCCTAATTTTGGCACCCTGGCAGAGCTACCTAGATCACCTATATATGTTTGAGCCATTGTGGGTACTTTAGGAATTGCTCCTCTGTGCAATGTCAGGAGGTCATTCTAGGCTAGGAGGGTTTAATAAATAACTATGGTGCTGCGCTGCTCTCTGCAAATGTTCAAAATTCTTCCTCACTGCACCCTCCCTGGAAATTTGTTCACAGTTTCCAAAAACATGGGATTCTTGAAGCTGGCAATGAATGGCAAACTAAGTTGGTCCTCAGAAGTTTCCTGATGCGCTGCAAGAGTCTGCATCCGTTCTCAATTGTTCCAGCTTTTCCGTATATCTGGAAAGCACGACAACAGCATTTCTGCAGGATGGCGGGGTGGGGGAATAAAAGGAAGATTGATAAAGCAAAGCAATTGGAGTTATTTCCTATGCATGAAATTGATTAAATGCTTCACTAAATGGCTTATAAATTTGCCTCTCATATTTCTGTCACCCACTGAAAAAGATTACAGTGAGCCCGTCGATGACCGTGTTGTATACAATACCAAATTACAAAGGGTTGTAAAAACTAATGTTTTGTTTAAAGTTTTGAGCAGGACCATATGCCTTCAGTGACCTTGAGTAAGCTATTCTAATTCAAAACATTTTATCCACAAAAAGTGGATAAAAGGGAGGGGGTGAAAAACAGAAGAGTGCAGAATCCATCTGCATAATAAACCCCAAACCCGTGTGGTTTAGTCACCGCATAGAACTTTTCTGAACTTCTACAGAGGAAGGAATGTTGGGCATTTATACATTTATTGCATATCATGGAGACAGAACTTGAGAGCTATGTGGAAGGGCCATAGTTCAGTGGCAGGGCATGAAGGTCTTCGCAACTCAGGTAGAGCTGGGAGTGTCCCCATAAAAAGCTTCCTATCTGCCTAAATTTTCTGCAAGGAAGGGCCATCCCTTCCAGCCCATCTTCCAACTCAGTTCAAAGTGAGATTCCCCACCTGGAGCACTGTGTCCAGTTCTGGGCACCACAGTTTAATAAAGGTGGTGTGGTGATTGACAAGCTGGAATGTGTGCAGAGGAGGACAACCAAGATGGACAAGGGTCTGGAAACCAAGCCTTATGAGGAATGGTTGAGGGAATTAGGTATCTTTGACCTAGAGAAGACCTAGAGGTGATACGATAGGCATCTTCTTATATCTGAAGGGCTGTCACAAGGGCTTCTTTCCTGTTACTCAAGAGGATAGGATTATTATTATTATTATTAGTTTCTACCCCCCCATCTGTCTGGGTTTCCCCAGGCCAGAACCAATGATAAGAAGGAGACTCTGAGTAAACATTAGGAAGAACTTTTTGGTGGCAAGAGCTGTTCAACAGTGGAATGGACTAACTTGGAAGGTGACAGACACTCATTCATTGGAGGTTTTTAAACAGAGGTTTAATGGCCATCTGTCAGGGATTCTTTAGCTGTGGTTCCTGCATTGCAAGACGTTTGACTAGATGACCTTGGTGTCTCTTCCCACTCTACAATTCTATTGCTCTACATTAAGGATTGTCTCTTCCTATGTATACTTACCTGGACTAGAGATCATCCTCCAAGGCCCTTCTTGGGTGCACCTAGCAAGCAAAGGGGCAACTATTGGAGAAAGTCCTTTCAGTGTTGGCTCCCTGGCTGTGAAATATTCTCCCTGTCACCCACTTTGTGGTCTTTTCAGTACCAGGTTGAATACC
Source organism: Podarcis melisellensis (assembly GCF_964234715.1). NCBI lineage: Eukaryota > Metazoa > Chordata > Lepidosauria > Squamata > Lacertidae > Podarcis > Podarcis melisellensis. The sequence continues at coordinate 30,348,538 of NC_138546.1, forward strand.
CGTTGTTTTGTTTATTTCTCAGGGTCTTTTAAACTCTTCATCTTCCAAACATTGTTTAATGCAGGTCTTGGTGTTGCTGAATTAACTCACCATGAGTGCCTAGGCTCCGTATTTGCCTGTTCCTTTAAGGGTGGAGCCTCAAAGTTACTTTATATCAGAGAAGGGGACCCTCAGGCTCTGAGGCCAAATGGGGTCCCTGAAAGCCTTTATATCTGACCATTGGAACTCCCTACAGCTCCTTTCCACAAGCCACACTCCTCAGTAGGGATGGGGGAGAAGATCAATTCAGTTCACATTTAAAGGGGAAACTACCAAATGCATTGAAACTAAATGCAATACCGAAACAATATCCTGCACTATTCAAAGTTCACTGAATTTTGCGAGGCAGCTCTCCAATCATGTGCATAAATGGGTGGGGGGAGAGATTGCTTGCAGAAATGTGTCTGTAAGTCAAAAGTGCATACAAAATCTGAAGGTTAGGAAAAATTCTCTCTAAAATGCTGACAAATTTTCATTTTCATGGGGAGAGAGAGAGTCTCCCAGAAAATGGCCACCATAGACCCACGGCAACAGGTGCCCATAGAGACTGTTGGAGTGGGAGGCAGGGAGCCCAAAAGTAGGTGGAGCCAGAGCTGATGACAGGCAGAGCCAACTAATTCTAGTTTTGTCCTCATCCTCCTGCCTGCTGAGTTCTACAAGAGACAATACTAAGACAGAGGAGGAACCTGTCTGACAGCACTATCCTCTGTCCTGATTGTAATTAGGAAGGCAGACAGGTGGGGGCAGGGCTGAGAACAAGCTTAGGTTAGTGGGCAGTGCCCCATTTGCTATACTGGGCCACCCTCCACTGCCAGGAGGGTCTTGTTCCACAAGTTGGGAGTGGTACTGCCTTTTCCCAATGTTGCTTTTAGCTGCTTTTCCTGCATCCAGATCTGTTCTGCAAGCAATCTCCTCCCCCCCCCCCATGGTTGGAGATCTGCCTCGCAAAATTCAGTGAACTTTGAATAGTGCAGGATGCCTGTGTGGTAGACCAGGTACATCTCTTCTACTGTTCTCCTCTGCATATGCTCTCTGTCTGGGAAGGAGGGCAGTGTCCCAGGATGAGGCCAGGTGCTGCTTCTTCAGGGGTCAGTTTCAGACACTTCCACCCACAACAATCTGGCCCCCGGGTATCTAATACAATATCCTTCTAAGTCCCGTTTTATATATGCCTTATATAGTGTCAATACAAGAAAATGACTTTTTCCAGTTACCACCCTATGCAGGGTGCAGTGCCAAATCCAACTGATCCCAGTGTTCTTCCCTGGTTTCCCCAGTTGTGGAATGCCCTCCCCAGTGAGGTGTGCCTGTCTCCATCATCATTAACTTTCAGGAGGAATTTGAAAACATTCCTGTTCACGCTTGCACTTGGTGACTGTTCTGGCCAGCCCCGTGACCACTGCATGGAATAATGTGGGGGTTTTTTAAATGGAAACTGCTTTTAAGGTAAAGGTAAAGGTACCCCTGTCCGTATGGGCCAGTCTTGCCAGACTCTAGGGTTGTGCGCTCATCTCACTCTATAGGCCGGGAGCCAGCGCTGTCCGCAGACACTTCTGGGTCATGTGGCCAGCATGACAAGCTGCATCTGGCGAGCCAGCGCAGCACACGGAACGCCGTTTACCTTCCCGCTGGTAAGCAGTCCCTATTTATCTACTTGCACCCAGAGGTGCTTTCAAACTGCTAGGTTGGCAGGCGCTGGGACCGAACGACGGGAGCGCACCCCGCTGCGGGGATTCGAACCGCCAATCATACAATCAGCAAGTCCTAGGCGCTGAGGTTTTACCCACAGCGCCACCCGTGTCCCTGAAACTGCTTTTAGATGCTTTTAATTGCAATAGTTTTTTGAATGTTTTAAATGTTTTAGAATGTTTTTGCTTTTTTGTTGTTTTTAACTTTTGTTTCTGTTTGCTGCCCTGGACTCTCTGTGGAGGAAGAGACGGGTATTAAATAAATAAATGAGATCTACACGGGGCAGGAGGTCTTTCAGAGTCCTTTGACATTAAGCAGGCAGCCTCACTAAGTGGTTTTAGATGCAAGCCAACCCAGAACATATAATTCAGTTGCCTATCTTGGTTCTAAAAGTTTTACTGATTTTATCTGTGCTTTAATTAGAATTGTCTTACTTATATTTGTTTTTTTTAATAGTTTTGTGGCTTTTAGCTGTGTCTTATCTGCAGTTTTATTGTGTACACAGCTTAGAGAGCTGTTTGATTAGGGAGTTTATAAATCTTTCTAAATCAGAATAAATAAATAAAGCATAGCCTGTTACATGCACAAACAAAAAAAAATCAGATGCGGTCCAAAGGGGCCCAGATTCTGCATTCAAATAAGCAATGTGTAGATCTAACACGGTACAGAAAATAACCCCCCACTTCAACCAATAACATCCACAAGTCTTAAGAACATGTGCAGCTGAAGGTAACATGATACCCATCACGAATCGGGACTAAATTCTCTCCCCCGCCTCCTTAGAAGAATTCCACATTTGCTGTCCATATTCCAGCAGGCTCTTGGGTTCAGGAACAGAAAGGGGGATTCTCTTCTTCCCTCCCCCGCCCCCAATGACTACTTTTGTTTTCTTTGAGATGGAGCTGTAAGCAGGAGAATTTAAGAGATGCCAGTCATCAGGATGTGACACCGACTCAACGACTTCAAGTGTTTTAACTGACATAATTAATATTTTTAAGGGAGCCACTGACATCATAAGCTCTGTACACAGTCTTTACCTTTTCAACAGGCACAGTTAATGCTCTGTGACAAAGTATATTATTTCTTGCCTGTAATCCATTCATGAAAAGGTCAATCTCTTACCATTATTTTGTCAACGGAGAAGTGTTACCTTTAGGCAACAAGTTAATTTTCAAATTAAAGAAGAAGGAGTTCTTAAACTGTTGGATTTTTTTAAAAAAAGCAACAACCCACAACCCTGCTTGTTATTTAATGAACAGTCCTAGGTTGGTGCAGGATTTATGTTTAAGGAAAGCATGTGTTAGGAATACGCAAGAGAAATACACTTTTAAATGCTCGATTTTTAAAATCTATGGGTGTGGGGAGAAAGCCTTTGAAGAAGTCTCTTAGCTCTAAAGCAAACAGCCTTTATTTAAAATTCCTACTGAGCCCCCCCCAATCCCACCTCCCACCCCAAGTTCTTTGATTATTCAGACCTTGGCCACACTGATATTATTACTAGTTTTAGTTTTTTTACTTTTATTTACATCAAAGGTGAGGAACATTTTTCAGCCTAGGGACCACATTCCCTTGCTGACAATCTTTCAGGAGCCACATGCCAGTGGTGTGCAGAATAAAAGGCAAAAATGGGTGGGACAGAGGAAAAGTGACAATTGTGACTCTTAGCTTTGTATAGTAGGATACACACACACATATTCCCACCTTCATCCAGGTAGAACTGGGATATGTCTGGGGAGGACCCCAAAAGAGAAACAGAGAGACCTGGAGGGCCATATTTGACCCCCTGGGGCTGAGGTTTACCAACTGGTTTATACAACTAACATAGCCCTAACCTAACAATGACTCCCTTAAACCAGTAACCTTTATAAGTCTGTAGAACATGTGCAGCAGGAAGTAACATGACACCCAATGTCATGAGTCAACATGCATTGGTTTTGTTCATTTTCAATCGACAGGGGTGTCAGAAACAAAATCCCCTTAGGTTCTCCTTGGCAGAGAGTGAGATCATAGACTTACCTTATAGCCTGGTAATTTCTGGGGGAGTCGCCGTCTCCCCAAGAGCGTTTGCCAACAGTGCATGTATGATGGCCGCACCTTATTACAAATCTCTGTGTACAGCCATAAGGGCTATAAGATTGACCAGGAGGGAGGGAGGCACTAAATTCTGCAGCATCAATCTTCATGCAGTGATAGAACACAGGAAACAATATTTCAGAATCTACAAACCACGTCTCATGATACGGACATATGTCTGCGTAGCCAATACTAAATGGAGCAATGGTCTTGACTTGGTAGAAGGTAACTTCCTAAATTACTAGGTTTATTTTATTTGTTCAAATATTTATCAACTGCATTTTCATAGGAAATACAAGAAGGCAGTGTATTAAAAAAATTCCACAAAACTGCAATAATATCAGTAAGAACTGGTTGGTAAAGAAAAGAAGAAAAACTGGTTGGTAAAGAAAAGATTGTGGGTCAAAGACCAGTCTGAAAAAATACATTTTTTTAAAGAAAGCAGGGATGACTCCTGCCAGCGTTCTATTGACAAGGAGTTCCAAAGGCACACTAAAGGCTCAGCTCTTGGTAAAGGTCAACTAACCCTCAGGGACATGGGGGACCGTCCAAAGTGCCCCTTCAGAGAGTCTCAGCAATTGAGGTGGAGCATAAAGAATCAGGTGGTCCTTAAGCTAATTTGGTCCCAAGTTGTTCAGGGCTCTGTGAATTAACACAGCAACCTTGAGCCTGCCCTGGTTCCTAATCCCCAAGAGTTGCAGCTATATTCAGACTTGGACACCACAAGTTACACAGTGCTGGATCAACACCCAACACTTCCGGGCAATGCCATGTCCGTTATTTCCCCTTGCTGCCACTGTGACCTATAGGGTTAGACATTCATCTAGGTGCTTGAAGAGTTAAGCCCTCCTCTTGCGGTGAGCTGGACCGCCCCAGATCCCACGTTCAAAGTGCCCCAGAAGCCTTGCGCCATTTTCATCCAATAACTTGTCTTGTAATTGCTTTACTGATTGCTCATGTCATCGTGTTTTAGTATATATAGCTCACCCCTCCTCACCCTCCCCTTGTGCTCTCACACAGCCGCCAACAAGCCAGGAGAGCCATTCTTTATTCATTGTAACTCCCCAACTGCCCTGTGTCAGGTTGCGCTCCAGGCCCCTCTGATAAACATCAGCAGATGATTGGACACACACATTCTTAACATGGCTGACCCATGGCATCTTAGGAGGCAACAGGGAACCTGTCATTATGTGTACAATGCTCTTCTTTCTTTCTAGCCTTATCTTTCCGCAGATGAGGCCGAGATTCTTATTAACTCATTAATGACTGAAGATGTCAGTAAAGACAGCGGTAGCAGAGAAGGCAAAGAGGGCTTGCCTTGCTTATTTTAAGTCGAGTTGTAATTAGCAAAGTGTTAACTTCTCTCAAATTGGACAGCTGAAATCATTTGAATTTATTTTTTTTAAAGAGCAGCTTGCAAGGACCCAGTGTGGAGCAAACAGGGATATAGTTTGCCTGCTCCATCCTGTTTGTTAAGGAAAAGGGGGAAACAGAATATGCAAGGGGAGATTGCAACCTTTTTTGGGGGGTGAGGAAAGAGAGAACACTAGCATATTAAGCTGTGCATAGCTAACTGGCAAGTTTTACCAGAAGGATATCGAGACTAAATTCTTTCTTTATCTTATTGTCCCAGGAATCTAAAATCTTACATAACATTCTATAGCAAATTGTTTGCTCTAAACCTCTTCCATTTGCTTCCAAGCCTAAAGTTGGAATGTCCCATGGACAGTTTCTTGTTTACTTCCTCTCTCCTCTTCTTCTTATTTATGTGTTTAGTTTTCTTTCCTTTGATCAACACCTTGGAGTTGCCAATGGAGCAACCCTGGAGAAAAGTGGTAGGAAAGCAGCTCCCATCTTAAAGCTGCCATTTCATAAATTATTACTACTTGCCATAGATCCTATTAGGCTGCAATCCTAACCACTGGCCAGCACTGGCAGGGCTTTGATGGCAAATGCCATAATTTCACTATGCACTATATCAAGAAGTCCTTTTTGTCAGGCCTGAATTTCCCACCATCCAACTTCACTGCTGGATTCTAGTGCTCTTCCCTCAGTGTTTTATCATTCTTCAGAATGACGCTGGGCACCAGTCCTCAGTGGCTGACTCACCTCCTTTCACTCTGATTGGCTCCAATCAGCACAAAGGGTGAGAAGACTTATTCTCAGTCACTAAAACCCTCTCCTTTCATGCTGATTGGGCAGCTCTAGCATGCTTGAGACAAGGACCCTGCTGCAGAAATAGTAATGGATCTTTGACCCACCCTGCCACAACTCCAGGAAAGCACCCCTCTCCCTGACCCAGAGACCACCTGTTCCATGAGTTCTACCATTGTGGAAGCATCTTGCTGACCTTGCATGTATTTTTATATAAGCATTCACTGTTTAAGGAGAACTAGGAGCCCATAATCAAGTCAACGGTACAAGAGCGGAGGGAGAATTCTGATGTCAACGTGAAGAAAGGTACAGAAGCTACTGGAAGATACAGTAAAGAAGCCCATGACAAGTCATGATAAATGGGTCGTTATAAAATTCATGTTTAGGCCGCACCGGTCTGGGGATAATGCCATTCGTCATGGCAACACAAGGGCACTAATGAGCCCTCATTGCATATTCATGGCTGTGGAGTCTGTGTGTGTGTGTGTGACTCTCTGTTCCCCCCCTCCCCATCCTAAACCAATGCCTAGTAAATATCCTCTACCTCTAAGCTGAAACTCGGCGTTGACTCTCTCTTATTTGTGATGTTGCAGCAATTATACTGTAAAAGTGCTGCCCAAGATTGATTGCTTGGATCTGTGGTTCAATTGTAAATTAGAAATACACATCCTCCCTGGGGATCCACAGCCCCCTATTTGTGATTAAGAAAAAAGCCCCATAATAGACTAATAGCCAAAGTTCCCTCTCTTTTACTTTCAGGCAATTAGCTTGATGAAATGGCCTCTTTCTGTGCACGCTAGAAGTGTAAACCGATATCATAATGAAGTATATGATGTTTATTCTATTATTTTCACCTTCTTGTGTATGGGGAACGAGGCGATGGTGGGGGGGGACACAGGGAGAGAGAATGCATAAGTAATGGGCTGCTTTGTGTGGTGACTTTACTAAGAGTAAAACAAAGATCTTCCTGAAAGAGGCAGGGAGCCTTGCTGTGGGTCTTTAAATTAAGCCAGTGAGGGTGTAGGTTTCCACTCAGAGACCCTATGCTCTGCTCCCGGAATCCTGTTCTTTTATTTTTGGAGGAAAGGGTTGAAGGGGGACCTGGAGGTTGAAAACACATCCTTCAAATAACTTTGCATTAGTTAAACTGGCAGTTCTTCCCGCATGAGATGGGCCTCCAAGAGAAAATCCTAGAGGGGGAGAAGGGATCCAGATTTGAGAGGGCCCTGGACAATGCATCATCTGGCAGCACCCATCATAACAATGTCAAAAGAGTCTGCTGGATCAGGCCAGTAGCCCATCTAGTCCAACATCCTGTTCTCGCAGTGGCCAACCAGATGTCTTTAGGAAATCCACAACCAGGAACTCCGCATGAGAGCACAGCCGCCATCACTCCTGTAGTTTCCAGAAACTCGGCTGAGGTTGTCAGTGGGTCTGGTTTGGCTTACCTGGCTCAAAGCAGTGCTGAGTGGCCAGCAATAGACACATAGGTTCAGGAAATTATAAGGGTAGCTAAATCTGGCCACATGACACATCGTCCTGGTCAGGGGGTGGGGCAATTGAGGAAAAGGCAAGACAAGCCTTGTCAGGAGCCTGACTGCTGGGACCTGGAAATTACCAGAAGATGCTGGTTGCTGGCACCAGTCTTGCTAGGGAGTTCTGAAGAGTGGTGAGATGTAGAGCAGAATCTTCCATTGTACAGGAGAATCTTCCATTGTCTGCACTGAGCAGACAAGGACAGCAAATTAAAATGCACATGGCAACTGTTTGTTAAGGGTTGTTATGGGTTGTTAGGAGATCCTTATTCCCCACACAAAGCTATAGTTTTCAGAGTGGGTTAAAAATCAACCCTTCTCCCCTGTGAACCCAGAGAATTGTAGTTCTGTGAGGGGAATAGGCATCTCTAAACAACTCTTAACAAACTACAAGTCACAGGATTCTCCATGGTTGTTCAGGTGGTATAATAGTGCTTTAAACGTATGGTGAGGTCCTGACCCTATAAAGGTGTTTTCACATATGAAGTCACCTTTTCACCAGTCTCGAAGTGTTGTTTCACACAGAAGGAAAAGCAAAGAGACTGGCTATTTGTAACACAAATAAACATTTTAACCAATGCCGTCTTCGTTTTTAAGTTTTGCGTTGCAAACTCCACAGAAGCAGGAGCCTCACTTGTGAAAACTCTCCTTGCTGCGTGCCATATTTTTGTGTGTGCGTGTTTTGTATAAACTTGTACATCATTGTCTTTTTGCCTGACAGTCGCAGCATTTAAAATATGTTGGGGGTGACACCATCCTTTCACCTAGTCCAGACATATATTACACAGAGGATGTTCTCATAAACAAGGCGCTGCAGGCTCTGATCTTATCACTTGCCTCTTCCTTCTTTTCAGCTCCATTCAATGACATGCATTTCTGCTAAACTTTGCTCCAGTTTCTGCTCAGGGGGCAGGAAGGGGGAGGAAATCACGCTAGGAGCAGCAAGCTATGCTGCAAATCAGGACGGGCAAGTCAGGTGCTGGAGGAGGCCAGCAGGGCAGCAGGCTTTGCAATGCAGTTTTCTTGCTGGTCCAAGCTAAATAAATAAATGAGGCCTTTTTGTAGGATATGTGATCTTAGGAAGCAGACATACTATATCTGCCCATTGTTCCATCTACCTTAAGGACAGGGAACCTCATGACCAGAGACTGAATGTGGCCCTCCAGACCTCTCTCCCTGGCCCCCAAGAATCTCCCCAAGCCACACCCCTTTCTACCCCAACACTCTTCTTGAGCATTTTTGGCTTGGCTGGAATGTGCCACTGAAGTCTAATCAGGCCTCTTGCTTGCCTGTGTGTGTAGAAATTAACTTGCTGAACTGATATACCAGTAACACCTGTTATTCCCCTCGCATTTGTTTCTGGCCCCACCCAACCACCACCCGGTTAAAAAAAAAGTTTGCCTAGAAGTGAAAATGGCCCCCAGGCTGGAAAAGGTTCTGGTTGCTTGATTGAGCATTGGTGCAGCACTTCTAAGGCTTCAAAGCACTTCCTGTGCATGGTCTTCTTGTAATCCTTGCCTCTTCAGACAGTGATAAGGAACCAGTCACCCTGCAGGAGCATAATTGGGTTAGACTGATGGGAGTTGGAGTCCACTCAATATCTGGAGGCCCACAGGCACCCAAACACTGTCGCATGTAAAGTCTGTATTATCTCCCTCCAGCACACATTACAAATGGTGGGGGGCGGTGTCAGAGACCAGGAGAGAGGAGCTTCTGAGAGGGTTTGTGGCAGAGGCAAGACTTGAATCAGGGTCTTCCTCTTTCATAACCCAGCTTCCAGCTTCTTAGTCACTACACTGTAGTGACTCGATGTTATGCCAGCTCAACATTTTCTTCGCTGACTCCAGGGAATGTTACCTGTGCCATCTGGAAACTTAACCTGGGGTATTTTGAGTGAAAAACATGTGTGCTACCACTGAGCTATGGCCCCTTCTCTGTTGGTTGCAGTTTTGCAGAAATAATATATTGAAAGTTAGTGGTCCCAGTGCTTAATCAAAGGACACATGCCAAGCTATGACTCTGGATTTAGTTCTTTCACACTGATTGGCTGAAAAGCTGTGATGTCACAGAAGCCATTGGCATGTTTGCAGATCAGCTGCAGTGAGAGAGGAGGTGAGGCTGAATTTTACAGACTGATTTGGTCTAACCGGCTAGTTTTTTGGTTGGAGTTCAACTATATTTTTAAAAGTGATATATGAGTGAGGGAAGTAGCACATTCTTACTTTTTTATTCGGGCAATTTGCACAATGCTTTTCGTTTTCTCCAGCAATATAACAGTTTTTAAAAGCAGATGTTAGCAACCTTTTTTTTCCTCCTAGTGGCAGCAACCAAGCTTTGCCAAAAGTTAATTCCTTACAATGAAATTAATCCCAGAGGTGTAAATATCTTCAAGATCTGCCAGGTCTTTTAAGATGTGCCAATGGCAAGATCAGGCAATTAGAACCGTTCTCCATAAGTGCTGGAGCCTTACAACATTAATAGATCATTTTAATGGGGGCAATTTTTAAAATTTGTATTTAATTTGCATGATTACGATGCTGAGTGTGCTGCGGACAGCTGAGTCAGAGGGAGAGTTATTGCAGCTATAGTCATTGTGCGTTGGATTCAAGGATCTGGGACAGAAGTCTAAAACTGGGCACTCTTGCATATTCTTGGCTATATGAACATTTTAAAGAAAGTACTTTCCAACTAATGTATGACTGAAATCAGGGATGCCAGAAGTTATCCCTTACATGGAACTGTCCTGGTCCATCTCGGCCAATAGTTTGTTGAGCAGCTGCAGCTGTCCAGGATTTCAAGCAGAGAGAGATCTTCCTCAACTCTACCACTTGAGACTCTTTAAAAGCGGGAGAAGCCAGAGATCTAGTCTTGGGACTGTCTGCATGATTTGCCACTGATGTTTGGACCCTCCCCTTGTCTAGAGCCAACAGATCAGATTCCTCACTGGCCATCCTTCAGTGAACACCACTTGATTCCATCTCTTTCTGACCTTTCAGTATCACTGCAATGCCCACTCTAAGTGCTTTCCAGCTCCAATCGAACTGCCAGTGAATATCCACACAATCACTTGCGTGATGGATTTTGTTATCCGATCAGTTAATTGCCAAGCATGTTGTGTGTTTGTAGTACTAAAAGTGTGCCGAATATTCTACGGTTTCTACACAATGATTATGTATTCTATACAATTATTTTGCAGACGTACTATGATGCCTTTCCCCCAATTCTTTGTTGTGGCCATTTCCCCTGGCTGTTGTTCTGTGGCTATTTCCCCTCTCATTGCTGCATCTTTCACCTTCTTGGAGTAGTCATATAAGTGATTCCAACCAATCAGGGAACACAGGGTAAAGAGAACGTTACTGTGCCACAAAGCAAATGGGACTTAGCAGTGTAGCAAATGAAGTCATTTGGGGGCAAAAACAAATGTGGGGAATACAGATGAATGTGGGGTGGTGTGTGTGTGTGTGTGTGTGTGTTGCAAACGATGCCCCAAAAAATCATTACGAAAAAGAGCTGTGCATTCTTGAAATGTTCCCTAAAAATGTGACTAGTGCCAAAATACTCAGAATTCAGCCCCCAGCAGCATTAACACATGCCTTTGGGTTTTGTTTTTTTCCTTTTCCCCCCTTTTCCTTTTTGCCTGAAAACCTTTCCAAAAATAAGACCAATTGTTCAGAATAATAATCTTTCAACAGTAGCTCATAATCCTGCCCATGTCTCTCCATTTCATTCTTGTTCATGTAAAATGTGGTCTACAGAGAACACGGACTTCAAAACATTCCTGGCTTCCTTATGCAATCCCACGTCCCCCATTTCTGCGCTGCACTAGGTGCAAATATTGGGGTCCTTCTAATACTGAGAAGGAAAATATCACATCTCTTTCCCCCCCTTCCTTCCCCCCTTCCTCATTGAATTTATTTTGCTTACATTTTCACAGCCCAAGGAAACAGAATGCAATTTTTTTTCTAATCTTCCCAATGTAATGGAATTTGTTAGGATGAAACATGAGAACTTTGAACAACGAATTTGCAGTGTCGCTTCCCCCCAGAGGAAACGCCATTTCTGCTGTCTGTAACCGCTTTCATCTCATACAAGATTGTTTGACTTCTGCCACACTTTCTCAGCTCTCCAGCCAAGGATTCTTTGCCTTCCTCTCCATCTCCTTTCTAGTATGAGCTGCTGTTTTTCATTTCCACCACCCCTCCCCCCCCTAAAAAATAAAACCATTCTGAAGAGGATTAGAAATACGAGCTCTTCAGGCCATGCGCACCGTATCTTTGAGGAAATTCTCCAAGGAGATGTGTGTGTTTTCAAGTTGCTGGAGTGGGAATCCCATTTGATAATGGAAAAGTGCTCCAAGGTATGAATTGTGCCTCTGATGTTCCTCAACATGCACGTCTGAAGTCTGTAGCCACTGAACTTTCTTAAGGCTGGGGTTTTTGAAATTTGTTTTTCTATCCATCTCACCAGACAAAATTTCCAGGTCTGGGGATGCAGACAAGCAGTGATTTGTTTTGGTTTTCCTCTTCTGAGAAGTGGCTTCAGAAGTCATAATGGGACGTGCAAGTTATCGCTTGGGGGGGGTGGAATTTTAGTGCAAGGGGCCATTCAAAAATCAGACTCCCGCTCCACTTGCAGTCCAAAGCGATACAGTTCAAGAAGACTTTTGCCACTGCTTCTGCTGTTTCGGTGAACTAACATCATTGTCCTTGCCAGAACCTCAGTGAAGAATGTTGATCTGTTCTCTGTCGAAGAAGCTGCAAAAGAATTGTGCCCTTTAAAGAGAGAAACAAGCCCCAAATGCATGGGGCAACTTTCTAAAAACCAAACCAGTCTTCCTGAGCATGTTAAAATTTCCCCGCTCCCCTTGCTCAGTTTTGTTTCAGATATATGCAGGTCTTTTGCAAAGCTCCAACTCAATGTTACCTTAATACATGAGCTTGCACATTGCCTGCTGTATCTAGTACAGCTTCCTGTTCCCCACAGTGGCCAATCAGATGCCTCTGGGAAACCAACAGGGAAGGAACAGCCCTCTTCCTAATGTTGATTCCCAGAATCTGGTATTCAAAAGGAGGTGGACTGATGGACTGATTCAACATAAGGCAGTTTCCTATCTCTTGAATCTGCCTCCCCATGGAGGTTTTACTTGAGGGTGGGCAAATCTGCTTCTCTTTGTTTCTCTCAGATTCTCATTTTTCTGGTCTTTAGTTCAGTTCTCCACATTAGTTAGCAATTTTAAAAAAATTATGAAAATTCACGAGCATTTTAGTGTGAATTTTTCTCACTATACATTTTTTCATATGACATTTTGCCTAATGGACCCATTTTTATGGAACATGTTTTTTCCTAATACTTTTTATTTCCCCCAACAGAATGCATTTTTATATGTTATTTTCACTAATATAGGCACTCCTTACCTTAATACGGTGATACCTTGGTTCTTGAACTTAATCCGTTCTGAGAGTCCATTTGACTCCCAAAACCATTCGAAAACCAAGGCACAGCTTCCGATTGGCTGCAGGAGCTTCCTGCACTCAAGGGGAAGCCGTGTCAGACATCCAGATTCCAAAAAAAGTTCGCAAACCGGAACACTTACTTCCAGGTTTGCAGTGCTTTGTTTGGGAGCCAAGCTGTTCGGGTACCAAGGTACCGCTGTATATGCATTATTGTGTCCATGACTTGGCAGGAGCAAAATTCAACTTTGCATTGCAAAATTCAGAGCTGTGCAGATTTCAAAAGATAGCTGTGTTTCAGTTCATACGTGTGAATTGTGTGCATTCAGCTTTAAATGCATACTCCATCCCCAGTTGCAATACATAAGAAGAACTTTGCTGCCAGATCAGACTGAAGGCCCATTTAATCCAACATCCTGTTCTCACAAGGGCCAAGCAAGTGCATACTGAAAGACCAGAAGCAGGACCTGAGAGCAACAGGATTCTCCCCTCCTGCAATTTGCAGAAACTGGTGTACAGAGGCATACTGCCTTCCTCAATGGAGGTAGAGCATAGCCATTGTGCCTAATATCCATGGAAAGCCTTATTCTCCATGAATTTGTCTAATCCTCTTTCAAAGCCTCTCCCTTTTTTTTTTCTTCCTTCTTTCCTCTTCCCCTTGCAACTGCCAAAATTTAAGCCTTTTTCTTGTTGCTTAGGTCGCTATATATATGGGACGTGGGTGGTGCTGTGGGTTAAACCAGAGAGCCTAGGGGTTGCTGATCAGAAGGTTGTGGTTCGAATCCCCACGACAGGGTGAGCTCCTGTTGCTCGGTCCCTGCTCCTGCCAACCTAGCAGTTCGAAAGCATGTCAAAGTGCAGGTAGATAAATAGGTACTACTCTGGTGGGAAGGTAAATGGCCTTTCCGTGCGCTGCTCTGCGGCTTAGTCATGCTGGCCACGTGACCCGGAAGCTGTCTGCAGACAAACGCCGGCTCCCTCAGCCAATAAAGCGAGATGAGCGCTGCAACCCAAGAGTCGGTCACGACTGGACCTAATGGTCAGGGGTCCCTTTACTTTTGCCTATGTCGCTATCTAAATCATTACGTGCTGATAGAGCTATATGAACAATGAGCAATTGTGAACTATGAACCAACAGTCTATAAAGTGTGTGCTTTGTATACAGAAAGTTCCAGGTTCAACACCTGACATCTCCATGTAGGGATGGGAAGACCCCTGTCTAAAACACTGAGGAGCATCTACCCATCAGGGTAGACCAGGGCCAGGGAACTTCCAGACTACAGGCCTAAGCAGCCCACCAAGTCTTCCTCTGTGCCCTTCCAGCCTTTGACTTGATGATCCAGGGGCAGGAAAGTCAATGGGATAGAGCAAACATTCAACAACTAGCATACATAGTCAAGGTGGCTCTTTTGATGCCTGTTGCACAGGCTGCACTGGCCAGAGAAACCTCTCTGTCTGGCCCAGCACTATGATGAAGATGTGTATTGTACACCCTCTGCTCAACAGGAAGATGGGTCCCTCTGTGTGTGTGCACCTGTGGCAACTGCATGTGGGCGACGGAGCCAAGATATTCTGATGCAATTGGCCAAAGATTCTGGGCAGATACACCAGGCCTGTACAGCAGCCACTGCAATGACTGGGCTCTCTTGCTAGTAAACAGCACTTCTTGAAACAGGCAGCTTCCAGTGTCCTTCAACTCTTTCCTTGCACCGCCTCTGGGGGTCTGCTTTGTCAACGGACCTGGTGTTACCATGCCGTCACTCTTCCAGGCAGCCATAGACAGAGATTTATCCCTGACTTACCAAGGGTGAATGTCGACTGTGCTGTTTTAAGCTGTAATGGTGATTAAATCATAGAACATTCGCTATTGTGTGTCCCTCTGATTTTTATCTCCATCCTTTTCACATTTCTATTCACTAAGCGAAGGCATGAGGCTTAATGCAGTATTTCTGAAAGGTCCCTGGACAGATTTAGTGCTGGAAAGGAATATATATAGACAGCTGGAATGAGGTACCCTGTTTTTACTACAGCGAATGCCTTGTATTTTAATATGCTCTTCTAGCCAATGCTAAAATGCCTTCCTGGCATGTTCCTCCTAAGGTCATTGGTGTTATTTGGAGGTTTCAGACTTCCTAGATTTTGGCGGCACACTCCCTGGGATTTGGTAGATCAATAATGGAATTACAAATCCCTGTTTGCTGTTGTGCATGCTACCTTTCTACACACACACAAAGGTGCAAAGGTGTGGAATTACCTGCTTTCCTTCAAAAGCAAAGACAATGATCTAGTCCTCATGGAGAAAAGATGTGGATTGAATCTGCAAGCAGTCACTGTATTTGGGGAGGTGCCACTGGGTCAGGAATAGAACTGTGTTATCATGCCTTATTCTATATGCTTTTCAGTCAGGTGGCACACAGAGAAGTATGGGAGTCAGCCCAAGAACAGGAAGACTCCAGTTCAATACAGTTTAAATAGCTGACCAAATAGTTCTTAATGAGAGAAGAAGAAGCTCTGATTCAGTAAAAACACAAAACATTCTTGCTGCAAAGTCAATCCAGAACAGCCTTCTGATTCAGACAATGACCAGTCAGATACTACTTAGTACAAGGGTGACCAAAGGGGCTACCCTCCATATGATGCTGAAAGAAAGCACCCACTCTCCTTGACCACTGGCCAGGCTGGCTGTGTCTGATTGGAGTTGTGGTCCAACGACATCCCTCGTTGCCTTTCTCCAATCCCCAGTATTCAGTAGCATGCAAAGTGCCATGCTTTGATTCAGTGCTTTGAACATCATGCCTAATAGGTGGCTTTTCCTCTATACTATTCTAGATCAGCCAATGGTCTCACACAGTAGAAGGCCGCTTTCTACTGCAACAAGGACCATAGCATA
Source organism: Podarcis melisellensis (assembly GCF_964234715.1). Lineage (NCBI taxonomy): Eukaryota > Metazoa > Chordata > Lepidosauria > Squamata > Lacertidae > Podarcis > Podarcis melisellensis. The sequence continues at coordinate 30,364,368 of NC_138546.1, forward strand.
CAGAAGGTCCCGGGGTTTAATCCCAAGCATCCCCAAGTAGAGCTGGGAGAGTCCCTGTTTCTGAAACCCTGGAGAGCTGCTATCAGTCGGTATTGCTGATGGAACAATGTTCTAACTTATTATAAAGCAATTTTGTGTGATCCTATGTTCCTATCCCATTTTTGTTCATCAGACCTCTACAGTTCTATGATTCTGTGACCTCAAAGTGGTGTACACGGGAGAGGTCCCTAGGTAGTCTCCCATCCATGGAGACTTGAGACCCAAAGTAACCTTAGCTTCAGCAAAGTGAAGCTGATATGATGGATGCAGCGTTCTGTGATGTCATCATTACTGACAAAATAAATAAATAAAATGGACCTTAGTTCAGCCAGCCTTTTTAAGGATTCAGCCTGACCCAAGACCCAGATGAGCACTTTCCCAACTGCTATGAACCCCTGGGGCAAACCAAACCCCAACAGTTGTAAGCTATCAACACACCATATTCTCCAACTTGCAGCAGAGGAAAATTTGGATGCTTATCCTTTGTGGTCGTGCTCCCATGCACGTCACAAGACTCATGCAAGCGCACAACACCACAAAATGTGCATCTTTCAAGGCTGAGCTCTCACAGGAGTCAAAACAGGTCATCCCAGGATCCAGACAGAAGCTGGAATGTCTCCTGTAATTCTAGGATGTCCTAGGATGTCCCATTCAAAGCAGGACAGTTGAAGCGTATGCTACACCTGTTATCTATCCATACAAACTGATCCATGAGATTAGCAGGCTGTATTTTGGATGTCTCCAAGGTAAATAACCATTCCCTGCTTCTCAAGGCCTTAGGCCGAATTAGCCAAATAGCACAGCAACCATTCCGACCAAATAGATTCAAGACACTGGTTTTAGAACCAAGGCTTTGCCTGGATTGTCCCTGGGTCTCACTCGGTATAAGTTGCCTTCCTTTTTTACTAAAGGTAGCCCAGGAAATTGATAAGTGTGGTAGGAATGAGGAACTGAATCGTCTTACTTGGACATCTGCTGCTATATGAACAGTACATTACGATGGAAAACTACGAAGTTGAGGTTTTCTCCATCAAATCAACATTACAGACTTATAATGCATTCTTTAATTAGATGTCGCTATTAACTGGACTGTTGCGTGATTTAAATCTGGATGTTAATCTCCGTCATTCTACGCTGCCATAGTTTTTATGACATCGAGCGAGTGACTCCTTTATGTAGCAATCTATCTGAAAACCACCTTATTCCCCCCTCTTTCTTTTTTTTAGAAGAATAAAGGACATGAGATTGAAATGAAAGCTTTTCTGAGTCCGTCCATTAGTAATTTTCTGCTTAGTATTTGAAAAATGGCTCGTTTTAATTGCTTCACAGAGGAGAAAGCTATCAAAGCTAATGCTCTTTCTTTCCAAACTTTTGTAATTATTTCTCTTGGACTCTTATTTGAAATGGCTTGAAAATATTTTCATTAAAATGTAGATTTTCCTCCCACCCTTCTCTCTTTCTCTCCTCTCTCTCTCTCTGTGTCTGTATGTCTGTCTGTCTCTCTTTCAAATGGGCTTCGATTCCCCAGTGCTTACCCACCCACCCCACCCCCACTTTTTCTTTGTTTGGCTACTAGCTTTTAACTATGTATAGATGAAATCCAACATTTGAAAATAGGAATGAGGGGACATGTCATTAGCATTGCTAATATTGACTGGGATTTTATCAGGTTTGGATTTCATATCAAACTGCACGGTTTCCAAGGAAAACAATGTTTATGGGAATGTTCTCTCATTCCTGCCACTCCCTGTCCACTCTCCACCCAAAAAAATAAAAATTCTGAAGATTCACTCAAATAGTTTGACCCTTGTGTTTTCCCTCTTGAACTTTGTGAAGTCAATCTAATCCAGTACAGTGGTACCTTGGGTTACATACCCTTCAGGTTACAGACGCTTCAGGTTATAGACTCCACTAACCCAGAAATAGTACCTAAAGTTAAGAACTTTGCTTCAGGATGAGAACAGAAATCGTGCACTGGTGGCGCGGCAGCAGCAGGAGGCCCCATTAGCTAAAATGGTGCTTCAGGTTAAGAAAAGTTTCAGGTTAAGAACGGACCTCTGGAACGAATTAAGTACTTAACCCGAGGTACCACTGTATCTTCTTTTCCACTGTGGCCAGCCATATACTGCTTCAAATCATTGGAACATAGGAAGCTGCTTTATACAGAATCAGACCATTGACCCATCTAGTTCAGTATTGTCCACACTGACTAGCAAGAGCTCTCCAGGGATTCATTCAGGCAGAGCACCTTTCCCAGGCCTACCTGGGACGTGCAGGAGGTTGAACATGGGGCCAAATCAGGTGCTCTATCACTGAATCACCTCCTATTGTTGCTCCCTAGCAAATGGCATTCAGAGGCCTCCGAACCTGAAGGTAGCCTCTCAGTAGCTTATTTTGTCGCCTCTCCTCCATGAATCAAAGGCTGTATCTCAGTGGAAGAGCAGGTGCTTTGCATGCAGAATATTATATACTTAGTTTAGATCCCACCTTTCTCACAAGGGCAGGTCCCAAGGCATCACAGCATCGATTAAAACACATGCATCAACGTAATTATTTTTTAAATTAAAAACAAGATTTTAAAGGGGGGAAATCAATTTGAATGTTCCTGATATGAGAAGGTCCAAGTTATGGGCATGGTCTCACAGAGACCAAGTTGTCCCCACCACTATTCTCCTGGAAGTCCCCTAGATCAGTGTTTCCCAACCGGTGTTCCGCGGCACACTAGTGTGCCGCGAGACCTTGCCTGGTGTGCCGCGAGTCGGGCGGCGAGAGGCGGGGCGGCGGCGGCGAGGATCCGCGTCGAGCCGGGAGCGGCTCCGCGGTGGTGGTGCCGAGGTTTCTCTCTCCATTCTCCCCTCACACACGCACACAGGAAATAACACAGGATCAGCTGACAGGACCCGGCCAATGGGGCGGCGGCGGGGCAGCGCGCGCAAAAGGGAGGAGCGCGAGACAGCGGACGAGGAGGAGGCCGGCATGTCCGGGCAGCAGCAGCAACAACAGCAGCAGCAACTCCCGGCGACGGCTCCTCAAGCCCCGGGCAACCCTACTCCCTCACCGGCCTCGGCCGCCCTCCTGCTCCACCCGCCGCCGCCTCCCCCGCCGCCGCCGGCCACCTCGGCCCCGCCGCCGCCCCCTCCTCCGCCCGCTATCGCCGCCACCACCACAACAGCCGCCGCCGCCTCAGCTGGGCCCATGCCTGCTGGGAGCGGCGGCGGCAGCTGCCGCAGCAGCGCCCCGGCGCCCTACCTTCACGGCGGCGACCCGGCCCTCCTGGTTCGGGAGGCGGGCGCGAGAGCCCCACCCCTCGGCGCTCGCCAGCTCCGCGCGCGTCCTTGCCTGGGCGAAGGTGCTTCTTGGACGGGAGGCTGCGGCGACCAAAGACCCCGGCGGCTGTCAGGAGGAAGCGGAGGAGGAGCGGGAGGCTGACCCCGAACTCGTGGGAGGAGGCGAGAGAGAGAAGGCGCTTGGGCAGCCACCCCAAGCTGGCGCACGCGGGCGCCCCTTTGGAGCTGCCCACCTGAGCGCACGGGACAGGAGCGGCGATTTGATTCGCGCCAGGCCACGCTTGCTGCGGAGGGAGGAGGAGAGCGGCGCCTTCCAGCCTCGTCTCGCTTCGTGACAGCGCCGACCGAGCCTGAGAGGGAGCAGATCCGAGGGGGATCTCCCCCACCCAGCCACCCCCTCGCCGCCCGCCCTGCTCCTGTCGTGGCAGCTGACGAGCCGACTCGCCCTGACCTGCGGGGTCCCCCACGCCGCCTCCGCTCACGGCGGCGACCCGGCCCTGAATGAGCAGGAGAAGGAGCTCAAGCGGCGCCTCAAGCGGCTCTACCCGGCCGTGGACGAGCAGGAGGAGGAGTTGGAGGAGTCCCTCAGTCCCTCGCTTTGCTGCCTCCTCCCCCCCACTCCCAAAGCTTGGAGGTTCCCTGGCAAGGGGGAGGGGGAAAAATTGAAACTTACACTTTCGTGCGTCCCTCCCGGCGTGACGCTGCGCGCTGACGTCACGGGGCTGTAATGGTGGTGTGCCTCGAGATTTTTTTCATCAATCAAGTGTGCCTTTGCCCAAAAAAGGTTGGGAAACACTGCCCTAGATTCTCCTTCCCTCTCTCCTCTTCCACACACCACTCCAGCCTTGTAGGGCAACTAGAGGGACCGCTAGGGCAGTGTTTCCCAACCTTGTGCCTCCAGCTGTTTTTGGCCTACAATTCCCATCATCCCTTGCCACTGGTCTTGCTAGTCAGGGATGATGGGAGTTGTAGGCCAAAAACATCTGGAGGCACAAGGTTGGGAAACACTGCGCTAGGGGTTGCCATAAGAAGAGGAAATGCAATGCCCCTCCCCCCCAAAAAAGAGAGGACTGAATAAAGCACACATATTTGCATACAATTTAGATATGTATAGTAATAGATGCAAAAATAGAAATAATTGCTATCTACTGAAAGCTGCAGTGTATCTCACCCTAGTGGGGAATACTGCACCAACATGACTGGTGCACTTGTTCAGTTTGAGGGCCTGAAGCTTTCTGTTGTCTGCCCTCCCTTCTTATAGCTCTTTGCCTTTAAGCCAAACCCTCCAAGTGTCCCTGTTTTCCAGGGATGTCCCTTATTTAGAGAAGCTGTCCCAGTTTCTGACTGGATCCTGGAATGTCCCACTTTTCCTTAGGATGTCCCTATTTTGATTGGAGAAATGTTGGAGGGTATGGAGTTATCCAACCCCTGAACCGTCTGAAGGCAATCCTGTATAGGGAAGGGGTTTTTTTAATGTTTAATGTATTATTATGTTTTTATATATGTTGGAAGCTGCCCAGAGTGCTGGGGCAACCCGATGAGATGTTGTTGTTGTTGTTTCGACGTTTAGTCGTGTCCGACTCTTTGTGACCCCATGGACCAGAGAACGCCAGGCACCTCTGTCCTCCACTGCCTCCAGTGGCATAGCGTGGGGGGGTGCATGGGGGGCCGGCCGCACCGGGCGCAACATCTGGGGTTAGGGTTAGGGGGCGAAAATCCACAGGTTAGGGGGCGCAAATCCATGGGTTAGGGGGCGCAAATCCACAGGTTAGGGGGTGCAAATTACTTGCCTTGCCCCGGGTGCTGACAACCCACGCTACGCCATTGACTGCCTCCCAATGAGATGTGTGGGGGTATAAATAGTAAAATTATCATTATGGAATGGGACATCTCTATTTTCATCTGAGAAATGTTGGAGGGTACGCTTTAAGCTAGTTTTAGACCAGACAGCCCTTTAAATAGAGGACTCCTTCAAACAGAGGGCTGTCCTCTGTAAAGTAGGAGACAGGGGCATCCTAAACCCAACCCTTCAAGCTGAGATGCCTCTACTCTAGGCTTGAGAGGGCCCTAAACAACATGCCCTCTAGTTGACTCCTTCCAATATCAGTAGGTCACCGGTGACAGAGCCACAGTTGGCAAAGGCAAGTCACCAGTTTAAATTTCCCACAATGCTCTGGTGCAGCATCTTTCAACAAGCCTCTCTACTGGCCCCTCAGCAGTCTTCTAGACCACACCTCCTACTGGCCCTGCTTCTGGAATGTGTCCTTGAATTGGAGTAAATGCCTTGTGCTTCCTGGATGGAGGATACAGAAGGGAGTGTCAAAACTAACCTACTGTGCAAATTTTGCATTAATTGCTCTCCCTCCCTTTGCCTCTAGCCCTGCCAACCACTCTAGCCCTGCCAACCACTGGCATTTGTGGCCCCTGGAAGGTTGCTCAGAAAGCAGTGTGGCCCTCAGACTAAAAGCTTCCCCAGCTCTGGCCTCCACCATGTATGAATCTGTGTTTCTGTTCCCCACCCCTGTCATTTGGTAAATGGTCAATGATCCAAGCTATTCTCTCTCTCTCTCTCTCTCTCTCTCTCTCTCTCTCTCTCTCTCTCTCTCATGTTCCTTTCAAACCCTCCTACTCCAATTTGACTGGTGTGAGAGGTAGTAGCAAGGCAATGAATGAGAAAGAAAGAAAGAAAGAAAGAAAGAAAGAAAGAAAGAAAGAAAGAAAGAAAGAAAGAAAGAAAGAAAGAAAGAGCGAGCCCCAGGCCTGGTCTGCACCACTGCTCCCCTACCCTCTGAAGCCATTATGAACAAGCCTCACTAATTATAACTCCATGGCTAGATGCCCTCCTAAGGCTGTTGTGCTCAGCAGATATGCCTCCTGAAGGAGATATGAGTGAGCTCAGGTAATTCAGAACAGGGAATGCATTTGGGCAGAGGGGGGAGTATGTTATGTTGCTGCTTTTTTTTTTTTTAATTATCAAGAACACATTTTTGGCCCTTAAGTGTCCTACTGCACCGGCGACATCATCCCAGCAGCCATTTTTCTAGTGTTTTCCTTCAGAGACAGCTGTTGCAGATAAGCATCTACAATTATAGATTCCGTTTCCTTTATATATATTTATAAAAAGATGACTGGAAGGAAGAAAGGGAAAGGCTTGGTTTGCTTCTCTATATGGCTGGCAGGTGTTTATTTTACTGCAATGTGTGCTTAGGGGATACCCCAGTAAACTGAGGAACAATCAACATCAACACGCTCTTTGGTCTTATTCCTTCTACTAACTTTGACATTGTTGTTGTTGAAATGCCTTTACTCATTATTAGGGGGCTCCTTTGTCTAGCTCACAGGTGAGCAGTCTGCAGGCCACACGCGGCCTGCTTAGGCCTTCCCTAAAGCCCAGAAGGGATGTAAGGAGGCAATGATTTCTGTCCCATCCTGTGTTTGTCACAACCAGAGCCTTTTCCATTCTGCTACAGTTCAGCTTATGCTGAAACATATGCTATTCATCTCACTAGTTCCTATGGCTGGATTTTGCCAACAAGAAAAACAACATTGTTTTTAGTGAGTGGAAGATGAAATGCAGCAGAATGGAAACACTGCTACATGTGACATATACCAGGTGGAAGGAAAATGATGCCTTATGATATCCCTGTTGTAAGAGGGAGGTAACAACAGGCTGAGGAGAAGAAGAGAAGAAGAGGAGTTTGGATTTGATATCCCACTTTATCACTACCCGAAGGAGTCTCAAAGCCGCTAACATTCTCCTTTCCCTTCCTCCCCCACTCTGTGAGGTGAGTGGGGCTGAGAGACTTCAGAGAAGTGTGACTAGCCGAAGATCACCCAGCAGCTGCATGTGGAGGAGCGGAGACACAAACCCGGTTCCCCAGATTACGAGTCTCGCTCTTAACCACTACACCACACCTCAAAATGTGCAGGTGTGCAAAATGCCTTTAGGGAAGGGGAAGAACCCAAAAGGATGAAGGATGCTTCCAGGCTGCCAATATATTTGGGTGGAATTCAGTCACATAGCAGTAAATTCAGGGAGTACCATTTGCTAGACTTTGAGCCCAGCTCAACAACCTGTTGTCATAGTAGCCAACCAGAAGCCTATAAGAAACTCACAAGCCAGGAGCTGAGCACAAGAGCAATCTTCTCCCCTCTATGCCTCCAAAGCATTGCTGCCTTTTCCTATTCGGGAACTCCACTAAAATGTCTATGGGTTTTAGCTGAGAAACTGGTATATTAAAAAGATTGGTGGGTTTAAAAAAACAAAACCAGTCACAATTCATAGTGTTAATGAATAGATGCATCGACTGGCAAACCAACTTTTCCGGGCTGCAAAAACAAAACCATCCCTCCATCTGAATAAAAGAACCATGTTTCCTAGCTAATATTTACACAAGCTCGTTCTTGCCCACAATGGCAAAGTCACTCACTTGGTTTTCTTCAATCTATTCTTCACCGCCCTCCTGGTAACATTTTCATTGTCAGCCCTGAGTTACTGTTTAATCCATGATCGCTTGATAAATGGAGTTCAATTGGAATACCTGTGTTAATTAAACCAAAGATGGAAGAGACAGCTTTCATTTCTTGCTGATAATTTTCTACGGCTTTTCTACAGCAGAGAGAGAGAGAGAGAGAGAGAGAGAGAGAGAGAGAGAGAGAGAGAGAGAGAGAGAGAGAGAGAGAAAGAAATATGAGGACTTTCTACATCCTCTTACCAAAATGGGGGGGGGGGAGAGAGAGAGAGACCCAGGAGTATTCAATAACACCTTCATATGATAATGCTTGCAATTGTTCAATATTCCTGGCTAATTCCTACACATTCCCTTCGCCCTTTGCAAGTTAGAATTGCTGTTTCATGTCATGAAAACCATTTCCTGTGAGAATGTAGAGGAATTTTCAAAGATGTAATAGATGGACAAAGGACCCTAGTTCAGTGGCAGAGCATCTCCTTTGCATGCAGAAGGTCCAAGGTTCAATCTCTGGCATCTCCCAGTAGGGCTGGGAGTGTCCCTTGCCTGAAACCCTGGAGAGCCCCTGCCAGTCCGTGTAGACAGTACTGGAGCTAGATGGACCAATTGTCTGACTCGGGGATTATGAGAGTTGCAGTCCAACTACATCTGGGGGATGCCTCATGTAGCTCTATACACATTCATCTGCCTACAGCACATACACTAATGTGCTTAGTCCAGCCAAAACAGAACCACATCTTGGTCCATTTATTCCAGGTACTCTGATTCTCAGCTTATTTGTTACAAGTAAACGAACTTCCTAAATATAACCGGGCCCTCCTATCTTGATCTCTTGCTAATTTTAGCATAGCATTGCAAGAGCTAGTAAATTTGTTAGCTTAGATGGTTTTGAAACAATGTATGTGTTTGAGAAGGGGGTGTTATACTTTTAAACACACTCTGTGCAATTTGTGGTGGTCATCTTTAAAAATACTGCTCCATTATCCTTTTTCTCCCCATTTGGAATGAATGAGGCTAATTAATTTCAGGCCATACTTGATGAGGTCAGCACCAAACTAGGGGGTGCGTGCTAGACATTGCTAATCTCTTTCAGCTGAGAGTGATGAATTAAAGATGAAGCATGCCTTCACAGACCTAATTTAGAATGTATATTTTTTTAAAAAAAAACAACCTACAGCAAATAATGCTATAGCATTCACAACAAAGGAAAACTTGTTCTTGTGGCTCCCATGTAGTGTTGATTTTGAAGAAATCTTTTATTCACTTGGGGAGCCTGGCTGTGGATGGGTGGAACAGATCAGAAAATTGGAACATGGGCTTTAGTGTGTGTGTCTGTGTGTGTGTGTAAAACTCACTAGTGTTTGATATCCAGTATGTATTTCTGACATTGTTCATGCTTAATTTAGGGCTTCTTCACTTATTGCACATTTAAGGTGTACACTTAAGATTATTTTAAATGTGGTTCCTTAAAATGTGGCATTCAGATGTGACAAATATAGATATACTTGTCAGAAACCCAGACTTCACTGGTACAGTGCCAATCTGGTTTCATATAGATATACTTGTCAGAAACCCAGACTTCACTGGTACAGTGCCAATCTAGATGATCATGGAGAACCATTATTATATATCCCATCTATTTAAATTCCCTTTAGAAGCAGTTGAGCAAAGAGCAAATTATATTGGGACTGAATAGGCACTTGCAAAGCAATGGTTAACCCAATGCAAGGGTTAACTCAGTGCAAATCACCCTTTGCTAGCACACCCCACAAACCTGCTACTTTGCCCTGTTTGGGAACACATCTATAAACCCATATGTTTCTCCCCAATAAGACTCATTACAGCCTGAGTCAGGTGAGTCAAGTAATAGAATACACTGGAGAAAATGGAAGGGAGACGGTTTAACCCTTCCTGCAACATGGTGATCCCAATCCAGTTTAGAGATATGAAACCTGATCCCAAATCTCCAAAGCCTGAATCTAGTTTACCCCTCAATAGCAAATGCAGGTTTGCTCCCCATAATTTGCTAAACAGTCCTTAGAACCAATCTATGTGTGATACTCATGACACTCAGTCATGCTGCTTTAGGTTAAAAAAGGCATATTTATATGCCTTTTTTAACCTAAAGCAGCTGCATAAATAGGTTGCAATCTGGAGGAGACGTTCTGTGTAGGGAGAAAGAGACTTCTTCAACCTTTCTGAGTATTTTTCCCCATTAGGAATGTCGCCCACCCAACCTGGTGTGTTCCACCCCAAAGAGGAAAAGATGCCTGCAGTATATGGGCCTAAGTTAAAACTAGGTGAAAGATTTATACTAATGCTTCAACTTTAAATCTTCAGTCAACTGGTCAGAGTCAACTTTAGAGTTGCAAGTAAGAATGCAAGGAAAGGCTACTGGATTAGGCCAATGACCTATCTTGTCCAGCATCCTGCTCTCACAGAGCTAACCAAATGCTTGTACAGTGGTACCTCAGGTTACATACGCTTCAGGTTACATATGCTTCAGGTTACATATGCTTCAGGTTACAGACTCCGCTAACCCAGAAATTGTACCTCGGGTTAAGAACTTTGCTTCAGGATGAGAACAGAAATTGTGCAGCAGTAGCTGCACAGCAGCAGCAGGAGGCCCCATTAGCTAAAGTGGTGCTTCAGGTTAAAAACATTTTCAGGTTAAGAACAGACCTCCAGAATGAATTAAGTACTTAACCAGAGGTACCACTGTACACAACTGGCATGCCAGACCCGAACACAAGAACCCTCTCCACTCCTGTGATTTCCAGCAACTGATATTCAGAAGCATTACTGTCTCTGTCCGTAGAGGCAGAGCATAACCATCTCAGCTAGCAGCCATTGATAACCTCTTCAATAAATTTGTCTAATCCTCTTTTAAAGTCATCTAAGTTGGTGGCTATCACTGCCTTACAGCAAAATCCTATACATGTCTATTCAGAAGAAAGTCTCAATGACTTCAGTGGGCCAGGTGGGGATGTAAAGAGGAACTGTTATCTCTCACATGCAGCACTGTTTCTGATCCACTGCAGTTCATCTTCCACCCAAAACTACATCATTGCTGTCAGCTGTGGCAAAATTATGTAATTCATGTAAATTGTGCAAATCATATTGTCATTAATAAGGTTACCAGACGTCCCCGTTTCCCGGGGACAGTCGCTGGATTCACAAATCAGTCCCCTGACAGAATCCCATCATTCCTACTGAAGTTGAAAAGTGCCCCTGGATTCATTGAAAAAAATCTGGTAACCTTACATTATGTGATTCCACCCCCATTCATTTCAGTGCAATGGAAATGCAATGTGAATGTCATGTATCATTTGTGGACTGAAAGCAAAGACAATATAATATTCACTGGATTTATTTCCATTCTGGATATGGGACAAATAAGCAAACATCAGCCATTTCTGCTCCCGTTTCTGTTTGTTGTCGGAATTCTCTGGCATTCCTACTCCCAAGTAAGTGGATATAGGATTGCAGCCTATTAAATATATCTCATGTTTCAGTATCCCATCAGAGTTGTCTAATGATGTATGTTTGTTAATGCAATTTATGACTCCAGTTAAAACCTCTGGGCACTGTGATCTTTCCCAGGTGAGCTGTACCTGTGACATACTTTGTTTTGGGGAGGTTTCTGCTTCCCAAATTCAAACTTTGTCTCCTTTCATATCAAGAGTGTGTGCATGATGGTAATTGTTTCTTTAAAGTGTTGCTGCATTTTTCCATGTTTTCCTGCTAGGTGGGTGGTGTAGATTATATGATAGCTTTTATCAGGCTGGCTTAATACAATAATAACATGTGCCCAGTTTCTGCCTGACAAAGAGGTGCATTCTTCAAGCACAAGGGAGGACTGTAGACCCTTTTCATGTGAGATACTAATGTGTCTTACAACTTTGCTTGCAGCACTTGTGGGGTGTGTTTGTTTTGCAGGAGGACAGAAGATGCAAACGAAACTGAAGTTGCATTCTAGGGAGGAACCGTCAAATCTGTCAATTTCAGTTTCTTTCAGTTTCTCATTCTTTTCTGTCTCAATTTCACTTCTCCACATTTCTACATCAGTATGCAAAAAAGAATTTTAAGTCCCCATGAAAATTCATCAGCATTTTAGTGTGGATTTCCCCTAATACACACATTTTTGTATGCCATTTTCCCTAATATAATTTTTATATGTTATTTGTAATAATATAAGCATTTTCATGCATGCATTAACCAAGTGTGTGCATTTTTGTACATGTTGCCTTGCTGGAGAAGTCCATTGCAACAGCCATAGATTTGCGATTTCTGAAGGCTAGCTCTGTTTCAGCTTGTGCTTAATGTTTTGAAAAGGAAAAATGAGATAAGTTTGCCTTTAAATGAGAACTAAATCCAACATCTCCCCTATCCCTAAATGCAGGCAATGTGGGCCTTGCATCTGTGTGACAAACCAGTCGGCGTATGTACAAGACAGTTCAAGTCTCACACATGAAACTGTGCTTAGAGACACAAGCTCCAAACTGAGGTACAAAATGAATTAATCAACTATCCTGGCCCCAGTTGCAGAAGGCATTTAGGGGCAACATAAAATGAGCTCGGGGCCATTTGTAGCTCCTGAGCCACAGGTTCCCCCACCTGTGTTCTGTGTCGTGGTAGAAAGTCTGTAAGACAGTCCCCTGGTTGGACAATCTTAATCAATGGATCATGGAAAATTTAGTCAATGAATCAATTCATTGATCAGCTAATTCAACTAATATGGGCCTGAGTCAAAAGAGCTGTTTGGAAGCACAACGCTCACTTGGTTTGTTTTCACATGACCTCCGCCTTGTGTTTTCTAGCATCAGGCATCATTTTAGAAGATGTATCTCCTTCCTGTGTATAAATGAAGGGTGTGCATACTTCTTAGCAGTCCATACTGGACATCTACACATTTTTGGAAATACCTGTATAAGAATTAATATTTTTTTTCAAATTAAAAAAAGGGAAAATGGCATCCTGATTTTGGGGAAAGGGTCATAGCTCGGTGATAGATTCATGCAGAAGGTCCTGAGTTCAATCCCTAGCAACTCCAAGTAGGACTGGGAATGTCACCTGTTTGAAATCCTGGACAACTGCTGCCCGTTAGTGCAGATGATACTGTGAGATGAATCAATGGTCTTGCTTGATGTCATGCAGCTTTCTCCCATCGTTCGGCCCAGACACTGAGGTCCGGCTCCAAGGGCCTTCTGGCGTGAGGTTACAGGGAAGTGAGGTTACAGGGAACCAGGCAGTGGCACCCGCCCTGTGGAACGCCCTCCCATCAGATGTCAAGGAAATAAACAACTATCTGACTTTTAGAAGACATATGAAGGCAGCTCTGTTTAGGGAAGTTTTTGATATTTGATGTTATATCATATTTTTAGTATTCTGTTGGAAGCCGCCCAAATGTTGTTGTTGTTGTCATTGTCATCTGCACTGATTGCACATTTTTAGATGGTCAATTTAAAAAATGATCAATCAAGTGAATGTTGCTACTCTAGAGTTCTGCGTTTAAATACACAGGTCCTATCTACTTCGCCTTTCAATTGGAAGTCATCAAGTATACAGTGTTCAAGTATTTTAAAAATGAGTAAAATATAGTCCTGTTCAGGTTCACCACTGGAGGAGAGGATGGCTGAGCTGAGCAGCCATGCCCTTGCCACCAAGTGCATTGAGCAGCCCTGCCCCCAGAAATCCATGTATAGCATAAAACCTGAAGTTGCATGTAATTGCTGAAAGCCTTTGTATGGACCCAGCGTGGTTCGGGTTCTGGGGAGCACAGAAGCTTTCATATACATTGAGCCCCTGCCTGCAGACATCCCCACTGTGTGTGCAGATGACAACAGAGAGTGTGGCTGCTTCGTGCAGTTCCATTCCTGTGTTGCTCTACGTTGGATCTATAACAGCTAAATGTGGTTTAAATGCATGTGTAAATCCACACTACAACTTCTCTGCATCTGCTGTATGTGCATATAAACAATGAATTGTTTTGCTAAAGCAGGGGTGAGGGGGCTTTTTCAACCTGAGTGCCACATGCTAGGGTTGGTTGGGCCAGAGGCAAAAGGGAGGAGAGCAATGAATGCAGATATTACCTGTGTACTGTAAGTTCAGAGACCTACCGTACCTTCTCAGTAATCTCAGTTCAAGGTTGCCTTATCACATATAGGCCCCCACGTTTGCTACAACTGCGGCAAGGATGCTACTGGCACAAAGATGGGAAAACGATAAAATACCAACCAAAGAAGAATGGCAAGAAAAACCTTATGGAATATGCCAAAATGGCAAAACTAACTGAAAGACTTCGAAATAAGGATAAAAAAAACATTTAAGAAAGAATGGGAACCATTTTCAGCCTACATAAAGAATCAATGCAAAGAATTGGACTCATTAGCAGGTTTTGAATAATCATTTACAATTAGCAAAAATCATATAATCTACAAGTAAAAGTACAAAAAAATGGGTGAAAAATGGAATATGCAGGAAATGATATGATTTTGAAATAAACCAGAGAGGGAGGTTGAGGGAAGTCTGGGGGGAATGGGGAAATTTCAGAACTGTGAATTATGTTTTTGTTATGCTTTAATATTGGAAAAATGGAAAACTTAATAAAAATTAATTCAAAAAATCCCCACATATATGCCCCCTTGATTGCTTCATTCTGTGACACTAGCATTGTTCATAAGTGCAACATAATACACATTCTGTACTTGTAAGAAACTGATATCTTAGTGTAACATCACCCATACTTTGGACTCCCTGCCTATTCACATCAGGCAAGGCACCTTCTCTATCCAGACATATAGAATGTTGACTTATATTTTAAACCTGATTTTTAGCTTACTGGTGATTTTAATCATTTTTGAATGTTTTAAATAGTTGCGCTTAACTGTTCTTTACTGATAATTTTATTGTTTTATTCTTTTTTAAAAAACTGCTTGGAGGTTTTGATACAATATATACATTTTGTGGCATGAAAAAATAGGCTGGTTTCTACACACATTCTATTTTCCATTCAGACAAGTAAGAGGCATCATCAGAGTCTAAGAACACAGCCAAGCAAAAACACCCAAGGAGGGTGCAAGGCAGAAGTGTGGTTGGCAATGGTGTGTGTGATTAGGGAGAGGATGTGGCCTATGAAAAGCCCTAAGGACCAGATGGAGAAGTCTTGAGGACCAAATTTTGCCCCAAAGCCTGAGGTTCTCCACACCCAGGACTCAGCTAAAAAGGTAAAGGTAAAGGGACCCCTGACCATTAGATCCAGTCGTGACCGACTCTGGGGTTGCGGCGCTCATCTCGCTTTACTGGCCAAGGGAGCCAGCGTACAGCTTCCGGGTTATGTGGCCAGCATGACTAAGCCGCTTCTGGCAAACCAGAGCAGCTCACGGAAACGCCGTTTACCTTCCTGCCAGAGTGGTACCTATTTATCTACTTGCACTCTGACGTGCTTTTGAACTGCTAGGTTGGCAGGAGCTAGGACCAAGCAACGGGAGCTCACTCCGTCATGGGGATTCAAACCGCTGACCTTCTGATCTGCAAGCCCTAGGCTCTGTGGTTTAACCCACAGCGCCACCCGCGTCCCACAGGACTCAGCTACACAGCTGCAAATAAAAAATTTTAAGTGTGTTATAAAGTGCAATATACAAATGTGACACTAGATGGTGATGGTGAGCTATGGCAAATTCAATATATTTTTCAAAACGTTATTTTTAAAAGCATTTTCACAGCATTTTTATATGTGTGTAGATTCCACCCAGGTCCCCCCGCTGCTAAACAGAGAAACTGATAGCAAGCAAACAACCTACTGCTGAGCAGATTTGCCGTAACTTTTTAAATGGGTGGCTCTGCCTGCCTGCCTGCCTTTGCATCCCAGTAGTCCTTATTAGAGGGAACCTGCTTCCCATTATGTCCTGTCCCCATGCTGAATCAATCTTCCAACCCTTTGATTGCTTCTGAAAATATGTTTATTTTTTAATAATGCTCGTTTTTGCTCCCCTGTGATTAAACCCAGACAAGGCAATGCCCAGAAAGTATGTAGAGGGATTCTTTTGGGCAGAAAGGGGAGATAAAGACCACATGTTTTTCTTATTGTGGGACCATTAGAGCATATAAATCTGGCCATTTGTGTTGTAGACGCATCAGAGGGTGGTTGTAATAAATACAGATTGGCACATCATGCTCGCCAAATGGACTTTATGGATCATGTCCCATGCTTCGTAATTCTCTGGTGCTGTCCCTGAACTAGCTTCTTGAAGGCTATTAAAATTCTGAATGGTGCATTATTCCACTTTTTGGGTACACTTCTCGGTCCTAACTGTCAAAGGCCTATTGAAAGAACCTGGCTTTTGAAATAAATCATTTTTCTCTTTTGAGGGAACATACTGTCCTTTCTAAGAATTGAATCCCTTACCAATTTTTTTAAAAAAATCAGCGATGATCTAGCTGTAGAACCTGGCAGATGTGCATCATAGTTTGGTTGGGCTATTCAGAAATTGAGAATAGCAGACAAGAGAACAGCTGAATACATTTAAGCCAGTAAAATCTAGGGTCAAATGTTAACCTGCTTGATGCACCTAACTACGGGAGAGGAGAAATGTGGTTCCGTTTGCACATAAAAGTAAATATACCTAAGCTGCATGTCCCAAAACAATATGCAAACCAAAACACAGCCCTCCTTTTAAATTCACACCTTTTCAAATGATGTGATGCAGTTCGCTATCTAAATAACGGCGGCAAAAATGCATATACTATGGCAAAGAGTGTATTAAAATGTATATATTACTGGAAATAGCACATACTATGCATTAAAACACAGAAAATCACATTGAAAGGTGTATATATTAGAGGGAATTGCATACAAGTCTCTGAACATTAGGAAAAATTCACACTAAAATGCTGGCTGGTTTTCATTAGGACTTTCCCTAAAAGAATTGCAAATAGAGAAAAGGAGAAACTGCGATAAACAGAAATTGACAGACTCACCCATCTCAACACCTCATGTCTAGGCCAGGAACAGGCAACTCAGAAAGGTACCGGTTGCTTCTCATCTTCCCCCCACCCCCAAATCGTTATTCATTTGTTTGCTTGTTTAGTGAAAGCATTTGCATCCCATCTTTCTCAGTCAATATGAACCCTTCCACTGGCTAGGATAGCTTTAAAAGAGGCTTAGATAAATCCAGTCCACAAATGTACGAAACTGACATACCAGTTCAGACGACTGATCCATCTAGCTTGGCATTTTGTACACCATGAGTAGCCAGTGGGCTGCTGGTGCCCTTCAGATTTGACGGGTCTCCAGTTTTCATTATTCCTGACCACAAGCCACAGTGTCTGGGGCTGATGGGAGTTAGAGTCCAACAACCACATTGACTGCCAATGTTCTAAACTGACTGGTAGCAGCTTTCTAGACTTCCAGAGAGAGGTCTTTCTGAGCTTGTGTTACCTTTCCCTCCCCTCCATTATTGTTAAGCCTTATAGATTGTAAGCTCCTCGAGACAAGGACCTGTCTAACTGGATGTGCAGTGCAATCTTCCACATGTTTCATGACAAGTAAGTCCCACTTTGTTCAATGGGGTTTGCTCCCAGGCAACTGAGTACAGAATTGCAGCCTAAATTACTTAATAGGCTGGTATATGAGCACACCCTCTTCAATGCCTAGTTATGCCTGTAGCGCCTTTTCAAACTTGTTTACCTAGCCCAGCTGTGCTGCATTATCAGAAGGGAGGCCATGAAATCTTAGCCATCATGCTGTATTATACTGTCAGCAGTTTAAACCAACTGTGGATTTGTAGAGAGAGATTAATTCATTTGCCCTCTCTCATTACCCTAGAATTTGCGGTCATCTGACAAAATTAACTGGCAGTAGATTCAGGACAGAGAAAAAGAAGGTACTTTTTCACACGACATGCAATTAGCTTGTGGGATTTGATCGTGGCTACTGGCTTAGGTAACTTTAAGAAGGAGCCGACATGAATTCATGACACTGGAGAGGTCTATCAATGCCTATTGGCCATTTATGCTTCCATGCTCAAGCTTGCGTACACACTACAACTTTAAGGCACTTTTGAAACACATAGTTTCCCTCAGAGAATTCTGAGCATTGTATTTTGTTAAGGGTTGATGGGCATTGTAACTCTGCAAGGGGTAAGGTGCAGGGCCCAGAATTCTTTGAGGGAAAGAATGTGCTTTGAATGTGTTTTCTGGATACAGTGTTCACAAAGCCTCAACAATACTGAACCAAATGGATCATTCTTCTGATACAATAAGGCTCTCTTTAGTACATATTATTCTCTGAAATGGGCAGAAACGGCGTGTGGCTGTTGATGGAGAATTTGCAAAGACAGTTACTTTTGGAATGAGATGTCATGGCAGACGACCCCTTCAGATTGGAGTCTTTTTGCAGGTGTGTTCTGCAACATGTTCTTGATACAATAGTGAACAGTAGATAAATCAATGCATTCATGGTGGATTTATACCAGACCATCCAGATATCGTACCACTTTCTTACTTGTTCTGCAGTGCTCCCAGTGTTACCACATTATTGCCATCTGGAAGGTCCCTCTTGTGCTATGTAGCACCACAACAGCAGGGCAACAACAATATCAGAGAAAGGATGTTTGCAGTAGGGAAAGTTGCAGGATTTCAGCAGGGAGCTATGGGACATGAACCGATTGGAAACAAAGCAGAATGTCCACCCCCCAAAAAATTGCAGGTACAGTGGTACTTTGGGTTAAATACTTAATTCATTCCGGAGGTCCGTTCTTGACCTGAAACTGTTCTTAACCTGAAGCACCACTTTAGCTAATGGGGCCTCCTGCTGCTGCGCCACCGGAGCACGATTTCTGTTCTCAACCTGAAGCAAAATTCTTAACCTGAAGCACTATTTCTGGATTAATGGACTATATAACCTGAAGCATATGTAACCTGAGGTACCACTGTACAAGCTACAGGGAGAGGGTTGAAATGCTTGACTCAGGGAGAGCCTAACCACTGTAGTTCATATGTTGCTAACCTCGATGTTGGATTAGTGCAATGCCCTCTATGGGAGCTCACGGGTCTGGTTTGGAAGCTCATGCTGGTGCAGAATGTGGACGCGAAATTGCCGATGGGTACGTTTAGTCAACAGCATGTCACACCATCATTAAAGCATCTGCACTGACTGCCTGTCTTCTACTGAGACAGATTCCAGGTTCTTGTATGGATTTATAAAGCCCTGAACAACTTAGTCCAGGGTACATCAAGGACCACCAGAGCCCTGTCACTAAGATTCTCTACAGGAGCATCATTGGTCATTCACCAAGCTGGCAAGGCTCATCTGACAACAAGAAGAAACTAAGCTTTTAGTGTCATCAACTCAGTATTACGGAATACTCTTCCAAAAGGGATTCAGCAGGAAAAGTTTCAACTTTTAAATGCCTGCTGAAAAACTTTTGTATTCTGTCAGGGTTATGAGGGCTATTGAGAATACATCTTTCCATGATAATTAACTGATTTAATTGTTTGTATAGTTTTTACTGTATGTTTTTTAAGTATATTTTTGTATACTTTTTATGAATAACATCAAATACATATTTTGATAAATAAAATAAAACTCAGCATGAATTCACCATGAAAAGGACATCCAAGGAGGAACTTATACAACAAATGCGGTTTTTGTGGTGGTTTCCACTGTGGTTGTGCTAAAGCACAATAGTGCCCCTCCAGATGGCAACTAACAACTAATAAAACAGATTGCTGTGTGCACAGACCAGTATGAATTTGCTGCTACTGATCCATTGTTGTGCCAATGGTCACATATATCTGCAATATATATAGGTAAAGGTAAAGGGACCCCTGACCATTAGGTCCAGTTGTGACCAACTCTGGGGTTGCAGCACTCATCTTGCTTTATTGGTCAAGGGAGCTGGCATACAGCTTCCAGGTCCTGTGGCCAGCATGACTAAGCTGCTTCTGGTGAACCAGAGCAGCGCATGGAAACACTGTTTACCTTCCCGCCAGAGCAGTACCTATTTATCTACTTGCACTTTGACATGCTTTCAAACTGCTAAGTTGGCAGAAGCAGGGACCGAGCCCCGGGAGCTCACCCCGTCACGGGGATTCAAACCGCCAACCTTCTGATCAGCAAGTCCTAGGCTTTGTGGTTTAACCCACAGCGTCACCCACGTCCCTGCAATATAAATATATATATTATACACACACACACACACTTTTCCCTCAAAGATGCCTGGGAACTGTAGTTTGTTAAGGATGCTGAGTACTGTGTCTCTGTGAGGGGAATCCTGGGAATGGTAGTTGACCCCTCACAGAGATACAGTACCCAGCATCCTTAACAAACTACAGTTCCCAGGCTTCTTTGAGGGAAAGTTATGTGCTTTAAAGGTATGCTGCAGATGTGACCAGTTACAGAATGCAGAATGCATCTGCAAAACATACACACATACATTTCAGTAGAGAGTGGGGGCCTCTATCTATCTATCTATCTATCTATCTATCTATCTATCTATCATCTCTCTCTCTCTATCTTCCCTTTCCTGGGGTATCCATCTCTGAAAGGACCCCTTCTGTATTTTAAAAAAGCTCCCCTTTACTTCACGCACGAGGCAGAGAAAGAATTGTTCTGCCCCATGTGTTTCTATATTTAAAGGGCTTAAGTCGAAAGGTGTGCATTGCCTCTGTGTGTGTGCGTGCGTGTGTGTGTGCGTGTGTGTGGAGAGGAGGGAATTCTGATTGCAGATAACTGCTCAATTTGATTTAGTGTCGAATGATAGTGATGGGGTTGATAACTCGGCATTCATCGGTAATTCATCTTCTCCTGGTAGAAATTTACCGCAAAGCAGCGCTTTTCCCAACACTGACAAGTCCTATTAATCTTCTTCAGACACATTTCAATAGGTGTCTCCATCTAGACCCTCCATCTAAACACTCTTGGGCATCACCGGAGACTTGGAGACGCCTTCACTGAAGGTTCCACTAGAAGTGAAAATGGGAGACTAGATTGTACTCTTTTTTTAAAAAGAATTAATTAATTCTCTCTGTCCATTTAATTAGCAACTCCTGCCAGCCTTTTCCCCACTCAAGTGTGACAACGCTTTTCCCTAACTTGAACAAGACTTGGGAAACATAAAGTTTCTAAAACTGAAACAATGTGGCCTAATGGGCAGAGGGTTAGACATAGAGTGAAGTGCCCAGGGTTCAAATGAGAGCTGTAAGTCAAGAAGTCCTTATTATTGAGTGTCACACAGGCATTATCTAATTTGTGAGGCCTTAAGTAGCAAATCTTTCTGTCTCATTCTCAATTTCTCCTCTGTAATATGTAGTAGTATGAAGCCATCAGATACTGGGTTGCTGCAAAAGGGTGAATTTACCGCTGAACGCATCACTTGCAGTTTTCAACTGCAGTTTTGAAACAACTGCAGTGTTTTAAATTGCCATCACCCTGCAATTTGCAACTCTAGTCTTAGGGTTACCTGCATACCTATCCAGGAGTAAGCCCAACTGGACACAACTTGCATGTAAGTAAATAATGCACAAGATTCTGCTGTACATGATTATTCTTGTTTTTGTTATGAACAGCAACACTGTAAGGTAGGCCAGCACTTCAGGTGATGGACTGCAACCAAGAAGGAGTGAATGCCTATGATGAAATATGAAGCAGGGGAATTAAAATATACTGCTTTCAGGGCATTTAATTTTGACTACATCCAAAGAACCGTTTAAATTTGATAAGAACTCCTAAAATGTGAAATTGTACCCTTCATACACTGTGCTGGGAGAAAAATGCTTGTTTTGTGGGGGTGGCTTTTCTTTCTGGTTTCAAACAGGACTAAAATGAAAAGCTGGGAGAAATTAAATTGTGGAATTCAGCCACTAACCTGTACAGTTGCGATCACTAAGACAGCGCACCAAACCCTGCTGTGTCCATTCATCATGACGCTCCATTTTAGTGGGTGGAGGGCGGGAGGAGAAAGATGCAAAATATATTGTAAGGCGATATCTGAAACGAGGCCTCTGGAACACTGTGATTTACTAGTAGCGTAAGGTTAAGATGAGTGTCGAGAATTCAAAACCTTCCCTTCCTAGTTTATCCATTTTTAACACACATCTGTCAAGCGCCACTTGAGTCCTAAGCTCCGACTCCACTACAGGAAGCGACTCGAGGTTAATGCAGCCACGCAGATCCCAACTGTACAACTCCCGGGATTCCCCCTTTTTTGTTTTCCTTACATTAGCTGCCAACGCGCGAACAAATATTGCTCAGTCAAATTAGACCCATAATATTTAAAGATGGATTATGCTCTGGGATCCTCATGGTGGGCAAACAAGATGGGCGCAAAATGGCTGTGTGTGTTTTGCCAAAGACCCCTCAGAATTTAAATGGGGTCATTTGGAGTTTGTTAGTTTGTTAGCAGAGGAAACTAGACATGGAAAATTGTCTGGGTGGGTCAAGTACTTTGGAAGAAGACACCCCCCACGTACACCATGACTTCCTTTTTCTTTTCTTCTCTCTTCTTTCCTTTTCTTCCTTCCCTTCTTCCTTCTGTCTTTTGATATCCTCTCCCACTCAGGCTGTCAATGGTTACTAGCCTCCAGGCTATGTTCTACCTACTGTGTTGGAGGCAGTATGCCTCTGAAAACCAGTTGTTGGGAACCATGGGAGGGCTGCCCTCAGTCCTGCTTGTGGACTTTCCCATTGTGGCTTCTGACTGGCCGCTTTGAGAACAGGGTGTTGGACTAAATGGGCTTTAGCCTGATCCAGCAGAACTCTTCTTCTGGTCTTAGGTAGCCTGATGCACTACATGTTTACATTGAAATAAATCCCTCCGTGCTCAATGGGGATTTTACTTAAGAAACTAGGGACACTCTTGTGTTAACACCCATCACACCAATGAGCAATGTGTGGGCTCATTGTTGAAGGCTCTTTTCCTTTTATTTGTGAATCACAGTTATATGCCACATTTCCTTTAATGAGCTCAAACCGGTGTACATGGTTCTTCCCTCCCATTTATTTTTCATCTGTGCAAAAACCCTATGAGGTAGGTTAACCCAACGTCACCTAGTCAGGTCCTGCTTGCTGATTTCCCACAGGCCACTGTGAGAACAGGATGCTGGACTAGACTAGTCATTGGCTGGACTAGATTAGTCCAGCAGACTCTCCTTATGTTCTTATGCATGTGAAGTGGATGGGATCACACATCCTGCATCCACATAATGTCCTACTATATGTGCAACTGAGGGCACTGCCTTCTGCAAGGTTCTTGGTTGCTCAGAGAGAGCTTGTGTGCATTTAGTGCAGCAGTCAGGCTTTCGGACAAATACGTGCTCACCAGGAACTTGCGCAAAAGGCACAATCCCTTCTCCCCATGCCTTCATTACCATGGATTCTGAACATCTGCATGGGCCTCGTGTGTTCTTTGCATATGCCTATATGTTCCACAAATTTGATTCATGCAGTCTTTCTCCTCTACGTACACACATACACAAAGATGTGTAACCTATGCAAACGTTACCTTCTGCACATGAAGGTGGGGCAGATTTCTATACCATGTGGAGAAAATGCTCCCCTGGGCAAGTCTGTCAACAGTTCTTTGTGCTTGCTTTCTTCCTTTTTTCTAGAAAACATGTGGCGCTGTCATGTGGCTTTTCCATTAGAACCATCCTCAGGAATTCCTAGGATAAATGGGAAAAATAACTTTAACTGGCATCCTTATTTGTTTTATATAAGTAGATTATCTTCATCAACAAGAAGACTTCACATCATGAAGTAGCCAATACCACAGTCCTGAACACTTACTCAGAAGTAAACCCCGCAGGAAACTGTTAGATCTATTTCCGAAAGTAATTATGCATGAGATTGTACTGCATGGTGATGAGAGGTGAACCAGAAAGTTCCTCTTCCATTTGTTGTCAACTTACTAGGATATCACAAGCAGATTTTATGATAAATCCCAGAAATAATGGTAAGTCCCAGAGTATGGTCTGAAGGCACAGGAGGATGTCACATTACTGGAGGCCTGGATCTGGTCAGAACCTGGATGGGTGACCTTCTGGGAACTAGATATACACCGTGTAGAAGGTCATGGTTTCAGTCCCCAGCATCTCCAGAAAGGGCTTGGAAATATTCCCGTCTGGAACCCTGGAGAGCTGCTGCAACCCAGTGTGGGCAATACCAAGCTAGATACCAATACCAATGGTCCAATATGGTATATTGCTTCATATGTTTTGTTGTTAGCATACAATGGCCTCAACAACTTGGGACCAAGACTTCTTGCATGAAACCAGCCTGCCCGCCAGTCATCTTCTCAATCTACAGAGAAGATAGTAGATGGCTCAGTGGTAGAGCATCTGCTTTGCAGGCAGAAGGTCCCAGGTTCAATTCCCTGCATCTCCAGATAGGTCTGGGAGAGAACCTTGCCTGAAAGCCTGAAGACCCTTTGCCAGTCAATGTTGACAACACTGAGCTAGTTTAGCCAATTATCTGATTTGGCATAAAGCCATTTCCCGTGATCCTGTGTTCCTATCCCACTTTTCTTCAACAGAACCCAAGGTGCCACACAAGGGAGTCCCTAGGTAATCACTTGTTTAAGTACTGATATGACCCAGGCAAACCTTAGCTTCAGCAAGGTAGAATGATCATAATACAAAGCTGACCATTTTACTTCTGTCAGGGCAAACTGTACTTTGATGCTTGTTTTAAATGTGTTTTAGTGTACTATATTTTAACTATTGCTTTTAACTAGTTTGTTTTTCTAACTTTGTATTTTATTATGATTTTCTTTAAAAAAAATTGTAAGCTGCCTTGAAGACCAACTTGGGAGAAAGGGGGATATAAATACACTTAATTAAATAATTAATAAAGGTGGCTACATCATACCATGTGAGACGTTGTTAATTGATCAAATAAATAAGCAGAATGGGCTTTAGTTCCGCCACTCTTCCCCAACCTGGTGCCTTCCATATGTTTTAGAATACCGCTTTCCTCTGCCCCAACAAACACAGCTCTGGGGCTGGTGGGAGTTGTAGTCCAAACATCTGGAGGCCACCAGGTTGGGGGAAGTTGACTGTCACCCTTCCAAATGATATGCTTCTCTCCTCCAATGCATGTCTAAGATCACTTAAGCTAGCTTTCCTGCTTCTGATCTTTTAACCACCTCATCACGCCTATGGAGGTGCCTGAAAATTTTTATACATAAATGCATTGTTACACAAAAGTGTAAAAGCCCACGTTGCACCTATTGGGTTGATTTTGAAGCAGCTTGTCTGGTTGCCATAAGAACCTTCTGGTACATACAATATATGTCTTGGCAGGCTGGAAGATTCGCCCACTACATTTTATACAGATCAGGCATTTATACAGAGTAGGGTGGAAGCAACATTCAGTGAAGGCCTGTGGCTCGGTGACAGAACAGGAGCTTTGCACCCAAAAGGTCCCAGGTTTGATGTCCAAAATCTCCAGGTAGGAGACTGGAAAAGATTCATTTGGGGATTCACAGAGAGCTGATTCTGGTGTGTGGGGAGATTAGCCTGCCAAGATGTAGCTGAACTACAACTCTCATCAACCCTGGCCGTTGCCCATGTTGATGAGAATTGTAGTTCAGCGACATCTGGAGGATCAGAGGTTCCTCACACCTGGAGTATACAGTACCAAGCTAGTTGGACAAACTGTTTGACCAGCAAATAATACAGCCTCCTCACTTCTTGAGGAAGGGCTATAGCTCAGTAGTAGAGCATGTGCTTTACATGCATAAGGTCCCAGATAGAACCCCAAGGATCTTCAGGAAGACCAGGCAATGTCCCCTGCCTGAAACCCTGGAGAGATGCTGACAGTCAGTGTGGACAGTACTGAACTAGGTGGGCCAATGATCTGATTAAGTGTAAGGCAGCGTCCTTATGTTCCTATCATTCCTGCTTTGCAGATGGAAAAGTCAGGTTCAAAAGCAATGAACTCTCCAACGAACTCAGGTCAATGATGGTCAATGTTTCCACTATAGGACCTTATTTCCCTGGCACTAACTATTGTCTTTCCCTCCCACTGCTGACACATAGAATGCCATCTCAAACTTGGTCCCCTTCTTCCCCTCAAACCCGTTTTTCTGAATCACATTAAAGATCTGAATGACCTTACTGTAGGTGGCAAGTTTAAATGTACCATATTAATAACTTCTTATCTGAGATAAATTAAGTCCTTGTGTGTCAAAAGCACTCTGCTCTGGATTACCTACAAGAGAAGTATTTATTGAATAAATGTTAGATCCAATTTCATTTTAATGTGACTGACAGGAGGCTTCAGCCTTTGCAAATGAGATAAAAACACACACTCAAACCTGTGACTGTATTGCAACTTTACACCTAACTTGTTCATTTCTATTATTGTCCCTTTTTTTAGAACGGGGGGGGGGGCATTGAAAGGGATTTGGTGTGGACAGCATTTTTTTTCCTTATTCTTATTCTGAAGAGCAAAGGGAGAGATAGAAAGCAACAACAAGAAGGGGGAAAAGGCTGGCATTCAGCCTAAAGAGAAATCATTGAAACAAATTAATCCTATGCTGTTTAAATTGACATGGTAATCCATCATCAGCAAAGCAAACTCTGAAAGCAATCTAGAATCGGCAGTCTTCTTTCACTGCCCCTGAAGGCACAAAGGCAGATAGTAGAAAGGAGAGAGAGAGAGAGAGAGAGAGAGAGAGAGAGAGAGAGAGAGAGAGAGAGAGAGAGAGAGGAGAAATATCATAAAAGTTAGCAACGCCTTGAGGGGGGGGACAGCCGGTGTTTCTCCTGCCCTCCAGTCACAGCTTTGCCTCCCACCCACCCCAAAAAATTAATCCCACAATACATACGCCACTCAATAAATTCTCTATAATCGCCCATCCTTGCTTCTGAAATTTTTATTTTTCTCTGTTGAGTTGCCTTCAACTGCAGATCACAGAAATCTTTGTGCTTTTTTCTAATTTGATGTGTAGGAGCATAACAAACAAACAAACACTGGGGGGGGGAGAATGTGATCCTCTTTCTGAAAATGGCTGGGAGAGACCTAGATGTTGTCAAAGTGGTCACCTGGCTTAGCCAGAAGTATTCAGACAGCTGTTTGGGGAATCCAGAGGTTGCTCTGAATCTTATTAAGGGACCCTACAATAAGCAGCTCAGGGAGCAAAGATTAACAAAGTCAAAGCTTATTTGCTCCTACTAAAGATGCAGGAGGAGACTGTTCTGTTTGCATCACCACTCTGGTCACTTGGGTTGATAAAGAGGTCCCAAACTCCTGGGCTGCACCCTAGAACAGGAAGGGCCTCCTATATTCTCTGGAGACACTCCGTTCTAGTCTATAGGTTATTTTCTATATGCGTGGACCACTCTGGTGGCAAGGGACTTTCCCAGTGTGTTTTTTAAAATGTATTTTTATTAAAGATTTCTTGGTTCACAAAAGTATGTGCAATGTCTCTTTTTGCAAGTTACATTTTCTACAGATCGGTTTCATTTGTTGAGACATTAGTGTTACATTAGGAAGAAAAGGGGGAAAGAGGTGGAGGGGGCCACGGTGAGTGGGGGTGGAGTCGGGTGGCAATGTTTCTATTTTAATTAATGTGTGGGGTTTTGTGTCAGTGTCGCTTGTGCGGGTTCTCTTTACTATTTGCTTGTGTTCCTTTGGTGGTGAGAGAGGTTGGGGTTGGCCTAGGGTGTGGTTGTTTGTTTGTGATTGGCTGTGGTGAACTTTGTTTTCATGTGTGAGTGGGGTGGGTGTTTTTTAATCAGGTTAGCCATATTGATCTGTATGCTTTTGGTGGATTCTTGTCGTTGTCTTGTTGAGCTGTGTATGTGATAAGGGGGGGGCATACCAGGGTGAAGGCATCCTCTTCCATTTGAGGGACTCTTCCAGTTAAGAGGTCCATGAACTTGGGTGAAATATCAGGTACATAGAATCATAGACTTGCAGAGTTGTAAGATATCCCAAGGTTCATCTAGCTAGTACAACCCTCTGAAAAAAAACACTACAAACACATACTAACATATCACCTGCATATGCACAAGCCCTAAAAGGCTTTGAATGAAGGTACCCAAAGAGTATTGTACACACCCATGTGAGTTTTCCAGATCATTAAGAGGTTATTCAGAAAGAATGGAGCAAGATGGACATCAGCAGAGAGAATGGAGTTTTTGGTTGTGGTGCCTAAGCTCTGGAACACCCTTCCCTTGACTTGCCATCAGGGTAAGAGCCATAGTTCAGTGATAAAGCATTGTCCTTGCCCCCAGAATGTCCCAATTTCCAAGCCCAGCATTGTCAGGTAGGGCTGTGAAGACTCTCTGTTTGAAACAGTGGAGAACCACTGCCAGTCAGTGTTGATACTAATAAGCTAGATGGACCAATACGATGACTCCGAATAAAGCAGTTTCCTACGGCACCATCACTTTTACAAAGAATCTGAAAACAGCACTCCTTCTTCTCTGCTGCTTTTAGCAGGCTTTGATGCTTCTTTTAGTTTTGGGTGTGTTTAGGTTCCGTTGTGATATATATGCTTATTTGCTGGCTCATGAAGCCCTGTAGTTTACCAGTGGGATGTTACCGGTTTAAAATAAATTAATAGGATCTGAAAACACCACGCAAGGACCATAGCATTAAAGTTGAAAGATCTCTTCTTTCTTGCAACTTACAAACCATCATTGTTGGCATCATAGAATTTTCCTTATGAATGAAATTATAAGAAGACAAATTTTGCTGATTCAAATTTGGTAGACCCAGCAGAGAATGGATGAAGACTTACTAGACCAGGTAGACATGAAATGTCATAGACATGAAATAGTGTTTCAGCTTATGAGGGAAAAGTTCTCTCCCATATGGCTTAGGAAACCTCAGTTAACCAGTCAGTAAAATGCATGTTGCTGAATACATCAGGTGATAGCCAATACATGTTCTGCTCAGAGTAGACCACTGAAATTGATGGACAAATCTAACTTAGGTTCATTAACTTCAATGGGTCTCCTCTGATTAGAACTTAAATGGTCTCCATTTTAAGTATGCCAAAGGGTGCTTGTCAACAACTTTGAAAACAAAACCCTCTATTTTGAGGCTGTATACAGAGTTCAGGAAATGTTTGAGACTTTCCCTGCAATGGCAAAGAATTTTGAAGTCCATAATATGAACCATACTTAACATATGCCCTGTTTTTTAATTTAGCAGGGGTATAGTTTCTTCTTTTTGTTATTTAGAGGGGGGGTTATGTGTCACAGAAACACATGAGCTCCCTTATCAAAATGACTGCATTGTTGCCCTGAAACTTAAAACTATTAAAAGTATTATAATAATAAAAGTACAACTCCCTGCCCTTTGACCCCTAGCCTCTATTTCAAAAACAGACGTGCTCTAAGATTCTGTGGCTGTGAGCTTGTCAATTTCCTCTTCTATATGAAAACCCAAAAAGATGAAAATACAGGTGCTTGAAGTGGGCCAAAATTAGGATGATTTTTTTTAAGTGATAAATTACAGGAGCTTTGGGAGGGGTGTAAACACTACATTATGGCAAAACCATACCCTGATCATCTACAATGTACACCATGGCAGAAGCATGTGGCTTTCAAGTAATGTAAAAAAAATCCCTTCCCCGGCCCCAAAAATTATGATGTCCTTTAAAATTGGACAAGCTTCATAAGAGAGAGAGGGAGAGGGAGAGAGAGAAGGAGACTTTAAAATCACAGAACTGTACTAAACACAAACATGGTTATAAAATAGCTTGAAATGTGGTTGCCAGAACAAGGTGGATATATTTAAATGTAACCTTTAAACAAAAATAGTTGCAGTGGATGAAAAATGGCAAACTTTGCAAGATCAACTTTCAGAATGCAAGATGCAGGTGTTTAATTACCAAATGTACAAATGTTATTGTGAGTTCTCCTTCTTAGGTCTCAGGGAGACTCAGTGCTGGGCATCAGGCACCCATACAAGTGCAGTAGAGGCGCAAAAGAATGTTGTGTTCTGCTAAATAAATAGATCTCTGGAAATACACCTTAGAATACAGAATCTAAAGCAATGAATGAAACGGTGAAAGAGTGGGATAGAGAGGTGTTATCGATGAGATTATTTTAACCAAGTGTGTATGTGTTTTAACTGGAATATTGGTTTAATTGGTAGATTAATTAACTAAAGTAGAGGTCAGTTTTGATCATTAAGGACACAGGTTAAAGTTAAGTATTTATTTTAGCCTATTTTGATTCTATTCTGTCCCCATAACAGGGAAGGGGGGGCGTGGAAGGAAATAATTATAACACTGAAAATTTCTTCACACTTCTTTCAGTAAGTCAGAATGGGACCCCTTGAGTTTTTTTGTTAACATGCCAATGTACTTCATTGATCAATCAATTAACTGGTGAAAAGGCAACTTATTAATTGACTCGATTTTTTAATTGGTTGACAGCCTGTAAATAACACAGTACATATATACAGCTACATTGATCCCATGGCATAGAGGAAGTTGATTGTGGTAGTATTATTAGTTGAGGGGTGATCATAAGGAAAGATGCCTATGAGAGGTGTTTAAAACTTCATTTTTCACAAAAATGTATTTTGCAACTTTCACAACAAGCTTATCCGACAACCACAGATACCATTTTCATGGTTTCTGGTACTTCACAACTGCTTTTTCCAGTTGCGATTTAACTCTTAAATGTGATGTGATCTTCTTTCCATTTACCCCACTTAAACAGGCAAGATTATGAAAATAAATGTTTGCTTACTTTATTTTTAGAACAGCAACACAGAAAATAATATTTGATACCAAACTTAGTGTCATCATTGGGAAGAGGAATGAGACAAGTAAAAGTCAATTTGAGGGCAGGGGCAGATGGGCAAACAAGTAGAGTTTAAACATCCCCTTTTAGACAAGTATTCAACTGTTGTTTGAGAGCAGTTCGTCTTAACTCATTTTAGGAGACACCATCTTAAAGAGGCACTTAA